>NC_086166.1:14320000-14920000 GCF_035149785.1 Candoia aspera | reverse complement strand
CTCTGACATCTCATATGTATCTCTTTTCTTTCTTGAAGACAGTTTTCTAATTACAGATAAATGCCAAGAGACAATATTTGCATTTGGTTAATTTAGAAGGTACCTTGAAGGAGGTTTCTCCCCAGTGAATTTAAGGCATTATCTAAAATTCCATGTTTTTACCCACAGCTGTTCAGCTAGTAATTTCCCATCACCCCAGAGGCATACAAGCCTGCATAATTGGGTTAGAGGGTCAAAAAGGCCTGCTCCCTAATGTCTCTATGTACTCAGCTGCCTTCCCATGCTTTGCATATTTGGGGCGAAGTTTAGGAAATGCAGCCGATGGAATACAGAGCTCCCAATACTGAGCCTACTTCATTGGGGGTTCTTGCTGGAAGGAACTCCATAAGCCAAACACACAGTAATTTGTAGGCATCAAAGGCAAGATGATCTAGAAGGCAATTGGACATGCAAAGGGATATGGGCACAGGAACAAGGTGTAGATGCTAATCCTCCAGCTTAGTTGCATGCATATTCACACCCTTTCATCTCCATTTATGTTCATATCAGGGATTGAGGACATGCTTTATGAGAATAAGCAGAAGAGACTTAGATGTTCAGTCTGAAGAAAAGAAGATGGCAGATTACATGATGTAATGGTCTGTGGGAATAACCTTGGGGTACAGGAGAAGGAGGAGAGACAGCCTAGAAAATGGTTAGAGAAGAGAAATCTGAGCCCACAGAAGGAATGGGGGTGGAGAAAGCATCTCAGAAGAGACCATCCCTCATTGTCTGGAAAGTAAAGGGGAGGAAGGGGAGAAGGCCTTTCAGACTTGCAAGGTTCAGTTACTGTCACCTTACAATAAGATCGTGTTAACATTCAGGGTTTTGGTTTCTTGTCTGGACTACCTCAAAGGGCTGACATTTGATAACTCTGCTCAGGTGCATAAAGGGAAGCTACAGGAAAGATGTCAGGAACTCTTTTCCATGGCCACAGAAACTTGGACCAGAAATAACAGATACAGGTTGCAGCTCCCTAGCTTTTGTTTAAATATAAGGAAAAAAATTGTGGTGGTGAGATCTGTACAACTGTGGCACAGTCTACATATGGAGATTGTGACTTCTCCAACTCGGGAAATTTTTAAGAAGAGTCTGGACAGCCACCTCTCAGGGATGGTTTAATTGGTTTTTCTGCATACTGTACAATCCTCGTGGTCCAGTCCAACTCTACCATTCTAGGATTCTCCATCCTGTTTCACAGAATGCCAGACTTCCTTCTCTAGCTGCCCAGAATGCTTTCAACCATCCCAGCTTAGCTTGTATTATTATTTTTTAGCAGATGGGCACACTTGTGGGGAAAACATAAAATAAAAACTGGGTTATAGCCCCCCACCTCTTACATTTGCTAGATATGTTAATGGCCCCTATTCTGAATCTAGGGGCTGAGTCTGGGGCTTTGCAATGAAAAATAATATCTTAAAGGATGTAATAGAACAGAGATAGACCACCTGTAGCCTACATGCTATAGCGCATATCCACACATTCTTTTCTTATTTATGCATGCTTCTGCTTGTCACGCTCCTACATCAAATGTTCATAGAACATTCAACTAGATTCACATGCATGTTCCAGTTAACATGTGTACTGGTCTTGTGAGTCAAAGGCACGGGAGGGGGAACATCGTTGGAGTGTGAAATCATATTGTTTGGACTATCTCGCAGGGCCAAGGTTGTTTGTGAAGAGCCGTTAGATGCAGCTGCAGATGCTTACGCTGACTGGCACGAGAGGGAAGGGTGCATACCTGAGAAGGGGAGTGGGGGGGATTTGAATTCACTGAAGATGTTTAATGGGGTAAAAGTCCAGGATTTTCCATTCGCAACTTTTTCCTTTGCACTGAATGCTTCACACCATTCAAGAGAATTCTAAGTAAATGCTTATGAGTCGGATTTAATGGGAAGTTGAGTATTCCAGTCATCACACTGCTTCCTTTCCTGTGCTGTTTTCTAGAGGCACTAAATTTCAGAGCAGAACTTTCCTGGAGCAGGGATTTATCATCAGTTGGGTTCATACCATGCTCTGAACTCTACTGAATTCTGGCTGCTTTGGGTTTCACAGATTGTTTGAATCCAATCATTGTGGGTTGGGAAATCATGATTTACACCTTAGACCAGTGTTTCTCAACCTCAGTAACTTTAAGATGTGTGGACTTCAACTCCCAGAATTCCCATGCTGGCTGGGGAATTTTGGGAGCTGAAGTCCATTCATCTTAAAATTGCTGAGGCTGAGAAACACTGTCTTAGACCAATATGTGAATCCAGCCAATGGTGATCTGTTTAATATATAATAGTTTAGCACACCATGGTTTAGCATAATATATGAAGTGATTTATATATAATAAACCACTCAAAAATAAACCAGTTTTTGCTTATATGTAACTTGTGCTCCACCATCACTTTGGTGAAAATGCTTGCCTGCATTTATTGTAATCTGATGCACATTTTCAAAGTCCTAAGAAAGCAAGAACAACTGGTTAATAGGTTTCTGTCTCTCCTTTTCATGCACTAATGATGTTGCTACTTTAAGGAAGGTAATTTTTTTTTTTAAAAAGAAGGTGCAGCGGATCGCCTGCTCAGCATCAAACTCACGCAAGCTCACCCCAAATCACTTTTGCAAGTGGACTGGTATGCAACCCACAAAGTGAATATTGTAAAGAGGCACGGTCGATTCATCATTCCTTTGCTGTTAGGTTGTTGAATTCCATGGACAATAACTTATTCCGATGAGATAGACCTGCTAAAAAACACTAAGAGAAATCAATACAAAAATTACATTAGAAATGAGTTAAGGTTTACTGCATTCTTTCATCTCTCTCCCATCTCTGTCGTCTTGTCTGGATTGGAAACTTTATAAGAGATGTAATGATGCCACACATAAAAAATAATATCCATTTATTTGTTCCTTAGATTTTTATCCCTTTTTTCCTCTAGGAGCTCTGGGTGTCATACAAACCCCTTTCTCTTCCAGTTTTACCCCTAGCATGACAACCTTTATGAGTTTAAAGGTTTAAGGGGCTATAGATGACTCTAACTTCAGCAAAGGATCGTTACCTTGTCGTGGTGCTGGAGCTTGAGCACCTCAATGATGCCATGAGCTAAACCGTGAAGGGCCACCCAAGACGGGAAGGTCATGACAGAGAGGTCAGACTAAATGCGATCCCTGGGGAAGGTAATGGCAACCCACCTCAGTATTCTTGCCGTGAAAACTAAATGGATCAGTACAACCAGAGATATGTCGGTATACCATCGGAAGATGAGACCCCCAGGTCGGAAGATGGTCAAAATGCTACTGGGGAGGAACAGAGGATGAGCTCAACTAGCCCCAGACGTGATGACGCAGCTAGCTCAAAGCCGAAAGGACGGCTAGCGGCCGACGGTGCTGGTGGTGAACGGCGAATCCAATGTTCTAAGGATCAACACACCATCGGAACCTGGAATGTAAGATCTATGAGCCAGGGCAAATTGGATGTGGTTATTGGTGAGATGTCAAGATTAAAGATAGACATTCTGGGCGTCAGTGAACTGAAATGGACTGGAATGGGCCACTTCACATCAAATGACCACCAGATCTACTACTGCGGACAAGAGGACCACAGAAGAAATGGAGTAGCCTTCATAATTAATAGTAAAGTGGCTAAAGCAGTGCTTGGATACAACCCAAAAAATGACAGAATGATCTCAATTCGAATTCAGGGCAAGCCATCTAACATCACAGTGATCCAAATATACGCCCCAACCACAAATGCTGAAGAAGCTGAAGTAGAGCAGTTCTATGAGGATCTGCAGCACCTACTGGACAACACGCCTAAAAGAGATGTTATTTTCATCACAGGAGACTGGAATGCTAAGGTGGGCAGTCAAATGACACCTCGAATTACAGGTAAGTATGGCCTGGGAGAACAAAACGAAGCAGGACACAGGCTGATAGAATTTTGCCAAGGCAATTCACTCTGCATAACAAACACTCTCTTCCAACAACCTAAGAGACGGCTTTATACATGGACTTCACCAGATGGACAACACCGAAATCAGATTGATTACATCCTTTGCAGCCAAAGGTGGCGGACATCTGTACAGTCGGTAAAAACAAGGCCTGGAGCTGACTGTAGTTCAGATCACGAACTTCTTCTTGCACAATTTAGGATCAGACTAAAGAGATTAGGGAAGACCCACAGATCAACTAGATATGAGCTCACTAATATTCCTAAGGAATATGCAGTGGAGGTGAAGAATCGATTTAAGGGACTGGACTTAGTAGATAGGGTCCCGGAAGAACTCTGGACAGAAGTTGGCAGCATTGTTCAGGAGGCGGCAACAAAATACATCCCAAAGAAAGAGAAAACCAAGAAGGCAAAATGGCTGTCTGCTGAGACACTAGAAGTAGCCCAAGAAAGAAGGAAAGCAAAAGGCAACAGTGATAGGGGGAGATATGCCCAATTAAATGCAAAATTCCAGAGGTTAGCCAGAAGAGATAAGGAATTATTTTTAAACAAGCAATGCGCGGAAGTGGAAGAAGACAATAGAATAGGAAGGACAAGAGACCTCTTCCAGAAAATTAGAAACATTGGAGGTAAATTCCAGGCAAAAATGGGTATGATCAAAAACAAAGATGGCAAGGACCTAACAGAAGAAGAAGAGATCAAGAAAAGGTGGCAGGAATATACAGAAAACCTGTATAGGAAGGATAACAATATCGGGGATAGCTTTGACGGTGTGGTCGGTGAGCTAGAGCCAGACATCCTGAAGAGTGAAGTTGAGTGGGCCTTAAGAAGCATTGCTAATAACAAGGCAACAGGAGACGACAGCATCCCAGCTGAACGGTTCAAAATCTTGCAAGATGATGCTGTCAAGGTAATGCATGCTATATGCCAGCAAATTTGGAAAACACAAGAATGGCCATCAGACTGGAAAAAATCAACTTATATCCCCATACCAAAAAAGGGGAACACTAAAGAATGTTCAAACTATCGAACAGTGGCACTCATTTCACATGCCAGTAAGGTAATGCTCAAGATCCTGCAAGGTAGACTTCAGCAATTCATGGAGCGAGAATTGCCAGATGTACAAGCTGGGTTTAGAAAAGGCAGAGGAACTAGAGACCAAATTGCCAATATCCGCTGGATAATGGAAAAAGCCAGGGAGTTTCAGAAAAACATCTATTTCTGTTTTATTGACTATTCTAAAGCCTTTGACTGTGTGGACCATAACAAATTGTGGCAAGTTCTTAGTGGTATGGGGATACCAAGTCATCTTGTATGCCTCCTGAGGAATCTGTATAACGACCAAGTAGCAACAGTAAGAACAGACCACGGAACAACAGACTGGTTTAAGATTGGGAAAGGAGTACGGCAGGGCTGTATACTCTCACCCTACCTATTCAACTTGTATGCAGAACACATCATGCGACAAGCTGGCCTTGAGGAATCCAAGGCTGGAGTTAAAATCTCTGGAAGAAACATTAACAATCTCAGATATGCAGATGATACCACTTTGATGGCTGAAAATGAAGAGGAACTGAGGAGCCTTATGATGAAGGTGAAAGAAGAAAGTGCAAAAGCTGGTTTGCAGCTAAACCTCAAAAAAACCAAGATTATGGCAACCAGCTTGATTGATAACTGGCAAATAGAGGGAGAAAATGTAGAAGCAGTGAAAGACTTTGTATTCCTAGGTGCAAAGATTACTGCAGATGCTGACTGCAGTCAGGAAATCAGAAGACGCTTAATCCTTGGAAGAAGAGCAATGACAAATCTCGATAAAATAGTTAAGAGCAGAGACATCACACTGACAACAAAGGCCTGCATAGTTAAAGCAATGGTGTTCCCTGTAGTAACATATGGCTGCGAGAGCTGGACCATAAGGAAGGCTGAGCGAAGGAAGATCGATGCTTTTGAACTGTGGTGTTGGAAGAAAATTCTGAGAGTGCCTTGGACTGTAAGAAGATCAAACCAGTCCATCCTCCAGGAAATAAAGCCAGACTACTCACTTGAGGGAATGATATTAAAGGCAAAACTGAAATACTTTGGCCACATAATGAGAAGACAGGACAGCCTGGAGAAGATGCTGATGCTAGGGAGAGTGGAAGGCAAAAGGAAGAGGGGCCGACCAAGGGCAAGGTGGATGGATGATATTCTAGAGGTGACGGACTCGTCCCTGGGGGAGCTGGGGGTGTTGACGACCGACAGGAAGCTCTGGCGTGGGCTGGTCCATGAAGTCACGAAGAGTCGGAAGCGACTAAACGAATAAACAACAGATGACTCTAAATCACCCAAGGACAGCCCAGGCTGAACGTGGTCCTGCCATCTCCCCTGACTTAGTTCAATATCTTAACCACTGCACCCCATAGTGCATGAAGGAAACCATTTTGGTGGAAGCTGGGCTGAAGGGAATGTGATAGGTTTGTTCAGCTCAAATCCATTTCAAGGGTCTTAATTCAGAAATGATCAGTGGAAAACTCTACCACTGAGTAGCCACTTCTAGAAGCCTGTGAGCAGAATTTGAAAACAGTGGAGCCCTTTCTACTAATCTCCAGCATCTGGAACAGACAGGTGTAATGCTGCTGAGGATTGAGGTTCTATAAAGCTTTCAGGACTCAGGATAGCTGATGGATTTTTTTCCCTTATTTCATGCATTTATCTAATACTCTTAAATCCATCTAGGGTAAAAGTCTGAGCTCCCTTACAATGTCAGTCTTTCTAGTTCAAAGGATCTTCAGATTTTATCAACAACAATGATATGCAACGTATGGTCAAAAAATCAAGATGGCAGCCACAGCACTGTAGAGCGAATGGAAGATGACCTGGATGGAAATATGCAGAAACCATTTCCTAGGCAAAAGGGGCTGAAACATTTTTCTGTTCTGAGAAATGCAGTAACATTTAGAAGTGGCTCAGGCGGATGCCTACCTAATTCACTGAACTATAAAGAGGAAGAGGAAGAAGTACGACATAATCTGTAATGGTATCTGGGAATGACCTTGGGAGACTGGGCCCAGAGATGCTGCCTAGGGAATGGTAGGGAATGGTCAGATAAGAGACAGCATAGTCTGCAGCTGTATAATGGGTGGGGCAAGAAGCCCAGAAGGGACCTTCCCTAGTTTCCTGGACTGTAAAGGAGCCGGGGGGCGGGGGGGGGGGGAGGTTGGTATGATTGTACGTTCAGACTTGCAAGATTCTGTCAATGTAGCTTTACAATGAGATAGCTTATTAATTACTAACAATTAGCTCATCTGATCCTGTCTCCTATCTGGTCTGCTCTGCAAGGCTGACACAATCAGGCTTGCAAGATTCTGTTATTATGGCCAATCTCAATAGAAATAGTTTTAGTTTTCTCGTGCAGTTCATTTCATGGTCTGGTCTACCTCTTGGAGCTGATAAACACACATAAAAATGGGTGAAGCTTTGATTGCACTTGGTTGCTGCCATCTTAACTTTTTTAACCCGCAGGTATCCCTGATGGCATGTATGTTTTGGAGACGGAAGGAGAGATGATTTGAAATGAGTGTTTTGTGAGAGAACATGTTTTGCAATATGTGTATTTTTTTTAGAGGTAGGTTTTTGGGGGACTGGATTTTTATTTTAAGTGGCAGACACCTAGGGATAATGAATGAATGAGACTATGGATGTACAAAAATACTGAGGTCTGGTAAGAGCTTAATTCATCCATCCCTAGGTGAGGTTCTCACAGTTCTTGGGCAATGAATACCCACAGTTTTGTATGTGTCATGGGAAAAAGAAGCCAGAAGGGACCTTCCCTAGTTTTCAAATCTCCCATCAGTTTAATTGGGAGGTCAAAGGTATTATAGGACCAGGATTTCTTTCTAAAGATTTATTAACAATATTTTATCACATCCTTGCTTTACTATTTCCTATTATAAAAGGAAACAATAATTCAACATTGCAACTCCCTCCGCCCTTGCAACTATCTTGTCTTAGATTAATAGGATCATCTGTTTTATAGAATTTCACTTTGAGGTTCAAATGCAACAGCTTGACCTTCACATTCACTTGTGCAGAATCTGACCTACCTGCTGCCTTCCCCAAGACATGCCTCTAGGCTGAGAAATTCTGAATCCTCACTGAAGCTCTTTTGGCATCCTTCAACAGTTTGGGCTGTTTCTTTCCCCAAGAGGAGCTTCCAAATTCACTTTGAAATGCTATTTGCAATGAAATTCATTGTCAGCTTTTCAAGCCCAGCCTTTGACTAGACTCTGACTAAGAGCTTGCCTGCAGTTCACTTATTAGATTCAGCCAGGAATCTTTCATGGGTGGAGAAATTTTTCCACCCAGTTTTTTTTGTTTGTTCTAACCATCTGATGATCAAAATCTCCTTGCCATTGTTCCCAGATGCTCTGGTTTCACTCAAGTTCTTTTCGATACTTGGCCACCTGAATGATGTCAATGATTCCATCCACACACACAAGCGTTCGTTAACATTTAACATTTAAAATGCCCAAACTTTTGGGGTTGGGGAGTCACTTAAATCATTAAAAAAAAGCAACATAAAAGAATTCAGATGAAATCTCAGGAGGGTTCAAGCTAGCTGGACTGGCAGAATTTTGGGGGAAGCTGTAAAATGCCAAAATGCTTATTCTGCACAGTTTGGACTAGTTTGCATCAGATCTTCAATCCTTGTGCTTGTTTTTTCCCCCCGTATAGCAGAAAAAGTCTTTTTCTGAAGATTTTTTCTTTTCAAAGCATGCACTAGTTCCTGCAGTTGATGATCACTACTGGTCCTATAGGACCTTCTACTAATTTGTTGTTGTCTATTCGTTCAGTTGCTTCCGACTCTTCGTGACTTCATGGACCAGCCCACGCCAGAACTTCCTGTTGGTCGTCAACACCCCCAGCTCCCCCAGGGACGAGTCCATCCCCTCTAGAATATCATCCATCCATCTTGCCCTTGGTCGGCCCCTCTTCCTTTTGCCTTCCACTTTAGCTATAGCACATTCCTGATCAAGCCAGGGTTTAGAGTTACATCTGAACCTCATATTCTTTGTTGGTGCATTCCTAAGCATCTACTGAATCAAGCTAACCCTCTGTTGGAACTTATGTACATCGTTGCTGACACCCACAGACAATCTTTCTTAAGTTGTCCTCAGTGTAGATCCCAAAGTGGTTATCTGTGTCTCCTGCTGAGATCCATAAGCTTTTGGAAAATGGCAAGGCAGCTGGGTAGGCCCCAGATATAGCTTCTTGATTCACCTCTGTTGATCACTCTCTCCAGATCCCTGAGGACAGGTACAAGTCATCAACAGTCCCACTCTTTTAATTAAGAAGCCAGAAGTGTTTCAGCAAATATTTGTCCAGTCTTTAAGCATAGTCAGAATATTCTATGTCTTTATTGGATTGACCTGCTAATTCAGGATAAAGTTTGGCTGAGGAGCAAGATGGCTTTATGCCGGAGCAATCTACATTAGACCAATACAGGTAGTCCTTGCTTAAGGACCACAACTGGACCAGAATTTCAGTTGCTAAGCAAAGTGGTCATTAAGAGAATCTGACCCAATTTTATGACTTTTTGTGATGGTCTTTAAGCAAATCACCATGGGTGTTAAGCAAACCATGTGGTTGTTAGGTGAATCATGCAGTTCCCCATTGATTTTGCTTGCCAGAGGCCATCTGGGAAGGTCAAAAATGGTGATCAGATGACCATGGGACTCTGTGATGGTCATAAATGTGAACCGGTTGCCAAGTACCCAAATTGTGATCACATGACTGGGGATGCTGCTGCAATGGTCATAAATGTCAATGAAGATTCTCAGTCATCCAGGTGGAATTGTCTGTAGGTTGAGTCATGGCAACTGGATTTCTTTCTTTTTGGTAGAGACGTTTCGCTGCTTGTCCAAGCAGCTTCTTCAGTCTGGGCAAAGGTCGGTGAGGGGACCCCATATATGTCCTCCAGGGTGGCTGCATTGTCCCTCCACCTGAATGGCTGTTAATTGTGCCATGGAGGTGTGGATTGCCTTTGGGAGGTCTTACTCCTAGATCCTTTGTTCATCCCCAAGTGGATTGTTAAGAGTGGCCTTCCTGGTGGTCTTAATCTTCCTGGGGACTGATGAAAGAGCAGCATGAAAAATGGGGGACAAGTTGTGTCTGAGGCCTCCACCTCTACTGAGGGAAGGATTTTCCACATTCCACTAAGGATGGATTCCTTATCCCCTCTCTTAAACCACCTATCTTCTCTGTCTAAAATGTGAACACTGTTGTCCACAAATGAGTGCCCTTTTTCTTCCAGATGAAGGTAAACTGCTGATTCTGGTCCTGTGGTGTTGCTCCTCCTGTGCTGGGCCATCCTCTTGTGTAAAGGCTGTTTGGTTTCCCCAATGTAGAGCTCAGAACACTCCTCACTGCACTGGATTGCATATATCCACTTGGGGCTGAACATAGGATCTAGGAGTAAGACATCCCAAAGGCCATCCACACCTCCATGGCACAATGAACATCCATTCAGGTGTAGGGACAAGGCAGCCACCCTGGAAGACATATAGGGGGTCCCCTCACCAACCTTTGCCCAGATTGAAGAAGCTGCTTGGACAAGCAGTGAAACGTTTCTACAAAAAAAGGAAGAAATCCAGTTGCCATGACTCAACCTACAGACAATGGTCATAAATGTGAGGACTGGTCGTAAGTTGATTTTTTCAGCACTGTCGTAAGTCTGAACCATCACTAAATGAACAGTTGTTAAACAACGACTACCTGTACTTAGTTCTACACCATCTAGTGGAAAGCCATTCTAACCATCCAAGAATAATTTTAAATTGTTATAAACAATTTCCTGTGACTGATCAGCTCTTTTGAAAGATATAGATTCCTACCATTTGATGACAGTTGATATACCTGGCGAGGATCACAGAGTTCCACTTTCTGTCTTTTTGGAATTCAGTGATATCCTTCCTATGGTGATGTGACTTGGAACTGTATACAATAACCAAAATTCTGCCTGGATGACTTTACCATCCTAGCTATTTAGTTCCTTAATTTTTCCACTACAATATGTGAGTCCTTGGCATTGAACAAAGAAGGTTCAAGACAGGTAAGATGGCAGTTGTGGCAGTACAGACGAAGCCACTAACCTTTTCACATGTATGAACAAAGTGCAGGCCTCCAATTATGCTTCTGCCATTTTGCTTGTCTCTCTCCCCGGCCACCCTGGACAGTGCTGGTGACTTATGCAATGTTGGTGAAAGAGGGATATACTCTTGGTCCTGAACTACATTCTTCAATGTTGCCACAGCAGGTTTGTCACTTTTGGGCTATACTTGGCATTTGGTTTGCTTACCATTGATTTCTTTGCCTCATCATTGCACTGAGCTACAAACAGTAGGCACCTATTAATTAGAACAGTTGTTATCACTAACAACGAAGCAGGAAAATTCCGTAATGGGACATCTGAATTCCCACACAGAGCCACTGTGATATGGAGCAAGCATAATTCAAGCATTTAGGATAGCCTAGAGATGGAACAATGGCTATGTGAAAGCGATGTTTATGTTTATCTAGCTTCGTTGCAGCATTAAAAAGGTCCTTTGGTTGCCATAGCCATTTCTTGGTGTGGGCTGAGTTTCTATAAAGTATAAAAGTTCTAATGTGGTAGGCAATTACAATTGTTGAGTTCCTACAAGACACTAAGGAAAGAATGGGGAACCTTTTGTTGGCGAAGAGCTGTTTTTTCTGTGTTGGTCATATGAGGCTCTCAGGGTGGTAGGGCCACTTCATACTGGACTTGGGGACCCTTTTGGGAGTTTTTGAGTGAGGCTGTTATTTGGGGGTTTATGGCATAATCTACATCTGTCACACACCTCAGAATGAATACTTTTCAGTAATCATGCTTAGAAGGTCTACAAAAAAGGGACTGAAAGACACAAGTGGTCCAGGGGCCAAGCCATAAATGTTGGTGTAGGACCACAGTGGCTGTATTAAGACAGCACTTAGGCCAGTGAGAAACAAATCACAGTATAATTTAGTTTAATGTAGAAAACCACTCTGAGTTGCACTTTTTCCCCATATTTAGAAGTTTAATGCATCACATTCTTTTCGTTCTATTTCAGAAAGAAATGACACCGCTGAGTTGAGAGCAGAGTTCAGCTGCCTCGAGGTGTAAGATCCATAAATGCAAATTGAAGCAGTGACACAAACATTGGAGCCAAGAGGAGGAGAGCAAACGAAGTAAGCAGGGCTATCAACAGAGCGTGGTAAAAAAAATCAAGGTGGCATATTTATGATGCATCACCCATAAAAACAGGTGGTGCTTTGTTTGCACCATCATGGCTGCCATCTTGACTTTTTTGACTGCACCAGGTGGACACCCCTGGAACTGATCTTGTTTTGTTTTGTTTTCCTTTTAATCCAAATGTGCTTTGCTGTTTGATTAGACAAGCTGTCATTCGTTCTGATCTTCTCAAGCATCCCCTTATAAGCGTGGAGGCGAAAGACTCCTGCTCAGCTCCACAGCTCTAGAGAATGAGGAAGAAATTACTGGAGCGAGTCACTCTCTAGCTGGCCACCTTGAGGCATATCTCCAGGTCTCAGCTGGCAAGCAGAAAAATGGATGACAAGGCAACTTAATTAAATGGAATTAAACAGCTTAGTCCCAGTCATATATGGAATGCCACATGAAAGATACAATATGGGTGTCAGTACATGGGCAGGAGTAGACCAGGGGTAGCACACCATTGCCACTGGGGAGCACAGTTCAGCCTCCAAACTCTTGGGGGCAGGAGGTAAGGAGCAGGATGAAATTTTGTTTTTTGGAGACATTTGGGTTTGGGATGGTTTTTTAGAAAAGCAAGTAGATGTGTTGAGACTGTGGAGGGTTACTTCATATGTTACCTTTGGGAAAAGGAAAACAAAGTCATATATCCTGACATCTGTGATTTGTCACCAAATGTTGGGTGGAGAAAGATGAAGAAGACTGGGATCTTCTCCCACTTTCAGATGGCACTCCTGCTATAGGGCATTTAGTTAGATTTGGGTTGAATTTGGTCATCAGAACTACAGTTGCATTCCCACAAAATGTCCTCACTTTGAAGAAATGTCTGGGGTGGGAGAGTGTTGTGTTTCATAGGATTCATTCACTAATCCCAAGAGTGTCAGAGCCAAACTTGCAAAAGGTTAAACTCCTGGTCAGCCAGCATGTCATGGGAACAGAACTGGACCACTTTACTTGAGCTACCTGATTTGGGCTACACATGATGGTGTCCTCTAGATCAGGGTTTCTCAACCTCAGCATGGACTTCAACTCCCAGAATTCTGTAATCTAGGTTATCCAGACTCTGAACTTCTTATTTGTATTTGGATTGCAGGACAGCCACATTCAACAAGTAGGAGGAGGAATCTGATCAGCAGAAATCCTTAGTTCCATGGGAGTTTAGGAAGGTTGGAAATTTCTCAGAAAGAAGATACTGGTGCTGCCTGGGGAATTCTGGGAGGTGGTCCATGCATCTTAAAGTTGCTGTGGCTGAGAAACACTGCTCTAGATGGCAGCAAAATGATATGGAGAACTCTGACTCCTTGCTCCTTGAATAGATTTGTACTCAACATTTTATATATAATGTTCTTTTGTTGACTCCCATCTGTAGCCTAAAGAATACAGAACATGCATGGTATAGAAATGGGGAGGGAGGGAAATTACAATTAGAACTTGAGATTATCCACTGAAACTCAGTGCAAGGAATCTGGGGACCATCAACAGGAAGGACTTTTTCACTCAGCCCAGGTTCATGGAAGATCAGGCATTCAGTGGCTTGGTAAGACTGTTGGTTGTTGACTGCCTCCTGAATCCTAGGTATCAGATCTCCAATCTGATTACTGGGAAGGGACAATCAAAAGGACTGTTGTCCCCCCTCCTTTTTAACACACATTGCAAGCCTTGTACACATGTAAAAAATTGCACAGTTGTCCCTGCCAACTTGACTTTTATGAGCCCCTTCCCCCCAACCTATGCCTTTGATTGTTGCTTCCTTTCTGTGTTTGTGAGCTCTGTGAATGCACCTGGCCAGTCACTGTAGGACACAGAAGACTGGACTAGATGGTCCTATAGCCTGATCCAGGCTCAAGGCTCTGCTTATGTTCTTATCTACCAGTTGTAAAAACACAAGAAAAAGGAACAGGGAAGCTATTTCTAAGCAGGAAACTCCATAACCTTGAGTTGACCCTTTGAAAGCTCCACCCACTTTCTTTCTGAAGGTGGGATATTGGAGGAAAAAGTGATCATTTAGGTAACCAGGCCTTAAAATGGAGGTTGTCCAAAGATTAGACAGGTTTTTGGTGGCTGAGGATGGATGTTTTTGGTGTGTGTGTGTGTGTGTATATATATATATATATATATATATATATATATATATATATATATATATATATTTGTATTGATCTATGAAAATGTGTTCCTGCTAAAGGGTGTGAGAGAAAGATGAGGCAAAGTCAAGCATCCCATATCCAATCTCTCCTACAAGGCCTTCTGGAAGTTTGGGCAATGCTGATTATTTTGCTCACGAAGTCGATGCCTGAGAAAAAAGGTCTATTTTTTGAGATGTCACCTAAATGAGATTGAAAGCCTACCAGTCCATTCTCCAGTTACTCAGAAAGCAATTTGGTGGTCATTTGGCTTTTTTCCCTGCCCTTAAATGGTCTGTTCATCCACATCCAAGTTCTTTCATATCATCCTTATTGCACCCCGCAGAATTAATTGAGTGCAAGAGTTTCACTAGCATGCTTGCTGCCCTATATACAGACCCCCCAGTTTCCTTCCCCTTTTTGCAGCTCCAGAGAGAGTCGGGCATGATTAGCATTTGATGAGCTCCTGTTTCAAGACTTCAGTCTCATGTACTTTGAAATTGAAATTCTTTAGCCTGCAAGGGGACTTGAACTCTGACAGCTGACTTATTGAACTTTCCTAAGCCGTAACAGCAAAGAAGGTAAATCTATCAGGGCTTCCTTATACAGGAGCAGCATTTGTAAAAAGGAGGAGGAAAGTGAAGGAAAAAGAAGATGCAGCAGTACATTTTCCTAAAAGTCCTATGCTTACAAATTAACTTTGGTCTGGAAATCTTTGATAATTAAAAGGTAGATGCATCTCACATCTTTCTGGAGAATCTTCTGTCAGGTCATTTGCTCCAAAAGGTCTGATAGCTCTGATATTTTCTGACAGAAAGGATTCCAAGTATAGCTGTTTAATTTCTTATCTCATGTTGACTGTTAGCAGGCATCCATTTGAAAATAGGTAATCACGAGGCTGCTTCAAATATAGGACAGAACTCCTTCAAGGAAGACCTTCAAGAGACACACAGAGCAGTGAAGGGTGTCTTGTCTCATCACAGCAGGTAAGAGTTTGGAATAAAGGTTACATTTTATTGACTAGCTTCTCTGTAATTGGAAGAGGGAATGCTGGAGGAATTTCATTTTTACTAATTCCAGTATGGTCTGATTTCATCCAAACCCTTGGACTGATCAGAAAATCTGAACTTAGTTATCTTCTCAAACAGAAGGTATTTTTAATTGGCTTTAAGTCTTGAAAACATTTAATGGAGTGTTCCATCTCAACACATTTGTGGTTCTTCTATGTGAGAATGACAACTCAGCTCTGTTCTCCAACATTTATTGTTTGGAAATAAAGGGGTTTGGGCATTGAATGGAACAATACACTGACAGTGTGCGCGCGCACAGGCTTATTTATGTCCAAGTGCACCAGAGTCAAGATCAATCAGCAATTCTTTGAAACAAGTTTTTTTTTCCAAAAGAGAGAGAGAGCACATCTCTCTACAAATCTCTCTCTCTAGAGACAAAATGGTGGCAGCTGATATTTCTCAGAAACTTGGGATTATCCTTATGTGTAAAGACATTTGGCTTACGCGAATGACAAAACCTTGAAAATCCTTTTCAGCAGTTCCTAAATCTCCCAGGATTTTGTTCTTGCTCTTCTTTTTTCACCCTTCAATTAGCTGGTTAATTGGCAAGAGTAGTTTCAACTGAGTCAGAGAACTGCAGACTTCAACTGATAATTTAACTAAAGCTTCACATCTGATACTCTTCATTTTGTTCTCTCTTCTTTTCCTCTGCTGTTTGCTGAAACTTTTTTTTTTCTGAATCAGCCAATAATTTTCAGATCTTGAAGCAATTTCAGCCCAGCATCTTTAAGATCAAATGTCTCCCTTGATTTCCAGAAGTCTTCAACTATGTTCACCTCTCTTTTGCATTGCTTTCTTGGCTAGTGATAGATCATGAAACAATAGAAAGGGGAGGGGAGGACTAGGTTTATACAATTAAAAGAACAAAGTGAGAAATCTTTTATTGTATTTTTTTCAGGTGGGAAGATGGATCGTGAAAGGAAAAAAAAGCCATCCTGAAAATAAATAACTAGTATTTATTTACTTTCTTTCTATTCTCCCCAAAGCTCAAGGCAATGTATATGACTCTCACTCCTAACAAGTCTTTGAGGTACAGTAAGTTGCAAGGGAATAGATAAGTCCAAAATCATCTGGAGAGCTGAAATGAGGTGCCCAGTTCATGATAGTCCACCACTGTGACCTCTGAAGTTCTAGTGCGTTCTGAAAAGGATGAATAGATTCATCCTAAATTTGTCCATGCTGTTAGTCCTTTATGGTCAAGAAGCTCCAAGGCGAAGGTGAAGCACATCTGGATATGCTCCACCCAGCCCTAGTGACACCATTATGCAATACACTTAGAAGGACTGTGGAGACCTTTGAAGGGGTTCTTTGCTTCCTTGAAGATTCAACAAAGATCCTGGGAGCTACTTTGCAAAGCAGCATCTTCTCTTATTTTAAAAGGGAAACAAAAGGGCTGCCCTCCTTTGCTTAGTGCCATTTCTGAGGCCTTTCTGCTAGGTTCAGTAGTCAGAACTCTCTTCTGCACATACTCATCTGGTTCTTGGAAAGGCTGGTTGAGGCTCTGCACCAGGGTTTCTCAACCAGAGTTCCATGGCACCCTCAGGTTCTGCGAGAAGTCACTAGGGGTTCCCTGGGAGATCACAATTTATTTAAAAAAATATTTCAAATTCAGGCAACTTCACATTAAAGAGGCAAGTTTCAGTCTTTATTTTTAGTTCAAGAACACTGTTAATGCATATCTACAGGCCTACCCATGAAAGGAATGTAATAACTTTGTGACTTCTGGCCTATCTTTGAGCCTGAATGTGCGGGGGTTCCCCGAGGCCTGAAAACTATTTCAAGGGTCAAAAAGTTGAGAAAGGCTGCATCTGCACTGACCAAAAAAAAAACAGACCAACCAAACCAACCACCTTAGTCAAGCAGGATTCTTTTACCTTCTACAAAATGGCTTATTGAACCGAAGCTAATATTTGGCCTTTGTGAACTGGTTCAGCCCCCTGCAAGGCCGAATGGGGGGTTCTCTGCAAGGCTTTATAGGAAGAGCAAAGCTCTTAGCTTAGCGAGTTGCTCATATTTCAAAAGGAGAGAGGAAAGTTGAAAACATGCGTCCCCCCTCCACTCAATTTCTAGCACCCAACCAAGCATTAAGGGAATCCATCTTCCAGTCCAGGAATGGAGAAACTATAGTCGCTCAGATGTTGTTAAACAAAAGAGCTCAACATCTGTCAGCATTTGCTGTTCTGGTTGGGTTCTTGCGAGGAATAACATCTGGAGGGCCAAAGGATCTTCAATCCCAGTTTTAGTCTTTAAACTGCCTCCCAGCTGATGCCCATTTCTTGCTGCTTTATCATCATGACAATTTTCTTTCTTCTGCATTTCACTTATGACAGCTGTATTTCATAAGTAAATACATGGACTGACAGCAGCTGGAAATGAAACTAACAAAGAACAATTTGACAACAGAATCAAGGACTGAGGGAGGTCATAGGCTCCTGTTTGTTGGATGCATTCAAGCAGAACATCGTATTTTGGCGATTGAAGCAGATTCTTTCACTGAGCGTGGGGTGGACTAGATAGCCTAAACCAACTTAGATTCTATGATCCTTTGCATAAGATGGTTCTGGTTCAGCATCATAAATCATCAACAAGTGCCCTACTACAGCTTGCCTTTTTTATTTTAATTGCCATCACTAAATTTTGGTCACTCCTTAGTGTTTTCAGACAACTTTCTCTGTGGTGCACAGGGTTTTCCTTGGGTTGCTTGAGAAGAAATTCAAATCTTATTAATTTTGCTAAGAAGTGACCTGATTGATGCCTTCCAGATGAATCCCTCAGAGAGGTTTTGAGAAACTGTTCCTTCAGCTTTGATCTAGAAAATTAATCCAATGTACATGTTCCCATCAGTTGCAAAATCAGACCTGGACAATTAGAAAATTGGATGCAAAGTAGCCTAAATTGCCCTGAATCTATTTGGTTTAATCTTCTAAATCAATTCAGTCTAAATCACTTGGAGCCCATTTGGTGCCCTGTATGGTGCATGCAATACATCATCATCATCATCATCATCATCATCATCATCCCTCAATGATCTAGCAAAATTAAGAGAAGTACTTGAGGGAGGAATACTTGTCCAACAATTATCAAAAGAATTTTATGAATTTTCTCAGCTTTGGACAGATTGCACTGATGAGTGAACATATGCAAAAAAGAGAAGAAGACGAAAGATAGATGATTTCTCAGAGGGCTAGTCTGGTGCAGTTGTTAAGGCATCAGGCTGGGCCCAAAGCCAGCTGGGTGACCTTGGGCCAGTCTGTCTCTCTCAGCCCTAGGAAGGAGGCAATGGCAAACTACCTCTGAAAAACCTTGCCAAGAAAACTGCAGGGACGTGCCCAGGCCGTTGCCAAGAGTCAAAAACTGACTCTAACCTGGTGAACCAATGGGCACACAATCATGAGAAATGCAGTCTTCATAGCTATGTATAGCCCATGCACTTTGTCAGAATCAGGGAGGATAAAACATTTTCCGGGGTTAAATACTTCTTCTGCCACTTTTCCATTGATCCAAAATGTTTCACTGCATTTTCTCATTCTTAGAGTTCTTCTACCTCCTCTAACTCTGGATAGAAAAAGAAAGTTAAAATGGCTGCTATCTTGTTATCTATGTAGGAGTTTCAGAGCTACCTGACACATGAGAGGAAAAACGTATAAAGTAGAATGCAGAATGTCACTTTCAACCTCCCTCTTACTGTGACAACTGCTAGGATGGAAGGCCATGTCAGTTGGGAGCAGGAGATCATCATATTTAGCCACGGGGGTGCCCACCTTGATGGCTGTGGGCCATAATTTTTGCCACCAGTTTGGTCCAGCAGTTAAGGTGCTGGGCTAGAAACCAGGAGACCGAGAGTTCTAGGCCCACCTTAGGCCTGAAAGCCGGCTGGGTGACCTTGGGCCAGTCCCTCCCTCTCAGCCCAAGAGCCAATCAGGAGTGATATGAGAGTTCTAGTCCCGCCTTAGGCACGAAAGCCGGCTGGGTGACCTTGGGCCAGTCCCTCCCTCTCAGCCCAAGAGCCAATCAGGCGTGGCAGGAGAGTTCTAGTCCCGCCTTAGGCCTGAAAGCTGGCTGGGTGACCTTGGGCCAGTCCCTCTCTCTCAGCCCAACCTACCGCACAGGGTTGTTGTTGTGGAGAAATAGGAGGAGGAAGGAGTATTAGGTATGTTCACCACCTTGAGTTATTTATAAAAATAATAAAGGCGGGATAGAAAATAAAATAAAAATTAAAAAAAATAAATAGCTCTTCTGATTTCATTCTTGAGCTTAATTTCTCCATTTCTGTTTCTCATGCTGTCTTGGTATTCAGTCTGTTGTCTCCATGATTTTATTTTCAGTTCCTGGTTTTCCTTGGTCTTGTTGTGATACTTCCAGGGTATGATTTTGGATGGTTTGCAAATTGCTGCTTCTTGATTCTGCCCCCAGCTTTTACTAATACCACCAGAGGCTTCCAGCCAAGGCAAGTCATGACAAGAAATTGCTCAGGAGCAGATTTTGGTAAAATACTAGCAGATAACTCTTAATAATAAGAGCTGTTTAATCTGAAACATTTTTGTGGGACAAGGTAGACTGCTCCTTCACTGAAGGTATTAGAACAAAAATTGGATGGTCCCGTTTTGACAGTACGGTGCTCACCAGATTCCTGCATCTTGTAAATCTAGGATTCTATAGCCCTTCTGTGTTCTTCAAAAGACGGCAAGGCAAACATGGTTTGAGATCAAGACACCGATTGATCCCCACAGTCCCCTTCCAGATCGAGGACCGTGTTCATGCACTACCGTCAGCTACTTCAGTTGCAGCTGTAACCATTTGCATTTGTACAACATGCTAAAGTTGGTTACCATTAACCTTGGTTAGATGTGTGTGGATTAGTCTGATGGTTAATTAACTGGGGGACATGTTCAAACCCAGAAAATGGGTCAATTCAGCAACCAGCATAAATACGTTGTGCCAACAGGGCCTATAATTCTAAAGTTCTGTGATGGATAACACAGTCCTCAGTTATTTCCAATTTGAATTCCATCCTTGTGTTTTCAAAAACGAGGGCAAGAAATTGCCATCAACGGCTAGCCTAATTCACAGCAAGCGTGTGGAGTCAATGACGAAGTGTTTACTAATAGCAGGGGTGTTGGATTTTGATGCTTCCATTTGTTATGGTTTTCTCTCCCTTTTCTTTCCCCCCACAACAGCCCCAATGTCTAAACTGTAAAAATATTGGCTGAATTAAGTGACCTGTGTCCTTCCCCTTTCTGTGCTGCTTTCTTGGTGATTTATAGCACTGTGCAGTGTTTTGTACTCACAATACCTACAGAAGCTGTGACTTGACACTTTGCACAAAACAAAAACAAAAACAATGGGGGGGGGACTCCTTTTAGTGCTTATGATTAAAACACAAGGCTTGTCAACTTGCAATTCATGACATGTAGTTAAGGAGAGGCGATCATCAGCTGCTCACTTGAAAAGAGACTTAGAGACTTCTAAGAAAACTCTCAAGGGGGATTTTAGGCAATAGGGCTTCTTAATACAGGCAGTCCTCAAGTTATGACCATTCGTTTAGTGGCCATTCGAAGTTACAATGGCACTGAAAAAAGTGACTTATGACCATCGCAGTGTCTCTGTGATCACATTATCAAAATTTGGACATTTGGCAACCAGCATGTAATTATGATGGTTGCAGAGTCCCAGGGTCACCTGATCACCATTTGCAACTTTCCCAGCTGGCTTCTGACAAGCAAAATCAATGGGGAAACCACATGATTCACTTAGCAACCACAGTGATTTGCTTAACAGCCGCTGCAAAAAATGTCATGAAATCAGGTGCGGTCACGATGCCCCGCTTAACAACCAAACTGCTTAACAGTGAAATTTCTGGTCCCTATTGTAGGTTCTGAAATCATCCAGAATTATTGTCTGCAAACAGGTATGCATGGATGCTGCCCTAGATGCTGGACATGCATGGCCTCTTGAAACTCTCTACCTGTTTGTAGGAAACTGGGCAGACATGAAGGGAGGACTTCCATCCTTTGCAAAATGCCTTCTGGGAGGATTTCTCTCTTGAGGTCTTCGCTTAGATTGAATGGAAACCTGGAAAGCCAAGGCAGCTGCAGATGATCCGTGAGAGGACTGAGGAATGGAAGACATTCCGTCTTCTCAGTAACTAAGTGCAAGACCACTGCAGAAGTTCATGAGAAGTTCTCTGAAGCCCTCCTCTCCTTTTAGTGAAGCTTCTGAAGCAACTATTCTTGTATCAGACTGAAATAAAAACTGGAAGAAAACATGTGGGAGGATTTCTTGCCCTGGACTAGTTCCATCCCACTTTGTATGTATAATTTTGTTTTAACCTTTTAAATGAGAAGTCAGCCGCTGCAAAATAAAACTGAACAGGAGCCTCTAGCATCATGTTTATTTATAAGAATGCCGCTAAGCTACACATTGGTCAGATAGGCCTGTTTAAAAAGTAAAAGTGATAGGTAACTGCAATGCAGTATGCACTATTTGAAAGGGTACTTCTCTACCTAGAAACACACACACACACAAAGTACACAGAGGTAAGATGGGAGTAGAAGTTCACATCCTGGGGACGTATGGATCAAAGCTAGCATAATCTTCATTGGCCATCCCACTGTAGGAGAACTTTGGGGACTAAGAAAATTACCTCTTCCCCATGTCAGCCATTTTGTGAGCACAGGGACAACATGCTCTCAAAATTCAAAGTGTCTCTGATGGCCTGACATTTTGGAGACATTTATCTTTGTTCCTTCCATTTTTAACTTTTGCTTTGCTGTAGAGTGCTACATCACCCCTGCCCAGATCACAGCTTAGTGGTACAAACTGTCAGCTTGGTGTAGTGGTAAAGGTGGCGGCCTAGAAACCAGAAGACTGTGAGTTCTAGTCTTTCCTTAGGGCTGAAGGCCAGCTGGGTGACTTTGGGCCAGTCCCCTCTCTCAATCTAATCCACTTCACAGGACTGTTGTGGGGAAAATAGGAGGCAGGGTCGTTAGGTGTGTCCACCATCTCAAATTGACCAAAATAAAGTGGGGGGAAAAATCTAATAATAAATAAAAGTAAACTGAGGATGGGCAACAGAAACACCACTAATTCCTTGATTGAAGGACATCTATTTGACTTCTGCCTTCCCTCCTCTCCTTCCACATTTGCTCCCACTCCCCTTTTTAAAAAAAAAGCGAAATGAGAGGTGTCTTGAAGTTGTTATAACAGGACTAAACTGTACCTTTAATCAGCTGGTTCTGCTGAAACTCATTTCAGTTTGAGTGGGTCCTTTTAATAAACTTCACTTTCCCTGTACAAATTGTATAGGTTTATTTTTTTTCTCATTCTCCATTGCTCTTCCCAGCCTAACTGTCTACCTTATATTGTGATGTCATCTCATTCACTGAATAATCCTTAACAGAGTGGGAATATCTATTTCACATAATCAAGGAAGAAGGAAAAAGCTGGGATGTGATAGGAGTTTGATGGAAAGGCAATATGTTTAACCAGTTCAGCAACAAGCCTAGCATTGTATTCATACAACATCCTAAGCTTGGTTAATTTTAACTATAGTTAGTGAGTTTTTTAATAAGTTGCCAGAATCAAGCTGGTTCATTAGTTTATGATTCAGTATATTGCACAAAAACAGGAAATGAATTGATTCAAGTCCCCCCGTGTGGGGGAGATGGGCGGTGATAAATTCTATAAATAAATAAGTAAAATAAAATATTGTATTTAGTTAACTTTAGGTTTCTTGGGGGGCATGGACATGGGAAGAGAAATACAAATCATCATATCATCACCTAACTAATGCAAATGATGCAATCTCCATCATTTGTATGGTGATGCCACCATGCACATGACACTATCATGATGTATATGGCATTGTTTGCATGGTGATGTTATGATGCACATGACATCATCATATAGGAGGCCCACAGTAATGGCACAAAGATATGGACAAAATGAAAATTCAGCCGAGCTGTCCCTCCAAACGTTCAGGCCAAGTTGACATCGGAAGTCACTCTTCCAGATTCATGTTCGACTCTGCTCACTTTCTTTGACTCAATACTTCTTTTCTTCTATTTTTGCTTATGAGTTGGAGTAACATGCCGTATATAATGTCTCCTCCTGGATCTAATTACTCTTTAATTTAAATGCATACACCAACCCAGTATGGCTCTTGAGAGAAAAGGCAGAAATGTCGCTAAAAGCTTGTACCAGGACGACCTTTTATGATGCCCATTATATAATAAAGAGCATCTGGAATCTTACAAAAATGACTTTCTGGAGCGTCACTCTCAGCACCCCGTCCACAATTTAATTTCCCTCCCACCTGTATTCAAATTTATGGAAAGTAGCCATGGGATATGAGGACACAGTCTTCACAGTTTCTTAGAACTTCCACTACAATTTACTTTAATAAGGGGAAAGAATCTCTTCAGTGTGTTGATGATGCTGCAACCCTTCCTTCTTGTCCAGGTAGAAAGAAAAGTATAACTTCCAGTTTCTCCCCCCTTATAAATATCTATATTGTTGAAAAAACAGAAAACAAAACGGGCACCACCTTCTCTATGCTTAAATGAATCACTTTTTCCCTTTTGTGCTATTCAAGGAGAAAAGAGCATTATAGATAAAAGGAATAGGAATTTTTCTGTAGGTTCCAAAGGGTAAGCTTCAGACTTAGGCTGGGGCATGCCTGCATACACACGAGGCTTAGCTTGTTTTTGTTCAAAAACAGAGATTTCTTTCCTTTCATTAACTTGCTAAAACAAACAGCCCATGCCTCCCGGTCTCCTTGGGGTTCACAACAGCTTCCCGCATAACTCTGCAGTTGAAGCATTTTAAAATGAATCAAGTTGAAGGAAACAAATAAAGAGGAAGAATTGTGTAAAGGGGGTGGGGGCTGACTTTGTGTTTTTCTTTCAAAAAGACCAAAAGGAGAGTCTTTCTGAGGTAAAAGTTTCCTCCTGCAGTATTAGCAATTCAGAAATGCTTCCTAGGTTGATTAAATAATAATTATGGAGGAAGGAAGCCTCTGAGAGAAACTGGACAAGAAATTGGTGAATCTGGTCCCTTTTTGGTGTCTTGTCCAATCTGGTCTCAGTGGGGTTTGGAAGCTAAGCGAAGTCAAGTCTGGATGGACAGTTGGATAGGAGGAAATCTCAGTGGGGAAGTGAGAAAAAAAACTTTCCAAAAAACTTCTGGAAAGATGGGAAGGGCATACCATCTCTCCTTTGCTGCCCCCAAAATAAAACTGCCTGGGTGCCCAAGATAGTCACAAGGAGCGAAGCCCAACTTGAGAAGATCTTTACCTTCGACCCACTGGGCTAAACCCTGGCTGAACTGACCTGGCTCAGAAGTTTAATAACTGGCAGGTCTACCTTTAAGTCATAGCTCTCCAACTACACGTTTAGAGGAAGAATATTAAAGTAATATATCAACTGCTTCTGGTATATTCTATACTCTTTGTAATTCTGAAACAGGAACTTTGAAAGAGTTGTGATGGGGTTTAAGAATTCTGTTTCTTTGCAGCACAAACATCCCTAAACGCTTCCTTCCTTATTCCAAACATGTCTGTAAAAACCTTTCCTTGTCCTCCTAAGTCTGTCCTAAACTTGTAATCATTTCCTAAACTCTGATTCTTTATTCTTTTGATTTTCCTGGGGTCTTTAGTGGAATATATCTGGAATAGTTATCTAGTGGCAGTATCTTTTCTCTTCTCCTTTAGCTGCATCTGTCAAATTTTGGCCCTAATTGGGTAGGTTTGATTTTGATTTAAGTTCAGTGCGTCTCTGAGGTGCTCTTTAGCCTCCAAATTCTATAATGTGTTATGTTCTGTGCAGAGATGAGTTGTTTAGTTTGTTTGTGGTAGAGAGAGAATATGTATTGTGCATGAATGCTACATACAACATTACCTCTCCAAAGAGTGCACAAGAGCTTACACCCATGAAGTGCTTGTGTTTAATGCAGGGAGTTAATTAATGATGCACTTGCTTCTCAGAATAAGAAGATAGAATCAATTCAGAAGGAAGTCCCACCCCTTCTTCTTGTTCCTACTGTTTTTAAGCCACTTGTCACTTTCTGCCTACCTGTGACTGTACGCTATAGTCAGCCAGCAGGGTTCAGGCAACAAGCTAAGTTAGTTGATGACTTAACTCATCAATTGAACACCATATTTCTTCTTCCCTGCCTGATACTTGATGACCCTCAGTTCTTGATGATTCACACGGAGAACAAAATATCCTGAACAGGGGAACAAGAGCAGGATATTTTGACAGTTGCCATCATGAATAAAAATAAGCACTTGTGGTCCATGAGTTGCCTGCTTGTGAAACCTTCTGTTGAGATTTTTTAAAGAAAATGAAGCTACGTCCCCAGATGGGAATGATTCTGACGTGCACTACCTGGAATTTGGAGAACCATGGAGTCAAAACAATTCAGTGCTGGAAAAATTCAAAAGGGGGGCATTTCTACAGCTATACCTGACATGGAGAAAAGCTCCAGGTGCTGATATTATTTCTATTATTTAATAGTTTATATATATATATATATATATATATATATATATATATATATATATATATATATATATATATAAAATAAGTGCCCACCTGGCCAGAAAAAAAAAAAGACTATGACAAAGCCATTTTGTGTAAGAGCTCCAAGGTTCTGACTACGCAGGCTCTGGATGGGGAAAGTTTAAAAAATGCAGACTGGGATGCAACTTCTGAAATCATGACGACAAAGATAAACAACAATGAGAACAAAAAAAAAATTACTGTAACTTGGATCATCAGGACGCAGGAGTAAGCCCAGTTTTTGCCTTGGGCTGTCAACTAGAATTCTTGCTCCAACCGCTAGGAGATCAGAAGCGGGACTGAAGAAGAACACAGCGAGGACATCACACATGCAATGTTTACCTTTTTCCCCTGGACGGGAACAATTATGTCAGCACATAGCAACCGTGTACTCAAGGTCTAAACTCTGACAGCAGGTCTACCATCTGATCTTGCGGCTAAGCTGCCAGGCAGGTCAACCAGCCAGAACAACTCCAGAAGTTGCAATGAGATTCATTGGAAGGTAAAATGGTTCTCATTGAGAGGGAGAAGAACAAATACCCAGGTTAGGAGCAGCAGCAGCAGCAGCAGCAGATGATCCTTCTTGCTGGCCTCAGCAGGAAAATTACATTTTAAACCAGAAAAGGGAAGGGGAAACCTCTGGATTTATCTTTTTCCCCAGGAATCCCTCTGTTTCTGACTTTTTTTCCTAATCTGTTCAATCATGTCCGATCCTCAGAGACCACCTGAACATGTCCCTGCAGTTTTCTTGGCAAGGGTTTTTGGAAGGGGCTGAGAGAGAGTGACTGGCCCAAGGTCAGCCAGCTGGCTTTGTACTTAAGGCAGGACTAGAACTCACAGTCTCCTGGTTCCTAACCTGATACCTTAACTATGACACCAGACTGGCTTTCCTGCTCCTGAGTAGGGATATATAAATCAGTTTATATTCTGTCTCTGTCATTTGTGCCTGTATTGAGACATCTTTCCCTCCTGTGAAATTCCTAAATTAGTTTGCAATTAAAGAGAGAGAGAGAGAGAAATGGTTCATTGATCTGTATGTGAAACTTTTCCTAACATACATACGTGGTGCATAATATTCCAGGACATGTCACGGTTTATTTACCTTCACAGAGAGGATTTTCTGCTGAGGACAGCCTTGCAAATTTGGAGTAGGGTACCTCTGTGTTCCAATATAGCTCTGGAAGGACAAATCATCTTTTAAAATGCAGATCAGAGAAATTTCCAAAACTTTTCCCCATCCCTGATAAATGTTCTCATATTTATTGGAAAAATATCTCAGAAGCAAAAGCGTCACTTACAAGAGTATCCACATGGACTTAAAAAGGGGTGGGGCTTCAATTCCATGGTCATGGCTACCATCTTGACTTTTTTTGACCTTCCCTTGTGAACACCCCTGGCCATTTCAATCTAGAGGTTGCATCAGAACAACAAAACAGGCATTGTGATGCCAGAACTGACAGGTTTTGACATTTGCCCCTCTGCCCTCCCCAGTGGGGTAGCCCAAAAGTGCCAATAATAACTGTGTGGATTTGGCAGGCATGTGGGTGGAATATGGAAGATCTCTGGAGGTTAACTGAAGGTCTGAAAATTATACCAAGGTTATTGAGTGAATAAATTGAGTTTCTGAAGCATAAAGAGGCATATCCTCAAAGTTGCTAACTGCCAGAAGATAAAGTCAAAAAGAAAAAAAAAGATTACTGGAATTATTAATGATAATATTTCAATAAAAGGCAAGATACAGAGAAGTAATAAGCTGGACTAAGGCCAGCATTGTTCTCCCTCCACCCGGTTTAATTGCTTTTCGGTTGGACTTCAAAGTCATCTGTGGGGGGTGGGTGGGTGGCAGGGAGGAGATAATATTATATTTAGAAAGATCCTTTGACATTAACCAGGTTCAGTTACTGACCAGGTAATTAAGAGTAGGGAGGAATAATCTCCAACTGATACTGTGGCTTGGAAGAGTTGCTAGGTATTTTACTAACTCCTCTGAAAGTAGATTTATGCTCCAGAAGATTTATATGGAGAACTTCAGTGGAATAGTCTAAGAGTATATACTGGCTGGTGTGCTCAGAGGCAAGTGGTGTCACTGACTTTTGGAAACATGCAAGCTGGGGCTTCTTTGCAGAACGACTCAGAATAGTCATAAGAATGCCTCGTATTCCATGGTTGCCTAGTCAGTCCAAGAATGCTGCAAATGAAGGAGCTCCTACTGAGAAATCTAATACAGCTGTTAGGATGTGGGGCATTTCTGATGGAAAAGCAAAAGCAAAAGCCGGTATCTGTGGTGCTCACCCACCATAGATTAGCTACAAGCAAATAATCTAATTTGCTTCCTGCAAGATCTGTAATGAGTTTTTTTTAAACACCTCTACTAAAACCAAGGATACACTGCCTAGAAGTAAGATTTCTGCTTTGTCTTGCCTAGAAATTGGACTTTGATATCTATGCAATCCAAAACATCCTGGCTCCAAAGAGGTTTCAGGGAAGTAGAGTCTGAACTACTTCAGGGGACATAAAATATAATCCAAGAGAGCTGCAGTGCTTCAAGATTAGCTAGAAAGTTGAAATTTGGTAGACATGTGCATTTCATTTATAGAATCATAAAAAATGTGGCATGTTGACTTCTAAAGCTCAAAACAAAGAAATACAATGAGGCGATTCTTCAGGACTCACTAAGAGCTTCCAAACAAGCTTTTGCTTTAACTTAGGAGGAAAAAAACATAATCAGGCAGGGTGACCCATCAAAAGACAGCCACTTTAGGTTCTATGTTATCAAGAGCTGAGCAATGTCATTAAAGGTGACCTTCCCCTCTTTTAATAATAAACATGTCTATTAGCCCATCTGCACAATATCCGTGCTACATTTATCACCATCTTTCCACTGTTGGAAGGCAGAGAGGCAACAATAGTTTCAAGGTGACTATTGTAATTCAGGGGAATAATTGAACTTCTAAAGTGTTGCCTCTACAATCATGAAGAATATTTTTATGTAATATTGACAAACGGGTTGTGTTTCATGCTCAGAATCTAAAAGTAAAGGAGGAGCAGAAGATGAGACTATAGCAGTGTTTCTCAACCTTGGCAGCTTGAAGATGGGTGGACTTCAACTCCCAGAATTCCCCAGCCACCATGCTGGCTGGGGAATTCTGGGAGTCGAAGTCCACCCATCTTCAAGCTGCCAAGGTTGAGAAACACTGGACAATAGCATGGCATGGGATGGGGAAGCAATGGGGGAAGACCCAGCTTTGACTAGGCCAATTTGGTTTAAAGGTGAATAACCACATTCCAAAGAATCAAAGTCAGATTTCTGTAACTATAGAGAAAGAGGTAAATTTACAATTGTACTTATAACTGCTGTAAAGAAGATTGGAAGTCACTTCTTTATATCTTTTTTCTTTCTTTTCTATTTTTCTTCTTTCCTTTCTTTTCTTCTTTCCTTTTGTATCTTTCTCTTTTATTTCTTCCTTTTCCTTTTTTTCTTTCTTATTCTATTTAGTTTGCATTAATTTTTACTCTTGTTTTTAAAATTTTCAACAAAACTGTATTAAAGGAACAAAGAATCAAAGTCAGATTTCTTACATTTAGACCAGTGTAATATTTGTGGGGGGTTTAGTCAGCAGCTGCATCTACCAGTGCCTACCCAGAGGCAACAGAAATGCCAGAAATGTCATCACTGATAATTTGCTGTGACCCGTATCAGTTTTTTCCACACTAGCACTGGGTTACCGTTATGGTGGACTCCATCAAATCCAGCCAGTGAGATCTAATAACCTTGTTGCTTAAACATGCATTGATATTAGTAGTAGTAAAACGATGTCTTAATCAACTTGGGATTGTGTCAGCACTAAACACTTCACACATCCTGTCACTCTGGACATCTTTACAGGCTGAAGAAAGCCAACCATGCTAAAGATATTATGTTGTCTAGTAACTGGAGGCTAAGTTCTAATGATAAATATCACGTCCTTCAAGATGAAATCATATTCTGGTGGCTTCATGGACATGTCCACACAGATTTCTTGACAATAAAAAAGTTCTTCCCCTCTGCTTTAAAAAAAAAAAAATCCTCCCAGTTTAACCTATAGCTGTGCTACTCCCTGGAAATCTCCCATCCAACTACTAAGCAGTCCTAACCTTGCTTAGTTTCCAAGCCCACTATAGGTTGGCCTGGTGATACCACCTGTTGAGGCAAACCTTGCCAATCTTTGAGAAATTGTTCTTGTTGCATCATAATATGAGATTGTTTTCCAGGCTAAGGCAAGCCCAGTGGCTGGAAGACAAGGGCGAAGGGTGAACTAAATCCATTTCTTAATCCATTTGATTTATCTGATTCAGAGGCATCTAATTTGATTGAACAATTCAGTTCAACTCTCCAATCCAGTTTAGAAAATCAATTCAATTCAGAGATTCAGCTGAATCTCCAACCTGAAGCTTCCCATTTGCAATGCAATTTTCTCAACTTCAGTAACAACATCTACTCATTTGAAACCATGAGGGACTCCTAAACTGAGCTTCCTCCTTTAGAGAGTTGGAAGTGGACTGCATTGTAATACAATGCATGACTGATTGGGGAACATCTGTTAAAACAATTATATTTGCCTGCCAGTCAAGATCTAAGAGAAAGTTTCTAACCAGTAAATTCCACATCTATCAGGAAGAAGGTTAGTGACATGTCTAATCATCTCGGTGTTCTTAAAAGACACCCCACAGGTTAGTCTTTCCTTTTCCTTTTCCTTTTCCTTTTCCTTTTCCTTTTCCTTTTCCTTTTCCTTTTCCTTTTCCTTTTCCTTTTCTTCCCTCCGCTTGTCTCCTCCCCCATAAACACAGAGAGTATATTGGGCTGAAGCAAAAAAGTGATGGGGGAATGTTGATGCGTCTTCCATCTAAAAGCCAAAGCTACATTTTCTCTCTCCTGGAGTTTCCTTTGAATATTGAATATTTGTTTGCTGACTGTCCACTGAATAGCTGATAATTATATTTGTTACCTTGTGATATTTGAGTTTTGAGTTGAAAAAATTCTGCATTTCCCCCCTATCAGTTTTCATTCCATTTGGGGTAGGGAGTTTTATTTACTCTCTAATATGAACAAATTGTTGTTGTTGTTATTATTATTTGATCACATGGTCATTTGATGAAGCACCAGGAAAGAGGTTTATTCTGCAAAAAGGCTGACAAAAGAATCCAGGCCTTTTAAAAATAAAAGAAGATAGAGGAGATGAAACCAACTCAAGGGTTTTAAAAAATAAGGACAATTCCTAACCTCTCTCCAAGTCTGATTTTTGTTTTATTCTACATGTAGGGGAATAACTGCCAAACTGAAAATCTGAACCTTAGATTGGACACTTGAACACAACACACTTTCTAAGACCAGATTGGAGGAGTATCAAATAAAACTTTGAAAAAGAAAAAGATTTTTTGGAACAATAGGAGATCTGGTTTTATTACCACACTGTTTCAAAGTTCACTACATGTTAAAGGTGCTGATGGATCTCTGGCCTTTGGTATAAGTATGTGTGTGCTACACTTTTATATGTACAGTGTTCAGGGAATAAGAAGTGGGCCTTTCTTTCAATCCTTCCCTGTTCCATCTCCAAATACCTGACAAGTCGGCCTTTGCGTCCATTCCCTACCCATGACTGCAATCTTGGTTTTTGACCCCCTTGTGGCCCCCCCGCTCCCCCCAACCTAGATATAAATAAGAATTATATTCCTTTCCTCTTCTCTGTCCCACCCAGCAGCAGCTTCCATGATGGAGATTTAAAAGACGGACAGAGTCGAAGAAAAAAAAATTAATATGCACAATAAAATTTAGAACGTAGCTGAGCAAAAAGCCTATGCATCAAAAATTGGACCAGTCCAGCAGTTTTCTAAATGATGTAAGAGAAAAATAATGGGGCAAAGTAACAGATGCCTGACCCTTCCTTCCCATAAGGCTGGGAGATTTATCACCTACATAAGCAGAGTGCTACAGAAAAGAGATCTATTGACCACAGCAATCATTCACAGACCGGCAAAGCCAGTGGAGGCGAAGCATTTGGAAACTCCCTGATAGAGCCTTGATTATGTAGTGTTTCAGATGGTTTAAGATAGCCTTGCTCTGTGAGCTGCTCTTTTTAATTTTACAAACCACCTTCACTCTTTAGATGCACCATTTATTTACAAGATGGTTATTAGGAGGGGAGAGAGAAAAAGAAAGGAAGGAGGGGGGTGAAAGGGAGAAATATTCACAGTTTGAATGGAAAGCTTCCTTCATAGGCTGGCAGGTAAGAGGGAAAAAGAGAGAGGTGGTCTTAAAGCACAAATGTATTTCTGGCAGGAAAGAGATGCTTAGTGGTTCTTTTGTCTGTAATGTTATGTAATATTTAAGGGAGTGTTGGAGGAGAGGAGAGGAATGGAATGGAATGGATTGAAATCAGATGTAATATGAAGGGACCTTTCACGTCAGAGTTATTTCTGCTCCGAATGTATTGGCAAATATTCTTTTTCTTTTTTTCCAGGATCCTATTTGCATGGTGTGTACAGGGGAAGCAAGGTGAATGTCTTTTGTTTACCCAAAATGGTCTTCAGTAACTCCCTTTCCATTTCTATGGGGAAAAAATGTGTGAAACCGCACAGAAGAGAATAATATTTTTTAAAAAGAGCAGGAGTTGATCCCAAGCAGACTCATCCCGAGCTCACTCACAATCCTGAGATGCTTTTTGCATCTGCAACTGCAAAGCCAATTCCGATGATAAGTACAATTACATCATGCATGTTTTTCTAGCTGTGTTTCACGATGCAGAGAGAGAGAGAGAGGGAGAGAGAGAAGATGGAGTGGGAGGGAAAGAGAATGGAATGTGTGAGTGTAAAGTAATGTAGGGACAGAAAACAGACTCTCGGTGATTGTGTATCTGTGCAATTTTCTTGGCAACAGCATGGAGACATTTGACACTGCTTTCTTCTAAGATGCTTTTCAATGTCCCCCTCTGGCCTACGGTTCTGGCCTTTCTTGGTAGTCTCCCATCCAGGCATTAACCAGGCCTGACTCTGTTTAACTTGGGAGTTCAAACAACATTGGTCAGGTGCTGCCATCTGCTGAGACAAAATGAAGGGAAACTGATCTTTGCAATGGATTTTGGAGAGGACCCCAGTGGCTTCAGAAAGAGAAGGAGGTACATCATGCTATGAAGTATCAGGCCAACAGCGTCTGACCTACAGAGGCCTTCATCTTTCCCCCTTGTTTTACGATTAATAGAGGTGGGTAGAGCCTTATTATATACATGTCCACAAATGAGACTGGATTTGTTGGAGTGGGGTGCTCTTTTACAAGGAGTGCTTGATGTTAAGGTTTATGTTACAGTTTTTGTGCACTTCGGGCCTCAAATGGCAAGAAACAGACATTTGGCACTGGAGATGAAGAGGGTTTTGGTTCAGGGACTAGACACGGTCCTGGGGCTGCAGTGTGAGCCCCTCCCCTTTTTGGACCCATTCACTCCTCCCCAGCAACATGGATACTTGCTTCCATCACGAAAAAAAAAAAAAAAAGGACAAGCAAGGGATGCATGACCTTTTAGATTGATGACCCTTTGATAATGATCCACATAATTCAAAATTACAAAACCCAGTGGAAATTCTGTTCAGAAGAATTTCATGTGTGTTTTTCTAATTCAGAACATGGCATTCTACATCCTTTTTGTTGCACTCCTTAAAAGCTAAAAAATCTCCATTACTGCCAAATTTAATGGACCTTCAAAAACTCTCCCTTTTCTTTGTCTTTCCTTCCTTCCTTCCTTCCTTCCTTCCTTCCTTCCTTCCTTCCTTCCTTCCTTCCTTCCTTCCTTCCTTCCTTTCTTTCTTTCTTTCTTTCTTTCTTTCTTTCTTCTTTCTTTCTCCCCAGCTTATTTCTCTGCAAAAGGCTTCCCAATATCCTGGGAAACTTAGACAGTCAATAATAAATCTCATTAAGAAACAAAGGACCTTGTTCACATTTGTGTAGGCAGAAAAGTCCCATAAAGGATCACCCGGCTACACTACCCCTGTTCGAGAAAAGGATCAATGCCCAGTAATGACTATCTTTAACAGCCGAGCAGTTCTTTTGTTCTATTTCTGCCCTTTGCCATCACAAGAATGAAACATTTCAGTGGATACAAAAGTTCAAATCCACAATGGACTGAAAGAAAGTCTGTGTGTGTGTGTGTGTGTATGTGTGTGCGTGGAAAATGAAGAAGGAGAAGGAGCAGCCTGTCATTATTTTTCCAAAAGAAACAGCTTCAGGTAGAACCAAGCTGTGCAACGGAGAAACAAACGTACCGTTGCAAAGTGCAACAATGTGCCAAAGTCATTTATTCACAACGAGCACACATCCAAATGGGCCAATATCTACTAGAGAGGAGAAAGCAAATGTAAAGCAAAGTACATCATTTATCATTAGCAGACAGTTCTGCAATATTATGAGCTGGGGCAGGGGGGGCGGTTGGGCGGGATTGTGCTCCTTTCTACCTCCTCCTTCTATGGGGAATGTTTGAAGAACTCTACCTGTTTGTTGAGCTTTCAGCTGCTGTTAATTAAGTCTGAATGCAAACTTATTTAATTGTACATTGGAGAAGCAATTCGGGGTCTGAAACTCTGCTAAGAAAGGGAGAGGGAGGGAGGGAGCTGGAAAGCCAGAACAATCATGGAAGTAATGAACAAAACTGTTTATTATAGATGCAGTGTGATGTTATGGTTAAAGTGTGGGATCAGGAATGAAGAGACCTAGATTCCAGGCCACACTTAGCCATGGAAGTTCCATGGATGACTTTGGGCCAGTCACTCTCTTTCAACCCATTCGTCCTCACAGGGGTATTGTTGTTGGAGGAAGGCATATGAGGTACAGGTAGTCCTTGCTTAACCACCACAATTGGGACCGGAATTTCAGCTGCTAAGTGAAGCAGTCATTAAGCAAATCCAGCCTGATTCCATGACCTTTTTGTGGCGGTCGTTAAGTGGATCACTGCAGCTGTTAAGTGGACCATGTGGTCGTTAAGTGAATCATGTGGTTCCCCATTGCTTTTGCTTGCTGGAAGCTGGCTGGGAAGGTTGAAAATGGAGATCATGTAACCGTGGGATGCCAAGACTGTTGTAAATGCGAACTGGTTGCCAAGCACCTGAATCATGATCACATGACCATGGTGGTGCCACAACAGTCATAAGTGCGAGGACTGGTCATAAGCTGGTTTTTTCAGCACTGTCGTAAGTCTGAACCATCGCTAAACGAATAGTTGTTAAGCGAGGACTACCTGTACACTGCCTTGAGCTCCTAGATGAAAGAGGGGATATAATTTAAAAAACAAATATGCATTAGGCAAATTTGTAAATATGCAAAAATACATTCATCTGGAGCATGTGCAAATAGAAAAACATGCAGTTTTTGTACTGCAACAGCAGAGGTATTACGTTTCTGTCCTTCTTTGTGAAACGTCAGAATGCATCCAAGGCAGGGCTGGTAATAAGTCAACAGTTGAATCTTGGACTAAGCCAAAGGTCCCCTTTGTTGGAGGTCCAAATTTAGTGCCAATGACTCTTCAGCAAGTCACTGGATGTCAATAGAGAGTTAAGGATGTTCTTCGTGGCCCGTCTTTGTCTATCACTCTGCCTGCCCTTGGTCTAAGATAGACTTTCTCAACTTTTGACCCTTGAGGAACCCTTGAAATATTTTTCAGGCCTTGGGGAACCCCTGCACACTCAGGCTCAAATATAGGTCAGAACTTACAAAATTATTATATTTGTTTCATGGGTAGGCCTGTATATATGCATTAACTGTGTTCTTAAATGAAAAATAAGGAATGAAACTTACCTCTTTAATGTGAAGTTGCCTGGATTTGAAATAATTTTTAAATAAATTGTGATCTCCCAGGGAACCCCTAGTGACCTCTTGCAGAACCCGAGGGTTCCACAGAACCCTGGTTGAAAAACCCTGGTCTAAGAGATGTTGAATCTCAGGTCAGTATCTTCTGCTTCTTTCTAGGCACACACATAGAGAACATATGCTGCTTTGACTCTCCTTAGAATAGTTTAGCATTGGGTGTTGGGTGAATTCAGCCCCTGGGTAAGCTTCAGGATGAAGGCTGGGAATTTTGAATTCTATTCCCATTCAGTATAGAGCAATAGAGTCATGTCAGTTATTAGTGCTTTGTTGTCAACTGTGACTTGTGAGAAAACCTAGTGTGCAAAACTGCCTTTTTTAGGCCATATGAAAAGTAGGGATGTCCTGTGGGCAGCGTTCGAGGTAGAACATTGGGGGTGAAATCATGTCATTGGAAAAAGCACAAAGGAGGAAAAAGGCATATTGCTTGAATGTCTCCTGAGCTGATGCAGCAGATATGACTCGGAAAGGTTGGCACATCTTTGACTAGCCAGATGTCCATAATAAATTTATGAAATAAAGTGGGTGATTTAATGCAGCTCTGAACAGGTTGCACAAGATGAGGAGGGCTTCAGTTTGCCAAGGATATGATGGACAAGAGCCAATTCAAGGGCCACTGTTCTCTATTAGTGTTTCTCTCAATAGCATCACCTCCTCCTTTCTCCTTTTTAAAAAAACTGGGGAACTTTAGGATCAGAGCAAGAGGTAGGGCAAAATACTGTCTCTGGAAGCATATATTCCAAAATCAGTAAGGAGCAAATATGGCTATTTGGTTATATGCAAAATCCTGGAACCATACTAAAGTTACATGAGCTAGGACAATAGAGGTGATGATGCCCAATGCCTCTGGAATTAATTCTATCCTATCATTTTTGAAGGCAGTCTGAGTTTGCTGCCAACCATCTCCTGTTCAGAGTTTGGCATGTGCTTCTGCATGAATGCTCATGTCCTAGGGCCAACGTATGTCAGAGTACAATGGAGTGTGCAAGAAATTAGTAGCAGTGAAATGAATTTGGAAACAAATAAGCAAATGAAAGTGCTTGTGGTTTCTGAGAACTTCTTTATAATGAAGAGTTCTGTCCTTGCCTCCTTGTCATTAACCCTCACTTTATATGTTTCTCTCTCTGTGTGGTGTGTGTGTGTGTGAGAGAGAGAGAGAGGGAGAGAGGGAGAAAGAGTGCCAAATTACGCTACCTGCCCAGTCTTTACTACTCTTTTTTGCACCTACCAGTTCCTCAGAATCTCTCTTAAAAGGTGGTGCCCAGAAATGGACATAGGATTCAAGGTGAGGTCTGACCAATAAAGTGGAATTGTTACTTCCCAGGATTTGGAAACCACACTGAAATATATTACTGAAAATATTTAGTTGATCCACCAACCCCTGCCTCTCTAATGAATCACCCTCATAGCACTAGCTGTCACAGGTTTGGCCCCAGAAGTCATAAACCCCCCTTCTGGGCCTTTTCCTCTGTCATGGGTTGTAAAGGAGGGAGGGGGGAGGCTTGATTGATGTGAGTGAGAGCTGGAAACATCACAGAGCCAAAAAGAATTAGAAACTTCACAGACTCAGCAAGTTGACACCAGAATGCTGTGGCTAAAGTATTATCTGCCAATGGGCAGTGAAGAATGTTGCTGAAGCCCATGTTGTAAAACTGAAAGCCATTGTAAATATTCAATTTCGAATGAAGGCGGGGACTTGGGTCTGATAAAAGAAGAGGAGGGGGGAAATACAATTACTTGAGTCTTTAGATGCAGAGGGCGATGGTACTGTATCTGTCAATAAACGGAATACTTTACTGAGACCTACCTGGCTCCAGAGAGATTTCTTACTATTGGGATATCTGAACCCACGATCCTCACACTAGCCCAAACTGGATGCAGTTTTCCAGATCTGTAAGAAAGTGACCCTCTAGGATCCCCACTTAGACTCTACAGTATTGGTCTGAGGATCTTGGGCTTCTGGACACACATTCCTGCTCCAGCAGGCCAGGCCAATGGAGCCCTCAGTATTAAAGTAGAAGACAATGAATAATGTCTGTACATGATAAGGACCTTCCATTTTTGCATTCCCATATTCCTATTGTTCTTACAGAATTCTACATATGATGGAATTTTGACTACCACTAAACAATAGTAGGGAATGACTGGAGAGCATTCAGTGATACTGACTGACTGAGTCTTGTTCAACGTGATTTTTGGTGTCTATATCCAAGTAGGATGTTTTTGTGGGGGAGGGGCGACAATGCAGAAGTGGTTTGCTATTTCCCTCTTCTTGACTGTTTGTTTTCAATATCCCATCTAGCCTACAGCCTTGGAATTCCTTGATGGTGTCCCATCTGAGTCTTAACCAAGTCTAGTCCAACTTATTTTCTAACCCCACTTAGGGTGAGGTAAAGAAAAAAATGGAGACATATTCTGTTAATGATATCTTCTGTTATTTTTCGCTCATCTCTGCAATCTATGTCTTTCTTTGGGCAGGGGGAAAAAACTCTTCTGCTCTAATCTAGGTCAATTCTCTTTTGCAAAGTCCTTGCCAGCTGAAGTCAGGACTTGTTTCTGTCTGGCTACATTCACACAACACTGTTAATCAGCTCAGTTAAAGACTTAGCAACTACACTTGCAGAACACACTGAGTGGAGTTAGTGTGTCGTGAGAAATTTGTCTTTTGATACTTTAATGATTCATTCTAATTGTCAGGTGTCACATAGGCATGACAGTAAATTTCAGCTCCCCAGACACTTAAAGGTTTATTCAGGAATTAGTTTACTTGGTAGAAAGCTCAGGCATGACTTGATAATTCAGTAAGAACAAAGCCACACAGATCTGTCCTCTGCATATAGAAATCTGGCTTATTTATTCATTTATTTATGCCATCAAGTCATTATTGACTCCTGGCAACTGCCTGGACTAGTCCCTGCAGTTTTCTTGGCAAGGTTCCTTGGAAGAGGTTTGCCATTGCCTCCTTCCTAGGTCCAAGAGAGAGTGACTGGCCCAAGGTCACCCAGCTGGCTTTGTGCCTGAGGCAGGACTAGAATTCACAGTCTCCTGGTTTCTAGGTTGGTGCATTTAACTACAATGCAAAACTGTTGTGTGTGTGTGTGTGTGTGTGTGCACGCACCAACATAGGCTTTTTCCTCCTGTATGTCCAAGTCAAGGGATACTTGTCCATTTTCTCAAGATCTTTGAACAGAAAACAGAGACATAAGACTCTAAGTACTTCCGATGAGTACTTTTTGTGTAGAAAACTTAAGAAGCCATTGTGAAGAAGTACAACTGTCAGATGTCAGATGTAAGCCCTATTCATAATGGAGTCAACATTCAAATTCTTATGTGTCTATCAATCCCCATGCAATACAAAAGCTACAAGCATCTCCCTTTTAGGAGGGAGAGACTTACCTTCCATTCTTTGATGATCTTGCATCAGACTATTGGCTTCTGAACATTTGAGAATGTAGTCCCGGTCTACGTTGACATAATGGTTCTCTGCAGCCTGGGAACCACTTCATCCCTTACAATATTGGGTGAACTCAGAGTTCATTACTGAAGTTAATTCAGTAACCAGATTAAGTGTATTTTCCAAACTTAGCCAACGTGAACTATGTGTCTTTCTGTAAATCCTGCTCTCTTTGTCCTTAATATCCCCAGACTGTTGCTTCCTACAATGAGTTGGCCAATGCTATGTCCCTGGTCTCTCTTGCTCTTCTTTGCTTGATCTGGGACTTGAATGCTGCCACTTCTGGACCACAGTGGGCTCAGACTGAAGCACTCCCCTCAAAGAGGCAGGCAGATTGTCAGGGGAGCTCAAGCTGCAACATTAGTGAACTAACAAATCCATTTTCTGCACTCCTGCACCTGTGCAGATCTGCCTGGGGCCACTATTTACTTTATGCTTTTCAGCCCTCACTGAATAATAATAATAATAATAATAATAATAATAATAATAATAATAATAATAATATAGCCCCTCCCTCAGGCTCACAATAAAAAAGACATGAGTTGCAATGAAAGGGAGAGGGAAAAGAAGGCTGTTACGGTTGCGAGGGATTCAGGTACTTAGATGATTAGAAATATATGCATTCTTTCTGGTGATGGTACAGCTTCCTGTACCTGGACTGACCTTTTCTATGCTACGTTCTTATTAAAATTCTTCCCTTTTAAAATTATTTCCATGTTCTTCTAATTCTTGAGGTCAAACTCAGTATGTCTCTTCTCCCTTCTTCTCTGGCCAAGATGGACTCTTTAGATGACAGCTAGGAAAGAAGAGCTGGAAAGCACCCAGTGAATTTCATTAGGTGCTTTTTTTTAAATGAAGCTTTTACAGGTGTGTGAGCGCCTTTGCTAATGAGAGCTTAAGGAGATTTCTGGAAATCTAAAATTCAAAATTGCTGAGAGAAGAACATGACCTCAGACTTTTCCTATATGTGTTTGCTAATGTTACAAAGAATATCCCAGGGAAATATCTAAATAAATTGCTTCTTTCAAAGAAAAAAAGTTGTAGAGTGCACAGAACTGGAGGGATGGAAAGATGAAGCAATGGCTCTATAAAGTTATTTGGGGTTCTTCAGGGAAGGGACAGACTCATGTTTGGGGATGAAAAAGCAAATATACTTTGAAGACAAAGACAAAAATAGCTAATTCTAGGTGGAACAGAGGTTGCTTAAAATGAGCCACCTCCTTTTCCTCTTCTGAGTACTCAGAATAAGAGAAGAAAGAAAGAAAGAAAGAAAGAAAGAAAGAAAGAAAGAAAGAAAGAAAGAAAGAAAGAAAAGCCTCTGAAATACCATTTTGTCTACAGCATGTTTTGCTTAAGATGAGATCTTTGGGGAAATAGTTGGAACAGACTGAAATTAAAGGGTCATAGTTCTGGCACCCTATTCCAAAGCAGCACCTTGAAATGGGGAAGTTGGTTAATATTTATCGATCTCTTCCTTAAGAAATCCAAGTTCTGCCTTTTGATTTCAAAAGAGCCTCAAGGCAGCTTATAAACACATTCATTAAAGGCCCCTAAAAGCATTAGTGAAATCATAAAATAGAACAGCACACTACAATACTGGAAAATGGCATCTATTGAGTCACATCATTTCACCATTTAGCTATTGGCCAGGCTAACTGAAATCTGGGACATGTGATCCCAGTACATTTCGGGGACATTAGAATGGGACAGCCTATTCAAGAATGGTGTCTGGGATTTCCAACAGAGATATTTCCCAGTCTTACCTGATTATACCAAAAGACCCTATTGGACCATCTTTCACGGACATTAGCATGGTTAAGTGAACTCCTAGAATAAAGAAACAGTAAAACTAAATTACTTCAGCAAAGGATCGTTACCTTGTCGTGGTGCTGGAGCTTGAGCACCTCAATGATGCCATGAGCTAAACCGTGAAGGGCCACCCAAGACGGGAAGGTCATGACAGAGAGGTCAGACTAAATGCGATCCCTGGGGAAGGTAATGGCAACCCACCTCAGTATTCTTGCCGTGAAAACTAAATGGATCAGTACAACCAGAGATATGTCGGTATACCATCGGAAGATGAGACCCCCAGGTCGGAAGATGGTCAAAATGCTACTGGGGAGGAACAGAGGATGAGCTCAACTAGCCCCAGACGTGATGACGCAGCTAGCTCAAAGCCGAAAGGACGGCTAGCGGCCGACGGTGCTGGTGGTGAACGGCGAATCCGATGTTCTAAGGATCAACACACCATCGGAACCTGGAATGTAAGATCTATGAGCCAGGGCAAATTGGATGTGGTTATTGGTGAGATGTCAAGATTAAAGATAGACATTTTGGGCGTCAGTGAACTGAAATGGACTGGAATGGGCCACTTCACATCAAATGACCACCAGATCTACTACTGCGGACAAGAGGACCAGAGAAGAAATGGAGTAGCCTTCATAATTAATAGTAAAGTGGCTAAAGCAGTGCTTGGATACAACCCAAAAAACGACAGAATGATCTCAATTCGAATTCAGGGCAAGCCATCTAACATCACAGTGATCCAAATATACGCCCCAACCACAAATGCTGAAGAAGCTGAAGTAGAGCAGTTCTATGAGGATCTGCAGCACCTACTGGACAACACGCCTAAAAGAGATGTTATTTTCATCACAGGAGACTGGAATGCTAAGGTGGGCAGTCAAATGACACCTCGAATTACAGGTAAGTATGGCCTGGGAGAACAAAACGAAGCAGGACACAGGCTGATAGAATTTTGCCAAGACAATTCACTCTGCATAACAAACACTCTCTTCCAACAACCTAAGAGACGGCTTTATACATGGACTTCACCAGATGGACAACACCGAAATCAGATTGATTACATCCTTTGCAGCCAAAGGTGGCGGACATCTGTACAGTCAGTAAAAACAAGGCCTGGAGCTGACTGTAGTTCAGATCACGAACTTCTTCTTGCACAATTTAGGATCAGACTAAAGAGATTAGGGAAGACCCACAGATCAGCTAGATATGAGCTCACTAATATTCCTAAGGAATATGCAGTGGAGGTGAAGAATAGATTTAAGGGACTGGACTTAGTAGATAGGGTCCCGGAAGAACTCTGGACAGAAGTTGGCAGCATTGTTCAGGAGGCGGCAACAAAATACATCCCAAAGAAAGAGAAAACCAAGAAGGCAAAATGCTGAGACACTAGAAGTAGCCCAAGAAAGAAGGAAAGCAAAAGGCAACAGTGATAGGGGGAGATATGCCCAATTAAATGCAAAATTCCAGAGGTTAGCCAGAAGAGATAAGGAATTATTTTTAAACAAGCAATGCGCGGAAGTGGAAGAAGACAATAGAATAGGAAGGACAAGAGACCTCTTCCAGAAAATTAGAAACATTGGAGGTAAATTCCAGGCAAAAATGGGTATGATCAAAAACAAAGATGGCAAGGACCTAACAGAAGAAGAAGAGATCAAGAAAAGGTGGCAAGAATATACAGAAAACCTGTATAGGAAGGATAACAATATCGGGGATAGCTTTGACAGTGTGGTCGGTGAGCTAGAGCCAGACATCCTGAAGAGTGAGGTTGAGTGGGCCTTAAGAAGCATTGCTAATAACAAGGCAACAGGAGACGACGGCATCCCAGCTGAACTGTTCAAAATCTTGCAAGATGATGCTGTCAAGGTAATGCATGCTATATGCCAGCAAATTTGGAAAACACAAGAATGGCCATCAGACTGGAAAAAATCAACTTATATCCCCATACCAAAAAAGGGAAACACTAAAGAATGTTCAAACTATCGAACAGTGGCACTCATTTCACATGCCAGTAAGGTAATGCTCAAAATCCTGCAAGGTAGAATTCAGCAGTTCATGGAGCGAGAATTGCCAGATGTACAAGCTGGGTTTAGAAAAGGCAGAGGAACTAGAGACCAAATTGCCAATATCCGCTGGATAATGGAAAAAGCCAGGGAGTTTCAGAAAAACATATATTTCTGTTTTATTGACTATTCTAAAGCCTTTGACTGTGTGGACCATCACAAATTGTGGCAAGTTCTTAGCGGTATGGGGATACCAAGTCATCTTGTATGCCTCCTGAAGAATCTGTATAACGACCAAGTAGCAACAGTAAGAACAGACCACGGAACAACAGACTGGTTTAAGATTGGGAAAGGAGTACGGCAGGGCTGTATACTCTCACCCTACCTATTCAACTTGTATGCAGAACACATCATGCGACAAGCTGGCCTTGAGGAATCCAAGGCTGGAGTTAAAATCTCTGGAAGAAACATTAACAATCTCAGATATGCAGATGATACCACTTTGATGGCTGAAAGTGAAGAGGAACTGAGGAGCCTTATGATGAAGGTGAAAGAAGAAAGTGCAAAAGCTGGTTTGCAGCTAAACCTCAAAAAAACCAAGATTATGGCAACCAGCTTGATTGATAACTGGCAAATAGAGGGAGAAAATGTAGAAGCAGTGAAAGACTTTGTATTCCTAGGTGCAAAGATTACTGCAGATGCTGACTGCAGTCAGGAAATCAAAAGACGCTTAATCCTGGGGAGAAGAGCAATGACAAATCTCGATAAAATAGTTAAGAGCAGAGACATCACACTGACAACAAAGGCCCGCATAGTTAAAGCAATGGTGTTCCCTGTAGTAACATATGGCTGCGAGAGCTGGACCATAAGGAAGGCTGAGCGAAGGAAGATCGATGCTTTTGAACTGTGGTGTTGGAGGAAAATTCTGAGAGTGCCTTGGACTGCAAGAAGATCCAACCAGTCCATCCTCCAGGAAATAAAGCCAGACTGCTCACTTGAGGGAATGATATTAAAGGCAAAACTGAAATACTTTGGCCACATAATGAGAAGACAGGACACCCTGGAGAAGATGCTGATGCTAGGGAGAGTGGAAGGCAAAAGGAAGAGGGGCCGACCAAGGGCAAGATGGATGGATGATATTCTAGAGGTGACGGACTCGTCCCTGGGGGAGCTGGGGGTGTTGACGACCGACAGGAAGCTCTGGCGTGGGCTGGTCCATGAAGTCACGAAGAGTCGGAAGCGACTAAACGAATAAACAACAACAACAAAACTAAATTAAATGAAGAGATGCTAGATCACCATTTAAATATATGAGTGAACTAGGACAGACTTGTCCACACAATTAAAAGACAGTGAAAGTGCTACTTGAGTAGATTTGAGGAGTATGACATGGTGAGAAGAGTTGATGGCTTCATATTGTCTGCTTAACCTCAGAAGATACAGATCCATAAAGTTGTCCTCAATTACTGGAGGTACCAAGGAAGGTTTCCAAGGCCCTTGCTCTCTTTCGCCCAAATGGCAATCCTGTTCCTCATTTATCCTACCAGAATATAGGACACAGCAATCAGCAATACAGAGCCAAGACAGCCAGGGCTGCATCCAACTCCCCAAAAAACAGAGATCTGCCCAAAAGGCAAGGTGTGAGGAACGTGGGTTCAGATATTGTCATGAGTAAGGATGGTGAGCAGGGGGCTCCCATCCAGGCTGTAAAGCGCATGCGTAGTACTGAGGAATTAGGTAGCCATTCAAAGAGACACAGATCGGGCCCACCTTAGCCTTTGGGGTTTATCTGTCTGGGTTTTTCCCACGCTTCTTCAGTTTGTTAGGATTTTCTGTTATGTAGCAGTAATAAAACACTAGAGACCTATTCCTTGTCTCAGCATGGTTCCTGGCTGTTAGGACATATATCCCAATAGTAAGAAATCTCTCTGGAACCAGTTAGATCTCAGTAAAGTATTTTGTTTATTGACAGATACAGTACCATCGCCCTCTGCATCTAAAGACTCAAGTAATTGTATTTCCCCCCTCCTCTTCTTTTATCAGACCCAAGTCCCCGCCTTCATTCGAAATTGAATATTTACAATGGCTTTCAGTTTTACAACATGGGCTTCAGCAACATTCTTCACTGCCCATTGGCAGATAATACTTTAGCCACAGCATTCTGGTGTCAACTTGCTGAGTCTGTGAAGTTTCTAATTCTTGCTGGCTCTGTGATGTTTCCAGCTCTCACTCACACCAGTCAAGCCTCCCCCCTCCCTCCTTTACAACCCATGACAGAGGAAAAGGCCCAGAAGGGGGTTTTATGACTTCTGGGGCCAAACCTCTGACACATGGCCAAATAATCAAATTTGGTGAGGCCCAAAAGGAACATTGTCACTGCATGAAGGGCAATCTTATTTAATTAATGCTATAAACATGAATTAAAACAGATCAAGCTATTGCCATTACCTGTAAAGGAATTTAGAGCTATTCTTTGGGAAAATATACAAGAAGCACTGAGGAGGGACTTGGACAAGAGATTACACAGTCCAAAGATAGAAGGAATGGTGAGAAAGAATAACCCACCCTTGATTTCACTTAGTATAACACCAGACAGAGAGAAAGTCTTTCAAGATTCTGTTAATATAGCCTAAAAAAAATAAAGTAGCATTTCTGGAATCCTGGCAACGTCTGTTTCTCGACCTGGTCTACTTTGAAGGGCTAACACCACACCCCCCATTTCTTTGCCCTGGCCAAACTTTTTTAATTGTGGCCCCATATACCACTCAAGGCTCAGTGCTGTCACTTGACCCACAAAAGGATATGTAGCCTCCTTGTAAATGCAGTGCAAATAAATGAACAGAAATCAGTCTTTATTACATGGCTGGGAACCAAAAGAAACCAACATTTGAATGACTTTAGATCACTGTTTCTCAACCTTGGCAACTTTAAGACATGTGGACTTCAACTCCCAGAATTCCCCAGCCAGCATGGGTGTCTGGGGCATTCTGGCAGTTGAAGTCCACATGACTTAAAGTTGCCAAGGTTGAGAAACACTGCTTTAGACCATGAGGACTTTGCATCTCCCTTCCTCAATTCATTATTTATTTTGAATCTCTCCTTCCTTCCTTCCTTCCTTCCTTCCTTCCTTCCTTCCTTCCTTCCTTCCTTCCTTCCTTCCTTCCTTCCTTCCTTCCTTCCTTCTCTGAGGAGCACAGACATAAGATTGTGCTTGGTTATTCCAACAGCAGCCCAAGCAGCTTTCCCAAAATGAATGAACAAATACTTCAATGAACAGTGGTGAAGGAGACTGTGTTTCTGTATTAATGCTTATGTGAAGAGTGGAAGCACAGATTGGTGTTTGTGGCATCTTATTTGCCTTGTATATGGCTGTCCCTGCTAATGTGGACATTTGCGCAATCCACCCTGCGTTCAGTGGCTTCCCAACAGGGGAGCAGCGGTGGAGCCAATAAAAGCAAGCAATAAACCCTATATTAATAATGCATGTGGAGCTATATGTTTTGCTTTGTACAGCGCAGGGGGAGAAAGTGAAACAGCACTGCTTCTTCCTTTCCTTCTCATTTAAATTTCAATGGCTGAAAGAATGTGCATCTATCTCTATATACACAGAGAGAGGGAGACGTGATTATTCTTTCCAGAGCAAGCAACATCTCCGTAATGTGGCATGTTAAGCAACAGTTTCAGATAGTGTTTTGTAATATGATCACTCATTGCATAACCAATAGCTTCCCACTATGCGCACAGCTATGGATGGAGGGATGGAGGGATGGAGGGATGGAGGGATGGAGGGATGGAGGGATGGAGGGATGGAAAGAAAGACAAAGAGACCAGAAGGAGGGAGGGAGGGAGGGAGGGAGGGGTCAGATTTAACTACCTTTTTTAAAAATCAAAATGTTTGCACTGAGGGGTATTTTAGCCCTGCTGCAAAGATCCAAGGAGACCTCTAATGCCCATAAGATAGTGGGACATCTTTGGTGTCTGGTCCAAAGGGAGAATAGAAGGGAATGCTAAAGAATAAAGAATGCTGTAGCAAGCCACAATGGAGAGGTGAAAACAAGTGACAATTCATTTTCTTTTTTTAAAGAAAGTTATCAAGGGGTTGCTTTGCATGGCTTCACCGTACCTCTTTGCAACGGACTGCCGAGCCACACAGTCTGTCATGGTGGTTTAGTTAACGCGTTCGGCTTTGATGAAAGAGCAAGTGCTTTTGATGACTCCAGAGAGCAAGAAGGAGGAGGACAGAGAGGTTTCCATGTGGAAGGAGGCAGATAAGGTAATTCTAGGCGGTCAACCAATTCACTGCTTTCCTACACAACTGAGCCAATGCAGCTGGCAAGCCCAATCAGAGGGGCAGAGAAGGTGGGAGGAGATCCGATGATGAAGATGTTTGCAGGTGACCTCGGCTGAGGCTGCTGTCCTTGCATGTCAGCTGCAGAGAACACAGTGCCTGCCAGGGAAAGGACAGGAATATAATCCAGACATCCCTGAATGGGCTATGAAGGGGTGCCCAGAGCATCCTCTGTCTGGCCTGCATTAGTGTCCCACAGGCTTCCAAATATTATTCAAGTCAATAGTAACAACAGCAATATCAAAATCTGTGAGTTGAGTGCCACCTTACGTCTTTGTGTCATGTGTCAAAAGTTGTATTTGGCTGGATTGGAAGCAGAGTGCCTTCCCTGCAGTAGGTGGCAGCAGGATAGAAACTGAACTCAGTGAAACTTATGTTTGGTTACATTACATTAATTAAATTTGGCGGCCCTGATAAATTCCCGTGTTTCTGTACATTTATAATTATAAGATGAGAGCCAGTTTGGTGTCATGGTTAAGGCATCAGGCTAGAAACCGGGAGACGGTGAGTTCTAGTTCCACCTTGGGCACGAAGCCAGCTGGGTGACCTTGGGCCAGTCACTCTCTCTCAGCCCTAGGAAGGAGGTAATGGCAAACCACTTCTGAAATTTTGCCAAGCAAACTGCAGGGACTTGTCCAGGCAGTTGCAGGAGTCAACACTGACTCAAAGGCACCAGTATGTATGTATGTATGTATGTATGTATGTATGAGCTACGAAGAGTCCTTTAGAAGTGGTCATTTCTAGAAGGAAGAAATACAGCAAATAACAAATGACTTTTTTTCTCCCTTTTCTATCACATTACAAACTACACCCAGAGGGAAAAAAATGTTGGTAGAGAGTTAGAGATAGAGATTGTCCCCAAGAACCAGGTGGCACCTGACATACATTGTGTTTAGGTGTGTAAATAATTGAGATTCAAAGAAATGGAAGAGTAGAAATGACCTCTCACTGTTAAGGTGGTGTAATGGACTCAAATTTCCATAACTGGTTCCAAAAAGTCATAAATTTTCAAGCACTAAGAAAAGAAGACCCACACCACTTTTCCTCTTGCAAGGAGACTGCTGGGGTTTTATTTTTTTTATGAAACTGGAAATCTGCTCTTTGAAAATCGGCCATTTTGAGAAGTCTGTTTATTTATACCTTTTCGTCTGTTTTTCATTAAAAGTAATCCCCAAGCAGGTTATAACCAAACAAACCAATAAAGCCTTACAAAATTGCAAAAGTGAAAACAGTGGAGCAAGACGAGGACCACAGTAGAAAGATGCTCAATCAGGCTGCCGCCTAAATTCAGCCACAGGCTGAGCAAACAGGTTGCTTCCAAAAGTGAAGCAGACTCAGTGTGAACTATAAATGGGCACGGAAGGAAATTCAATCATTCATGTATATCATAATGATGCTTTCGAGTGAAATACCTCCAAAAGGGTCTCTCCATTCCAGTCTTCATAGACAGCCAATTAGATTACAAAAAGTGTCCTTGCCAGTTTTTTTTTTTTTTTTTTGTCTTTGTGTGAATCCATAGGCAATTAGCAACAGAAATGGTGATAAAATTTTACTTGGTCTGGAAACTTGTCAGGGCAAAAATAATCTTCCCTGTCTCTGGGCCTGGAAATGTGTCTGAATCCATTTCTGAACCCAATTCAAAGCATACTTGATTTGATTCAGATTTTTTAAAATGGATTTGGAACTTCTACCCAGTCCAAATCAGGCTTTGGGATCAATTCAGAAAGAGCATCATTGTGCCTCGGCCATAGGCTGAAAAGCTATTGATTTGGGTCACAGTTTCCAGAATAGCTTTGGGGGCATCCAATTTGATTCTGCCACCCAGCTGAATCTCTGAATCAAATAGGTGCTCAGCCTTATTATTGCCATGATCACAGATATCTCACCCTTCTAGTGCTGCTACGCCACCCCAGGTGACTAGCATTTGGGGTCTAGTCTTTGGTTCTTCTTCCTGGCTTAGTTTAAACCTTCTACAGGACAGCGTTTTGCATCTTGAGACTGAGAAATGCTGTAGACATGAGCTCATCAGTTAAAGTAAACAAGACTCAGTTTTGAAGGAGGACCATCCTAAAACCAAGCTCCATCAGCTCCTGAGGGCTGGGTCTCCATTTCTGTATGATCATATCCATCTCTTCTTCTACTGATATCATTTTTACCCGATAAGCCAGTATTTCTCAACCTTGGCAACTTGAAGATGTATTGACTTCAACTCCCAGAATTCCCCAGCCAGCCATGCTGCCAAGGTTGAGAAACACTGCTATAAGCCGTAGATTTCCTCATCATTCCCTGCTTCTGCCACTGGCTTCTCCAGCAGGCCTGTACCATGTGTGGCATTTTTCTGTGTTTGATCAAAGACTGCCCCACAGCTGAGGAAGGACTTTATGAACCAGCCATGCTTTCTTTTAAAAGCAACTCCTCACATCTACATAACATGGACACATATGGATTAGAGCCAGCCTTGCTCCAAACACCTGAATTTTGCTAATTTTGTTCACGGAATGTTGGGGGCCTTGAGCTGGCTTTCATTAAAAGCTCTGCACACTTCTGGTATATTCTTTAGAAAGAGGATGTATTTCTCTGAAACAACAGGCATAATGAGGAAACGTCAATCCACATGGAGAGGGCTAATTAATCATTAAGTGAGCACTAGTAAATTTTCTGAATCACCAGTTTTGTGACGGGCATGTTGTTAAGCCAGCAGGACAAAGCTGGCCCCCAAAACATGTTGCTTGCCCATCAGAAAAAGAATACCTCCCTTTGAGTCTTGATTACTTTTCTTCCTCTCTCTCTCTTTTTAAAATGTTACTGTCAATGAAATAAAGCAGTAGCACATCCAAATGCAGAGAGAAAAATGGCACGCTGGTGGGAGGTGGGGTGATAGATAAGAAAAAGTTATGAGATTTTCAACCACAAAGATTTTCCTTTTGTTAAAAAAAATGTAACTCTAGTTGTGGATTTCTATGGGAGCAAGACAACTTGATCCACCAGAACCTGATCGAGTTGAGACTGCAGTAGAATCCACTAATGTCTATTATTCATTGCTCAAAAATGTGCCTAAGAGAAAGAGAGAGAGAGGGAAAGAGAGAGAAAAATATATGTATATGTGTGTGTGTATGCACACACACACACACACAGGAAAGATCCATGCCCCCGCCCCAAAAAGGATTATGGATAAAGTTGAATTAAAAGGAAACAATGAATATTAAGATAGCTGCATGTGTTAAAATGTTGAGTACAGTTGCAAATGTGAATTGTCTATAGTTTAACAAGGGAAAAAAAAACCCTAAGCTTGGATCACATAACATGCTGATTAGGCTTAAATGGAGTTGAGTAATTTGTGAGAATTCAGCTGTATTTCTGCCCAGACAAATAATTTAGCTTATTTGTCTGGGCAGAAAGTGTTACATGAAGAAAGGAATTATATTTTGTTAACTGGGTTGTGTGAATGCAGCCTTTCTGTGCATGGTCAAAACCTCTCCCACCACCATGACTTAGAGCTGGAACCTATTAGAACTTAACACTCTTTTCTAAAGGACTAAATAAAAACTATGGTATTTTTCACATCGCAGCTGTCAAACTAAGCTATAATATGATTTGCTTCTTTGGCTTAGCATGTTGGCTGAATCCAGTCTTTCTGATTTCTCAACAACAGTTAATGGTTTACTGCATTATATGACCCAAGCATAGATGTGTGCACCGGGGTCCATTAAGCCATGGATAAACAATATTTGGCTTACTCAGTATATGTTAATCAGATTCTGAAAATAAAGAAGTATTTCTCCTGTTGTGAATGGTAATTACCGTATATACTCACAGATAGGCCCGTCTGTGGATAAGCCGACCCACAAATTTTGAACCAAAATGCCATGAAAAATGCACCACCTGCAGATATGCCAACCCTTGACATTTTTGTATGTTTTAATTTTCAGTTGGGTTATCCAGGGTGGTGCATTTTTCATGGTATTTCAGTTAAAAATTGGAGGGTTGGCTTATCCATGGACAGGCTTATCAGCAAGTATATACAGGATATGCAGGTACTTTTAAAAAGTATTACCATATGTACTGGTGTATAAGCCCATCCGCAGATAAGCCAAACCCAATTTTGGGGGTGCATTTTGGCACCTAAAGTTCTTGGCTTATCCACAAGTGTATACAGCATCTACAGGTAATTCCTCTGTCTACTCTTCCAGCCAGGGGAATCCATGGGAAGATGATTGAAGGTGCAACATTAGTTAAAAATGTGTGAGGCTTTCATCACATGGGTATGGCTGCCATCTTGACTTTTCTGACACCCTGCTTCCAGCACTTCACTTCTCTCTGACTTCTACGTTTCTCCATGTTTATGACTGATGATGTGCCATCAAGTTGGTGGTGATTCTTATCAACCACATAGACCGACTTTTTTCAGGATGAAGCCAACCAAGAGTGATCGCAAAAAAATCCAAGCAAGGTTGGACCTCATTAGTACTTGGATGAGAGATCACTGGGAAATCCCATGCCTGTAGGATAGACTGGGAAGCTGAAAAGGTACCCCCAGAAGATGGCTATGGCAAATGGCTTTCATACTGTGGAGTCCTTGGTGCTCTCTGAACTTGGTTGTTTGCGTGCAGATATTTCATGACCCAGCTAGGGAACATCTTCAGTGCTAGTACATTGATGATGTTTCCTAGTTGGGTACTGAAACATCTGCAAGCAAACAGCCAAGCTCAAGGAGCACCGGGGACTCCACAGTTCCACCCTGAGCTACGTATAGTCTCTTCTGTTAGGCCTTCATGCTGTTGTCAAGAAAGCAACATGTCCATGCAGTCATCAGGAGTCAAGCCTGACTTAGGGAGATTTATTTTTTACTGAAAAAAGGCCCAGAAGAATGTATTCTGAAACTCTCAATTGATCAAAATAATATCTTAATAAATAGTACCTAGATGTTTTAATCAGATGTTTATATCACTTTTACCATGGCATTGCCATGTGGTTGTTTCTGGATGGTTCTTCTGAATTTGCTACCACATCTCCCCCCCCCCAATTAATTTCATTATCGTTCATTAACTGAGCTAATTAGAATATAACAGAGATAGCAACACAGGTGCTTACTGAGTTGCAATTATGACATTAATGGGAGCAAGATGCCAATGGCATCCTAATTGTTAATTTGATTAGCGAGGCTTCTGCTCTCATCAGAAAGGTGACATCTGGTGATTACCTTAATAATGGGTTTCCAGCATTGTGCATGTGCAGATTGAGCAAACTTAGGTTTATCCTTGTTTTGCATAATTGCTGTCAGCTTGATAGTGGCCAAGGGATCTGTGAAGTGCATGGACAGCCACATTAAACATTCTTCTTTCCTGTTTGGGAGACCCCAAGGATCCCTACCTTCTTGTATCTAAGGGTGTTTGACAAAAATATCTAGCAATGTTGCATAGAAATCCACTGAAATATCCATTTTGTCTCCAAGAGCTCTCACCTGCCAGCTCAGGGCTGAATAGTGTCTGTCTGTGTGCACCAAGTCCTTTATTTAGAAAACAAAAATCAAATGCACAGGTCCAGGAGGGGGAACATCCTCTGGTAATAGTATTGGTGAAAAATAGGTTGGAATATCAGCCATCAACATGACGTGGCTGCAAAGAAAGCTGATGCAATTTTAGGCTGCATTATCAGAAATATAATTGCCATATCATAGGAAGAAATTATTCACTTCAGGCCTAAATCTGAGGTCACTGTCCAGTTCTGGGTAGTATATATTCAGAAGAACTCAGAGAAACTAGAAGAGGTCCATACAGTGGAAGGGCAACAAAAATGATCAGGGGGATAGAAACTAGGTTCAGTTAAAAGAGATGGAAGGATCTGGATTCATATAGCCTTGAGGGAAAAAGTTAATGAGGGGGGATATGAAAACTGTCTTTACATATCTGAAAGACTGTGGCAGGTTGAGTTGCTCTGGGGTGATGCAATTGTCTCAAGGCCAAAGGTTTTTTTCCCAATGGACCAAAATCAGGCCCCATGTCACGTAGACACCAAGAAGCTTTGTGCCTAATTAAACACTTGCCTTCTAGCTGTAAACATCTAAAAGGACAGAAGCATTAAATAATGGAGGAGAAGATTGTTGGGCATTCCTGGAGTTGCTTTTGCATGGTGTGACCTGGCAATACTGGGTGTATCAAGGAGGATGAATCTGCAGTTGGAGATCCAGCAAGAGTAAACAGAACCCAAGAGAGAGATCTGTAAAGTGGCTGATGGAACTGACTCCAGTATTGTAGGACAGACCAGATTCCAACAAGGACAAAGGTGCTGGAATCCTGGAAGCCCAGACAACAGTTATTTTTCCCTTTTCCCATTCTCCCAGTGAGCCCAGAAGTGAAAGAAGCTGTGGGAGAGAGGGAGGGTGTGAAACCCATAAGATGCTGTAAAAGGCTCCATGTATATATAGTTTCTTAATCTAAGGCCACTTTATATATTAAATATCACTGTAATATCACATGTTGGCTGGGGAATTCTAGGAGTTGAAGTCCATGTATCTCAAAGTTGTTGAGGTTGAAAAACACTGCTGTAAGTAGACAAGAATGCTGTGTGAGTCTGGAATGCTGTGGTCCCTTTTCCCACCCCACAACAAAGACCTTCACATGGAAGTAGATGATGACCTGTCATTTCTTGTTCCAGAATGCAGAACATGGAAGAATGGATTAAAGTTATGGAAGCCAGATTCCAATTGAATGTTAGAAAAAAATTCCTAACAGTAAAAAATACATTGAGAAGGCAAATAAATTATGAAGGGAGGAGATGGGTCCCCTTTATTGGATGCAGTCAAGCAGAGGCTGGGCAGCCATCTCTCCATCTATCCATGGTGCCTTAATTTAGATTCTTGCACTGAACAGGAGGCCGAACTCAATAGGCTGCTCTATGATTCCATGAGAGAGGAAAAGGGACTGCTAGAGCCTATTAATAGAATATAAGCTATGAATGGCAACCCCTTGGAGGCTGTGTTTAGCCATTGTTCTCTCTGCCTTTAAAAAGAAGCCAGGACCTTCTTTTTCACCCTGACCGTTTAAGTTGGATTAATTATAGCAGTTGCTTTTGACTTCTAAAATATTCATTTATATTTGCATTTCACACACTGATCGCTCCCATGCTAGCCTCCTCGATTCAACCTAGAGGGAAGACCTCCACAGAGCTGTAAATACAATCATAGTTAAGAACGTGCCCTTTGAGTCTGAAGCTGAAAGGGGGATTTGCAGCAGTCATGGATCCAATGTGCAGCACATTCCTGGTCATCATCAGCATCATCATGGTGTGAAGATTTCATGTCTGAACCAGACTACACTGATTGAGTTGGATAGTAGGACTTCCATTAACAAGACCCCTATGAATACTTTAGATGTGATCATTCCATCCACATGTTAGGAAACTACAGTAATAAAAGAGCAAGTGCTTTTATTCAAGAAAACTTGCTTCAGAGCTGAGCTGCACTAAATGATTTTGATGGACATGTTCATATTTGATTGGCATGATAGGGAAGTAGTTTGCTACGGCTCTCTCTCGCTCTCAATCTCCATCTCCATCTCCATCTCCATCTCTCTCTCTCTCTCTCATCTATCTATCTATCTATCTATCTATCTATCTATCTATCTATCTATCTATCTATCTATCTATCTATCATCTATCCATCCATCTGACTACCCAGTATAACCAGCAACCCTGGCCTTTCTGGAGGGTTCCTTATCCAGTACTTATCAGAGCTGCCTCAGCTTAGCTTTCTAGATCAGTCAACATCAACTAGATGTTGTCACTTAGCTGCCCAATGCTTTATTGCTCCGTGGTTAATCCACTTAAAGAAAACTCTTTAAATTAACCTAAGCTAGCTCAAACAAACAAAAAGGTTTTAATATTCTTCTGAAGAATGCCATGTCTTGAGAGTCCTAAGCAGTGCCTGTACTATGATGTACTGTTTTTCTTTCACTCTTCATTGACCATATCAGTGTTGTGACAGATAAGAGGTTTAATTTCTGATCCTGAATACAGGGAGGGAGGAGAGACGGGGAAGGAAGGAAGGAAGGAAGGAAGGAAGGAAGGAAGGAAGGAAGGAAGGAAGGAAGGAAGGAAGGAAGGAAGGAAGGAAGGGCTGTAGTTTTAGTTTTGAGTAAACATGGGTAAGATCACAAGACAAAATTACTGACAGACAAACAAACAGAAGTGGAGATGAGAGAGAAAAAGAGAAGCCAAACCTTGGCTTGTCAAGGAAATTCACACTGTGCTGTAAGAAACTTCAGGACTAACAAGCGAAAAGGTACTTGGGGACATCTGAAGCAGAGCCCCAGTTTATATATATCTAATGACAACATCTGTGAAATTTGCACAAGCAACAGGGCCTGAACTTCATATCTACACCTGCTGACATTTCCCTGTCTTTTCAAAATTGGCAGACCGAGCTATGGAACCTAATTTAACCTCCAGGGAATTTTGCAGTATGACATCAGTGTCCTTTACATGTTAAGCATTGCTTGGGTTTTTCTTCTTTTGGGGGTTTTCTTTTAAACACCCCCTTTTTTAAGTCTAGACAACTGTACTAATAAATATTTGAAAATGTCAGAGATTTGGCACTTGTCCCAGGGTTTTGACCCAGTAATATCATTACATTGCGACCATACTGAGAATCAATATATTGAAAGCCTTATACAAGATTTTTATTTTCAGGCCATGCTTTCTAAAGTGGGCAGAAAATGTAAATGTAAATGAATGGATAGAGGTGAAAAAGAAAATAGTCTTAAAAAGAATTATTTTAGAAGGGGATTTTGACAGCAATATAGGCAGTCCTCGACTTAACGACCATTTGTTTAGCGACCATTCAAAGTTATGATGGTGCTGAAAAAGTGATTTGTGACCGGTCCTCACACTTACGACTGCCACAGTGTCCTCATGGTCACGTGACCAAAATTCAGGTGCTTGGCAAGCGGCATGTATTTATGACAGTTGCAGCGTCCCAGTGTGTTGTGATTGCTATTTGCAACCTTCCCAGCCAGCTTCTGACAAGCAAAATCAATGGGGAACCATGTGATTCACTTATCAACAGCATGGTTTGCTTAATGACTGCTACAAAAAATGTTGTAGAATTGGGTGCAGTCACATGATGTCTCACTTAATGACCATACCATTTAATTTTCCAGTCCCTATGGTGGTCATAAGTTGAGGACTACCTGTATACTTAGACCTCTCTATGTTGTTTCAGAAGACTTGGGGAAGAACATCTAAAGTAATGTTACTTAAAGGATGGTATGAGGAATCCTGGGGGTCCCTCAAGATGCTCTCAGAGGTCTGCAAAATCCAAATTCTTTGCCAGATATTGAAGATATTTGCAATGTCGCTCTTCCCATTATTTTTTATTTGTTAAAAATATATAGAGTTTTTTCAAGAAAAATACTTATGTTAATGTCTAATTAACATAATTAGTTTAATATGGTTTAATATGGTTAATTTTACATGTTTCAATAAATAAACATTCTACAAATGCATCCATTTGAATTTTTAATATGGTAACTATTGTTAAATATAATCCATAGAAACAAAAGCTCTTTCCATATTTTTGAAAAGCGGAAAGAGGTCCTGAGAGCAAAAACTTTAAGAAACACTAATCTAAGGCATAGGGGTCACCAGAAAAATTATCTAAGATATATCAAGGTACTTCTAGTCAGTGTCGGAAATATGAAGGGACATTTTACCATGCACAGTGGACTTGTGAAAAAGCAATCAAATAATAAAAGAAAATAAAATAAAAATGGATACAAATACATATCATGATACAAAGAATTTTAAAGATCAATATTCAGATGAAAATAGAACTTTTTTTATCGGGACTTAAGGATAGTCAACTAGAAAAGACTCATGGACAGTTGGTTTTATATGCACAAAGGTGGAGAAGTATTGCAATACCCACAGTGGGGGAATGAATTGTGAAGATGGCAGAATTTGCAGAAATGGCAAAACTGACCTGCTTGATCAGGGATAAAACAATAAGGACTTTTGTAAAAGACTGGAAACCTTGTATGGACTTTTTGCTGAAAACAGAAAAAAAAATGAAATGGTGAGTTTTGGATTTGCTGATTAAAAAGGGTAGAATATGGGAAGAAGGAAACCATGTAATGTAATCGTAAAGAGAAAGGAGAGATCATAAGTTTGTTTCTAACTGCTGTAAAAATGATTGGAAGTTGCTTCTTTAAATATTTTTTCTTTTTCTTTTCCTATCAGTATTGTTCCTTGCACTTTTTTCTTTTATCCTCTTTTTGTGAACTATTCTTTATATACTTCCATGCTTATCTTTTACTTATGTAAACATCTCCAATCATATATTAATATATTAAGAAAAAATAAAGCATAGGGGTCCATTGCCAACCACAGTGAAGCCAAAATGGCCAAGTGAGTATTGCAACATTGCAGTGCAGACTCTGCCAGGCATCATAACATCATATGCAAGTATGGAAGGGACAGAATTTGCATCATGAAATTGCAGAGCCCTCAACTCCCCATGAATGCCTATGATCCAAAAAGTTGTTCTGTAATAACTTTATAAAGACCAACCCCAAAAATGTTTAAGCTTTGAGGAGAACTTAAAGCCTTGTTATTCTTTTGTGCCATTTTGGTTGGTCCCAACAAAGAGATTGTCCAGCTGTAGCAGATAAATATTTCATAGCACATTTTGTATATGCATGTATCATGTCTGAGTGACATCACACTCACGTTCTGTAGGCATCAGTGGATCTCTGGGAGTTTCCGAAGTAGGAATCCAGCTGCAAAAAGTCTTTTTCCCCCAGATTTATTAAAATGCTGAAAGTGGTTTTCCTGCCATGTTAAGTCTGCTATGTTGAATTTCTATTACATCCAATATTTTAAAATACTTTTTCCATTCCACCGAAGGAATGCCAGGCCTCACAAAAAGGAGAGTTCTAGAACCTCAGTCTGGTCTGAAAATAACCACAAATCCCTCTGTAGAACTGAGATAGGACAGTACCTTCTTCAACTATTCTCCATAGTATGTTCTCAATGAATAAGAAGGTTCTTGTGGCAGAAACAGATCTTTAGATACGATGCTATCTCTATGTACAATACAGGGGTGCCTAACCCTTGAACAGTGTGGTGGGGTTGTGTTTCAAAACTTGGGTGGGCCAGGTCAAACAGTAATTTTGATTTCATTATATTTTGATTCCACTAACATTAAATTAGCCACACTGAACATGGTTTCTCTCTCTGGATTTACTTTCCCCTTCTGTCACATTAAAATTTACAGTTCTGGAGCAATTTTTGGAAGGCCAGAAGCTAAGGATTTGGAGGGTTACATGCAGGCCTGGAATATCAAAGTGGACACCTTTGGGATACTGTGTGATGACTGGAACACTAGAGCATTCACTCAATTACGACGCATAAGCTTTTGCTTATAAATCTGTTTAATGAAGCGAAACATTCAGTACAGAGAAAAAGTTGCGAATGGAATTTCCTGCGTGTTTCTACATTTTAAAATCACAGTAACTTCAAATTCCACCCCCCACTGCCCTCTTAGGTATGTGCCCCTCCTTTTCGTGCCAGCATCTGGCTGTAACGGTTCTTGCTAGATGACCTTGGTGAAAGGAGCAGCTAGCCCAAACAAGATGATTCTCACTCCAAGCATGCTCACCCTCCCTGCCAGTCGACTCGCAAGTTGACACGGGTTTTTGGAAGATGGATGTTCTGTGAACATTTAATTGGGGAGCCTGACATACTGAGCTTCAAATATCATAACCTTTCTGTCCTGTCGTAATGATAAAGCCCAATGGTTTATAGGCACATATGGAAAAGTTCCTTAATATTTACACCCTTGCTTCTATGAACAGGTCATTACGCAGTCTTAGATATTAATGAATGCCATCTCATTTAGATGATCAAATCTCAGTTCTGTTCCACCCTCACCAACTGACCTTTGGCAAGGCATTCCCTTTCCATTTCAGAACTCATTGTAGGCCTTGCTGTAAAACAAAATAGAAAGTCATTTCTTTATATTCTTTTTTTCCCTCTTCTTCGTTTTCTGAACTTTAGTCTCAGTTCTTTTCTTGTTCCTTTCTTTTGTCTTCTCTCTTTATTCTAAATATTAATTCTTGTTAGTTTTTACTTTTTGTCTTAACATTTTATTACCTCCCTCCCTCCCTCCCTCCCTCTGTCATCGTAGGCCCTGAGGGGATAACACATCTGGCCTGACTTTCAATATGGTTGTGTCAGCAGCCGAGAAAATATACTGGGAATGTATTTTGGCTGAAAGTGAAAGCTAAAGAGAGGACGTAGTACTGAGAGATCCACTGAGGCACAGGAGAATCCATTATGAGCAAGTCTGAATATCCAGGCTGCAGTTTCATTTTTCTACGTTGCCCTGTGCATCCCTCAAAAAAAAAAAATGTTGCAAGGTTGCAACTGGTTTAACATAAGACAAGCAAGGCAAAATAGCTTGATGCTTTGAAACAGAAGTTCGGACAGGACTCAGTGACGTGGGACTTCTTCAAGCCATCTCGGACTTTAAACCCCTTGTTGCCCCTTCTCTCCATCTCAGGGTGGCCTATCAATGATTCACCAGGAAATAAATAATGCATTTATATCACAGGCCTAGTAGTAACATAAAATTATCCATAAATGTTTAATAAATATCCGGAGATGCGTTTGGTGCCTGGGTTATAAATGATAAATAAGTAACAATAGATTCCTTCTGCAATATTGATGCTCCTGGAAGTTATTGTTATGCTATAACTGTTCGAAGGCCATTACACTGAATGGAGTTATCGAGGTTATAGATAGGCTCAGCAAGCTATTTGTAATAAAACCCAGAACACTTACAAATAAAGCAAAAAGAGGATGTATTTGTACCGGTTACACACCAAGTACAAGCCTATAACAGGCTCTAAATATAACAGATATTTAGCCTTTCAATAATTTATGGGGGAATGCAAAGCTTGTAAAATATTTGAGAGGACAATAAGCCAGTATTATTTTTCTGTATGTTTCCCATATGGGTTGTATCATCATTCTATTGCCCCCAGACAACCTGGCCATGGATGGGCTGTGCAAAGCTTTGTTGAGTCAATTCATTGTGGAGTTGACAATGAACTGGCTCTTTCATCCAATTCCATTTTTTAGAAGATCAGATTGAATGAGCCAGTCTGGTTCAGATTACAAAAAATCTGCTTCCTGTGTGCAGAAGGCTGATTTTCCAAACTGAATTGAAAAGATGTAGTGACTTGATCTGACAATGTGACTTTCCATATTGGAACACCAAATTTGATCTGTTGAAATATGAGCCATTTTTTTAAAACTGAATCCATTAGATGAACCAGATGGGTCCTAATCCTTACACCTCCCTCGAAGAGCATGGGATTAGCCAAGGTCACTTTAAGTAATCCAGTGCATGTTTTTACAAGTGGACCAGGGAACGGCTTGGAATGGAAAGTGTCTGTGAAGGGGGAGGTGATGTGATGGACTACAGTAACGCAGCAGGTCTGCAGGGAGGACGAAGCACATTCCAAGGAGGAGGGCAAGGTAAGAGACAAAACAGCCTGGAGCTGGAGCATGGGAAGACAAAGAGAGTAGCCCCACCTTAGAGCAAATAAAGAACTGAAGGTGGGCTGGATTGCTTCTTTGTCTTCTTGGGCTAAGCCTAACACTTCCACAGCTCATGAGGAATCCCCATCCAACCTCACTGAAGCTCCTTCCTCTCTACTGGCCCAATCCATTCCTGTTGCCTTGAGGGCAGAGAGAAGAGCAAGGCTTGATCTGCAATGTGGAGCAGTTTGTCTCAGTCTCTTGGGGCAGAGGGAGCCTTGTCCTCTTATTGCCAGAGAGTGATGGAAGTAGAGCTCCTTCCTGTTATGGAAGGTGTCTCTGAAGGGGAGGGGTGATGTGGTGGATTTTGTTGATGCCGCTGGTTCTCAGGAAGGAGGGAGCGCATTGCAAGGAGATGGGGGAGGTAAGCAACAATGTCAGGGAATCTGACCTGGTTACGATTAGTGACTAGTGATGAGTTTATTGATTAGTCAGTTGACTATATTAACTCACGACATGGCATCAGCTAACAAAAAATAGCACAGGGACAGATATATAGGACAAAATACAAATACGCAGGGAAATGCAGGACAAAACATATTTGGATAAGTGCATCACCGTTGCATGTTACCCAATCTGTTGTATGAAATGAACTCTAAGGGGAACAGTGTTGACTAAAAACATGGCAGTTCTGCCGGCTAAATTTATACAGGTAGTCCTCGACTTAACCAGTTGCTTAACGATGATCTGAAGCTATGACGGCCTCAGAATGGGTGCTTTACGGCCTGTAAAACACTTCTGAGCATCACAAAATGTTGCCTCCCCCATGGTCACATGATTGCAATTCAGGCATTTGGCAACTGGCTCGTATTTATGACCAGCTGCAGCGTCCAGCAGTCATGTGGTCATGTTTTGTGACTTTTTTTGCCATTTTCTGGCAAAAAACACTCATTGGGGAAGCTGGATTTGCTTAAGGACTATAGTGATTCGCTTTACAACCCATGATTTGCTTAACGACCACCATAAAAATGGTGGTAAAATTGGGTCCAGTCATGTGGTGACTCAACTTATGACTGCAATGACTTACAATGGAAATTCTGGTCCCAACTGTGGTCGTAAGTTGAGAACTACCTGAAGTACAGTCCTGAAGAAATAGGACATTCTGTTACTAAGGTCCCAATCAACTGTTCTATCAAGTATTTGTTATAAATACCTGTGTGCTACCGGAGTGTATAATGGACAATCAAATAAGACATGTGAGAGGTCCCCTAAGTTTGGAGTTCTACCTATATGGTTCCTCCCATAGCATGGCACTTGGTTGAATTGCTTACACTTTCCCATGGAATCCAGGAGCTCAAATCTTGCTGTAGCAAAGCTTGTTCATTGGTACTGTGTCAAAGCTACTGAGAGGTATTTTTCTATTTGAAGTGTCACTTTGTTCTTGGCCAACCATTTTAAAGATCTAAAGATTTAGCTTGCAGGTAACTCTATATTGGTTCAAGTCCTGATATCCAAGACAACATTGGAAACAGTGGCTGCTTTCGTGAAACAAATTTTTGACTCCTGGCAAGTGCCTGGACTAATCTCTGCCGTTTTCTTGGCAAGGTTTTTCGGAAGTGGTTTGCCGTTGCCTCCTTCCTAGACCTGAGAAAGAGTGACTGGCCCAAGGTCACTCAGCTGGCTTTGTGCCTAAGGCCAGACTAGAACTCACGGTCTCCCAGTTTCTACCTTGATGCCTTAACCACTACACCAGACTGGCTCTCTCATTCTGATATCCAAGACATCACTGGGACAGTGGCTGCTTTCATGCAACCATCAGCCCATTTTGCACCTACATTAAAATGAAAGCTCACTAGGTGAGCTTGCTACGTCAAGAGGTTACAATACAAAAAATTAATCCAGTTTAGCATTAACCTAACTGAGCCTATTGTACAACCCAGATGGTGTGTGAACTAACCCTTTTACAGTATGATTTTTGCCAAAATTTGCAAGCTTAGCCGGCAAGGCCCATGCTTTCACACTGTCACCAAACTTTGAAGCTGCCTTTTCAATATTTTGAAATAAGATTACAAACTCAGTGAGAATCAGGCCCTTGTGGAAATGTTCTGACCTATGATCAGTCTCTACCTTAAATTTCTACCTTAAAAAATCTCTTCCAGTTCCCAGTATTTTCTTCCTTAGTCTACCTTTTTCCTTGCAGAACGAATTTGTCAGAACATTGGTTGGGATAGTGGTGCTGATGGCAAATAATACTAATGCTAATACTCATTTGCTTTCCCTTTTTACTGTGAGGGATCTTAATTTATATTTTCTCTTTCAGCTTCTGCATTTCATGCAGTTCTTCACTTGTAGTGAAGCACACAAAATGGGCTTCTTAAAGAAAGCCACACTTCAAAGGGAAGGAAGAAATAAAAGAAGGAACCCTGTTTAAGAAGACAGAAGGGAACCTTCTACATACATTTAATACAATGAGGATGGCATGGAACCAACATGTGATCTGAAAGGAGAGCTTTATCAAAAGAGAATTTGCCAAGAGATTTGGCTATCCTTAGGAAAAAGACAACACAAACATCTCTTTCAACCTCCTAGATAATCTACTTGCCTCTTAAAATTGAAATTGAAGGGGTTCGAGATAAGGAATACCGTCTTTAGGAAAAGTATAAATCTTGTTGCTTAATAAACATAGGCTTTATTTTAAAGCCAATCCAAAGATCAGAAGAACTTTTGTTATAATGACTAGTTAATGAATGATGAAGTGTAGAGGGAAATCCTTTTGAAGTCCTTATGACATATCCATTAAAATTAAGTGAGTTCATCATTATTAGGTGATGAATAGCAAAAGAATGACTAAATAATTGGGCCATGATTTTACCCTGAGCTTTAAGATATAAATTGTCTGTGAAGGATTAGTTAAAAGGAATAGCCCCATTCTCCTGCAGTTATTACCCTGGTTGAGTAAATATTAAGTTCAGTGGGTGGTCTTCAGAAGAACCTCAAAACAATGTCCATCCACTTGCATTCTTAAGCCAAATTACCTAATTCACATCTCCCAGTAGATCTGCAAATGGGCATCAATTACCTTTCAGACCAAGTACTTTTCTAAACTTTGCAACTTTATAAGCTTTAAAAAAAGTGTTTTAGGGGAGGAAGAATGTAAATAAGCCTGTTAGAGAAAATGTGTACAATTTAAGCATACCTTTGCAGACTTCATTAAAGATAATACAGAAAGTATGACTGAAGCCTGGATGGGGAATTTTTAAAATTTGGCTGGTATTTTTAATCAGCTGATCTAATTCACCTTTCTTAGAATACGGTGTGGATGGGAATATACTTAACCTTTTGGCTGCATCCTTCTATGATTTCTAATGTCTCATTTGGGCTCAAAAATTCCATGCCAAACTACATATTGGACAAAATGCCATCCCAAAATGTGTCAATTAGGGAACATTATGTAAGAAAAATGTATGGTTGAAAGAAAAATTACATACATGAATAAATGCAATGTTATTTCTTTACTTTCAGCTACAGTGTGATGCACACATTAAGTGGAAAGTCTTATAACCAAATACATGCTAAGTTGACACAGATACAAAGTTATTCCTTGAAAATTCCAGAGTAGGAGAATTGCATGAAATCAGGACATTCAGATTAAGGAGCAAAACCAGCCTTATATCCTTATTTTATTGACTTATTACAATATTAGCTGTTTGTTTACTGAAGTTATATATAACCTACCTTTCCAGATTCGTATCTTACCAAGGCAGCTTACTATTAACATCAGGAATCATAAAAAAGTAACTTGGTAATGGCCTAGAATAGACTTCTGGAATATTTCTCAGAAGACAACTGGTAGCAATGGACCTATGAAGGTAAAGAGTCTAGTTTACAGATTTATGGGATTCCCATCCCTTCCCTCCTTCCCTCCTTCCCTCCTTCCCTCCTTCCTTCCTTGTGTCTTCAAGTCAGTTTTTGACTCTTGGTGTGTGCCTGGACAACTCCCTGCAGTTTTCTTGGCAAGGTTCTTTGGAAGTGGTTTGCCATTGCCTTCTTCTTCCTAAGGCTGAGAGAGAGTGACTGGCCCAAGATCACCTAGCTGACTTTGTGCCTTAGGTGAGACTAGAACTCATGGTCTCCTGGTTTCTAGTCTGATGCCTTAACCACTACATTAAACTAGCTCTTGATTTGTGGGATGGTTTTCTAATAATAGATCAGAGTGATCATCTGGAAGGAAATAATACAAGAATGGAGAATATGTAGATGTTCACGTATGACTGAGCTACATCTGTTCCCCCCATCCCTCATCATTGGTAAAATTAGCTTTGGTCTGAGAAGGGTTGTAATTCAGCCACATAGGGAAGGCATGAGTCCCAAATGGGTTGAGGACAGCTTTCTGATCCACTACAAATGTCTTTGGTTATTGAGTAGGAATAATCATAAAAGGGTAAATAATATGATCAATTCAAGTGCAGTTAAGGGCAAGCAATAGAAATTCATGTTTAAATACAGGAGTTTTGCATTTGGGAAGCAACTTGGGCAATGATTAAATGCTGAAAATTCAAGGTATTCACTGAAAAACCTCACTCCAAGGATCTGACCTGAGACAGAGACCTGATGCCTTGTTATGAATACCTCTTCACCTTTAATTTCCTTTCTTGGCCTCAATATCAGAGAGAGACTATAAAGTTGCTAGAATTACAAAGGCAATACTTTCATCTGCACTCTTCCAGTATAGGTTTGACAAACAATAGAAGTTACATAAATGGTGGCAAATGAGGCCACATTGGTTTGATTGAATTATAACTGCACTAATTAATTTTTTTAAAAAAAACTAAACCTATTGTATCAATGCTTTGTAAGTCACTCCGTTTCTGAAAATGGAGTGACATAAAAATGGAAGTAATAAAGAAATAAAAATACAATAACCGAATCCTCCAAGGTTCTAGGTAGAGAATCAGACTCATAATTGACAAATCAAGGTGAAAGGTTCAATCTTATGGATTACCATATAGAATCTAAATCACTCCTATATAAAGCCTTAGAGAGCTTTGACCAACCTGCACACAGTGCACCATGCAGCTGTGAATATTAGAGCTGTTCAAGGATTTGACTGAAAGATTTGAGGGCAACCAGATTGATTTCCAAAGCGAATCCAATTTCCAAACTGAATCAGAAAGTTGATGCAAATAATCAGATTTGGTTGAATACCTCTGAATCAATTTGAAGGCTCAGATGATTCTAGGTATGCAGACCCAGATTGTTCCAAGTCAGCTTAGAAATCCAAATCAACTGGGTCTGACAGTTTGAACCAAAGCAGATTAGTGGATTGATTTTCCAAACTGATTTCAGTTGTGGAACTGAATCAGTCTGCCTTACCAAACTGAATTGATAATTCAAAGCAGTTTTGCCTCTCTTACATAGGACTGGTGGGTATAGCTGTGAATAAGGCTCATCTTATAGAAAATGCTGCAAACCTCTAGTGTTGCCTGATACAAAGGAAATCAAACCTAGATGGATCTCTCTCTGAAAATACTCCAGTTTGGGGAAATGGAGAGCAAGCCACTATTTGTTGTTTATTCGTTTAGTCGCTTCCGACTCTTCGTGACTTCATGGACCAGCCCACGCCAGAGCTTCCTGTCGGTCGTCAACATCCCCAGCTCCCCCAGGGACGAGTCCATCACCTCTAGAATATCATCCATCCATCTTGCCCTTGGTCGGCCCCTCTTCCTTTTGCCTTCCACTCTCCCTAGCATCAGCATCTTCTCCAGGGTGTCCTGTCTTCTCATTATGTGGCCAAAGTATTTCAGTTTTGCCTTTAATATCATTCCCTCAAGTGAGCAGTCTGGCTTTATTTCCTGGAGGATGGACTGGTTGGATCTTCTTGCAGTCCAAGGCACTCTCAGAATTTTCCTCCAACACCACAGTTCAAAAGCATCGATCTTCCTTCGCTCAGCCTTCCTTATGGTCCAGCTCTCACAGCCATATGTTACTACAGGGAACACCATTGCTTTAACTATGCGGGCCTTTGTTGTCAGTGTGATGTCTCTGCTCTTAACTATTTTATCGAGATTTGTCATTGCTCTTCTCCCAAGGATTAAGCGTCTTCTGATTTCCTGACTGCAGTCAGCATCTGCAGTAATCTTTGCACCTAGGAATACAAAGTCTTTCACTGCTTCTACATTTTCTCCCTCTATTTGCCAGTTATCAATCAAGCTGGTTGCCATAATCTTGGTTTTTTTGAGGTTTAGCTGCAAGCCAGCTTTTGCACTTTCTTCTTTCACCTTCATCATAAGGCTCCTCAGTTCCTCTTCACTTTCAGCCATCAAAGTGGTATCATCTGCATATCTGAGATTGTTAATGTTTCTTCCAGAGATTTTAACTCCAGCCTTGGATTCCTCAAGACCAGCTTGTCGCATGATGTGTTCTGCATACAAGTTGAATAGGTAGGGTGAGAGTATACAGCCCTGCCGTACTCCTTTCCCAATCTTAAACCAGTCTGTTGTTCCGTGGTCTGTTCTTACTGTTGCTACTTGGTCGTTATACAGATTCTTCAGGAGGCATACAAGATGACTTGGTATCCCCATACCACTAAGAACTTGCCACAATTTGTTATGGTCCACACAGTCAAAGGCTTTAGAATAGTCAATAAAACAGAAATAGATGTTTTTCTGAAACTCCCTGGCTTTTTCCATTATCCAGCGGATATTGGCAATTTGGTCTCTAGTTCCTCTGCCTTTTCTAAACCCAGCCTGTACATCTGGCAATTCTCGCTCCATGAACTGCTGAAGTCTACCTTGCAGGATCTTGAGCATTACCTTACTGGCATGTGAAATGAGTGCCACTGTTCGATAGTTTGAACATTCTTTAGTGTTTCCCTTTTTTGGTATGGGGATATAAGTTGATTTTTTCCAATCTGATGGCCATTCTTGTGTTTTCCAAATTTGCTGGCATATAGCATGCATTACCTTGACAGCATCATCTTGCAAGATTTTGAACAGTTCAGCTGGGATGCCGTCTTCTCCTGCTGCCTTGTTATTAGCAATGCTTCTTAAGGCCCACTCAACCTCACTCTTCAGGATGTCTGGCTCTAGCTCACTGACCACACCGTCAAAGCTATCCCCGATATTGTTATCCTTCCTATACAGGTCTTCTGTATATTCTTGCCACCTTTTCTTGATCTCTTCTTCTTCTGTTAGGTCCTTGCCATCTTTGTTTTTGATCATACCCATTTTTGCCTGGAATTTACCTCCAATGTTTCTAATTTTCTGGAAGAGGTCTCTTGTCCTTCCTATTCTATTGTCTTCTTCCACTTCCGCGCATTGCTTGTTTAAAAATAATTCCTTATCTCTTCTGGCTAACCTCTGGAATTTTGCATTTAATTGGGCATATCTCCCCCTATCGCTGTTGCCTTTTGCTTTCCTTCTTTCTTGGGCTACTTCTAGTGTCTCAGCAGACAGCCATTTTGCCTTCTTGGTTTTCTCTTTCTTTGGGATGTATTTTGTTGCCGCCTCCTGAACAATGCTGCCAACTTCTGTCCAGAGTTCTTCCGGAACCCTATCTACTAAGTCCAGTCCCTTAAATCTATTCTTCACCTCCACTGCATATTCCTGAGGAATATTCGTGAGCTCATATCTAGCTGATCTGTGGGTCTTCCCTAATCTCTTTAGTCTGATCCTAAATTGTGCAAGAAGAAGTTCATGGTCTGAACTACAGTCAGCTCCAGGCCTAGTTTTTACCGACTGTACAGATGTCCGCCACCTTTGGCTGCAAAGGATGTAATCAATCTGATTTCGGTGTTGTCCATCTGGTGAAGTCCATGTGTAAAGCCGTCTCTTAGGTTGTTGGAAGAGAGTGTTTGTTATGCAGAGTGAATTGTCTTGGCAAAATTCTATCAGCCTATGTCCTGCTTCGTTTTGTTCTCCCAGGCCATACTTACCTGTAATTCGAGGTGTCATTTGACTGCCCACCTTAGCATTCCAGTCTCCTGTGATGAAAATAACATCTCTTTTAGGCGTGTTGTCTAGTAGGTGCTGCAGATCCTCATAGAACTGCTCTACTTCAGCTTCTTCAGCATTTGTGGTTGGGGCGTATATTTGGATCACTGTGATGTTAGATGGCTTGCCCTGAATTCGAATTGAGATCATTCTGTCGTTTTTGGGGTTGTATCCAAGCACTGCTTTAGCCACTTTACTATTAATTATGAAGGCTACTCCATTTCTTCTGTGGTCCTCTTGTCCACAGTAGTAGATCTGGTGGTCATTTGATGTGAAGTGGCCCATTCCAGTCCATTTCAGTTCACTGACGCCCAGAATGTCTATCTTTAATCTTGACATCTCACCAATAACTACATCCAATTTGCCCTGGCTCATAGATCTTACATTCCAGGTTCCAATGGTGTGTTGATCCTTAGAACATCGGATTCGCCGTTCACCACCAGCACCGTCGGCCGCTAACCGTCCTTTCGGCTTTGAGCTAGCTGCGTCATCACGACTGGGGCTAGTTGAGCTCATCCTCTGTTCCTCCCCAGTAGCATTTTGACCATCTTCCGACCTGGGGGTCTCATCTTCCGATGGTATACCGACATATCTCTGGTTGTACTGATCCATTTAGTTTTCACGGCAAGAATACTGGGGTGGGTTGCCATTACCTTCCCCAGGGATCGCATTTAGTCTGACCTCTCTGTCATGACCTTCCCGTCTTGGGTGGCCCTTCACGGTTTAGCTCATGGCATCATTGAGGTGCTCAAGCTCCAGCACCACGACAAGGTAACGATCCTTTGCCACTATAATAAGACCCAAATGCTGCCTTTTAATTCGTGACATTGGTTTGTGATCTCTTCCTCCAAAGTGCATTTCCCTGCCTTTAAGGAATATAATTAGTGCAATTGGGAACATAATCTTTCTGCATCTGGATAGCTGCTCTCATGCTATGATGAGAAAGCATTTGACAGAAAAGCAAGATGCAAAAGATATTAATAAAAACCTCAATGGCCGCCAGCCATAATTTCTTCCTCATGTAGATGATGAAAAATTAGGAAAGCACATTGAAAGTGGCAAGTGACAAACAGCAACTTGATAGGGGTAACAGGAGCTTCTTTGGGCTTTATCGGGATATGATTAAATAGTTTATTCATTGCTGAACATTTATACAGGAAATAGAAATTATTCTTACTGTGAAATCCCACGCTGTAATATTTTTCATTATGATCGGCTATTGAAAACAACTGCTTTATTGAGATGCCATCCATCTCTGCCAATATTACATAAAGGGAACATACCGCTCAGTTATTTTATTCTTATTATCATTCCTCATATTATTATTATTTTTTAATGTTTTTTTAATGTTTTCCCAAGATGCTTTGTATTCTCATTTATTTTTTAACGAGCCTGTTCCCCATTTCTATTTTATTTTAATTTATTTTTGCCTAGAATTTGGGGGGGAAAAAACCTACCTAGAAAAGAGAAAAATCTCCAGATCAGAAGATTCTTTCTCTATTTGATACCAATGGTGGGCTGAAATGAACGGAAAAATACTTTCTAGTCCATTGATGATTTGTTTCAGAATTCTAGCACGTGCATAGTGACTTTACAGGGTCCTAAGATGAGATTTGAATAAAGTTTCATTTTTGTAGCAACTTTCAAAGGCTGAGACATTTTGGGGGTTCAATTTGAAGGGGATCCATCAAATTTCCACACTGAATTGGTTTTCCACACCAAATCTCTGAAATGATTTGAAGCCTTGACTTGAATAACTCCAGACTGATTCGGAAAGACCCAAATTAAAGATGACAGCTTTTTGAACATCCACAAAAGCCTTCTTTTCAAATCAGTTGAAAAGTCCAAAGCATGTCAAGATAAATTCTTTGAACTGAATTGGAAAGTGGCATTGAGCCAGTTTGACTTTTTGAACTGATTTAAAAATTCAAATCCAATCAGGATGGATCCGTGTGCCTCTAAAACACCTCATTCAGAGAGGCTCTGGGCAGCTTCCAAATACAGAAATGTGTAATAAAATCCATTCCATTGATTAAAAACACAAGATCACAATTGGAAACAATATAAAATTCTGTACCCTGTTACACTGTAATGGGGGCACAGTTTCAGTTTCCCCAATTTATTCCATAATCTAGGCCCTGATAGAAGCTGGAGGCACTTCATCCCTCTATATACTCCTTTAATTTACATCAGAATATTTGCCACCACATTTCCACAGTCATTCTGAATAAGATACAGATAGTCCTCACTTAATGGCCACAATTTGGACTAACATTTTGGTTGCTAAGTGAAGCAGTCATTAAACAAATCTGATCCAATTTGATGAATTTTTTTGCGGCAGTCGTTAAGCAAATCACTGCAGGAATTAAGCAAACCACGTGGTCATTAATGTGAATCAATGACATGGTCATTAAGTGAATCAAAATCAGTTCCGCATTGATTTTCTTTGCCAAAAGCAGCCAGGAAGGTCAAAAATGGTGATCACATGACCGTGGGCATGCTGCGATAGTTGTAAGTGTGAGGACAGGTCACAAGTTGGTTTTCCCAGCACTGTCATGAGTCCAAACCATCACTACATGAATGGTTGTTAAGTGAGGACTACCTGTAGAATATCACTTTCTATTTGGGAGAGATTCCAGGACAAGTGTGCTGAGGATAAAGCAACATCAGTAGCAAAATTGTCAACCAAATGTCATGAAGGCTCTAGTAGAATCCATTCCTGATAGGAAATGAAGTTCTGGTCATGTTCTGAAATCTTTTTGAGCCTGACATTTGTGGATCTGTTGAAGTTTCTACAGTAACTCTCTTTGGTTCTTTGCCAACCTGGCTGTGCCAGTGGCAACTGGTTGTGTTCATTTTCTACAATGTCCCTAAAGCAGCACTATTCTAGGGCATTGTGGGACATGAAAGTGACAGCCAACCACTCTCTCTGCTGGAAGGGGCTGTTTGCAGGAACCCAGAGACACAAGAGAGGACCCACATGAGAGCACGTCGCATTCTTCAAACCTTGCACCTTGACTGTGTAAGTTTTGCTTTCTTCTTAAGAGGCCTCATGGTTTCAGGGTCTCATACAAAAAAGAGTGGATCCTTCTGAGGATGGAAAGGGTCTGTCTCTGCCCTTTTTTTCAGAAAAAAAACAACCTTTAGGAGTTCATCATTACATCAAGGTTTAAGTAGGTGTAAGGCCCATGACAGTTCCACTCTACTGTTCCTTCTCTTTTCTTGCTTTGCCTGCTGGAGTTTCAGTTCATTCATACTTTTATTTGTCTTTATTTTATCATTCTATTTTTTCCCCAGGCCACACTCACCACTTCATCCTAGCTATGTCTAGTTTTCACTTGGCCCTTTTCTATCTTTTGGGGAAAGGGTAGCCCCAAGCATTGTAAGTCTGCTTCTCGGCCTTAAAAAAAAATATGGACCCCCATTTTGGGGGGATTGTAAATAATCTAGCAGTTTCAGTTCCCAAAACAGTGAGCTGGGAATTCTCTAGTTATTTTTCAAATCACCTGGCTGGATTGCTTTCATTTTTATTCCTTTCTGGGTGCCTTCTCATTTGGTATGCGGCTTGGGCAACCTCCTTGCATGCTGGAGGTAGAAGAAAAAGAGCTTCACACTAACAATTAAAAATCCCATTAATAATGGAAAAATAGTTTACGGCTGGCATCGCTCCGCATTTGGTATGAAGTCAGCTCTAAGGGAAGAAAGGAAGAAAGAATGAAAGGGGAAAAAAGATAAAACAGCTGTAATTAAATTAATGAGCCCTGTAGGTATCTCAGGAAGCAAGCAGAAAGTCTGAATTCACACTGAGTCTGCTTTAAAACCTTTTAAACTGGAGGGGAAAATGAAAGTTTGCACAGGATTTCAAGTCTGAGTTGGGTCGTTCCTTGGACTACTGGCACGGAAGGAATTCCTTTCATAACAAAGCGGGCAACTGCTAGCACTCCATAAGGTCATCTGTCCAATTGGGATGATCTGTAAGTCTGGCTTTTCTCCTTGCCCTATAGGAAATTAATTTGAATATTTGATTGCATGGTTAATCTTAACTGAAGGGTAGACTTCATTATAAATTAGCTTTGTTTATCCTTGGGGATATCAACATATGCTGTGGTAGAATCAGGGGCATCACATGATCCCTGATTGGCTAGGATCACTTGCTGATGGTCAAAGGGAAAAGATCCACAAGGAAATTGTGGCTAGGAAAATATGTGAAAAGTGGGGAAAATACAACATAAGTATGTGGGGGTGGGTAAAGAGAGAGAGAGAAGAAGACTGGTATGATAGAAGATAGCATACAGAGGCTACAGGAAGATCCCTTACCTAGATAGACAATGCCCTTGTGACTCTGGACACACAGAAACACAAAGCATGGGCTTCTCCAGCACCTGCACTACACAGACATTCATACCAGCCTCCTCTCACCACTGCAGCATAAATACCCAGGGTGCCCAGGACAATTTTACACCACCCTGCTGCTTTCAGATACCAACCCTGCTGCAACATGCAATGTAGTGAGGTTCTGTGCAGCAACGCTCAAAATTTGTTGGATGATGACCGGTGCTAGAAACTGGATTTAAGGAGCACCTAATTCGCCACATTAGAGTGCTTTGTACCTTGATATAGTCTTCCACACACTGGCGGTTCAAAACCGCGCGGCGGGGTGAGCTCCCGTTGCTCGTCCCAGCTTCTGCACACCAAGCAGTTCGAAAACATGCAAATGTGAGTAGATTAATTGGTACCGCTTCGGCGGGAAGGTAACGGCGTTCCGTGAGTCATGCTGGCCACATGACCCGGAAGTGTCCTATGGACAACGCCGGCTCCAAGGCTTTGAAACGGAGATGAGCACCGCCCCCTAGAGTCGGACACGACTGGACTTTACGTCAAGGGAAACCTTTACCTTTACCTTTACACCCATCTAATGCTCCTACCCTTTCTTGGAGATTCTTGCTTTTTATATATACTTTCTACTTTTAATATATCTTTTCTTCTAGATCTTCATAACTTTTCTAGATTTTTATTTTTACTCTAATGTATCCGCTATGCTTTTAACGACTGTACTCCTTAAACTGGTCTATGACCCTAAAAAATATTCGATTGGGATTATTTCTTAGCCTGATGTTTTATAATGGGATTTGCATCTCACTTTCAACTTCTGCTACCTCTGTTTCTTGGAAGATCAGGAAGGACCAAGGGTGTCAGCTCTGTTGTAACTGTGGAAAGCTGCTGCCAATTTGATCAGACAATATCAGGCTAAACAATGGGTGGAGACAGTGTAATGAAGTAGGTTTGTATACCTAGAAGTCTCTGTTCAAATAGCCAGAACATGACATGAGTGCCTTCCTCTGATAGTGGAGCAATGTTCTATGGGAGTTACTTATGGATTGGGAGATCCCCAATTCTCATTTCTGGGGAACAAAACAATGCCCAAACGTAATCAGTTATGCTATCTAGACATGAAAGCAAGGCTGGTAGGTAACCACATCACCTGGGGCCCAATGGATGTGCCAGCTGCCTAAGATGCTGTAATGGCTCTATTTCTGGTCTTGCCAGACCACTCCGATCCCAGCTGGATGAGGACACCTTGAAGAGTGGGGGACTCAGGCTGGAATGAAGGCAACAGCAGCTGCACCATTAAAAGGCAGGAACCAGCTTTGGGGAACCTCAGCAAAGACCACCATCCCAACCAGTCTCACATTCTTTTCATTTTATGTATGGAAAAATGCAACATGTATATATCAAAAAGGAACCAAACAAAACTGTGACCTCTTTCCATGAGTCAGATTAAGTAGGGACAGGTGTGCCCAGTAAGGGAAGAAGTATGGAGTCCTTGGTGTTCTCTGAGCTTGGATGTTTTCTTGCAGATGTTTCGTTACCTGACTAGGTAGTGTAACATCTTCAGTGCTAGAAGGGAGTGGGTTTTGCTCTTTGTTTATAATCAGAATGGAAGAAGTACTGTGTGTCTTACTTGCTGGCTTTGTATTTCTTAAATATAAGGAGCCTTTGGGGGGGCAGGGAGTTGTGGTGGCAACCATTATCTGTCATCACAAACAGGGTTGACTATGTAAAGGTACAGGACTTAGAGGCAGGTTTATCTGGATGGATAAATCTGTCAGTTTCACACTCTCCCACAATCAAAATGTGCAGTGTTGAAGGATGCTGCTTTCTCCCCATTTATGAAGATATCATTGAATGCTGGCTATTCCTGTTTCTTTTCCTTTCTTTTTTTAGACATGAACCTCTTAGATATTTCTTTAGGTATTGTGTTCTGGTATCAAAACAAGGAAGTGAAACATCTCAAAATACTTGTTTGGAGTACCAGAGAGATCTTCTAAGCCCAATAAAAGAAGAACAGGATTTCTGGGACCCCTTCTCTGAATCCTCTAACAATAGGAGTTAATGCTGAGAATCTGTTGGGGCTGTCAATCATGAAAAGCAACTCCATTTCCTTCCTTTTAACTTGTTTTCTCATATATCTCTTCCCTGCCCAACGGGCTTCTAGAAGAACTGGTTGATCTTGCTGACTAAGACTTCGCAGAGAAGTCTAAAATCAGTCTAAGGGTTGCTCATAACTGTAATGTTAGGAGTACTCCATACCAAAATTCTTCTACATCTTAGAACATCTGTCTCACATCTCCTTTACACTTTCCTTTAACTTGGGATGGCAAAATCTCAGAGGTCTCCTCCTTCCTCTGCAGCCTGTCCAGTTATTTCCAAAATATACAGTTCAGAGAACCCAGAATAAGTGCTCCGCCCAAGCCACTTTCACTTCCAATTACCTGTGACTGACCAGAAGGCCAGAAAGGAAACTATATCAAACCACATCTAAATACAGTTACAGTGCGATACCATAACTGTAATCAAAGACATCTGCCAGATTGGAATGCAGCTTCATTTAAATGGGAGCAATATACAGAGATGCACCTTAGTGCAGACCCACCAAGAGACACTTTTTGAAATGGAGCATCTCAGCCTTCTCATCTAGAAGATTTCTTCTCCTTATCCCCAAACCTCTTGAGGGTTGGGCTCTCTCAAGAGGCAGTACCAGGATTCCACCCCTCACTAGTGCCATTAGGAGTGTGCCACTGAGCAGGAAGCCTCCAACTTCCAGAAGGGCACCCAATTGCCTTAGGGGAAAAAAAAAAAAATCAGGAGTGGCCCTGTCTGTAGCATAACAGACTTGTTCATATAGGCACCACGAATCAAGGGTATCTTTATCTTATCTTTACCAAATAAGAATGGCAACCTCATGATCTAATTGTTCTTTTTTGGGTTAAAGGCCCAGGCATTCTTTTATCTTGCTCCAGCTGACAGGGCCCCACTTCATTTGAACTTCAGCCATGAGAGCAGACCCATTTGAATCATTTGGCCTGATTCTAAAAGCAGATGCTGTCCTCTAAGGAAGCGGGGGGTAGGGCTACTTGGAGCAAAATGGCTCAGTGAATTCATTCATTCATTCACTCACTCACTCACTCACTCATTCATTCATTCATTCATTCATTCATTCATTCATTCATTCATTCATTCATTCTATATATCTTTCCTACAGGGATTCATGCCAGTGTAAATAGCACTCCATTTTCCAGTTTTTCTCACAGCAACTACCCTGTAAGATAGATTGGGCTGAGAGACTGGACCAAACCAAGTTGGTTTTCAGGGCTGAGTATGGATGAGGATCTGGGTCTCTTGGCTCATGGTCCAACATCCTACCCATTGCCCCACCTAGCCTCACTGTTTGTCCTAACAGTCAGGAACCACGCTGAGATGAGGAGTAGGTCTCTAGTGTTTATTGCTGCTACATAAGACAGAATCCTAACAAACTGAAGAAGCGTGGGAAAAACCCAGACAGATAAACCCCAAAGGTTAAGGCGGGTCTGTTCTGTGTCTCTTTGAATGGCTGCTCAACTCCTCAGTACTACGCATGCGTTTTCCCCCCTGGATAGGGGCCCCCTCCTGCTCGCCATCAGTACTCATGACACTGTTAGCTGACAGGCAACTGTTTTGGACTGCACTTGTATGAGATTTCTTTACTGGAAAAGAAAGGAGAGTTTGAGTCATGTAATTGGTTAAGCAAAGAACAGCTGGCCTTCATTGCAATATGAGACAAATGGAAGCTTGACATTTAGAAACAAGTTTTTGGTGGTAATTTAGGCACTTCAAATGAATGGTAATATTTTCATTATCTTGTTAATATTTTAATGGGGAATTTCTTGTACTGTGCAGGAAGGAATGATCGAATCAAGGGAAGATCTTTATCCACTGTAATAGAAGCCATTTGTAGATCAGAGAAGTGTTAATAAAAGCTGGCGTTTATTGGAGATCCAATGTGAAAATATTGAACGTTGAGCTGCAACAGAAGAAAAAAGAATTATCTCTAAGTTAAAAAGCTGGACTTTTCTGAAATCCATTCAGATGTTTCATCTGTGGCTGGAACTGCTTCTGCCAGATGAATTAGGAGGTTCTAATTCTACTCCTGGGTTTTCTCTGAGAGTCGGAGGCTTCTCTTGAGAAGCTATTGAGCCTGCATTCCCATAGTACAATGGAAATTGGCTTATGTGGTGGGATCTATCTACTTCTATGATGTTGGGCAATCCATATCAACTTGGTTACTCCTTCTAATGACAGTGATCATGCAGTTGGTACCAATTTCCTGCAACCCAGGGAATCCATCTGATGCCAAGGCCAAGGCTTAATTTTGTAGCAGGAGGCTGAGGCCTATGACAGGACAGCAGATGATGCCCAGAGGGAAAAGCCAAATCATAAATTTTGGTTGGTCTGGGGAACTGTTCTTTTTATTACTTTTTGGAGTGGGTGTTTTGTTTTTTTTGCTACAATTTTTCAAATGTCTTGTGCTCCTAAATGTTGGGAAACCATGAATGCTGGACTGAAATTTGCCTTGCCATTTCCCAAAAGTTTCTTCCTCTCCAAAAGAAATGTTTGTTTTGTTTTGGTCATTTTCTTCTCCCAACCTAAGGCTCTGTTGAATGTTGTCAGTTGTTGATGATGGTGGACAGCGTTCCTGAGGGTATACTTTTTTGTCACAAATCTTCCCATTTCCCTGAATCTCCCCCACCCCCAGCTTATCATTCTGAGAAAGCCCCATTGAAGGAGTTTTCCACAAATGTCTTCCCTTGGGATTTAGCTGCATTATGGGAAGCTGGGAAGGCTGCACACTGTTTGGGAGAGGATTGTACAACGAATAACAGGACATTTACACACTTCCCTTGACCACTTTTTGCAAAGTGCAAGAACATGATGGCCCTGAGAATTTCACCAACATTCATCTTCTTCCTTTCCTTTTTCTTTGAAACTCTGACAGCAAATTATAGTTGATTATGCTGAATTCTCATGAGTTAAAAACACTGTTTCTAGTTTATTTATTAAATTTATAAGGCCTTCCAACTTGATGATGACCGTGGATGATGTACAATAATAAAATCAATATTAAAATGATTCCAGTAGAAGAATGCAGGCATCTGGAAGGAGAAAGAGTGTTCATTTTAAAAACAATGCAGCACACAGGACCCACCATCCAGCTTGGCCTGAGACCTGGGAGAAGAGCAGATTTTAAGGACTTTTAAACATGGTTAGGGGCAAGGTTGTTCCAAAGGACAGGTGCTGCAACAGAGAAGGCACATTTCCTAGGTCCTATCAGATGACACGGCTTAATAGATGCAGCCTGGAACATGCCAACTCTTCCTGATCATACAAGATGGGCTATGGAAGATGGGGGGGGGGGTCCCTTAGATAACCCTGAAGGACAGCACTAGAAATTGTAGGAGGAGCACCATGTTAGTTGGTGGTAGCAAACAATCATAAAAAATCTGCTGCCACTAGAAACTAGTTTTTATATTGTGGATTTTAATTTTGTAAGCTGCCCAGAGTCACTGTGTGTGAGTTGGGCAGCCATATAAATTTGTTAAACAAACAAATAAATAATAATGAATTGTGTGCAACAGAAATCAGAAGTCAGGGGCACAAAGAAAAAAGGGAATGATTGGCGATATTGGTTGTTTTTCCATGCTTTAAATAGAAGCTGTTGTACCCAATTCCAGAGCATTTCTTTTCTTCTTGTTTAACTACAATTTTTCCCCTTTCCATTAACAGACTGTGCTCACGTATATACAAATAAACCAGCTGTTTATCTCTGTAGTGGCAGGAGTGTGAAATGGCATTAATAGTAATGGCAAAATTATATTAAATAATATATCATTGAAATTAATAAAACTTACACTTTCATGAGCATTTGGATTTTTAAATCAGCAGCATCTGGGCCCCATTAAAAACAACAGCTGATTAGCAAATTTAAAGTTTGGGTGGAAGATTGGAGTTAATAAGGTGAAGTTAAAATTTACATCTTCTTCCAACATAAGGAAAGTCATTAAAGAAAAGAAGATGTGATAAAATTCTTTGATTACCGCCCCCCTTTCCATTCTTTGCTGCTTCTACTTTTCAGATTTAAACATCCAGCATTATAAACTCCTTGCACTAATAATCTGATGTAAATATATCCTAATTTAAAAATGGAGAAATTATAGAACCCAGCGAAATGAAATCTTCTTATACACTCCCATTTTTATTGGGAAAATAAAACAAAATTGGGAGCTTGTGTCAGAAAGGGAAACAAAAATTTGGTTAGGTTGTATCCTGTCTTCATAGTGCCACACTCAATAATATCTCAGAAACATTTTTGGTTTATTGCTTAATTAGCTTGCTCCTCAAGTAATAATTTTCTACTATGAGAAATGCTCAATCCTTGGGAAAAAGTTGCTTGAATTGATCCAAGTAGGGCTTGCTGGGCCTGAATTTCTTGCATTATAATATGGTAGATGTTCTTCTTTTCTTTTTTCTTTGAAAGAATGGGAAGCTGAAAATGATAGGAGGACCAGATATATAGATTTGCACTTTTTTATGGGCCACATTTCCATGGAAAACATGGGCCCCTCAATACCTATATGCTGACTTTTTGGGCATCTACTGGACATTATTTTATTGTTGTTTTGGTTTTATAAAAGGGAAGTTCCTTTAAAAAAAATGCTCCAAAACATAACACTGAAAGCATAAAATTAAACTAAACTATAGCAGGTGAGAACTAACCAGGCTTTCATGAATGCAACTAATGGATTTTTCATTGGCATCATTAAATGACATTATTGCAAGTGATACATAAGCAGAAGCCCTTGTCTTGGAAGCCGGTTTTTTTTTTACATTTTAGCCCTCCCCCAGCCGCCTCATTTAAAAGGAAGCTAATCCTGTTTTCAAACTCATACACGCACACACTCATACACATATAAACACAAAGGCTGAAGGAACTGCAATGGTTTAAAACCAATGAAAGCACTTTAGAGAAACTATTCAAATTTAAAGTGAGCTGCGTTAGCCAAAATGTGTGCCCCCTTTTAAAAAGCGGCAGAGGAGCTCCACAAAAGTTAAGTAGGGAAAGAAACAAGTTGTAACGGTTTCTAACATCTTATTTCCTCCAAAATAGTTGTTTATTTTCTGAGCATATAGTCACGAGAACACCCATTTAAAAAACACAGTTTTGCCATTTGTTTATGCATTAGCTTGTTTGTAAGCCAAGAAATGCACCACAACGTTAGGAAGTGTAAATGTGAGTTGGTAATTCTGTCCTGATTCAGAAATTAGACTATTGCAATGTGCTCTACATGGGGCTACCCTTGAAGAGTATCCAGAAGCTTCAACTGGTCCAGAATGCAGCTGCGTGAGCAGTTATTGGTGCCCCAAGATCGGCACATGTAACTCCACTGCTGCACGAGCTGCACTGGCTACCAGTTTGCTTCTGGGTCCAATTCAAGGTGTTGGTTATCACCTTTAAAGCCCTACATGGCATGGGGCCAGGCTATCTGAGGAACCGCCTCACCCCCCTAACATCGACCGGCCCCACCCGGTCATGCAGAGGGGGCATGCTATGAACCTCACCGGTAAAGGAATTCCACCTGGCAGGGTCCAGGAGGTGGGCCTTCTCTGCAGTGGCACCCGCCCTTTGGAGCATTCTGTCCCTGGAGTTGAGACAGGCCCATTCGCTTCCGGACTTCCGGAAGAACCTAAAAACCTGATTCTGCCACCTCGCTTTGGGTGGGAGGGCCGCCAGTTCATCTTGGGGGTGGCTATTGTAGATCTCTCCCCAATAAACAAGATCTATGCTGCTGGATTTTATATTTTTTACTCTGTATTTATTCTATTTTTATATAGTATTTATACTGTAATTATGTGTTTTAATTTTGATTGTAAACCGCCCAGAGTCCCCTTCTCAGGGAAGATGGGCGGTGATGGAATTTTGAAATATAAATAAATAAATAAATAAATAAATTAGTCTAAATGTTGATTGGCTTAACTTGTATTAGAAGCATCCCTCTGCAATAAAATTCAACAGGAATGCTTGTCAGAGTGGGGGAAATTGTATTTTAGTGGAAAGCTCTAAGGTAAAGGTAAAGGTTTCCCTTGACGTAAAGTCCAGTCGTGTCCGACTCTAGGGGGCGGTGCTCATCTCCGTTTCTAAGCCTTGGAGCCGGCGTTGTCCATAGGACACTTCCGGGTCATGTGGCCAGCATGACTCACGGAACGCCGTTACCTTCCCGCCGAAGCGGTACCTATTGATCTACTCACTGTAACGATTGCCTAAACCCAAATACTCAGTCTCACAAGCTCGGGCTTAAAGATAACTGATTTATTAAAGGAATAGTATGCAAATACAAAGAAAGCTGAGAATGAGCAAAAGCGCGCCAAATACAAACTTAAAAGCCTTGCTTGTGGGCAGGTCCCGCCCGATCGCCCGTCAGGACGCTCCCCCTCCCAGGTGCTGAATGCCGTTAGATGCGCCTGGGAAAGTAACCTTGAACAGGAGCGCAAACCCAAACATGCATTCCAAGCCCTCAAAACAAGGAAGGGCAACAGAATGGAAAAACCCCGGGTGAAGGGATACGGAACAGAGAATGACATGTGAAACGTTACAATGTTAACCAGACATTAGAATGTGAACATGACATATTGCCCCCCCAAAAGAAATTAGGAAGCCGGTTTGTCAGGATAGGCAGAGTGAAATTGGGCTACGAGACGAGGAGAATGCACGTCTGGAGCAGCAACCCATTCAGGATGAGGGAAATGTTTCCAGCGGACGAGGTATTGTAGAGTAGAGCGCTGGCGTCTGGAATCGAGAATAGATGCCACCTCGAAGTGTTGCTGGTTGTCGATCATGAGGGGAGGTGGAGGAGTGGGTTGTGGATGCCAACGGTCGGATGACAGGCAGGGTTTGAGTAAGCTGCAATGGAAAACAGGATGTAAACGTTTAAGGTTGTGGGGTAAATCGAGTTTAAACGTAACAGGGTTGAGCTGAGCAACAATTGAAAAAGGACCGACAAATTTAGGACCCAGTTTTTTAGAGGGTTGTGGGGACTTGATAAACTTCGTTGATAAGTAGACTTTATCCCCGACTGCAAAGGATGGTTCTGGGGAACGCTTTGCATCAGCATGGCGTTTATAGGCAGCTTGGGCATGTTGGAGGGCAAGTAGAATATTAGACCATGAGTCCTTGAGAGAGTCCGCCCAGCCAGCGAGGGTGGCTGGGAGCGGTTGAGGATGAGGAAGTTCAGGAATGGGAACAAATTCGCGTCCAAAAACTGTTTTAAAGGGAACTTGACCAGTGGTTTGATGAATGGAATTGTTGTAAGCGACCTCAGCAAAGGGGAGTAGATCGACCCAGTTGTCTTGCTGGTAGTTAACAAAAGCTCTGAGGTATTGCTCTAAGGTAGAATTAACAGCCTCTGTAGATCCGTCCGTTTCTGGATGCCAAGCAGTAGAAAGTGATTGTTTCGTACCCAGAAGTTTCAAAAATGCGCGCCAAAATTGTGACGTAAATTGTGTGCCTCTGTCACTCACCAAACGGGCGGGGATACCGTGGAGACGGTACACGTGGATGAGGAAGAGGCGTGCCAGCTGTTGCGCGGTAGGGATAGAAGCGCAGGGGATAAAGTGGGCTTGTTTGGAGAAAAAGTCTTTGACGACCCAAATGACAGTTTTGCGTTGACTAGGGGGTAGATCAACGATAAAATCCATGGAGATATCCTGCCAAGGGACCGACGGAGTGGCTACGGGTTGAAGGAGACCCTGGGGTTTGCCCGGTTTGCGCTTTATCGCCGCACAAACAGGGCACGCAGTGACATATTCTTTTAAGTCTTTGAGTAAAGTTGGCCACCAGAATTGCCGGCGAACGAGGTGCAAAGTTTTCACGTAGCCGAAATGCCCAGCTAGCTTGTCATCGTGGCAGCGTTGTAGTATGGTTTTCCGCATAGCTGCGGGTACATAGAGACGATCGTTGCGCCAGGCAAGATCATCGGTGAAAGTTAACATGTGTCGGTTGGCTTGCAACCAAGTATCCGTTTTAAGGTGGGAGAGCAACTGTTGTTGCAAACCGGAGGGAATTGACAAGGGAGGTGAGCTGCTGGAAGGCGGAGCGGCTGGAGGCGGAGTCGATTGTGCTCGAGTCTGGCTGCGAGTCACTGCTGCCAGACTTAATTGTTTGTCGGTCCAGACGGTGCCTTGGACCGTTGGCCCTGGGCCATCATCTTGGGGTCTGCGCGAGAGCGCATCAGCCAAAAAGTTTTTCTTGCCTGGTATAAATTTAAGAGTGAAGTCAAAGCGGCTGAAGAACTCAGCCCAGCGCAGCTGTTTGGGACTGAGTTTTCGGCTGGTGCTTAGAGCTTCCAGGTTTTTATGGTCAGTCCAGACTTCAAAAGGGTTGGAAGTACCTTCCAATAGGTGTCGCCACGTCTCTAAAGCCGTTTTCACAGCAAAAGCCTCCTTTTCCCAAACGTGCCAACGTCTCTCTGTTTCAGTGAATTTGCGAGAGAGGTAGGCACAGGGTTTTAAAGCGCCAGATTGGTCAGATTGTAACAAAATTGCGCCTATGGAAAAATCCGAAGCATCCACTTGTACAACGAAGGGTTGAGAGGGGTTTGGATGCTGTAAAATTGGTTCGGTGGTAAAAAGTTGTTTGAGCGTTTGGAACGCTTGCTGACAGGCTGGAGTCCATTTAAGGAGCGCGCCTGGGTTCTTCGAACGGCGCGTATCCCCCTGTCCTTTGGTTTTTAACAGTTCAGTAAGGGGGAGGGCGATTTCTGCAAAATTTTGGGCGAATGCCCGATAGAAATTAGAGAATCCAAGGAAACTTTGTAATTGTCTCCTGGTACGGGGAGGCTCCCATGCTACAATAGCTTCTACTTTTGCAGGGTCCATTTCAATGCCCTGAGCTGAAATTCGGTAGCCTAGGTAATCAATTTGCGATTGATGAAACGCACATTTTGACAGTTTTGCGTACAACTCTGCTTTTTCCAATTTAGCCAGTACCTGACGCACCAAGTGGATATGTTCTGACATGGTTTCAGTATAAATCAATACATCATCCAAATATACTAGTACCCCCTTAAATAGGTGGTCATGCAAGACCTCATTGATTAACTGCATAAAAACCCCGGGTGCCCCAGATAAACCGAATGGTAAAACTTTATATTGGAAAGCCCCAAGAGGACAGTTGAACGCTGTTTTCCACTCATCCCCCTCTCTTATGCGAATGCGAAAGTAAGCTTCTCTCAAATCCAGTTTTGAGAAAATTTTACCTCTGGCCAGATGTGATAACATATCTTTGATCAGGGGCAAAGGATATTTATTTAATATTGAGACCGCATTGAGCCCGCGGAAATCGGTACAAAGCCTTAATGACCCATCCTTTTTTGGCCTGAATAGGACAGGAGCTCCTACCGGGGAATTAGCAGGCTCAATGAAACCCCTAGCCAGATTTTTGTCAATGAACTCCCTTAGCGTGGTAAGCTCTTTGGGAGACATGGGGTATATTTTTGGGTGAGGCAATTTTACATTTGGTAAAAACTCAATGGCACAGTCCGTTTTTCGGTGGGGTGGTAAGCGATCTGCTTCCTTTTCCCCAAATACTTCAGCAAAATCTTGGTACTGATTGGGTAGCCCCTCAAGAGGTTGAAGCGTTTGTACAGTGGTATACGCTACCCCTCCACCCTCCATGTCCTCCAATAGGTCCTTTTCGGGTACTTTGTAAAATCCATCCGCAAACGTCACAGTTCTATGCAGCCAGTTGATGAAAGGGTTTTGTTGCACAAACCAAGGCATCCCCAAAATTACCAGAGGACCCCCCACTGGAGCTACCACAAATGGCAGCTTTTCCTGATGGGAGCCCATCTGCAAGGCGACCAGTCCCGTGGAAAGATTAACTGCTTTCCCTCCCGCCATAGTTCCATCCAACTGGGTGAAAATCATGGGTCTTGGCAAAGGGAACGTGGGCAGTTCTAGAGCCGCTACGACATCAGGGTGCATTAGAGAACGGGAGCAACCCGAGTCTAGCATGGCCCACACTTCCACCGTTTTGGTTTGTGAGCCCAGCTTAAGTTTAACAGTCAGTGTGGGAAAGTTTCCACTCACCGAATCATGGTTACGCCCGGTTTCTTCCACCTGCCCTAGGGCGCCCTTCAGGGCAGGTGGTAGGCTTTTCCCGCCGGCTGCTCGAATTGCAACTCTTCCTCCTCTTCTCCGAAGGGTAGGTCGGGGGGGTCCAGTTCCGCGAGGGCTGCCTTCAGTTTTCGCGGTGGAGCAGGAGCAGGCGTCTTTATCGCGGGTTTCGTCTGTCGTTCCTCTGGACGGCGTCTCGGGCACGACGTGGCTCGATGCCCTTCTTTTCCACATCGGAGGCACTGACCCTTGGAGAACCGTTGCTCCCTCTCTTCTTCCCAGGTTTTCGGTTTGGGGCGGCTGGCAAGTCCAGATGCGCGCGCTCCTCTAGCGAGACGTGTTTGTCTAAGCTCTTTGGTATGGGCATAGGTTCGTAGGGCATTTTCTGCGCTTCCCGCCAACTGAATCCACCCATATAGCGTTTTGGGATCATCTCTGCCCAGAGCCCATCGAAGGATTTCGGGTTCAAGCCCCTGCTTGAACAATTCGATGATTGTTGGCTCAGACCAGTCTTCCACTTTTCCTGCCAAGGCTTTAAACTCCAACGCATATTTGGCAACTGAGAGGGACCCTTGGTAAAGTTTCCGCAGGTCATTTTTAGCCGTTTCTTGAGCTAGGGGGTCTTCGAAATGCTCTTTAAGTGCCCACAAAAATTCATCGAAGTCCTCTAACTCAGTTGCCTCAGCTTGGCATAGTTGCACATACCAATCCGCTGCCCTTCCTCTCAGCTTGTTGGCAATGAAATTGACCTTGCCGTGTTCAGACCGAAAGTTCCGACCCCAATCTTCCATATAATGCTTGGCATTCGTAATAAAGAAGGAGAGCGTTGCGGGATCCCCATCAAACTTCACTCCAAATGGTGGGAAGGTTCTTGCCGGCTCAGCTGGCTGTGGCGGTGCCGCGAATGACAGCGTACGCCGAGCCCCCACAAGTGGTCGATCCCTAGGAGGTCTTGCCTCTCGCTCTCCCCTTTGATGGGCTGATCGAGTCTTACTTCTCCCCCGGGTTGACAGGGTGCTGTGCCTGGGGTACTGTGACGGCTCTTCCTCCCAATCCTCCGGGGTGGGCTCTGCCTCTCTGGGCTGATCCTCTCTGGGTAGATCCTTGAGGATCGTTACTATTAAATCCATTTTATCTTCCAATGCCCTCATACGGGCCGGAGTGACCGGCTCCTCCGGGGGTTGGTTGGTTATCACCACCTTCGGTGATAGAGGGACTTCGTGCTCCCAGGCCAATTGGGGAGACCCCCTCCCCCGTGGTTCTTTCCATAACAGATCTCTGTTCACTCCTGAGACTCTCCTGTATGGATGTCAACAGCTCGTCCAATTGGGTATCTCGCAACTCCCGACGTGCTGCTCTTTGCGCTCTCGAGGTTAGCGCTGGCCGGCTTTTGACCACCTCCCGCTCTTCTTCGCCTCCCTCACTTACGCGAAGTTGAGGTTCTGTCATCGCTAGCGTTCCCTATTATCCAAGGATTGGATGGGGCCAGCGGAAAATGGAAAAAATGGTTCTCAGCTTTATGTAACGATTGCCTAAACCCAAATACTCAGTCTCACAAGCTCGGGCTTAAAGATAACTGATTTATTAAAGGAATAGTATGCAAATACAAAGAAAGCTGAGAATGAGCAAAAGCGCGCCAAATACAAACTTAAAAGCCTTGCTTGTGGGCAGGTCCCGCCCGATCGCCCGTCAGGACGCTCCCCCTCCCAGGTGCTGAATGCCGTTAGATGCGCCTGGGAAAGTAACCTTGAACAGGAGCGCAAACCCAAACATGCATTCCAAGCCCTCAAAACAAGGAAGGGCAACAGAATGGAAAAACCCCGGGTGAAGGGATACGGAACAGAGAATGACATGTGAAACGTTACAATGTTAACCAGACATTAGAATGTGAACATGACATTTGCATGTTTTCGAACTGCTTGGTGTGCAGAAGCTGGGACTAGCAACGGGAGCTCACCCCGCCGCGCGGTTTCGAACCGCCGACCTTCCGATCGACAGCTCAGCGGTAACCCTGCTATTCCTACTTTTCCGTTTTTTGAATATCCTTTGACAACTTTCTCTGCTAAAGGTTCACCACTCCATCCATAGTTCCAGGAATGCCCCACCATGACATGGTGACATAATTCAAGAATTATATTGCTCAGCCTCAACAAGGCGTTTATTTTTCACCTTTTCCAACATGGTATTTCTCGCCATATGTAATATTTCAATTTATTTGTTTCCGTTGTCTTTTTGGCATTGCACACAGCTTTGTTCACTGACTGCCATATAGATCTGACCTGATTTGAGTCAAGGTCGAGCCGTTCTGCTTCATTCAGACAATCTGCTCATGGTCAATGACTTTTGCATTTGCTTTGTGATGTGCAGATGCTACTTTGATCAAGAGACCTATAAGATTACAACCCCTTTGCTCCATCTATTAGAAGCAAGCCCACCCCCCCTTCACTTCCTGGAATTACTTCCTAGGTGCATCTCACTCAGGTCTCCCATGTAGGGAAATGTCAATTAAAGAACTGCACAGGTCTAACCTGTAGTGTATTAATGTTTTTTTTGCTCTTGACATGGCCCTCCCAGTAAAAAAATAGTCCTTGGAAAGGTATTTTTAGTGATGGATAGAGACTATGGGATCCCTTCTCTCTAATAAATGACAGTATTGTCAAACTTTCAGTGGAGACAACAGGCTTGATGAACAGTCTCAGGTAATCTAGGTTTCCCCCTGACCAAGAAGGGCAGGTGAACTCAACCAGCTCTGTTCTACCAAGGAATGGTTTGGATAGTCAGAGAGACCTGGGCAAATGTTCTAGGACTGCTCCTTTGAAGGACCTTAAGGAGACTTACTTTTGCTCTATAAATAACAGGAAATAACAAGCACTTCAACTGATTTATTTCTGCCATGAAATGGTTGCTAGTCACACTTGAAATAAATTTGACTCAGAACCCCTTTGACGATCCATGGAGCTGAATTGCCAAAGGATTGGGAGAGTAACTTTCTCATGTGTGCTTGCATAATGGGTTATCATTGGGGTGCAAAAAGTGCATCACATGGATACCCTAAGGCCCAGTGGGATGCCTGGTGTGGGCCATGACACCCCCTTCCCCCCCATACTCCCCATTTTCTATCCCAATCCCACTTTCCCTATCTTGGCAGTATATTAGGGCTTGCAGGGTTTAACTAGGCACTTCCCCAGAAAACTCTTCTATGAATGTGCAAAAGATCAAGAAGCAGCTGTTCTGAGACCTTGAATGGCTTCAACTATTTCTTATTTCCTCCCCAACATTTAGCCCTGTCCTTTTCCTTTCAGGGAACGCAGCATCCATCAGCAGTACAATCGCTGGAATAGCCCTTGAGTCAATGGGTACTACCATGCCAGAACACTAGAGAGGGAGAGGGAAGCAACCCTACATTTTGAAACTTCTAAAGAGTGATCACAAAAGGGGTGTGGGTGGGGTGGGTGTGTTACTGGAATGGCCTGATAGAAGCAAGGTCGATTTTCTTCTCCAATTCAGAGATTAACTGTCATGTTCACTGATTCAATGTAGTGTATACATCGTAACGTTTCACACGCCATGGCGCTGACGCATGTTTCTGTTTGGGAGGGAGCTGCTGTGAGACCTTGTACCAAGCTCTGTGTGTGAAATCAGTACAATGGAATGTGTTTGGGTTATGTTCTCTGCTCAAGGACTTTTCCCGCAGACCATCAGAAACCGTTAGGAGCACCTGGGCTTGTGGACTTGAGAAGATGCTACGGTGGGAGGGATTTCATTTGCACCGAGGGTTTTTAGCTTGAATTTGGCACACTTTCATCATTCGCAGCTTTTTCTGTGATCCTGCATACTATTCTTTAATAAATCAGATATCTTTGAATTCATACCCATGAGTCTGATGGTGTTTTAGAATAGGCAACCATTACATAAAGCTGAGAATCCCCAAAGTTGTACCGTTAGCTCCTACCAAGATCAGTCTCTTGTGAGGGAAAATAGTTAACGATGGCTGAGTCAAAATCCACGACCGGGGGACTCGAGGAGATGGCTAGCTTGATGCCCGAGTCAACGGTCAAGAGCGGAGAACTGAATCTCACCCCAGAACCTTCAGAATCCCGAGACCTGTCAAGGGATGAATCGAATTCCAATTCTGATTCAGAGGAATCTGACAATGGGGAAGAGCCAAAGCAACCAGCACCCAGCGAATTGCTCACAGAGTTAATCACCTTGGATGAAGTGGGGGAACCCCAACCAGGGATGTTGGGGACATCCTGGAAGTATTGGTTCCCACTAACCCCGGACAAAGAATCTACTATGGTGTCAACTGAGGGGAAACCGGGCATGCAAAGGAGAGGGGACTCTCGAACCCCTGAGAGACTAAGAGTGGTGGAAGCCAAAATAGAATCGATGGAGTATATGTTGAAAAACCTGTCTTTGTCATTGGAGGGGCAGGGGAGATGCGGAGGAGATTCCAGCTACTTGCAACCATCCCCCATCCTCCCATCCAGACCGCTGGCGGAGCAGGGCCGGAGACGGCTCCGGGATGAATCTCCACCCCGTAGAGCCTGGCCATCAGTATCCCCACCCCAAAAAGGGAAAGCTACTGTAACCTGGGGCCAAACCACTCAAGTGCCTGCTGGTTCCACTCCAACCGGAGGTGGAGTGAGAGACTTTTCTGTCAAATTTGATGGGGATCCAACAAAGTTATCTTTCTTTTTAACTAATGCTAAAAGTTATATGAGACAGTTTGGGGCATGCTTCCCTTCCAAAGAGGCTAAAATAACTGCCATTGCCACCAAGTTGAAGGGTCAAGCAGCTGACTGGTATGTTCAATTAAGTGATGCTGACTGCCCTGCACTTGATTATTTTGATGATTTCATCTGGGCATTAAAGCTGCATTTTGAAGATCCTCTGGCCAAGGCAAGAGCTAAGAAGGCGCTGAAGGATCTTACCCAGGGCCAAATGTCAGTAGCTGATTACGCCCTAGAGTTTAAACCTCTGGCTGGGAAAATCACTGACTGGTCTGAGTCAACTCTAATAGAGTGTTTTAAAGAGGGACTCAACCGGGACATCCTGCATTGGGCATTGTGTAGAGACGACCCTGAGTCATTGTACAACTGGATCTGTCTGGCAGGAAAGGCTGAGCATGCTCAGCATACCTTCATGCAAACTAGAAAATCTGAAAAACCACCCACCACCATGAGAGGACCCCGAAGTGCTGTGACTGCTGCCTGGCCAAGCTATAGAGCCTGGGATGAGGAGAGAGATCAGCACTACGCGAGGGGTCAGTGTCTCCGATGCGGAAAGGAGGGCCATCGAGCAGCTGATTGCCCAAAAGCCAAGGCTGGAGATCGAGCGGGGAAGCCGCCGGCCAAATCTCCCCCCCCCTCACAGTGAATGACAGCAGCCAAAGTTCCAGGTGTTTAATTCACCCTGATCTGGTTGCTGCTTTGGAACTGCCTAGTTTCCCCCTCCAGCATCCTTTGATCTTCACACAGTTGGATGGTTCAACAGCGGGGGGGGGGGCAGCAACCCATTTCACTGGAACTGTGGCAATGCAAATGGGCAGCCACCATGAGACTTTGAAATTTGTTGTAGCACCTGTTGGCAATCCCTTGGTAATCCTGGGGATCCCATAGTTGACCTATCGAAGCCCATATATAAACTGGGAGCACAGAACTGTGACTTTTAAAGATGGATTTACCAAGCTCCTACAGCAGAGATAGTTGCACGTGTGGGGGTTGGAAAGGCAGCGATCGCCACGCTGCGCCCTGACTTGCCACATTTAGAAGGCTTGCCTGCTCAATACCAAGAATTTGCAGACGTATTTGGGGAGATGGAAGCAGATCAGTTACCCCCCCCCCCCACTGGAAAACTGACTGTGCAATAGAGTTGGTCCCCAATGCTCAATTGCCCAAGCCAAAAATTTATCCGATGACTCAGAAGGAGCTTGAGGCATTATGGGACTTCATTGACAAAAATCTGTCAAGGGGGTTTATTGAACCTGCTAATTCCCCAGTTGGGGCTCCTGTGTTATTCCAGGAAAAGAAAGATGGCACGCTTTGATTCTGTACGGACTATCGAGGGTTAAATTCTGTCTCTATTTTCAACAAGTACCCTCTGCCCCTCATGAAGGACATGTTAACTCATTTGTCAAAGGGCAAGATTTTCTCCAAGCTCGATCTTCGCGAAGCCTACTTCTGCATTCGCATAAAAGCTGGGGATGAGTGGAAAACTGCTTTTAATTGCCCACTAGGATCATTTCAGTACAAAGTCCTCCCTTTTGGGTTGGCAGGGGTGCCCGGAGTCTTCATGCAATTGATTAATGAAGTATTACATGATCATTTGTTTAAAGGGGTCCTGGTTTATTTAGATGATGTTCTCATTTACACTGAAACTGAGGAGGAACACGAACTCCTCCTCAGACAGGTGTTACGCAAACTTAGAGATGCCAAACTCTATGCCAAACTTTCCAAATGTGAGTTTCACAAAACCCAACTTGACTATCTGGGCTATCAAGTGTCTGACCTGAGTATAGAAATGGACCCTGCAAAAATTCAGGCGATTCTAAATTGGGAACGTCCCCTCACCCGGAGGCAATTACAAAGTTTTCTATGTTTCAGTAATTTCTATCGGCAATTTATCCAGGGGTTCACTGAGATTGCTCTGCCCCTCACTGATTTACTCTGTACCAAGGGCTTGGGGGAGCCATGCAAAGTAAAAAACCCTGGGGCAGTGCTGAATTGGACACCTGAATGCCAGGCAGCATTTGAGAAATTAAAAACCCTTTTCACTGCTGAGCCTATTCTACAGCACCCTGATCCTGCGCGCCCCTTTGTGGTCCAAGTTGATGCTTCTGACTCCTCTATTGGGGCTATTTTGTTACAAAGGGATGCAGAAAATCACTTAAAACACTGCGCTTATCTATCCAGGAAATTTTCTGAAACAGAACGCCTTTGGCATGTTTGGGAAAAGGAGGTGTTTGCTGTAAAAGCAGCTTTAGAAACCTGGCGCCATCTCCTTGAAAGCACTAAATGCCCTTTCGAGGTTTGGACTGATCACAGGAATTTGGAAGCCCTCCGCACCCCACGACATCTCAGCCCTAAACAGATTCACTGGGCTCAGTTTTTCAGTCGCTTTAACTTCCAGTTAAAATTTATTCTGGGAAAAGAATAGAGCTAATAGAGACAATGTTTCTTTTGAAAACAGTCTGGTGTGGGTGGAGCACCGCCTTTATGTGCCTGAAACGTTAAGAGCTGAGATTTTACAGTGTTCCCATGATGATTAACTTGCTGGACACTTTGGTTTTGTCAAAACCTTGCATCTGGTTCGCCGTCAATTTTGGTGGCCAACCTTAAGACGTGATGTAAAAGACTATGTTGCTTCCTGTCCTGTTTGTGCCATGTCAAAACGAAAAGGGGGGAAACCACAGGGGCTTCTACAGCTAGTGGCTAGCCCATCCCACCCCTGGGATGAGATTTCTATGGATTTCATTGTGGACCTACCTCCCAGTCTGAAGAAAACTGTCGTTTGGGTTGTAAAGGATTTTTTCTCTAAGCAAGCTCATTTCATTCCATGTGCATCCATCCCGTCGGCCCCACAATTAGTGCGCCTATTTCTCCACCACATCTACTGCCTCCATGGTAGCCCCTCCTGTTTAATTTCTGACAGCGGCACACAGTTTACTTCCCAATTTTGGAAATCATTTTTAAAATTGATTGGCACTAAACAAGCACTGTCCACATCGTCCCATCCACAGACTGACAGTTCTACTGAGTTTTTAAATTCCACTCTTGAACAGTTTCTTAGAGCATACATTAACTACCATCAGGATGATTGGGTGGAGTTGTTACCTTTTGCTGAAGTTGCTTACAACAATGCTGTGCATCAAAGTACCAGACAAACCCCTTTTCTCGTGGTTTCTGGTCATGACTTTTTTCCCATCCCTGAACTGCCACAGCCCCCTTCCCAAACATGTTCTGCATCTGACTGGGTAGTTCAACAAGCTATGGCTGATGCCCAGGCTGCTTACAAGTCTCAAGCTGATAAGCATCGTTCTTTACAACACGACTTCAAAGTTGGGGATCGGGTGTATCTCTCTACTAAATTTATCAAATCTCCACAACCCTCTAAAAAACTTGCTCCCAAATTCATTGGTCCTTTTCCTGTTGTTCATCTTGTCAATCCAGTTACCGTTAAATTGGACCTGCCTCACAATTTGAAATGCTTGCACCCTATTTTCCATTGCAGCTTGCTCAAGCCTGTGTGCCACTCACCGTGTTGGCACCCTCAACCTCCTCCTCCTGCTCCAATTATGTTTGATGGACAACAACACTTTGAAGTCAAGGACATCATTGATTCTCGCAAGCTTCGAGGCACCCTGCAGTATCTGGTCTGATGGAAACACTTTCCTCATCCTGAATGGGTGTCTGCCCACCATGTTAACGCTCCCGATTTAGTTAACCATTTCCACCTTGCTTATCCTTCGAAGCCTGCTGCTTAATGTATTCTTCATTTCGGGGGGGCAGTATGTCATGTTCACTCATTCAATGTAGTTTGTACATCGTAACGTTTCACATGCTGTGGCGCTGACGCGCGTTTCTGTTTGGGAGGGAGCTGCTGTGAGACCTTGTACCAAGCTCTGTATCTGAATTCCTTACAATGGAATGTGTTTGGGTTATTTTCTCTGCTCAAGGACTTTTCCCGCAGACCATCAGAAACCATTAGGAGCACCTGGGATTGTGGACTTGAGAAGATGCTACGGTGGGAGGGATTTCATTTGCACCGAGGGTTTTTAGCTTGAATTTGGCACACTTTCATCATTCGCAGCTTTTTCTGTGATCCTGCATACTATTCTTTAATAAATCAGATATCTTTGAATTCCTGCTCATGAGTCTGATGGTGTTTTAGAATAGGCAACCATTACATTAACCTGAGCTTGTGAATAAATTTGGAGTTTTACAAACTCACTTCTAAAAGAATCATAGAATTGGAAGGGTATCAGTCCTTAAAGGCAGACCAGACTAGGAAACCCATGCCATGTGGGCCAGTACTACTTTTATTGTAAAGCTAGAGTAAAAGAATCTTCAAAACCAGAATGTGCTTCCCCCCACTTTATTTTCATGTGAACTAGAAAGGGGCTTGCCTGAGACATTTGCTCCCACTATATTTTTGCCCTGGACCCAGACCCCTTTTACCTGACTGTTGCCTTGGCAGCAGCTCTTCCTCTTGTCCCTCAAGACCATTCTCTCTGCCCTCTACAAATGAACTTTGGTCCAAGGGTTCCTGCCCAGGAAGAATTAATTGGATCATCCCAGGACAATAGGTGTCTAATATTAGTTTGCAAACCTCAAAGGCTGACTTTTTGGACATCTACTGGACTCTATTTTATGTCCAGTAAAAGTGAAGGAGGACCCGTGACTCAAGGAGGCAGGCTGTTCCATGCTTAATAACTTGCATGGTCAGGAGATTCCTCTTTATTTTGTACAGCTTCCACACATTGGCTCTTGTTCTACCCTTGGAAATTTTCCTCCATGTCCCTCACCATTTCTGTTGGTGTTTCCTGCACTCTTTCCAGTTTCTCAGCATCCTTCTTATATTGTGGCAACCAAAACTGGACAAAGTATTCCAGATGCAGTCTGACCAGTGCAATGTACAGTGGAACTGTCAGTTCCCACATTCTTGACATTACATGTTCTCGTTTGAAGCAAGTCTTTCATCTGAATTTGAGTAAGAGCAAAATCACTTACGTTCAAATTGCTTGTCCCACATCCCATCAGCTTTACTCTTTAGGTGGGACATTTCTTCCATAAATAGGTCGCTGATGCCAGGGTTAAAATCTCTGAGTTTCTCAAAGTCACTCAAGAGATATCAACCACTTGGAACATGTTTGTTGACTTGTTGCTACCTGCCATCTCACCTTAAAAAAATAGGCCTAAATGGATCTCTAAAAATTAGTTTCCACCAAGTCCTATAAGGAGAGATTGAGGGGATTGGGTCATTTAGCCATAAGAAGAGAAGACTAAGGAGGAATGTGATAGGAATGCTCTTCAAATCTGGAAAGGGTATCACGCAGAATAAGGTCAAGACCTCTATCATCAAGAGTACAGCTCATGAAATAATGGTCTTGGTATAGGAAGCCAGGTTGTGTTTGAAAGTTAGAATAAAACTTCCTAGTGGTAAAAGCTGTTTCACAAGAAAGCCAAATACGTAGGGAGGTGCTGGGCTCTTTCTCTGGGAAAAATGGACTTCAGTCATTTCAGGATACTTCCATTTGGATTTCTGCACTGGGCAATAATTGGATTCTTGGTCCTAAGTGGCTTCTTCCAATGGTGTGATTTTTTAATACTATGAATTAAAAAAAATCTCCAACTCTTTCATTAAAAAATGGCTGATTTAGGAAAGTTCTTCCCCCAGCCTTGGGATTGCAGTGGGTAATTTAAAAAAATAAATGAATAAATACAGACACATTAAACTGAATGGTATTCTTTAAATCACACCCATTTTGTAAGCTGAAGGACTTGAGAGGGCTTTGACTTGAGTTTGGTCAAATAGGAGGATGCGCTTCCAACTATCCAGGTGTTACATTTGCACAGGTTTTTCTCTTGCTGTTCCAGCAGTTATGAAGAAAAGATTGCTCTGATCTCCCAGAAGGAGGTTTGAGGATGGGATGTAGGAGGTAGAAGGGTTGACCTTGGGAGAGTTGTACAACCTGCCCTCTACTCCTTGCTGTTATTGACCACAAAAGTAGCTTAAAGTCCTTCCAAGGGTTATTGTCTCCTTTGAATGTATGATCTTTGGTGTGGGGGGGCAAGTAAAGAAGAATGTAATATTTTAACAGGACAACACAGTTTATAATATAGTGGGGTGTATGTCCTCTTTCTAAAGAATATCTCCCAGGTTGTAATGGGGTGCAGCTGCTAGTTAAATTAAGAAGACTTGACTGTTGTGGGTTATTTTCCTATGAGAGCATCTAACATGCACTCTTTTGCCAACTGCACGACGTCTGTTTCCCTCGTTTCTGCCTTTGACAGTAAACTCAATGATCAGTTGATTGGGCTGGCCCATCTGTCTGGCAGTTGACACTGACCGCCTGAGAGCTTCTGTTTTCCCATTCCATTTCTCTATCATTCGGTAACTTCTGTTTTCCTCGGAGGTCACCGTTAAAGGTCTCTGTGTTGTGTGTTTTCATTTCTGCCTTGTCAGGAAAAACTTGCCAGTGCATCTATCAAAGTAATCATTGGGTCTTGATGCAGGAGTGTGGTTCTTCTCACATTTTTCATTACCAGGTAATTTATTAATATCCTTCGGAACAACACAAGATTTATCTTGATAAAAATGGCTATTGGCGATGACACAATAGGTTGAGCTCAGAACAGGCAACTGCGTGGCAAATGCTTAACATGGAGTCCTCCTCACCTTCACCCAACCTTTTCGCACCACAGTGGGGCTGAGAGAGATTTTTCTTACTCTTGAGAGCATCTCAACCTTCTCTTGCTTGGCTAAAGGCAGCATTTTAAAATGCCTGCAAACAAGATGGTGTTCAAGTAAGAAAAAGCCCTACAACTGAGTGAGTCATTCCGGAGGGTTACTCAAGAGAACTCAGATTATTAAGGGAAGAATATTCAACCCTTTCTTTTCTGCAATCTACTACTTCATCATCAAAAGCTTTTGAGGCTCACCACTTAAACTAGGGATCAACAAATGTGTCCCCTTCCAAAGATTGTAGGAATCCAAAATTATTTTTTTTTACTGGTAGAAATTGTACAAAATGGTTAAAGAACATAGCAACATTTTACCTGCCTAGCCCATGAAGAAGACGCTAGTAATCACATGAAGCCTTGTGGTACTGTCCTGGTGCAAAGGCTCATGGGATGCCAGATGCTTCCTTGAGAGAGTTGATAAAGAATCTGCAACCCTGCGAATAGGAACTTTTGACTGAGTTATGACTGCTGCCAGAACCACCAATAAGACTTTGCAGACCTAAACATATTATGGAAACAGGGCTTAAAGACTGTCTTCATATGACATGGCTTCTCCCATCTTCTGCTATGTCCTAGGTAAATGACTTCCCAGATAACATATTATCAGAGATACAGAACTGTGGTAATTAGATTGGTAGAAACCATCTTCTCTAGTATGACAGCTTCTTTTGCAGAAGATAACCAGCAATATTATTTTTAATTTCCAGAAATTAAGCTTAAAATCCATGGTGGCCCCCCAGGGGTAGAAGCTATGAAAGAGCTTGGGGGAAAACCTTTCCTCACCTCCACCATTTCTGAATATGTGGGCCTACAGAGAGTGGAAACAAAAAACAGAGATGCTGTATCTAGAAAAGTCCTGTTTTCAGGGTATATCCTGTCTGCACCTAGAGGAGAAAATCTCCAGAGCTAACAGATCTGGGCTGGAAAAATCTGGGCCAGCACCAGTTGGCAGCAAAGGATCAGTGTTTCCTCTACCCCAGTGTTTCTCAACCTTGGTGACTTTAAGATGTGTGGACTTCAATTCCCATAATTTCACAGAAGCAAAGCTGTCTGGGGAATTCTGGGAGTTGAAGTCCACATGTCTTAAAGTTGCCAAGGTTGAGAAACACTGCTCTATCCCTTTAATGCCCTTCAGAGGTTGTTCAGATTTGGCAGCTCAAATATGATAGCCTTGCTTAGTCCTTTCTTCTGTCTTCAGGTGAGAAGGCTGATGGGGTGGGGAGGTTAGTTTAACTCAACAAGCGTGCAGAAGAGAAAGTCCCTTCCCTACTTCGGTGCTGACTGTGTATTCTGATGCATGCGGCACCCTAAACCACCCTCCCTTGATGCATTTGAGTACCAACAGGGCCTCAAAACTTTTTCCTACTTTACTAGTCAATTGTAAAAAGAGCCATGTGATCCTCCAAAAAGAAGCTAACCACAAGTGCTTGCAAATATCAATTCCATTTTTCCTCTTAACATCCAGCTGTATGGGAAATCATTTTGTCTTCCCCAAATAACCAACTTCCCTCCCTTAATCATCATCATCATCATCATCTCACCCAAGTCATACAATCCTCCATCACTGTACAATGGAAGGAATGGGCAGAGAGAGATAATACATGTCTTCAGATTGTGTTTTTCTAGGAACATGACGAAATAGGGCTCCAGTGAGTTCCTTGGTCCGCCATTCATCAAAATTCAAGCACAGGACGCCTTCCGCAAAAGACGTCTGGCTAATGGCTCTCCTGCCAGACATTACAGGGAGGGAGAAGACGCAGCCATTACACGAACAGCAGCTGTGACGGAACCATTTTCTGCCATTCGGTTCAGCTCTTTCATTAATTGGGTTTCACAGTTCATTTCTCCATATTATGCTCTCAATAAACAAACAAATAAACAAATGCCTTTGAAACAGGGGGAGAAAATGGGTGGCAAGAGACTAGATCCTACAGTCTCTTCTTAGAGATTTCCCAATTATGAGAGAGAGGAAGAAAAAACGAAATCAAGCATTTCCTCTCTTCCTCTCTCTCTCTCTCTCTGTGATATATTTGACAATAAACTGGCTTCTGGTCAGATTCCTTTCTTTTAAAACAAAGGGTGGCACATTTGGTTGGGTCTGGTTTTTCAGATCTGAAATAAAAAGGAGTGAAATCTTCATTCTAATTGGGCAGGCAGCCAACCTTTGTTTTAAAAGCTCGTCAGGGCTTAGAAAACCAAAGCTGAAGAATTGCTTCTGGTCAGCATTTTTAAGCAAAGCAGCCTAGTATGGGAATTCTGGCCCAGTCAGAGCACATTTATTCTTCTGCAAATCTCAGCTTAGGAAAAAAAAATGGCAAAAATATGTACTGAAGGGTTCTGGTAATACTTACATTTTAAAAGGGGGGATTTTTTATTACTGCAAACTTTTTTTGCCATACTTCTTGCTGTTTTAATTAATGATTAATCTGCTCTTTCAATAACTGTCAGTGTTATTCCTTATTTATCATTGAGTAGGGGGATTGGTTTGGTTTTAGCTTTTGTTTTTGCTTTTGCTTTTGCAGGGCCTTCAGAAGGCAAAATTGCTGAAAAGGCATTAGGGTTGAACAAAGTTTCAATTCAGATGTTTGATTTGAAGGTGATTCAATTGCCTTCCCAGACTGAATTGAGTTTGCAAACTGAACCAGAAATGTCCAATTGAAAGACTGAACCAGACTGGATGATTTCTGATTCAAATTAGTTTGATGACTCAGGTGATTCCACACAACTCTGCAAGATGCCAATTTTCAGAATCAATAAAATCCAACTATTCTGTTGAAGAGAAAGGTCTGTGTGGTCTGGAGCAATGACTTCTCCGTTGCAGAGATCATACAGGATGTAGATCTATGGGAACTGTATGCCACATCAGTTTCCTGACAACCTCTTCCCAACCCTGTGCCCCAAAGGTGTTGGAGCTCCAACTACTATTATTGGCCAATTAATGTAGAATTAGATTAACAATTCTTGAAGGTACCTGGTCTACAAAGATGGATGTGAATGAACCCATATAAATCCATACAATATAGGTAATATAAACAGATGAATAATCATAGAACAAGAAGAATTCTGTAAGGAGAAACAGACAGCAGAGAATCCTTCCACTAGACCACAATTCCCACAGTTCTGTGGGAAAAGTCACGCTTTTGACTCTGATAAAACAGTTTATCATGTAGATATGCCCTGCTCTGGCCATAGAAACATATTGCGTTTATTTTTCACAAGCTCCAGCACATAAGCCATTAAAAAAAAAGATAATGTGGTGAGTTGGTGATGTAAATACCACATAAAATTGCATTTTGCATGCAAGCATTAATTAAGCCCCTCAAGACAATGGAAAGATGGGTTGATTTTAAAAAAAATAGCACAGATGGTGGAGGAGCTAGTGATGAACAGCATTATGCTAGCCTTACAGTCAACAAATAAATACACCAACCACAATAATTAGCAATTTAGTGCCCTGGTCTAAAATTATAATAAATTATAATAGTGATGTAAGACCTGTTTGGCTATGTAGTGTAAATGTATGTAATTCACACAGAGATAAAAGAGCTTAGAGAGCAATTGAAAATTCTGGAAGGCCAGATCCGGCAGTAAACTTTGCTACTGTTTTCATTATTGCAGCCAGCATCTCTCCAGTTTCAGTGGACAGATGGCCATTCAGATGCTCATCTGCGCATCAAAGAATAGACGTCAACAGTGACAGAACATTTTGGCTGCAAACATGAACATGTGAGCACATTTCATAAAACTGGAGCTGGATAAAATGAGGAGTGATGGTGTTAGGCAGAAAAGCATAGAAACAGAGAGGATGAAGGAAGGGCTGGAACAAGTCTCCCATTTGCTTGTCCTCCCCAAACTTGTAACAGCATATGGTCAACTTCTGACTTGTCTTCATTGGTTTGAAGCTACTTGCCTGGGCTAACATGGTTGGCGCTGTCCTCAATTTCATGTCAGACACAGTCTCCATGGGCTGTAGACCATGAAGTTGGTGATGCTTTGGGAGAGGCTTGGCTGAACTCTGGAGATGCTTGGTGGCTTTGCACACTCCACTGAATCTGAAGCTCACTCTCCAAGGTCACTCTTCATACAACCTACTATACCCAAAGGTTAAACCAACCCAACTTCCCATGTTTTGAAAGTACACCCACCAGTTCTTAACCTGATTAGACATGTTGTGTGAACTCAGCTCTTGAGTCTGGTGGTAGGGAGGTAAAATCAACTCACTACTTTTCACACAAAATGCACAAATGGACCATTTCCCACTTGCTGCCATTTGCAAAAGGCATTCCTGTTTGTTTTTTGGTTGATTTGTATTAGCTTCCTGGGCAGCCACAAATTCAGGCAGCAAAACTTTCTTGGGCTGGATGAAAAGTGGGGATGAAAACAGCACTAAGGAAAATGGCTCCTCCATTCTGAAGTTGCCCTTCTCCAGCTCAAGTTGTGCTGAGTGGGCAGTTTTATAGAAACCAATCCTGTCAGTCTCTGGGGTAAAACATACTTCTGAGCAGCTGAATTATTTCCAAGTCCAGCATTAGCGTGGCCGCTGTAGCAGATGTCAACATCCTTTTCTGTGGGGGTGGCAGAATTCTTTACAAATGGAATTAGGAAAGACAGGGCTGTGAAAGCAACCTTCCCTTTCTGATACAGGGTGAAAGCGAGCAGCTGCTTTCGAGGGAAGATTTTGGATGTCAAAGATGCTGTCACTGCATAGAACTGAATGGGGGAATCTCAGGTTGATTTCTGCATGAGTAGACCTCAAGGCCCTGGATGAAAGAGATCAAACGAGATTTAGTGAGAAAAACATTAATTCTCTGATGGTTGGTAGAAGGTCAGAAGAAACAGGGTGATAAAGAGTTAGATCAGTGAAAGATCAGTTAAAGATAAAATGGTGTATTATTGTTTGTTTAGGGCCCCTGTTTTGTTTGATTTTTGTGGTCTATAAGAGTATTTTAGTCTGGGCTGTCCATTTGGTTTGACGTTTTATCTTTTTTTATGGATTTTCCAGTTTTGTACGCCGCCCAGAGTCCATTGGAGTTTGGGCAGCTAATCAATTCAAATAAAAAAATAATAAATAAGCTGTCCAAGTGTCTGAAGTAATCACATAGCAAAGAGTTTGCCTCACCACAGCTTTGTATGATGCAGTGCTCAGGCTACACTCTCTCCTTATCAACTCTTCCTGATCAGCTGGCTTGGAGGGCAAGTTTCAGAAAAACATCTGTACAAAAAGAACTTGTCTCTGTCAGCCTGGGAATCTTGAATCACTGATCTCTGTGTTTATTGTAACTTCTGTAGAGATGTGAGTAGTGAGCTCTTAAGATCTCTCATTAGGCCATTCCCTGGACAACCAGATCAATTCATGGAAATCTTCTGGTAGATAAAGACCTTAACACAGTGTTTCTCAAACTTCGCAACTTTAAGGTGTGAGGACTTCAGCTCCCAGAATTCCTCAGCCAGCATCTGTCTGGGGAATTCTGGCAGTTGAAGTCCTCACACCTTAAAGTTGCCAAGTCTGAGAAACACTGCCCTAAAATAACACAAGCCGTTGCTAAGTTTGCATTTGCAGCTGGTAGAACTTGTGGTTTACTAATGGAAAACTTTGGATAGGTTTTGGGCGATCCTATGTAAACTAGACTATTGCAAAGTGCTTCAGTGTTGTTAATTTACCATATCTGAACTGACCTCACTGTTCCTTTGCTTATCTTGCATATTTTGTTTTACTGTTTTTATTCTAATGTGTTTGGTGGATCAGTGACCTGTAATAAAGTATTCATCTGTAATGCTGGTACTGTCCTCAGAAACACAACTCTTTGTGACAAAGGGGAATCTGATTCCAACCTAATGAAGAAACCCAACCATTAAGCCAAATTTGAGGGACCTCTTTTAACAGAAGAGAATATCTGGAGCTCAGGGTTGGACTGTGGAGTCCTTGGTGCTCTCTGTCAGAATCCACAACCAAAGAGTTGTTAGATCTGTTGATTGTGTTCTGCCATTGAAGCAACAAGTGTCCAGCTCCAGATGGGAGGGGAAAAGTTGCTGAGAGTGAGAAGAAATCCAAGGTTGTACCAGCCAGCCAGGACTGGAACACTGGACTGTTAAGGGAAAAGTGGGTGGGGGGATGTGGAGGAGGTTTTGATGTGCCTATGTATCTTTTATCAGGTAGCTGTGTGAGAACTTTTCTAGTCATGGCTTTTTGCTTAAATCTGTACACATCATCAATAAATCTGAAATCTGCATTTCATCTGGATGCATGAGTCAGAATTTTATTGAGTCAACTGTGTCGGAACCTTACATTGCTTGGCTGTTTTTTGCAGACATTTCGTTGCCCAGCTAGGCAATATCTTCAGTGCTAGAAGAGAGCGGGGTTTGATCTCTGTTTATACAGTAGCTTGCCCTACCAGTATTGGGGGTGTAGTTTTCTCCTTGGTCCTCAATTTCTGCTTGATTGTTTGCCTGGTGTAAATCCCTGCTTATCTGGGTGTTGGCTGGCTGGAGAGGATGTGTTCTGGTCTTTTTGCTTCCTTCTTAGCTTTTATTGTCTCTTTTGGATGGCATGTACATGTGGTTTATCTCTATGTGTCTATGGATGGCTGATGTGTCTGAGTGCCAGGCTTCCAGGAATTCCCTGGCATTTTTGAATTTAGCCCAGTCTGGGATGCTCACAGTTACTCAGTTGAAGCTGTGGCTGAGCCTGTCCATGTGTTGTGAGATTAAGGAGTTTTCATCGTGTCTTCTGACTGCTAGTTGGTGTTCATGGAAAAATCTGCAAGCAAACAACCAAGCTCAGAGAGTACCAAGGACTCCATGGACCTCTTTTAGGGAAGGAATTTCCAAAAATGTATTTTTTCCCAATTTACAGGATTCACTCACCGTGCCAAACCATAATACGGTTTGCTTAAAATTGCACCATGTGAATCAAGCCACTGTGGCCTATTGACTATGGATTATGATACAATATGCTATGATTGATTGATTGATTGATTATGCACCATCCAATTGATGTCAACTCTTAGAATCACATATATTGCTTCTCTCCAGGACTACAAACCATAGTTAAGCAAAACATTGCTTTGCACTGTGTGCAAAGAAACCGAACCCCTGAATCAATTCCATGCATTGTTGACCGAATCATTCCATCTGTCCCTTGTACTGATATTAGAGAGGGTAATGTATCTGTGAACTGGACTGAAATATATGTATTTTTTCCCCAGATCAGATGCAGCAATAAATACAGCTCATCAAAGTTACCTGCATATCTTGAGATATTAAGAAAAGCTGAATCCATTTCTCTATTCTATTTTTTTAATGGTATTGTTATTATTTATTCATTATTTATTCCTTTACAAAGAAATTACTTATTTCTTAAAATTACTTATTTCTTTACAAAGAAATTACTTATTTCTTTACAAAGACTGATCCCGCAATATGCAATAAATATAAATAAAAGGTAGCAAATAAAATGCTATAGGGAATAAAAAGCATCAAATGACTGGCATACATAACAATGCATATCCAAGCTTCAAATACATATTCCAAGTTAGTGGTTCCAGAATTAAGCCCAGATCCCCCTTATGATAAAATTAAACAACAATTGGGAACTCTCCTAGAAAATTCTCTGGAAAGGTCTGCTAACAGAAAAATTCTAGTTTCTCTTCTGATTGTGTCAATCTTTCTCCTTTTACTAAACCATCTTGAAAACACCTTAAATGATCCCAGATCTGCCAAAAGTGGAAGGCAGAAAAATCAGTGTTTCAGCTTCGATATCTTTTAGCTAAATCATCATAAGTCATCATAAGCTGAGCTTTTTTTGAAGAATAAAGGAATGGACAAAAAAATTGAAACTATGAGATGGGAGAAGGGGAGGAAGTATTATGCCAACACCACTCACTGTATCTCCATAACTTTCTGTCCTTGCAATCCATCCTTATTTCCACCACATCCATATATATTGTATATTCCCTTTATTCTTTAAACTTCTCACTTCTCTTTTTTCAGGAACTCATAAACTTCATCCAACCACATCTTTCCCAGTCTTCCCTTCCCTTCCCTTCCCTTCCCTTCCCTTCCCTTCCCTTCCCTTCCCTTCCCAAAATGTTCACTCTTCCTTCGTTTATTTGTTTTTAAATTTGATCCTCATTCATTCTCTCTATGTGGCCCAACCATCTTGTTGTATTATTGCCTCTTCACTTTTGTATTCAATCCATATTCTTTCTTCTATGCAGTTTTGTCTCTGGTTCTTTTACTACCTGTCCTTCTGAAGCACAATTTTATGTTTCTCCCCACATTCCAACTCTCATTTCCATAAAACAAAATGAGCAGAAAGACACCCTTATACACAGCCATTTTCACATCTTTCAACAACCCCACACCTTTCTACCAACATCTTCAGATCTATACAGAAGACCTCCAGTTTATTAATAAGAGATATTGCCACATTTTCTCTAGCTGGTGAAGATCAGATAACACAGCAGAACATTATAGCCAATGCCCAGGAAGGCTGTATTTACAAACAGAAGTCCAAAACGTTTGCTTAACACATTTCCCTTGGTTGTCTGTTCAAAGGAAGCTATTGATTCTTACTCCCAACCCCCAAGACTGAGCCTCACATCTTCTGCAGATGGGAAATTCACAGCAAATTTGATAAAGTGACATCCACTGATGTGAGAAAACTAAGCAGTTCACTATCTTGTCATTTTTTTTTCCTGTTGCATAAAATCACATTTTCCTACTCATGTCAGAAGACTTCCAAATGAACCAAGCAAAATGGTGACAACTTGGTTCAAACTCTCTCAAATTGGTACCCAACACTGCTCACCCAAGCTCAAACATATCCCTCAGCTAACCACGGTTGTTAGTAGCTCAGGCAGGAGAGGCACACAGAGATGTCAGTCCAATAAAGGTAGGTTACAGGCTGATATCCTCAGGAAGCATTGTGCAAATAATTCTTCCCTTTCTGTCAGGGTTGTGGGCAAAGTGATACCAGTGCTGTTATGAATACCCTGAATATTTGCAGGCATAACAGAAGTGCGCTTTCTACCAGACGACAACGGTCCAGTGACAGGCATGAGCGTGACACTTCCTTCTTGTTTATGTATTACAACAATTTCATACTGCCCTACTTCTCACAACTCAAGGCAGTTTGCAGAATAAAAATAAGGTGACTATAAATGTGGCCCACCCACTCCCAACACCTTCAGAAGAAGAAGTCTTTCACAGCTTTTGAGGTGAAGATGGGGTCTCCCCTTACCTCTGTGGAGAAGGCATGGCATAATATTTGAACGCAGAAATGCCCAAGCATTTTAGAAGGGTATTTACTCGAGTGAAATTTGAGCAGCTGGACACAATGGTTGAATATAGAAGGTTTAACCAAGTTTAATATGACAAACATACTTGTATTTGTGGTGCTCCAGGGACAGAGAACATAGCACATATATTATTTGAATATCCACTGTATGAGAAAGAGAGAGATCAATATCTTGGATGGCACATTAGACAAACAGCCTGTTGGAATCCTTACATTAAAACAACGTAGAGTATTTCATATGCAGTCAGAACCCAAGTATTATATACAACACGGCCCTTTATCTGGAGAAAACAGTACAGTTGAGACCTGCCTGTCTGGATCTGCTTGGGGTAAATTGTATGTGTGACAAAGAAATGTGATTCACATTTCATTTTAGTTCTGCCTTTTACTCTATTTGGCAATGCATGGCCTTATTATTGTTCTGTATTTAGTATTCGGATATGGCCTAATGGCTAATCAAACAACAACAACAACTGCATAGCAGGGGGGTATCGCCATGAAGGAGCATCTCTGGATTCCAGCCCCTTTAACGTTACATGGGTAAGGACCTGGAGCAACCTCTTTGGGGTGAACATGGAAGGTGGCTTATCCTGCTTGGGAGAATATTAACATAGTTGTGTATATTTGTAGACAATGATCCAAAATAGCTTGTGCCTTTCTTGCTCATCTCCTCTCCTTTCCACATTTTGTTTCCAAATGTTGGAAATCAGGAATCATACAGTACATCTGGCCAACTCATTTGAAGAGGAAGAAAGGAAAAGAGAAAGACAAAAGTGCAGAAAGAATATATATATATATATATATATAGAGAGAGAGAGAGAGAGAGAGAGAGAGAGAAATATAAAGAAGAAGTTTCTGATTTTCTTTGCAGCAAATACAAGTATGATTACAAAATCTCCATAACCCTCTATATCTGGTAACCTTCAGATAGATTTTAGGTCCATTTTCTATAGGCTGTAGCAGCAAAACCAGAACCCCAGTCCTGGCTGGAGATTCAGAAAAATGAACTGGAACCAGTGGAAGAGCCTCAGATTGGGAAACACTGACATAAATCAGCATGGATAAAAGTACATTTCCCAGTTGCACATTTCCAATAGCTAAAAAACCAACTTGGCTGTTGCAAAAAAATAAATAATAAAATAATAAGAAGCAAAGCCAAGCCAAGCAAAGCCAAGCAAAGCAAGGCACTTCAAGTTGAGCTTGACACACTGTGACTTTAAGGACATGTCCAATTTCCTTGATAGTAATATAAAAGTGGCTTGCCATTATCTTAGTCAGGGAATTTTTGTCTTTAGATGTCTCTGCCTAATCTACAGCCCTGGGACTTTCTAGTGGTCTTCCTATTGACCCCACAGCTTATTTGAGATCAGTTAATTCATTTCATTTTTGCACTCTTTCTCTCCTTCTCTCTCCACATCCATACATGGTACACCAAAAGTCAGGCCCCATAGGCCAATCACAATACATGTTCTTATTTTTTTCAGAGAAAATGTTACTGTACTTAAGAATGTTCAAAGATCATGTGTTAAAAGAGCAAGGAAGTGTTCAGAAGAAAATGACAACAAATTCAGATGTTTAATGTAATTTATATAATAAATTGTCTATGGGTCCTGATATTTGGTACACCGGGTAGGTATATTTGGTATCTTTCGGTTGATTCTCCCATTTGCTGTTCTTTTATTTTCTTATCCCAATACATTGTATTTCACCTAACAATGCTTTATAGCAAGGGTACTCAAACTGTGTCATGAACTCCCCAAAGCAGTATTTTTTTTTGATGGGGAGGTATTGCATTTTTTAAAGCTTGATGGGCAATCAGGGAGACTGCCCATGCTGTATAACAGAAGCCAGCAGTACCACCTCTTACCAATAGTAAAATAAACAGGAAAACACTGCCAAAACAGAGAAATCTGAAAGAAATATTCAGGCTCCCCGTGAATGAGGTTAAAAGAAGCCTCTTTTGCAGGGGAAGAAAACTTTGGCTGCACAATTGCAGCTGAGGTTTTGACACAGCATCAGATGAAGTCAAGGCCTCTCTGCTCAGCATCACAGTCATCCAGGAAATTGTTCCAAATTCATTTGGTGATTGTACATAGATCCCTAACAAGTGGGACCATATTTGTCAGGAATCTCTATCTGGCAAAGTCTTGTTTTCCAAGTCCTGGTCTGGTGGTGTTTGCCAGCAATTCTAAAGTCTAAGCAGCAACAGTAAGAACAGACCACGGAACAACAGACTGATTTAAGATTGGGAAAGGAGTACGGCAGGGCTGTATACTCTCACCCTACCTATTCAACTTGTATGCAGAACACATCATGCGACAAGCTGGGCTTGAGGAATCCAAGGCTGGAGTTAAAATCTCTGGAAGAAACATTAACAATCTCAGATATGCAGATGATACCACTTTGATGGCTGAAAGCGAAGAGGAACTGAGGAGCCTTATGATGAAGGTGAAAGAAGAAAGTGCAAAAGCTGGTTTGCAGCTAAACCTCAAAAAAACCAAGATTATGGCAACCAGCTTGATTGATAACTGGCAAATAGAGGGAGAAAATATAGAAGCAGTGAAAGACTTTGTATTCCTAGGTGCAAAGATTACTGCAGATGCTGACTGCAGTCAGGAAATCAGAAGACGCTTAATCCTTGGGAGAAGAGCAATGACAAATCTCGATAAAATAGTTAAGAGCAGAGACATCACGCTGACAACAAAGGCCCGCATAGTTAAAGCAATGGTGTTCCCCATAGTAACATATGGCTGCGAGAGCTGGACCATAAGGAAGGCTGAGAGAAGGAAGATCGATGCTTTTGAACTGTGGTGTTGGAGGAAAATTCTGAGAGTGCCTTGGACTGCGAGAAGATCAAACCAGTCCATCCTCCAGGAAATAAAGCCAGACTGCTCACTTGAGGGAATGATATTAAAGGCAAAACTGAAATACTTCGGCCACATAACGAGAAGACAGGACAGCCTGGAGAAGATGCTGATGCTAGGGAGAGTGGAAGGCAAAAGGAAGAGGGGCCGACCAAGGGCAAGATGGATGGATGATACCCTAGAGGTGACGGACTCGTCCCTGGAGGAGCTGGGGGTGTTGACGACCGACAGGAAGCTCTGGCGTGGGCTGGTCCATGAAGTCACAAAGAGTCGGAAGCGACTGAACGAGTAAACAACAACAAGCAAACATGGTTGGTAGCTCAAGAAGAACTGTGAGATTTAAATGTTGGGATAAAGGGTGGAATGAGATAAACAAGGGACACAGAAGAGGAATTAAACTGTGCAAGGATTACAGGACGGGAACTACAAATGAGGTTCGAATGCTGTCACAAAATCATCAGAAGGGGAGAGGATGAACCGGAGCAAAACCCTCTGTTCACTTAAGATAAAATATTGAGAAAACACTAACAAATAAACAAGCCACTCCAAGCTAAAATTATTGTAAAGGAAGTCCTCAGAAAATAATACCTATATTCTTTATGTTCTTTCACAAATAAAGAGCTATGTGGGTTTTTTTTTCTCCTTTCCTTTCAGGGGAAAAAAAAAGAATATTGAATTTGATAGGAAGTTAAGCTGCTTACTATATAAGCAGACACATATGCAAATGTTGTCTGCATTCTGCATTTTGTTTTTTAAGCTTGGAGAAAAATAAGAACGAGAGAATGATGCAGTCTTGATACAATGAGTTAAATTTACTGAAATGGCTGAAAACACATAGACACACAGATACACAGACACACATACGCTTGCAAAGGAAACTAACGACACAGCTGTTCCACATATAATGACTTCTCTGCTGCAGTTTTTTTTTTTTTGTTTCCCATGGAAGCTTGGTCAGACAGGATCCTCAAAACGGAATTTCATTAGCCTTTAAAAAAAAGAAACTCCACCATTCTTTGTCTTAATTCATTCCGCTTTTCAACTTAATTGGCTCTGCTCAGGTTTAGAAGTCTGCATCAGTTAAAGCATACTAACTGCTGAAATATTATGGACATTCGGGGCTCATCTATATGTCCTGCTGGCAGGAAGACATCTCAAGGGCAGAAACGATGTGCCACAATATTGTTCCCAACCTGCCTTCAGGGAACCACAAAGGCAACTTTTGACTGTGGGCACATGACTCCACTCGATGCATTGTGGAGAGAATTCCTCCTCCCCTCCAGGTCACTGGTCACTGCCCTCCATGGCCATTTCATCCTGCTAGATCTGCCCCTTTCTGAGGGACCTTCCCATTGTGGACCAGTGAAACTGCTTTTCCCCTCCTTTGTTTCATTGACCCTCAGTGGACTAGTGCACCTTTTTACAGGGTAACTGATGGACTATCAGCCCCACTAGGTAGACCAGACCAGAAAATCAATTCCACAGGAAGCCTTTAACTTCTCTCCCTCTCTCTTCCTCTCCCTCTCCTTGTATACCTATGAATCAGGGAGGTATCTGAGCCATTTCCAGATATTAACTTGTTTCTCAGGATCCAAAAAAACGTTTCAGCCCCTTTTACCTAGGTAACAGTTCCTGCATATTTTCTTCAAGGTCATCTATCTTAACCTCTACATGGATCAGTGAAAAGCTGGACTTCTTCTTTTAACAGAGGTTCACCAGTGGACTGATGAAATAATGGACCTTCTTCTTTCCTTATCAGATGAAACCGATGAGTTTTGTCATTTCCCTTTCTAGTCCAAGTGACAGAAAGAAGGGTAAAACGGTGGTGGTTTTATTCCCCACCAGTCCAATGTGGATTTATAGGAAGATATCAAATACAAGGTGGGAGTAAATGGAGGGGGATTCGTGCAAAAGATCAATCAATGGAAATCCCATTCCCATGAAGACCCACCCACAGTCTTGGCATGAGTGGGATGGCTAAAGAAGGAAGGGAATCTACCAATCAGTGTCTGCAGTAGATGTGGATTTCAGCCCTGCTGCTGGCTCTTAGGAAGGAGGGAGCACATTCCAAGGGCGAGGAGATAAGCGGACTCACAGTCCAGAAAGCAGTGGTGAAAAAACAAAGACGTTCAGATTAGTCCCGCCCTAGAGCCTCCCAGGTTGTTTCCCCTTAGGTCAGTTAGAGTAGCTTTAGTCTGGCAAGATTCTGTCAGTACAGTGAAAGCAAATAAAGAAATGGAGTTTGAATGCGCTGACTCATCACTGTTCTTGGGCTGGGCCTGACTGTAACCATAATCTGGATAGAACACCTGTTAGATCCATTTATCTGAAAATATGAAGCTTTTCGTAACCATTTTCATAAGCAGTTTTTTCCTTTCCACCAAACACACGTACTTCTAGAACTATGTACCTGAGGCAGCTTCGTGGAGAAATCTGAACGCTTAGGGATCAGAGCATGTTAGACATGCATGTTTCATCCTTAGTGAGCTAAACAACAAATAAGTCACATGAATCCCTCATAGTTTTCTGTATTTGGGTTTCACGAATAGTTCTATTCTTCCAATTAAAGACCGGGTTTCATGCTGACTATTCATCACTGCCCAGAGCAGGAATCCACTCCTACAGGATCCTGGACACGTGGCCATCCAACCTTTGCTTCGAACCCTACAGCACAGCTGAGCCCACCAGCTTCCTGCCCTATAACTTTTGAGTAGCCATCCGCAAGGAATAGCAGCTGAGCTTAAGTAGAGATTGAGGACAGGAGTTCACCGTTCTCATTTAAGAGATTACTGAGAGAGCATTTATGCAGTTGCCTTGATCCTGAATGAGGAAAGAGAAGGGTGTTTGTTACTACTGGAGTAGCTCTCAGGCACATATTTCTGTTTGAATCTTTACCTCTGTTTGAGAACCTGATCTTGGATCTTGCTGATTCTGTATCTTTCTGTGGCTTCCTGGAAGGGCTTGCATTTGAGACTTTGCTGCCTTCACGCTGGACAGAAATGAGTTGAACTAGGATTATTCTGTAGAGGCGGGCCTAGCAAATAAAATAAACATTAGGGTAATGCAGTTTGTGCCTGTGGATTTAGATTGGAGTGTGAAGTGATGAAGCCTCTGGCTAGGGAATTTTGTGAACATAGCTTGTAGGACAACAGCTTTCTGGCTTCTAAAAATAAAATTTCTCCATTTTTTCCCCCTAAGACATAAGATTTTCTTCATGCAGTTGCCAATGTTTGCAATTTATACTTTCTTCTGCCTTATTAAGCAAGGGGCATTGGAGGTTTTTTGGGTTTTTGGGCTTTTTTGGAAGAAAGAGATGGAAATATTATTTTTTGCATCCAAATGACTTTCATACTTAAGACCAAACTGACGGCAAACTATCATCTTTGTTAAATTACTTTTTCAATAGTGGATGATTTATAGCTGATTAGCTAATTAAATCAGATATAAGTGGCTGAAAGTAAATCTATTTTTATCATCCCTGTAAATTAAAAGTTCCGCATCATAAAAAGTCATGACCATCTTGAAAACGACTAGCCAAGTGCCTTTTATAGGCAAGCTGGATTTATTGTCGATTAACATATTGAACTGAAGAGTCAGCATAACCCACCATGTGAAGGTTTTTTTTTTTTTTAATGTATTGGATCCTGCTATCAAACTGCTGCATATTACAGTAATGAAATGCATCTTGCAATACATGTATTGAACAATTCCTTAAGCTGGTTTAATCTTTTCTTGTATCAAAATTTCATTTTATTATCTTCTCCTCTCCTCTTTAATGAATCTAAACACATTTCTCCCTTCCTTCCCATCTTCCATTTATCTGTTTTCATCAATTTGGCAGTAATGAATATGGTGAGGATACTGTAATGCCTTTAAAAGGAGGGGGGGTCATCTCCATTAAAATGTTTTGAGCACCATTTCCCCCACTCAATCCTAGGTTTGCTTAATTAAAAAGAGAAAAGAGTCAGTAGCCAAACCATTTAAAATCAGCATGTTTAGTTCAGGTGTGATTTATATAACTAGACATCGGTATGACACGGAATGTTTCTCGAAAGCCTTTTCTTCATTTGCTACAATCTGGATTTCTGCATTAACGCATTTCCCTTCCACAGCTCCTGAAAACGAATGCTACATTTTCAAGAAATAGTTGCATGTTATAGAGCAAAGCTTCCCTTACAGAGGAAAACTAATTTTTCATCACCAATAAAACTCAGCATGAGTAAATAAAAGAAAGAGGAGGAGGAGAAGAGGGAAGATAAAAAAGAAAAACTATTTGTAACCAATATCTTTACCACCCCCTTTGTCTTTTCGGGAAATCTTGTAGATCAATATAGGTAGTCTCACTTAATGGTAATTGGGACCGGAATTTCCATCGCTAAGCAATGCGGTCATAAAATGCGATATCACTTGACTGCCCTGCTTAGCAACAGAAATTCTGGCACTCCCATTTGCTGTTGTTAAGCAAATCACTGCAGGTCATTAAGCAAGGACATCACATGGTTGCCATTTGCTCCTGCCAGCTTCCTCATTGACTGTGCTTGTCGGAAGCAGGCAAAGAAGGCTGCAAATGGTGACCACGTGACTGTGGGATGCTGCAACCAACATAAGTACAAGGACTGGTTGTAAGTGCCCATCATTCAGTGCCATCATAAGTTGGAATGGTCGCTGAACAAGTGGTCATTAAGTGAAGACCACCTGTACATTCTCCTGTATTTTCTCAACAAAAACAGGCCCTTGTGTTTTTAACAACTCTGCATTCACATCCTATTGCACATTCTTGAAGATCTCTCTGTGCCATCCATATATGTCCTTCTATTTGTGTATTTATGAGGGGGCCTTTTGCATGAACAACACCATGAAATGTATGTGCAGCTGGGAAATGTACTTTTACCCATGCTGATTGATATCAGGTTTTCCCAATCTGATGCTCTCTGGTTGGTTGGGATTCACTTTTCAGAAGCTCTAGCCAGTGTTGGAGCTCTGGTTTTGCTTCTAGAACCTACAGTGAGCTGTAGGTTACCAGATATAAAAGAGTAAGGAGATGACCTTGAGAATCTCTGTCAGGCTTTCAAGATTCTGTTATCATATCCTTTTACAATAAACTAGAGTTCCATAGGCCTTGTAGAGTCTGACAACAGACTTGGGACTCAAATGGAACCTCCAGAGAAGGGCTTCTCCACCAGGGTTCTGTGGAACCCCCGGGTTCTGCAAGAGGTCACTAGGGGTTCCCTGGGGGATCATGATTTATTTAAAATATTATTTCAAATTTAGGCAACTTCACATTATAGAGGTAAGTTTCATTCTCTATTTTCAATTTAAGAACACTGTTAATGCATATATAGAGGCCTACCCATGAAATGAATACAATAATTCTGCAGCTTCTGGCCTCTGTTTGAGCCCAAGTTAGGGTCTGAAAAGTAGTTCAGGGGTTCCTCCAGGGTCAAAAGGTTGAGAAAGGCTGCTCCAGAGAGTTGTGGCACAATAATGGGGAAAAGATGTGGCTGTTTTAAAGAGTTGCAGATGGGCTACATTCTCCTCTGTTCTGTGTAACATCTTTTCGGATTGAAACCAGAGAGTCTGGGAGCCCCCCCAAAAGCATGCTAATGTTGCTCCTAAACTGGAGAACGTCCTTCATTTACAGTGAGGTCACATTCTACTCTAGTTCTGGTGTTGTTTTCGAAACATATATCTCTGCATTGGCCTTTTATATTATTTCATTGCTTTACGAAGTGTGAGTATGTGGGGTGTGTGTGTGCAAGGCAAGTATCCACTGCTCTGATGTTTCACTTCACATGTCCAGGAACCACTCTGAACAAGTAAATCCAGAGTCACGTTGCTAACTAGAACTGGGGCAGGGCGGTTTGCAAGGGTACTTTGAGGGGATGCGTTGCTCAAAATTTCGTCAAAGCAAAGTATCTCTCTGAAGTTCCTCACATCCCATATATCATTGATCTGACTGTTTTCATGCTTTTCCTATTTTCTCCTCCATGTGCCCTTTGTTGTACATTATGCTAGTACAACTATTAGCAGAAAGGTAGAATGGAAACCTGTCAATAAATGCCATTAATATGATGGCTAAGGGGTTGTGTTAGGTCAAGGGAGATCTGAGGTAATCATGGAAGTTCACTGAGGAATTTTGGGCTAGCTGAGTTCACGTCACACTTTAAATAGAGTCTTCCACGTGGCATGAACATAGTCACAGGTCTCAGGTTAATCATCTTCACAGAGTTGTGCCCAAGAAAAATAGAGGAAGGAGAGTTACCTAACCTGACTTGAGTTCTTGGAAGAAAGATTAAATAAAATCAGGGTACAGCAAAATTCTCTATCACCTCTCTCTCTCTCCCTGCCTCTCTCTATCTCTCTATTTCTATCTCTATCTCTATCACCTCTCTCTCTCTCTCCCTCTCTCTCTCTCTATCTATCTGTCACAATTTGCAGTCTTTGGTAAAGTCTATGTCCAAATCTGGATCAGGGTCATTTTTTAAAGCTATTCTAAATTCTAGGCCAGAAAATGCAGAACAGCAATACAAGGTATGATGAGTTACATGGAAATGGGATATAAATTAAATCCATTGTATTCCCTACCTGATGATTATACAGTGTCAGCAGTGAAGTCCTATACATGTTTCCTTAGAAATCAATTTCATTGGTTGTGTTTTCATGACACCCTTATTCATTGATTAGCTGAGCCATTTTACTCAATCCATTTTCTTATGCTCCTAAGGCATGCTGAATTAAGCATGGATCACAGGCACTGGATGTGCTCTGCCCACTGGGCTAAGATGTGGTTGGTTAGCTCATGCTTTAGAGTGAGAACACAGTCACTGAGGTCAATGGAGCTCAGTCCCAGGCAAGTAAGAACAAGCAATCTAAATCAAGTCAGACTAGTTTGTATTGCTTTTGGCAACTGCTCCCCTGGATGGACATTAGATGGGAGCAAAGTGTTAGTTTTCTGGGTCACTTTGCTGCCATCTAGTGACTATCTGAATTTTTGCAGCCATCTGTGAAGTTCCCAGGACGTGAGCAGATTCAAGGGGTTCATTGTTGTTGTTTATTCATTTAGTCGCTTCCGACTCTTCGTGACTTCATGGACCAGCCCACGCCAGAGCTTCCTGTCAGTCATCGACACCCCCAGCTCCCCCAGGGACGAGTCCGTCACCTCTAGAATATCATCCATCCATCTTGCCCGTGGTCGGCCCCTCTTCCTTTTGCCCTCCACTCTCCCTAGCATCAGCATCTTCTCCAGGGTGTCCTGTCTTCTCATTATGTGGCCAAAGTATTTCAGTTTTGCCTTTAATATCATTCCCTCAAGTGAGCAGTCTGGCTTTATTTCCTGGAGGATGGACTGGTTTGATCTTCTTGCAGTCCAAGGCACTCTCAGAATTTTCCTCCAACACCACAGTTCAAAAGCATCGATCTTCCTTCTCTCAGCCTTCCTTATGGTCCAGCTCTCGCAGCCATATGTTACTACGGGGAACACCATTGCTTTAACTATGCGGGCCTTTGTTGTCAGTGTGATGTCTCTGCTCTTAACTATTTTATCGAGATTTGTCATTGCTCTTCTTCCAAGGATTAAGCGTCTTCTGATTTCCTGACTGCAGTCAGCATCTGCAGTAATCTTTGCACCTAGGAATACAAAGTCTTTCACTGCTTCTACATTTTCTCCCTCTATTTGCCAGTTATCAATCAAGCTGGTTGCCATAATCTTGGTTTTTTTGAGGTTTAGCTGCAAACCAGCTTTTGCACTTTCTTCTTTCACCTTCATCATAAGGCTCCTCAGTTCCTCTTCACTTTCAGCCATCAAAGTGGTATCATCTGCATATCTGAGATTGTTAATGTTTCTTCCAGAGATTTTAACTCCAGCCTTGGATTCCTCAAGCCCAGCTTGTCACATGATGTGTTCTGCATACAAGTTGAATAGGTAGGGTGAGAGTATACAGCCCTGCCGTACTCCTTTCCCAATCTTAAACCAGTCCGTTGTTCCATGGTCTGTTCTTACTGTTGCTACTTGGTCGTTATACAGATTCTTCAGGAGGCATACAAGATGACTTGGTATCCCCATACCACTAAGAACTTGCCACAATTTGTTATGGTCCACACAGTCAAAGGCTTTAGAATAGTCAATAAAACAGAAATAGATGTTTTTCTGAAACTCCCTGGCTTTTTCCATTATCCAGCGGATATTGGCAACTTGGTCTCTAGTTCCTCTGCCTTTTCTAAACCCAGTTTGTACATCTGGCAATTCTCGCTCCATGAACTGCTGAAGTCTACCTTGAAGGATCTTGAGCATTACCTTACTGGCATGTGAAATGAGTGCCACTGTTCGATAGTTTGAACATTCTTTAGTGTTTCCCTTTTTTGGTATGGGGATATAAGTTGATTTTTTCCAATCTGATGGCCATTCTTGTGTTTTCCAAATTTGCTGGCATATAGCATGCATTACCTTGACAGCATCATCTTGCAAGATTTTGAACAGTTCAGCTGGGATGCCGTCGTCTCCTGCTGCCTTGTTATTAGCAATGCTTCTTAAGGCCCACTCAACCTCACTCTTCAGGATGTCTGGCTCTAGCTCACTGACCACACCGTCAAAGCTATCCCCAATATTGTTATCCTTCCTATACAGGTCTTCTGTATATTCTTGCCACCTTTTCTTGATCTCTTCTTCTTCTGTTAGGTCCTTGCCATCTTTGTTTTTGATCATACCCATTTTGGCCTGGAATTTACCTCTGATGTTTCTAATTTTCTGGAAGAGGTCTCTTGTCCTTCCTATTCTATTGTCTTCTTCCACTTCCGCGCATTGCTTGTTTAAAAATAATTCCTTATCTCTTCTGGCGAACCTCTGGAATTTTGCATTTAATTGGGCATATCTCCCCCTATCACTGTTGCCTTTTGCTTTCCTTCTTTCTTGGGCTACTTCTAGTATCTCAGCAGACAGCCATTTTGCCTTCTTGGTTTTCTCTTTCTTTGGGATGTATTTTGTTGCCGCCTCCTGAACAATGCTGCCAACTTCTGTCCAAAGTTCTTCCGGGACCCTATCTACTAAGTCCAGTCCCTTAAATCTATTCTTCACCTCCACTGCATATTCCTTAGGAATATTAGTGAGCTCATATCTAGCTGATCTGTGGGTCTTCCCTAATCTCTTTAGTCTGATCCTAAATTGTGCAAGAAGAAGTTCGTGATCTGAACTACAGTCAGCTCCAGGTCTTGTTTTTACCGACTGTACAGATGTCCGCCACCTTTGGCTGCAAAGGATGTAATCAATCTGATTTCGGTGTTGTCCATCTGGTGAAGTCCATGTATAAAGCCGTCTCTTAGGTTGTTGGAAGAGAGTGTTTGTTATGCAGAGTGAATTGCCTTGGCAAAATTCTATCAGCCTATGTCCTGCTTCATTTTGTTCTCCCAGGCCATACTTACCTGTAATTCGAGGTGTCATTTGACTGCCCACCTTAGCATCCCAGTCTCCTGTGATGAAAATAACATCTCTTTTAGGTGTGTTGTCCAGTAGGTGCTGCAGATCCTCATAGAACTGCTCTACTTCAGCTTCTTCAGCATTTGTGGTTGGGGCGTATATTTGGATCACTGTGATGTTAGATGGCTTGCCCTGAATTTGAATTGAGATCATTCTGTCGTTTTTTGGATTGTATCCAAGCACTGCTTTAGCCACTTGACTATTAATTATGAAGGCTACTCCATTTCTTCTGTGGTCCTCTTGTCCACAGTAGTAGATCTGATGGTCATTTGATGTGAAGTGGCCCATTCCAGTCCATTTCAGTTCACTGACGCCCAAAATGTCTATCTTTAATCTTGACATCTCACCAATAACCACATCCAATTTGCCCTGGCTCATAGATCTTACGTTCCAGGTTCCAATGGTGTGTTGATCCTTAGAACATCGGATTCGCCGTTCACCACCAGCACCGTCGGCTGCTAGCCGTCCTTTCGCCTTTGAGCTAGCTGCGTCATCACGTCTGGGGCTAGTTGAACTCATCCTCTGTTCCTCCCCAGTAGCATTTTGACCATGTTCCGACCTGGGGGTCTCATCTTCCGATGGTATACCGACATATCTCTGGTTGTACTGATCCATTTAGTTTTCATGGCAAGAATACTGGGGTGGGTTGCCATTACCTTCCCCAGGGATCGCATTTAGTCTGACCTCTCTGTCATGACCTTCCTGTCTTGTGTGGCCCTTCACGGTTTAGCTCATGACATCATTGAGGTGCTCAAGCTCCAGCACCACGACAAGGTAACGATCCTTTGCTGAAGAAGGGGTTCATTATCCTTTTTTATTTCCTAAGCTTCCATGTCAAAAATCAGGAGGAACCCGTTTTTCTTCCGCTAAATTGGGAAGGTACACCAGCTTGGCTCAAACCAATCACAGCAGGTCACCATTTCCCAAATGATCCCTAACTTTGCCATGCACGAAACGTCTGGCTGGCTGGTTTCCTGTTTCCTACTTTTTCAAAGGTTACTGTGTCAACAAAAGCCAGAATTACAAACAGATACAGGGTGCTAAAAGCAGCAGACAACAGTCATTTGGTCCTGAGTGACTTCATCCAAGGCAGGGAGGGGGAAGCCAAAGGATTCCATAATGCAGAAGCCATTCTTCTCTTCCTCTTCCTCCAGGCACCTCAATAAAAGAACAGCCAGCATCTCTTCATTTCAAAATCGATAGCCTTCAAGCTTCTGGGCCCTCCTTTGGGACTGGTATAAATATGAGTGAGTGGAAGGCGGAAGGGAGTTGAAAAGCAAGTGGAGTCAATTGAAACGAGAACAACAAAGACACAAATTATATCATAAAAGCCACCAAGGAGAGGGAAATGGTATTTAAACACTCAGCAGTTCATGAAAAGAAGGTTATCGGAGGCTTTATCCTCCTTCCCCCCAGAGTTTAATTCAGCAGCATTGCTGGGAGTCAGATGCAAAACCTTTGGAAGTTTTAGACAGATATCAGGTGATGTCTGATCTGGAGCTATTCACCTCTTTTTATTGCTTTCTTTTCATTCCTTTTTTTGGGATCTGTGTGAAGTGGTAATTTCTGCATTTACTGAAAAGCTGCTCCCTTATTTTTCAATCAGCTTCTTCCCTGCTCTCATACCAGACAGATTTGTTCATCTCCTACAGATGCTGTAGGTAGCTATGGAAGTTGGTATACATAGCATAGCACCCTCCAACTTTTCCTTGCAACAGTGACTCTGCAAGGTACATTAGACTGAGGGGGAGAAACTGGCCAAAGTCACCCAAAAAGTTTCTGGGGCTGAAGGTGGACTGGAAACTGGCCCTTCTTAGATGTAACTCAGGAGCTTGGCTGCTGTTCCAATCTGACCTTCACGTGGCTGAAGAGCTGTACTTTCAACTGTATTTGTGATTTCTTTGCCTTCTCCCCCTCCCCCCTCCTCCATTTCATTCCTATCTTGGACAGCTGATGACAAACAGGCCATTCTAAAACTGGATGCTCTCCAGTAGTATGAGCCAATATCCAGAATTTCCCAGCCAGCATGACCATTGCTGAGAATTCTGGGGATTGGAGATAGCACTTACAGGAAGGAGTTTAAGATGAATGGAATAATGATGTGTCTTGAATTTAACAGGGTAGAGTCCTCTTCAGTTTTTCTTTTACTGAGCCCAGAATGGATGCTTGCGAGTCCTGAGGGGGCTTCTACAATGACATAAGAGGTTCTTAGGTTGTCTCCCCAGAAGTCACCGAGCGCATCCAGAAAATTATGTTTGATCTTAGCATCAATTATCCACTGATGTTGCATGAACTGAATGTATAAAGATACTGGAAAAGGACGTGGAGAAAAAAAAGCCCATTTTCCAAAGAAATTCAAAACAAAAAAGAATGAGGGATTTTATGTCAGGCCCAGCCCAAGATTGGCAAAGAATCAGTCCAGCCTAACTGTAGTTCTTTATTTGCTAGCACCATATGGACAGAATCTTGCCAGACTAAAGCTGCTCTACCTAACCTAAGGGGGAATAACATGGGAAAGCTCTAGGGTGGGGCTATTCCGAACCTCTTAGTTTACCCACAGTCGTGTCCTGGACTGTGTCTCCTCTTATCTCTTTCCCCTTCTTGGAATGTGTTCCCTCCTTCTTGAGAACCAGCAGCACTGCCGAAATCCACTACATCTTGTTACCCGTAGCAACTTTTCCAATCCACTGTCACCTTGACTATCCCAATAACCTGAGAAGGTAGAAATTTTGCTTGATTTTTTTATATGAATCCAGCTGACCTTAGCTTGAGTTTAGGGGACATATTTTATAACTTATATTTGAATTCCTTGCATGCTTAAAATAGATAGTTTAATTTTACCAAGCTATGATATGCTGCCAAGTTATTCTGGATGAGTGGGTGTGCAAAAGTACATGTGTATGTATGTGACAGCTTGGGAAAGTACATCTAATTCAGAAGATATGTAGCAAAAGGAGGTGACATTGTTTTACAGACCCAAGGCTTGCTTGCAGGTGATGAAATAAATCCTGGTCATAACGGCCTATCTTGTAACCTCCTTGTTTATAGTAAGAGCTACTCAGGATAATAATATTTGTTTTTGAATTGGCTGAAGAGGGTGTGTGTCTGAAGGAAAGTTATTCAAACTAAATGGGGATAGAAAAATCAGCTTCCAGTGGAGAAGTGGTCCTTCAATGGGCAAACAAACTCACAAGCCACAGATTTTCACATTCTGGGCTTAAACTTCCCACAAGCCACAGATTTTCACATTCTGGGCTTAAACTTCCCACAAGCCACAGGTTTTCACATTCGGGGCTTAAACTTCCCACAAGCCACAGGTTTTCACATTCTGGGCTTAAACTTCCCACAAGCCACAGGTTTTCACATTCTGGGCTTAAACTTCCCACAAGCCACAGATTTTCACATTCGGGGCTTAAACTTCCCACAAGCCACAGGTTTTCACATTCTGGGCTTAAACTTCCCACAAGCCACAGGTTTTCACATTCTGGGCTTAAACTTCCCACAAGCCACAGATTTTCACATTCTGGGCTTAAACTTCCCAAAGAAACACTACTGAGCATTAAACCAACCTATCTGGGAGTGAAACATGTGGGCTCCCCCCCCCACCCAAGAAGAGTCTACAATGGGACAAATGCAAACCACAAGCAGTGTTTGAGAAGGATCTGTCCTTCCCTCAAGAAAAAATCTATAAATGACCTGCAAGAGTGTACTTCTTTATAGGATGCAATCTTTAAAAAGTGGGTTGAAGGATGTATTCAAGGTTCTTTAGCCTTTAAAAACCCTGCCATACAGTAGTACTAAGCTCTTTAAGGGCATGCTTCTTCTTGGAATGACTGTGCAAGGAGCCTATGCTACATATCACATGGCCAGCCTAAGAAGCTAAGAACCTGACAAACATTTCAGACTTGCTATAAGGCAGCTGGGCTTTCTGAAGGGCAGAGTTGGGAGAGATTCTTTAGCTAGCCTGTACATTTTTTTTTTTTTTAGTAAAAAAGCGAAGTGGATCATCAGGGCATTAGAACTGCTTTCTGGGGAGGGATTTTTAAGAACATGCAGTACAAGCACAGCATAGATAAATAGAAGGTGGATGTTAACACTAAGCACATGTTAAGTTTAATATGTAGCATGCAGTGAAGACTTAAGATTTTAATTAGTGGAGAGGAAGTATATGGCAGTTCCAAACTGGTCTGAGACCAGCATATAAAGGCTAAGCAGGTTTAAATCTTTCTCCCCCAGCTATTTAATTTCTGTATGTCCTCTTACACTGCACGTCTAAAAATAGAAAATTGATGCCAGTTAATATTTTTCAAAAATTTTGTGATGACTCCATTGGAAGATGATGGTTTGAAGATGTTAACCTACATATGATGGTTCCAGTTGGATCACCCCTAAGCCTAATTAAAATCATTTGGTTGGCTGTAGTGTTTTGGCCATTCTGTTTTAGTTATTTATAGAACTTGTGACTACAGTACCAACAGGACTCTTAAGATGTGTATATGTTGCTGGCAGGGATGTCTGGACGGTATGGTAGAAAAACAGTCAAAGTTGGGCCATGATGGTGCAATTGAAGCTCTGTTTGTTGTTTATGTGCATCAACACACATAAAAAGCAAGTGGAGCTTTGATTTCACCATCATCCTGTTGTGGTTGCCATCTTGACTGTTTTGACCATATCCTGCGGACACCCTTCTTCTTCTTAGCATTTTTCCCGCCCTGTGGCAGGGCCCACTTGTCGGCATCCTGTGGACACCCTTGGCTAACGAAATATCCTAGAGAGAGAAAGAGATTTTCACATGAACAGTTGGAAATAACTGAAAATGCCACATGTTCAAACCATTGCCCTTCCACTCAAAATGTGACATTTCTTCTAATACAAGGGGGAAAAAAAAGGTTTCATTGCATTTTTCTTGCTTCCTGCAGAAATTAATCCAGAGAGCTATTAGTAAATTTATAAAATCTGCCCAGCTGAATTTTTAAAAAAGAATAAGAAAATCTCTATTCAAAGAGATGCATGTGAGGAATTTTCAAAGAAATATTCCAAGTTCTGAGGGCTTGAATAACAATGTCTTGGGAAAGTCCTGTGATGGGCAAGGCAGAAGTGCATCAGTAAAAAAAGAAAAGAAGAAATAAGTAATAATAATAACAACAATGATGATAATAATAATAATAAAGCACAGGGAATTTCATCTAATTTTGTATCATTGTTGCCTCTCTTGCAGAAAGAGGTTGCTGCTGATTATAACTTCTGAAAAAGCAGGTCATCACAAAGAACCATCGTGACTGGGAAAGCAGCTTTGTTTTGAAGGCTTGTCTACAGCTGGAAAAAAGCATGATGGATTGGAGTGCAACATTAAACAAAATTCCAACCCAATAAATAAAATCACCCTCTTTGGTTTCAGAATCTGGTATTCCCCAGGATACAGAATGTTCTCTAAAATTCAGAAGATGCCTCATTCCTTCCCTAAAGATTGGAAGAAATAGATTCCTTACAGCTCTTGTTCACTGAATTATTACCTGCGAGGTACTGTTCTCATTATCTGGGAGGAACTCAATTACACTTCAACCATCTGCTTACTGGCAGTTGGGAAAGAAAGCTAAATGAAGACAATACATTTGTTGTGTAGTTTAAAAAAATAATGTCAAGGTTTGACTTCACCTTGAAAAGATGTTATGTTTTGTGCTTGTGCATCTAGCTTTAAGAAGGGGAGAATGCTTTGACAAGACTAGGGTGCATCTGTCTCTCCTTTTATTTATTTATTACAATTGCTTGCATGCCGCCTACTTGCAGAGTCTGGAGGTGGTTTGCTGTACTTGAGCAAGCAAAAATAACTTCATAAAATCTACTACCCATAAGCATTCTGCTAAAACAACAAACACCTGCAAACCCATAAAAGCAAACAAACAAGTTGCCCGCTTGATTTTACTTATATATAATACTGTATTGTGGAAGCGGCAGGGAAATTGTGGCCATGTTCAACCCATCAGGCAAAGGCACACTGCAGAACTGGCTGGCTGTCCCACCTTCCCCTTCTGGAGAAGTGCTCAAACTCAGGCATCGAGTGTCCCTGTGGATACGGGTGCCTGCTTCATTGTACATGTGTTTTATTTTAGTTGGCTTTGCTTTGTTGTTTGAAAAAAAAACCCCACAACTAATCACACAAAAGTTATTTTGGGAAACCGCCCCAGTCCATTTCTGAGTGGTTTCAGCTTTTGTTAAATGCATGCTAGCATGCATTGCATGAAGCCTTTTCTGACTGCATTCTTTCCTGTCCTTTCTTTTTGATTAACTCTATCCATTGGGATAGAATGCAGCAGTGTTTCTCGACCTCAGCAACTTTAAGATGCGTGGACTTCAACTCCCAGAATTCCCCAGCTGGGGAATTCTAGGAGTCGAAGTCCATGCATCTTAAAGTTGCTGAGGTTGAGAAACAATGGAATAGAGGAAGATAAGTAGGTTCCATCACTAGAGAAGTTGGACTTATTTCTACCTCATCAGGATGGAATCATTACCAACTTGGGGAGGAAAATGGAGCAGCTGTCCTCGGATGACATCTGTTGTGACTTGGAAAAATGAGAAAACACAGGGAGCCTCACACAGTGAGATTTTTAAGCCTGGCAGCTACTTCACAAACACACTTGGCTCTCATTTATCTAAGAAAAAAAAAGTGTGTGTGTCTGGAAGGTTTTAATTGCTGTGCATAATAAACATGCAACCATCAAAAAGCAACCATGGAGAACATGTGCCAGTGTGCTTCAGCTGCAGTGCTGAAGAAGAACCATCACTGTGATTTATACCATAGTTTGAGCTTGTCAAAGAAATCAAGCAAAATGAACCGATTCCCCCCCCGCACCTCCCTTGATTTTTCTCATGCAGAAAAAATTCAATGGAAGCAAAGATTGTTGAAAATTAGGGAAAATATGGAGATAATTACTTAAGTGGGGTACCAGATTCATCCCCTTCTGTTCTCAAGACTTCCAAGGGAAAAAGTTTAAGGCAGCACAACAGCTTTCTTGGGCCTTGTGGCAGGAAGACAGGATTCCTCCAAGTCTGAAGACTGGTTTGTAGCTTCAGAAGAAAGAAGTTGAAGCCACCCACTCTTCCATTGGTATGGCTAGAATTTTCTAAGGTTGGGAAATGCCAACCTCAGGAAGTAAAAATATTTTCACCTTAAACATTAGAGTGCTTAGCCTATTGGCTCCAGATGTTATTCTTTATCTTATAAAGAAGAAGAAGAAGAGAAAACCACAGTTTGGCAGAAGCTTCTAAGCAGGAATGTTAATTCATCTTCATAATTCTACCCTCTTCCAAATATAACCAAGATAGCCTATTGTTGCTCCTTCCTGCCCCCTATCGACCTTTCTTCTCTTACTTTCTCTTTGATGAACCAGAGAATTATAGCTTCCATTTGATTGGCCAATCCAGTCTGATATCACAAGATCCCTCCCTCTGCTCAGAGCAGTCTAAGGCTGAGGTGCTCACCTCCTCATTTTCCCTCTTACCTTTCTTTCATATAGTCTCTTGGTATGTTACTATTCCTTAAGCCTTTTTCTTATAAGGGTTGAAGCCATGGTTCCTTCCCAGTTTTCTTTCCGTTTGTTTGTTTGTTTGTTTGTTTCTCAAATTTGTCACCACCCCTCTCCTCCCACTGGAGGGACTCTGGGCGGTTTACAACCGCCCTTTTATCTACCTTTTATCTACCAGTGTCAAAATCACTCCCACGCCAAATGAGAAATGAGAAGGAAAATGGTTGGCCCTTCAAGGTAGGACAGGTCAGGAAACAGGTTATTCAAGGAACTCTATTGTTGTTGGGTTTAATAATAATGGAATCTTGAAAGCCTGCTTGAGTTTCCCTCTTATTCCAAACAGAATCAAGACAAGGTTATTTGGGGTCTTTTTCTCATACTCCCTTCACTCATTTAATTTCTCTTAATGGTTCATCCCCCTAACAACTCTTGCATTCCTTTGGCAAGACTCTTTTGCACCCTTCTCCAACAATTGAGTGAACACAGTTATACATAAACGGTGAAAAATGAGAGGTAATAGGTGAATTTGTGTAGCTTGGCAGAATGTTTACTGAAGATAGAGAAATGGATGGAGAAGTTTTAAGATGTGCCGCTGCCAGCAGGAAGCTTGTTGTCGGCCCTACTAGGTAGACCAGACCAAATCAGCTCCACAGGGAAGCTAAAACTACTTTTATTGAGATGGGCTGGAATAACAGAATCTTGCAAGTCTGATTGTGCAGCGCCTTCTCCTCCTCCTTATACTCCAGTGAATTAGGAAGGTGTCTGCCTGAGCCACTTCTGAATATTATCTGTCTGTTGTGGACTTAAAATATGCTTTACCCCTTGTTGCCTTGGCAATGGATCTTGCGTATCTCAGTCAAGGTGATCTTCCTTACTCTCCACAGTAGTGGAGAATTTGTGGCTTTTGATGAAGGAAAGTTCATCAAGAGAAGCAAGCATGGCTGTGCATAAGAGTGTGCTTTTTGGAGGCCAAGACTGAGAAGTCATGCTGGATAGAGCTGGTGAGATCCTCAAAAAGAAAGAGTTAAAGGACAAGGCATGATGAAAATTTTCAGCTGTCTGGAAGTGTTGTGCTTTGCAGCTGGCTAACTTCAAGGATCCCATGTAGATAAGTTGCTTTATTGCCCAGAGGAAAGAAATCACCTGAATGCAGGAACTGCTTACTGTAGAACACAGCAATCAAGTCTTATATTTCGGACAGTCCCAAGTCTTAAATGATAGACTTTTTCATCATGCCCTTTTGATGCAACAGACTTTTGGCCTTCCTTTTTTCAACCTTGAGAGTCACAGGCATCTATTTCATATTTACCTAATGATTCTGCCTGACTTGAGAGTTTTAAGTCCCTGTCTTGGTAGCTTCAGCCCTTACATGATCTTCCTCTCCATTTGCTCTTTCACTTCTCTTTTCCTCTGGATGTGTCAAGTATATCTCCCCCACCCTCAGATTGTGGAAGACATGAGGGCATTGCCCTTCTTTTGTTTGAAGATGGGATTGGAGTAGAAGGGCCTGAAAGGACGGAAAACTCTCCAAATCGAGGTGAAGAAGAAATAGAAATTCCCCACTCATGAGATCCCCCAGGCAGGAAGAGAATGGAAGTTTAAAAATTGGAGGGGGCAAGAAGACTGTCAGCTGGAGCTGAAATGGAAATAGAGAGAATGACAGAAGATATCTACAACCTCTCCTCCATTGGCAGTTCCGCCTGCAGTGCCCATTTGCAAAGCCTAAACCACCTACAGTAAGTGGCCAAATTTTCCAGCTTCAGTGCCTGCTTAAAGTTCTGACGCTATTTTGAAGAAGAGGAGGAGACCTTTGTATACCTAATGAGAGACTGACTACCCTGCTTGAAGCCGAGAGGGTTAGTTCTGGAAAGAAAGGAGTTCTGGAGAAAGACGTGGAAGAGAAGTCTCCTGTGAAAGTGTTACCGCCTACTTTGGAGGTGAGGCATCCTCCAACACCCCTCAACAAATGATCAATCTACCATTTGCAACCTGAACTCATCCAGTGCCACTTCTTCCCTCATCTCCCCATATTAAATGCCTGCCAACCTTTGTTCTTCCTGATCTTGCACCCATGTAGAATGAGTCACTCTATGGATTTCCTCCCAGTTGGAAAGCACTGATTGATGTAGTTTGTGTATTGAGATCCTTAAAGTCAAATTTGTAACTAGCCATTCATTCAATTTGCTTCCTTGTGATGATGCTGGTTTTGTGTCACATCTAGGTGTGAACAGGGCAGGGAGAAGCTGTTGGGAAGGGATCTGCACATCTGAGTGAGAAAAAAGTAGGATTGTTCATTTGGTACTCTGGAAGAGGGTACGTCGTCAAAATCTTGGGGTAGCTTCTGCTAAAATTTTCTGGGATGGCTGTTTCAGTCCCATTTTAACATTCAGTGTATGAGCCTCACAGTTAAACCTGCTTAGGCTGCACTCTTAAGCCTTTGGCCCTCTCCGAATCATAAAATATTACTTTTCTTATCTAAAGGTGTCAGAGATTTTATTGAATCTGTAGTTCAACATGGATAAATCTTTTGGTGGGCTCTTTTGACGGCTTTCCTTGAAGGCATCTTCAAATTGAATATTCTTTCTCTTGTTATCTTTCTCTGTCTGCTCGGCTGGCTTCAAATGAAAGGTATGCCTTTTTCATACTTGAATTACAAATCATATTCTATCAGTGGCTCCAAAGTGGAATGAGAAGCTATTGTTAGAGGTATTTCATACATGGTGTTAGATGCCTTTTGATTTATCATTCCCTCTTTCTTCTGACAACCTGTTTTTGTAGAAGGCGCTCTGACATCTGAAATATAACCTTTCCACAATACGAGGGATTTCCTCCCATCTATGCTATGACAAAGTCAGTCTAAATGATAGGAAAACCTAATCAATCAAGGATATTACATGGTTTTTTTTATTTAAAAACCTCGGGAGGATAAAGGAAAAGGGGACATTAGGGCTGAGCCAAAAGCCATTCAATGTTTTTGTTAACATTCTTCATCTTTTTTCCAGTGATTTTTCAGGGGGAAAACACATTTGTTTTAAATTGCCATTACTTATCCTCACTTGTGGTTAATTGCCTTGATTGCCATTCAACAGTGCTATCTTGGAATCAAATCTAATGTGTTTTGCCCATCTACTTGTTTCTATTGATTAATGTTCAGTGATATCTTCAAAGGAGGCGGAACATTAGAGCAACAACATACAGTGGTTATGTCATGAAACACAGCGTGGCGTAGTGGATAACATTTTGGATTAGGACTGAGAAGATCCAGGCTCAAGACCCTGCTCAGCCACTGAAGCTCCCTGGGTGACTTGGAGTCAATCATTCCCTTTCAGCCCAACCTACCTCACAAGGTCATTACGGGGGGAAAAATGAGAAGAGGGAGTGCTGTATTTTGTTCCTAGAGGAAAGATAGGTTATACACCTAATAAATCAGAAAATATAAATACGTTTTATGTTTCCTGACTGGATATACTCATAAAAATTACTAATTCAGTTAGCAGCATTTGGTACAAAACTATCTCTATCCACTAAAATTAGAAGTTCCAGCTTGAAAAGGAATGGTGGCGATTTGTTCATATTGCCTTTGTCAAAGCACTACTACTCCTGGTCGGTGATGGATATGGAATATATTCATTGCTACCATTGCTGATAGTGATTCTTCACTGTTTAACTCCCATTATTACCAGATGAACTCAGTGTGGGATCATCAGATGTGGTTTAGGTCAGATGGTTTGGTGGAGTTTCAAGGACAATTTGGCCAATTAAACTTCTTGCTTACTACCCTGGCCTTCTGAACGACAGTCCATGTCTGAATTACTGTTGTAGTCATTCCACCAAGGTTATCTCAGTCCTAGTTCTGTGTGAACACACACAGACAAGCCAACTTACAGGAAGACCGTGTCAGAAGGAGCAGAAGAGGGAGCAGTTAGGAGAACAGTCAAATTAAAGGGTGTTTTTACAGCTTCTTCTAGGAATGGGAAGGCACAATGGCCTGAACGATGAGCCACTAAGCTCATCTCCACCTTCTAAAGTCTATTTGCAGATGGTGGAATTCTTGAGGGTTGAATATAGAAGGGTTGAATACAGGCTTCTGGTCTGGTTAGAGACTGCTGGGCAGGATGGTGGGGCTGGCTGTCAGCTTGGCACTATTGCTGGGGCTGGGAAGCAAAGGCCTGATTGATGGAGTGCTTCCTGTGGGTCCTTTTCCTCATCTAAGGATGGTTCTTCAGGTGAAGCCACAACATCTGGATTTGAGCTCTTTCCTTCCATTCTGAGATGTCCCTCCTTTAAGATATAATAGAGCAGTGTTTCTCAACACTGGCAACTTTAATATGTGTGAACTTCAATGCCCAGAATTCACCATTACCTTGAATTCATTATCACCTTGATAATACTCTTTGGTATTAGAGGGAGGGAGAGGGAACTCTGTCAAGCTTTCAAGGTTTTGCTATTCTATCATATAATACAGTAGAGTTCATGCAGTATCTGTTTCCTGATCTGGCCTACTTTGAAAGGCTGACAATTACCATTCTACAAAGCTAAGGTGCACTAAGTTCAGCTGATAAATGCCAGTTAGCTGGGTCACAAAACTACAGCAGTCTTATGTTCTCAGAGTTTCTTTAGAACATGGAAAACATTTCAGAGTTGGATCTGAATGACCTTTACACAAAAAGAAAAAAAAAATCCTGAAATGGATCCCTGAATGATTCCAGAGCTTGATGGCAGGAAAGGAAACGAAATTTGGAAGGTTATGGAGATTGTTCTGATCCTTTTTTAGATGGACTGGAAGAAGATCAGCAAGGATTCCTGTATTTGTTCACTCTGGAGATGGAAGAGGTGAAAGCTTGGAAGGTTGTGGGAGGAAGATCGGCCTATTGACTGTTATAGATGTCATTTGTTGAACAAGGAATGGCAGACCACCATCACACTGATTCATTGCCAACTTTGAATTCCCAAATCCCGGTGCATGCGTGCACATTATAGCACAGTATATTTATCAACACATGCATGCACATTATAGCACAGTAAGAAAGAAAGTGGAAGATACCTAGTGATCCATTTGGAGGGGAAAGGATTTTTTACTTTCACCCTCAAGAAGAAAAGCTAAACTGAAAAGTCTGGTGATCAAATTAACCTTTTTTTTTCTGGTTTTGTACAATAAATTAATCAAATGGATGGGGCTTACTGAGCACAACACATTACATCACACACACACACACAACCCCCCCCCCCCCGCAAAACCAGAGCTAACATTATCCTGGCTTGATGCCGAGAACCACAGAAATGACCTTGGAAAAGGAATGCGACAGTTAGCAAAACATGATTTAAGTCTGGGAAAAGAAGACAACATTAGAAAGCAACTTAAACAGATCTTAACTCTCTTGGGTATAAGAGGGAGAGAGGGAAAATGCTGTCAGGCTTTCAAGGTTCTATTACTGTAGCCTAGTTCGTTGTTTCTCAACCTTGGCAACCTGAATATGCATGGACAAGTTGCCAAGGCTGAGAAACAGTGGCCTACATCAATAAAGGAGAGTTGCAGTTGTCCTTGTGCAATCTGTATCCTGACCTGGCCTAACTCAAAGTTGTGCAAATGAAGTTGTGACCTGGCCTGGCAAGTATATGATGTGAACATGGCCTATGAATAAGTCTTTTAAACCAGGGTCTGGTTGGGACGTCAATCAGTCCTGCGGACTGAATAGCTGCTGACTTTTCTTACAACATAATGGAGAGCCAAATACTTTGTAATTTCTCTTCAGGACTATGTGACTGAAGAATTTAAAGTACAAAACTCAGTTTCCAAACTTGAACATGCTTAGAAGTTTACAATGTTCTAAAAAGAGGCTGATGCAATGTGGTTCCTGGGTGCCTTCCTCACAGATCCTTTCTTTAAAGAAGTATTTCAGAGTGTAGCTTGTTTACAACTCACATTGTCTTGCCTCTGCGTTTATCATGCCAGCCTGGTTGAATTTACAATATAGTGGTAACTTGGGCTGAGAAATGCAGTTGAGTGAGCTGTATTGACCCAGTAAATCTCCCGACTCTCCGTTCTTATAAATCTGATAAACCAAAGCAGTTCTCTGGAGGCCAAAGAATCTAAATATTAAAGTAAGCGATGTGGTGAAGGAGGCTTGTGATAACTTCGATAACGCTCCACTTCATTTTGCAAGCCGAGGCAATAGTTTATCCCAGTGTGAATCAGTTTAATCTCCTCCTTGATCACCGTGCATCAAGGTTTTGGAAGTGCAAGGTAATAACACTGCTAAATTTCTGCTGAATTGCAGGCTGAAAAGCTTTGATTTAGAGCGGGGAAGAAAAAAGTTACTTTCCCTGAAGAAGTTTAAAATGTTGCAGAAAGCAAACAAAAGGCATACGATTTGGTTTCAGCATCACATTGAATCTCAGAAGGAACAGATATTATCTTGGGATTCAAATAAGCTATTGCAGAACCAACAGGAAACTTGAATTTCTTATTATTTAAAGTACAACTTTCACATTTCCCTCCTGGTCCCTCAAATTCCAATACAGACTCTGTTCAAAAGTTATCAAAGTATGTTAGCTTACTCTCCCTGTTTTCCAAAAGTTTTCTTCCCCTGTAAAAAAGTGCTGCTTTTCTACCTCATTCTCAGGATGCTTCTGGATTTCTTTTGGAGAAGGATTTTCAACTAACTTGACTATTGCACAATAGCTGTCCTAACAAGCAGGAACCACGCTGAGACGAGGAATAAGTCTCTAGTGTTTTATTACTGCTACAGTAGACAGAAAATCCTAACAAACTGAAAAAGCGTGGGAAAACCCAGACAGATAAACTCCAAAAGTCAAGGCGGGTCTGTTCTGCGTCTCTTTGAATGATAGCTCAAATTCTTGCTACTACGCATGCGTTTTCCCCCCTGGATAGGGGCCCCCTCCTGCTCACCATCAGTGCTCATGACAATAGCAGACAATACTGGTGCTTTTTTCCCCCGTTACATGTTCTCCCATTCTTCTGCAGTCTCCCTGTCTCCCCATAACTTCCTGAAGTGAAAAAAATCTTGTAGGAGGAGATATCTCACAAGCTTCTCTTAGATTTGGTAGGAGTTTGGGAAGAAGTCCAAGCAGCAATGGATTGCAAGAGAATTGGATGGTGAAAGACACACTTGCACATATACTCCTGGCCATTAATGTAAATATAAGAACTTGCATTCCATCTATAAAGACTGCACCATATTCTTTTCTTGGGGTGGGGAACCTAAAGCAATTTTCCCACCCATCAGAATGAAAGATCTTTGGGAAAAAATAGGGAAGACCTTCTTGACACCACCATAGTCTAAAGCAACTTTTTAAAGCTTCATCACACATTATCCCCATGACTTTCTTCTGTAACACCTACACAGTCATTGCTGTTTAATCATCTCAGAATACCCAACTATTGCCAAATAACTATTTAAACCATGTGTCTGCATTTAACATGGCATAAGAATATTCTCAATAAGAACTGGATATGTAGAGATGCATTTAGTGTTTGTCAGTGGTCAGAATCTTTTACATTTCGTATCAGGGATGGGCAAAATTTGGGTGGAGAACAGTGGGGAAGGCTGTGAAGTTGATTGGGGGCAGGGATTAGGGGCTGTTTCTGTAAGGTTTAATTGTGATAATGTGTGTTTATTTTAGACATTACACCATCTATTCCCTAATGCACAACACAGCAAGAAATGTCAATTGTCAGCAGTCTGGTCAGAGAAGGTTCTGGGGATTGCAAAAAGAGTATGTGTCTGTGTGTATGTGTGTGTGCCTGTGTGTGTGTGTTACAGAAGACTTGTGGCCCAGGAACGAAACTCTGGTTGTTTTACAATAAGCATAGAGCAGGTAACCGATCCTCCATTATTTTTTATGCTAGAGTAGGCATTCAGCTTGAAGCATCCTTAGCTGCTTTTTAGGTATATTTTAAATGCATTTAATTCTTAGAATGCAAATGCCAACTTTTGCTTTTGTCCCATCCCATTGCAGCACTGTGGTTTTCTTTTGATTGTTATTTTTAATTGTACCCTACTTTGAATATCCTTTTTATTGGAAAGTGGCATTAAATTGCCCATATAAACAAATAAAGGGTATTAAAAGCAGTGAAGCTAGCAGATAAAGGATGGAAATTAAAAGCAGCAGTTAAACACACAAGCACAGCCTCAAACATTGTTGAAAGCCTAAAGATAGCCTAAATGTAGGGAGATAATTCCATAATTTATACATCTCTCTAAACCCTACCTTTTTAGATTCAAGCATGAATGAACCATTAAAACTTATTTTTGCTTTTTTGTACCAAGTCCAAGTCTTGGTACATTTCCAATAAATATCAGTGGAATTTAACTTCATTCTATGAAGTCATAAAATGAAATTCCACCAGTATTTATTACCATCCCGTTTCTAAGCTGGCCAGGTTTCATAACTATACAATATTTGCATGCTTGTATGTTAATACCCACAAACACATACACAAATTATTTATTCTAATACACGAAGTCTTAAACCTCCATATAAGGTATTACTTGGTAAAGAAAATATGCTTGTAAAAAAAATCTTGTGATTTTTCAGATCTTTTAGCCCAAACTCCATCTAGTAGATGGAGATATAATGCAAAATTAATTCATTTTTTTCCCCTCAAACTTTTTCTGCTGATGTTGCTGGAGTTTTTAGCTGTTAACTTTAAGACAGAAGTGTCTTTTTTATCCTGTGAATAAATTATAAATGAGCCCATGCAATAAAGTCCCCTTACTGGTATGTCACCTTTTGATGAGGACAGACTTGACTTTCAGTGGGGCCCTGCCTGCTGCAAAGGGCAAATGAAATTTAAATTTGCATCTTGTACCAACACCCTAAAGGGAAAAAAATATAATATGAAGGTCTTTGATGAATAACTTGAAGATGACGATGAGGATAATGAACCCAATTTGAATGGATACACGTTTTTGTTTATGTTGGCCACTCCAGGATGGAAGGCAAATTTCACCAGACCACCCCCTTCCCCCTCATCCCACATTTAATTCAATCAAGAAGAAAGGTGAAGTGCAAAAAACGTTTAAAGCAAAGATTTGTGCCAGGCGAAGAAAAACTGCATATTTTTCTAGCAGTTCCCATTCAACTGGATGAAAGAAAATTTGCTTTAGAAATTCCTTTCAAAGGACAAGATAATTTTTTTCTGGGGGGGCAGGATATAATGTTTTGAAATTATCCAGCTACACATTCGGCAAGGTGTGTGCAAAAAATCCTGTCTCCATAATAGGACTTTAAGTAAACTTAAGCAAGAATGGCTCCCTTGCATACAATGTATTACACAGCAAGGCAAATCCAGACATTTGGAATATGGTTTCTAGAAAAAAGTTGTGAAACTAATTAAAAATAATGGGTGAAGGCACTTAAACAGAAGCTAGCAACAATCCTTAATGTTCAGTGTAAAGTATAAATATCTAAACTGAAGTCAGCAGGGACCCAAATGGAAGGGAAGGGAAGAATGTGTCACTGGAAAGTTTTCCCACAATGCTTTTTATTCATACTTAGTAGTTGTTTCTTTTATCTTTTGTATTTTATTATCTTAGCAATAAAAATGTTTTTTTTAAAATCCTGTCTTGCATTGTGTCAATCTCTCTCCAGCAGTCTTCAGCCTCTCTGGATTCCCATCAGTTAGCCACAAGAAGAGGAAGAGGAAGAGGAAGGAAGGAGGAAAAAGAGAAAGATAAAGAAGGAAAGAAGGAAAGATAGGGAGGGAGGAATGAAAGAAAAAGTGAAAGATAAAGAGAGGAAGGAAGGAAGGAAGGAAGGAAGGAAGGAAGGAAGGAAGGAAGGAAGGAAGGAAAAAGAGGGAGGGAAAGAAATCCAAAGTTAATAAACTTATAGATGATTTCCAACCTTCTTTTCAACAGATAATTACATTCTCATTGTCCCTCCTCCCTCTTAAGTATTTTACAAGTCTTTTCACCCCTTCATTTAGTCCTCATCATTCTTAATCTTCAAATCCATAAGTCATCCATTCATTTTTTTCTCCTTTCAGCAAACAGTCCATATACGACTTCATGCGTTCCTTTCTTTACATGCTCTCAGCGGAAGTCGTGGAAGAAAAAAGGTAAAACGATAGTTGGAAGCCCCAGAAGAGAGCGGGGACCTGCAGACAGGCAAACAGCCCTCATTCTGACTCTGGTTTAGGACTGCCGCTTTTAGGTATAGCAGATGGTAGTTTAAAGGGAGGGCAAGAAGCGAGCAATGTACAACGCAACCCCCGTCTTTTGTTTTCAAAATTCAACTCTGCAAGATAACGAATCTCAAGGGGTCTCAGAGATTATGCAACTGAGATTTGAAAACAGACTGCTGCACACAAGTAGCATGAATTCTTGGGGAAGGAAGGGAGGGAGGGAGGCAGGCAGGCAGGCAGGCAGGCAGGAAGGAGACAAGAGGGAAGGAAGGAAGGAGACAGGAAGGAAGGAAGGAAGGAAGGAAGGAAGGAAGGAAGAAGGAAGGAAGGAAGGAAGGAAGGAAGGAAGGAAGGAAGGAGACAAGAGGGAGGAAGGGAGGGAGGGAAGGAAGTAAGGGAGGGAGGGAGGGAGGAAGGAAGGAAGGGAGGGAGGGAGGAAGGAAGGAAACAAGAGGGAAGGAAGGAAGGAAGGAAGGAAGGAGACAAGAGGGAGGGAGGGAGGCAGGAAGGAGACAAGAGGGAAGGAAGGAAGGAAGGAAGGAAGGAAGGAAGGAAGGAAGGAAGGAAGGAAGGAAGGAAGGAAGGAAGGAAGGAGACAAGAGGGAGGGAGGGAGGGAGGCAGGAAGGAGAGAAGAAGGAAGGAAGGAAGGAAGGAAGGAAGGAAGGAAGGAAGGAAGGAAGGAAGGAAGGAAGGAAGGAAGAAGACAAGAGGGAGGGAGGGAGGGAGGGAGGGAGGGAAGGAAGTAAGGGAGGGAGGGAGGAAGGGAGGAAAACGAGGGAGGGAGGAAAAAGAGAAAGATAAAGAGGCAGGCAGGCAGGAAAAAGAAGACGAGGAAGAGGAAGAGGAAGGAAAGGTATCAAGAATAATCCCAAAACTAGTTTAAAGCTCCCTGAAAATAAGATCAGAAATAAAATAACAAAATCTCTTTTGCAGGTTTTGTGTGGCTGGAACTTCTGCGAGTTGCAAGGAAGATTTGGGGCACAGCATTAAGAACTATTGGAATAATCCCCAAAGAAGCAAGTGAAATTTGGATAAGGCTGACCATATGTTTTAGAAAAGTCTCTGGATTTTCTAACTCTTCCGTGCTTCTCTTTACCCAGCCTTCCATTTCCCTTCCTCATTTTATTTCTCTGTAATGTTTTTTCCAGGCAGGGGGTGGAGGTGGAGGCACATTTCTTATTCACAGCCAGCCCTGAAAAATAAAGTGACATTTTGCCAAAAGGGGGACTGCATCACCCATCTCTCTTTGCATCTTCCCTGACAACTGAAAGGTGATGATCAGGCCAGAGCCTGAAATGAGATTTATCTAACACTGATGCTGAGCTTGCAGTTTCGTTCTAAGTAGAACTGCGGGCCTTTGTAATAGGGGGGGAAAAAGACAGAAAAAAATTATATAGCTCCCAATAATGGTAAAAACACTTTTGAGTTGCTACCTGTTTAACACCCAGCAAGTTGGAAATTAATTATCTGCTTAAATATCTCTCAGATCTTCCAGGTAGCTATAGATTGCAGAACTTATAGACTGAATACCCATGGAGGCGTAAATAGATTGGTCTCCTCCAACTGGCTTCACTTTCTTAGATTCCTACATAAAAAGTACCATCGCCTTTTAGAGAGGCCTAGTCAAATGTCTGGGCTAAATATCTGGGCCTCTGCATCGTAGGAACCCTTTCTGAGCCTACCTGGATGGATTAAGCTTTTCAAATCACCTCCAATGAGTTTGGACTTAATCAAACTTCCCTTCTACTGCAAAGGTTTTCTGAAGCACAGTGGCTTTATCACCCATGTCCCCATGACTACATTGCCGCTTTGCATGGGCACAGGTTATTTTAAGTGGGGGGGGGGACTTTATTCTTTTACCATTTTTCCCCAGTTTGATTTATTTACCTCCCATGTGTTCCTTAGCCCCTTAAAAAGGTGAGAGGACCTGGTTTCGGTTCAAGTTTTCACTCAACGACAAAGGTCACTGGGTGAATTTTAGGCTGGCCGTTTTCTCCCAACGACATCTTGCAAATTCATTTTGAGGACTGAAGAATGAGGCATAACCTTTACGCTGTTTAAAGAAAAGTTGAACTATAAATGAAATAAATAACTAAACAATAATGAACAATTAGAGGTCTGTTAGTGACAGGTCTGGAAACCAAGCCCCGTGAAGAATGGTTAAAGGATCGGGATACGTTTACTCTGGAGATGATACAATTAAGAGGAGAGTAATAGCAGCATGTACTTATTCAGTCGATGACCAGCAAATTTAAAAGAACAATAACAGAGTAAAACAAATGAATACAGCAGTGTTAAAAGACAAACCATGTAATACTATTGTGTAGACTGCTCTAATACCATACTAATGCCATGATTACCCAAGCAATGATAAATTTTAAAATTAAAAACTATAAGATAGACTGAATATCCCCTGGCAGCTTTTTAATTAAGAAATATCAAACCATCAAGTGGGAACTTCTTAACCCTGTTTTTTATTACTTCTTTACCTTTTGTTTTTGCCTTATTTTCATGGCGGCAACACAAAATTTGGCTGCTGCAGAGGTAATAAAAGGTAAAGGTAAAGGTTTCCCTTGACGTAAAGTCCAGTCGAATCCGACTCTAGGGGGCGGTGCTCATCTCCGTTTCTAAGCCTTGGAGCCGGCGTTGTCATAGACACTTCCGGGTCATGTGGCCAGCATGACGACTCGGAACGCCGTTACCTTCCCGCCGAAGCGGTACCTATTGATCTACTCACATTTGCATGTTTTCGAACTGCTAGGTGAGCAGGAGCTGGGATTAACAACGGGAGCTCACCCCGCTGCGCGGTTTCGAACCGCCGACCTTCCGATCGGCAGCTCAGCGGTTTAACCCGCAGCGCCACCGCGTCCCCACCGCAGAGGTAATAGCAGGTTTTAAATCCTGGAGAAGATAGTTCAGATAAAATTTATCTGATCTTACTGGGAATTTATCTGTTAGGGGTGCAATATAAATAGCCCTTATAGCCCTATAGAATTTGCAACATAATAATATGTGGAAAGGTAATTTCAACTTGCTTACTGCCACGTGGACAGAAGCATCAAAGAGGAGATATTTTAGTAATCATCAGATATCTGAAGGGTTGTCACCTAGAAGAAGGAATGGACATGTTCTTTGCTGCCCCAGAGGGTGGGACCATAACCAATGGGTTAAAGTTACAAAGAGGGAGGTTCAAGCTTGATTATATGAGCTGTCAGCCAGCAGAACAAGCTGCTCCATAAAGTGTTGAGTTGTCATTTCTGGGAGGTCTTCAAACAGAGGCAGGATGTTCCTCTATCAAAATGCTTTAGTGGATCTGGCAATTAACAGGTGCTTGGATTCGATAACTGCTAAAGTTCTTTCCCACTCTAGAACTCTTTGAATCCATGCCATTTAAATTGTTAACGTTAGGCCAATTAAAATTAACCCTAACCCTTAAAAGCCAACAGTTTTATGCCTTTAGGTACCATATAGCATGTCTGTGTTCTAACTCCACAAGGATTCCACAGTGCAGCATACCATTTCCAGACAATAAAGTAGGGCTGGCATATTGCTTTGCTCCAGCTAAGATGTGGAGTTTCTGTGGATGCACAAACCCATTCATTTGATTGAGGCAGGCAATCCAGACAGACCAATTCATTCACTGCAGCAATGCAGCACTCCGCTATATTTAAATAAAGTGTCCCGCCATGTTGAAGTCAAGCACCTCATCAGAGAAGAGTCCCACTGTGAGGGTTGTATCTTGAACCATCTTGCATTGGGGAATAGGTAGTAAAAATAAAGGAAAGCAGCAGAAAAGAGTTGCAAATTATATGTCTTGTGCTTTCCTCCCATTCCGGAATTTACCTTTAATTTAAGAAATCTACTTCGGGACCTCTGGCTCTAACATTTGCCAGTAATTTCTCTACTTCCTGTCATGGCCCTCAGTTCACAAGCCCACTGCAGTTTGGAAGCATGAAATCCCTCAGTGAACTTCATGCTAATTAAGACAAATTTCCAGTGATGGACTACCATATTTATCTGCATTTTCCCATGAAAAATGCTAAACAACATCATGTTAATTAAGTCAGAATTAAGTTAGGCCTCCAATTGGAAGGTTAAGATGAATGGCTAATGTTCATGCCTTGTGGTGCTGAGAAACAAATAAATGTTATTTGTGGCACATTAAATTTGGCATTGGTGAATAACAAAAGAAACATTTTAGTAAAAATTAAAGTTTTTGGGAGTTTGGTAGGTTCATTAGCCCATAGCCCTCTCTTCTTTAAGGGCAGAAAAAGTTATTTGAAAAGTATATTTAGGTATTACTGGAAGCCATCAGGCTCATGGAGGTAATCAGAATTTTTTTCAAAAAAGGTCTAATCTCCAAAACATTCTGTCCAGGATGAATACATCTGTTAAATCTATATTTATTTACTTACTCATTTTCTCCAGCCTTAAGTTTATTCTTAAGTTCCAGGTCCACATCCATTTCTAATTTTTTTTTAAAGTGCCATCATGACATTTCATAAAAAAATACATGACACTTTCTTGCATATTTCTCTCATAATATATGCTTTTCTGTGCATACTTTCCCCTAAGACCTGAATTTTGTTCCATATCTTCCTTCCACTATTCCGATTGCACTTTTTGGAACAATTCAGTAGGCATGTTCGCTGCCTTGAGTTACACATAAAAAAGGTGGGATAAAAAAAATCATCATCATCATCACATCCTACCACCTCTATAGAATTTCTTGGGATTATTGGTTGACCAGACAACGTTGCACGTTTGATTATGGGCCATCAAATTGGTGTCAGCTCTTGGCAACCATATAGGTAGATTTTTCTCATGATAACCTGTCCCTAACCTGGTCTTTCAGGGCTTCCAACGTCACACCCATCACCACTGAAACCGAGTCCATCCACCTTGCTAATGTTGTGTGATTCTAAGGTGATTCCAGGAAGTGCTGATGTGTGTGAAGTTGTAGAAACAGAAGCTCATGCTGCCGTGGGAGTAAAACATTTCTAATGCAAGGGAAAGTGTGTATGTGTGTGTCAGAGAGAGAGGGTGGGAGAGGCAAAGACTTGGTTATTTTGTCTATATAATTAAGTAAGGGTGACTCGTCCTATCAGTTCACAAACAGTTCTAACAAATCTTTCCACTTCTATTTTTTTCACTTTCCTATACTTGACCACAGCATACATGAATCTGAGAGTGTCCTTAATTGTTTCGTCACCTCTATTCAGTCTGACTAATCAGGTGGATTTGGTGATCAGTTCTCTCAGTTTGAATTCAAGGAAAGGCCGTGGTTTCTGGGCTATGGACATTGTCTCTACCTTATTTCCATGTTGGAACCTGGTTTTTAGTTTCAGAGAGCAGAGAGGACTCAGAAAATGCAGGTCCCTCCTTAAACCAAGAATTACCTTGATGGGGCCTTGATAGCCCCATCCACCAGATTTGTGCTGTATGTTGCTGGATACAAATCTGGCAAGAGAGAAAGAATGGGAAAAAAGATCAAAGACAAATTACTAAAAATTCAGAGTTTGGGAGATCAAAACAATGGCCTAGAAATAGGTGTCAATGTCCCTGAGAAGACTTGACTTAACTACATGCCCACATTTCCTTTGATCTTCAGAACAAAAGAGTTCACAGGGACATGTTGTTGTTGTTGTTGTTATTATTATTTTCTTTACCTGTTGTTCCTGCAAAAAACATATTGTCCCTTTATCCGCAAATAGATATACCAATATGTTTTTCCACTTCAGTCTCTAATTAGAATGCTCAGGGTTGTGCTGTGCTTCCATTCCATTTCTGTTGTTTGATTTGTCATCATTTCCCATCCTGGATTTCATTTTATATGCCCAGAGATTAAATCAAGCCTTGGATTTGAAAAACAGGACAATATTGAATCTCTAAAGCCCTAACAAAAAATTGCTGTCTTCTTAAGTGAGCAAAATTTTCCATTTTCTCCTCAACGTATTAATATTAAGATACAATCATGGGTTGTGGGGGGGGGGAAGAGCAGAGCTTTAGAATATATATCTCTGTGGTGGGAAGTGACAAAAGAAAAGTTAATAGCAGTAATTTAGGAAACTTAAATGTGACACTGTATGATAGATGTGAGTTCGCAAACCAGGGGAATGAGAAACATTAAAATCATATATTAGAATAGATCAAACTCCACATAACCAGTTTATGTCAGCAAGTTTCTTTTGATATGTCAAGCCCCCAAAAAGTGAGAACTCAGGTAGACTTTGAAGATATATTTTCAAATGGGTATGCTTATGTTTGGGAACAAAATTAGGCCAGTGAAAAACAAAAGCATAGAAGGTTTTATTCCCCTCAGTTTCTAAAAAAGAAAAAAAGAAGTTTTGGGTTCCCAAGTTCATCACTGGACTAAACATCATTCCCATGTCTGTCTTTCTGGAGATGGTAAAATTATGAGAAAAATCTGAAATATTGCCACATAATAGAAGTCGCTGAGTCCCTCTTAGCGAAGTGTTTTATTGAATCAATAGGATGCATCACGTTTAGAGAATGTAGGGTGAATTGGACTTGTGGATTTTATATTCTCTTCTGCATGGTGTCAAAGGAGACCTACTGTTCAAGTCATATTCCACTAACCCTGTGACCACAAGCTAAAATGTATCAGATTGACATTGTCCTTGGAGAAAACATCCACATCTACAATGAAAGAAAGACAAAAAAGCAGGTCTGTACCTGGAACCATTCCCTCCCTCCCTCTCCATGCTACGTGCCCTGAATGATCAAGTGAGCAGGAAGGGATGACACAGGATATGCAAGCTTCCTCTGTTTAATAATTGATCAATAAGCTCTTGCGTTTAAGATACCGGAACGCTTTGTCATCTTGGAAGCCCAATTCTGCCCCCCCACCCCCCGAAGGATACAAGATGAACTTCGCAGAAGAGACTGTGGATACTAATCCACTCAAACGAAAAAGTGTTGGATTTTATACTGTGTTGACTACACAGTGAAGAAAGAGCTCTTACAGAGATTTGACTTATTATTCACTTATTTTCCAGTAACAGTTGGGGCTTTATTATGGATTCAGGATTTTTGAGGAGAAGTGACAGTGAACCCAGAAGAGCAGGGAGGGAAAGCCCGAGATATCAAGATGGTTAGGATTCACTCTATGGCCATATTCAATATTTTGTAAATGGTCAGTGAGAGCACAGCAGACAAGCAATTACTTACAATGGCAGAATAGGCAGGGTAGGATTTCTTTCATTTTCCCTTTCTTAGGTGGGTTGGGGATTAGAAAGTTGTCTTCAACTCTCAGCTTCTGCTTCTTAAAATTGTATCAGGCTTATTGGAAGACAGGTAATATGAAATGTTCCAGTAGAATATTTCAAGCGGGACTGTTTTTTTCTGTTGGTAACAAAACAGCTTTTCCATTTTGTGCTCACTTGTAGAACTGTGTATGTTTAGCCTTGAGAGAAAAGATCTGCAGACTAATACAGAATGTTTCTCAAGGACCTGAAACGGTATCACGCAGAAGAAGACCATAACTTCAGTTGTCTCAGAGCATTGGAAGAATGATGTTAAGTTATAGCAAGGCAGTCTCTGGCTGAATATTAGGGGGAAAAAAACTGGTTAATGATAATAGCAGCTTGACAGGGGAACCAATTACTTAGGGAAGTGATGGACTCACCTTGATAGGCTGTGTGCATGCTGAGGCTGTCAAGGGTGCTTAAATTTGGATTCCTGCATTGCTCAAGGGCTCCTTCCAAGACTACTGTATGTATGATCTGTAAATGCCAATATCTGACCAGATCTGATCCCCTGAAAAGTATTGGGTATAAATCAGGCATTGAAAATACAGTTAGAATATTGAAATTGAAAATTTAGAGTTCTGTCATGTCGAATGGACCTAACAAGAAACAGAGAGATAGAGGAAGGAAGGAAGGAAGGAAGGAAGGAAGGAAGGAAGGAAGGAAGGAAGGAAGGAAGGAAGGAAGGAAGGAAGGAAGGAAGGAAGGAGATCAACATGCAAAATCCACTTTGGCACATTAAAAGCATATTAAGGTTTTCAGAAGAAGCAGTAACCTCATGGAAATCCATAGTTATAAAGAAAAAAACAGCACATGTCCTCCAACACTGACTTCTAATTCAGAGCCATTAAAGGTTGTAGTTAAAAAGATATCCTATTGTGTCCTGGAATTAGGAGACATATGGTACATTTTCCCTAAACCCTGTGTGATTTAAATGTCTTTCATAATTCTACTGCTTTTTCAAGTGTAATATTTGGAAGAAAAAGGTTTCTTACAGCTCTCTGGAATGAAGTTCCATGCAGAAGGAATTTATAATTTGGCAGAGACGCTACCAGCTACGAAGGAATGGTTTGGAAGCAGATGATGAAGGAACATTACTGAGGCTGACTTGTCAAGGACTGATCAATCTGAACTCTCTAGATACTCCAATCTGAGTTCCATTGTGGAGAATAAAATGGTCTGTAGATGAATAAAGTAAAAGCAAAAGCAAATTAAGGTTTTCAGAAGTGCAGCTGACAATGTGCAGCTGACAATGTGACAATGCCAAACTTTCTGTTAGGTAACCATCCCATGCAGAAATCAGCATCATAAAAGCATGACATCTCTTGGACTGCCAAAGTATTGTGTTCATGACCAAGGCCATTCACCAAACAGTTACAATACCAATGTCTTGAGAAAGGCAAACTCATTAATGTGTAAAGTATAATAACAATCTTTCATTTCAAAACACAGTGAGAAATTGAACCTCTTTACAAGTTGTAGTCCATTGTCTTATTTTGGCTGGGCTCATGCATGGTGCTAAACCGTGGTTAATTTTAACTATAGTTTGTAGAATAAGTGATAGGGCCAGTTTCATTACTAAAGCTAAGCTATTGTCCACAGTATATGAACCAAAGTGCCTGGGCTGACACATTGCACCAAAAGAAAACCAAATCAACCATGTCAAAGTTTATGGGGAATGTTTATAATCTTTTTAAAATACAAATGCAAAGTCGTAGTGAAAACTGAAAACACACAGTGAATAAGGTTCAAGTTCCCCTTCAGTCACAGAAGCTTACTGTGTGACTTTGGACAAGACACCCTCTCTCAGTCCAACTAACTTTACAGGGTTGTAGTAAGAAAAAAATGAGAGGAGGAAGCATGATGTTTGCTGTCTTCAGTTCCTTAAAAAAAGACAGATATAAAATGGAGGGATGGAGGGACCATACTTCACGTTGTGTGCCAATTACTCCCTTTCCTAGATTGGGAGGCCCTTCGAACAGCCACTCATGCCCTGGTCATCTCCCATATAGACTGTAATGCGCTCTACATGGGGCTACCCTTGAAGAATATCCAGAAGCTACAGCTAGTCCAGAATGCGGCTGCGCGGGCAATTCTAGGTGCCCCAAGGTCAGCACATGTAACACCTTTGCTACGCAAGCTGCACTGGGTTCCAGTCTGCTTCTGGGTCCAATTCAAGGTGTTGGTTATCACCTTTAAAGACCTACATGGCATGGGACCAGGATACCTGAGGGACTGCCTCTTCTCGATCATATCGTCCCATCCCATCCGGTCATTCAGGGAGGGCATGTTACGGACCCCATCCATAAAAGAATTCTATCTGGTGGGATCTTGGAAGCATGCCTTCTCTGCAGTAGCTCCTGGCCTCTGGAACATCCTTCCCTCAGATGTGAGACAGGGCCCCTTGCTCCTGGACTTCCATAAAAAAATTAAAAACCTGGTTCTGCCAGCATGCCTGGAGCAGAAAGGGGAACAATCTTTCTAGGGGATGGCTAGTGCCCTAGAAGGTCCCTTTACACTCACAGATTGAGATACAATCTTAGCCATCTGGATTTTATTACGTTTTATATTTTTACTGTTTATTTATATTCATATTTATTGTATTTAATGGCACTGAATTTTAAACTTTGTTTTTGTTGTAAACTGTTCGGAGTTCCCCCTTTGGGGGTAGATAGGCAGTGATTAAATTTGATAAATAAATAAATAAATAAACAAACAAACAAATAAATAAATACTTGGCAGCAGCAGTAGATGTGAACAAGATCCAGTAGTCTTGGATCAAAAGCTGAGCTCACAGTATGATACATCTGTGAAATAAGGAAATATAGTCCTAGGTTGCACCAACAGAAGTCTAGTGTCAAGATCACGAGAAGTCATTGTTCCTTTCTATTCTATGTTGGTGAGACCACACCTAGAAAGCTGTGTCCAGTTCTGGGTGCCATATTTTAGGAAATGACATCTACAAATTGGAGCATGTCCAAGAAAAAAAGGGGTCTACATGGAAAAATGTACGAGAAACTTTTTGAGGTATTGGCAGTGTTTAGTCTGGAAAAGAGAAAACTCCAGAGAAACATGACAGCTGTCTTGAAGTAGCTGAAGGCCTGTTACGTAGAAGATGGAGCAGTCTTGTTTATAGTTGTTTCAGAAGAAACAATGGGCTTAAACCACAAGAAAGCAGATCTGTCAGGGATGCTGTAGTAGTGGATTTCTGCACTTGGCAGAGGATTGGACTAGATGATCTTCAAGGGACCATCCAACCCTTACTTTCTATAAATTTCTTTACTCCAGTTTCGCAAGTTTAAAATGATTTGCAGAGTATTCTGGGAGAGATAGTCAGTGAATATTTATTTATTTATTTATTTATATTTCAAATTTCTGTCACTGCCCATCTCCCCCAAGGGGGGACTCTGGGCGGTTTACAACACATATCACAGCCGTTTTCCGAAAATAATAGTTTCTGATGCCAGATTTGTATATGTGTGAGTGTTTGTGTGTGTGTGCTTTAAAGAAGAGACAACTCTCTTTTGTTCTACAGATAATACAAAAGAGTTTTTCTGGAAGATTCAGTGCTGGGTCAACTTGAGCTAGAAAACTCAGATCAGCTGATGGGGACTTCCCCCCCCCCCACAAATTCTGGAGAGTTACTGCTGATTTTGCCCATAACAGACATTCTCATGAAAGGCGGACACAGAAGTAACTTGAAATAAAGCAGACGAACAAATGAACAAAAAATCGTTATTACAGTCAAAGACCAGCATAAGGAGGGCGGGGTACAGTCAGTTCAAAGCATAGAAGGTACTTTAGAATCTAATCTAAGAAGCTAAATGTGATGAACACCTACCCAGGTTTCCAACCAGACTCACACAAGAAGCTTATGGATATCTGATTTATTACTGGATAGTATGCAATTCAAGAGCAAAGCTGAGAATGGCAAAAGCACGGGTCTTTCAAACAATTAAAGCTTAGACAGTTCCAATCCCTCCCCCCAGAGTCAGAAAGAGTTCATTCCCCGCAGTCTGCAGGTGCTCCTGCCGGTTCCTTGCCTTATTGGAAGTAAGGCTACCCTGACATTAGCCCAAAGACATCGTCATCAATCATAACAGCTTGTGGGAATTCTAGTTTGTAATATCTGGAAGGTAGTAGGTTTCCAATCCCTCGTTCAGGGAGACTTATTTTTATAGATTTTCTGAATTTAATAAATCTCTGCTAATGGTACTTTCAATCCCAGCAGAAGCTGGATTCTTGGGCAGCTGGGTCAGGTCGATTCAGCCTTCCACCCTTCTGAGGTTGGTGAAATGAGCACCCGGCTTGCTGGGGAAGGTGACGACTGGGGAAGGCAATGGCAAACCACCTTGCTATAGTCTGCCAGGGAAACATCAAGAAAGCGGCATCCCCCCAAAGGGTCAGACATGGTTCGGTGCTTGCACAGGTGACCTTTCACCAATGGTACTTTAAGAAACTCCAGTATATAAGGACATTAGAAGATAGGGCCTGTGTAGATATCACCTATAAGGTAGCAAAGTTTTATGTTAGAGCCTGTAAAATTCAAGGGGATATTCTTGTCATTGTTGTCAATGAGATATTGTATTTTATAATATTTTAGTTGCCTTTTAAATTCATCTCATCTCTGTAAAGACTATGAAAGCTGATTAACAAAGAGGGGAGTTGTATTTTCTACAATGGTTCAAAACTTAATTTGGACATTAGATTATACGGTTATTCTATCAAAACTCCAAACTGAATCAACTTTCTGAATCCACTTGATGATTTGAACTGGATGCTATTTGATGATCAGATCTTTTGCGCCTGAATAAAGGCCTTCTCAAACAATAGTTTTGGCAAATCAAATCAAGGCAACCCAGTCTGATTCAATTTTCTGAATTGAACCAGATTAAATAAACAATTTGAATCAAATGGAAGTGTAAGTTCACGGTTTTGTTATTTTTAGTTCTACCCCTGGGACTTTTATCACATGTAGTTTGTTCACATTGCCTGAGATAAGAATAAAAGTTATAGCAGTCTCTTAATAACCTAAGAAGTGTGTATGGGTGCCTTCGTGCCAGTCTTTGACTCCTGGTGACAGCCTGGACTACTCTGTGCAGTTTTCTTGGCAAGTTTTTTCAGAAGTGGCTTACCATTGCTTCCTTCCTGGGGCTGAGAGAGAGGGACTGGCCCAAGGACACCCAGCTGGCTTTGTGCCTAAGGCAGGACTAGCACCCATGGTCTCTAGCTTTGGGTCTACACCACTACCCCAAACTGGCTCTTCACCTAAGAAGTAAGTTCTGCGTTGTCCAATGCTGATGATACTTATGACTCATCCTTTCATCCCTTGTCCCTTCCCTCAGAAGATAAATTATTGTGAAGTACAAGTAACAGTTTGGTAGGATAGTGGTCTGAAATGGACTGCTTGTTCAAGCAATTCAAACATTTCGATTATTTCCAAATGGTGCAGGCTTTGGATTTGATGACTGCCATCTTCCACCACCCAGAATCATCACTCTGCAAAGTATTTCTTTTCCTGTGGTAGATGGCTCTTTGAAGAAACTCTCAAGACTATAACTGACACCAAATCTGGGCTGGAGAAAAATCAGAAATGAACTGGAAAAAAATCCTGCTTCAGGAAAAAAAAAAGATTATGTTCAAAGCAAGCCAAATAGCTTGAGGGAAATAAATGCATTCTTCAGGAGGTATTCCACCCAATGTTGGTGGTATGATTTTGCAGAGTCCAGACTATGATAGTATGATTTAATCCAACAATGATTTGTGGTAATACCTTCATCTTCAAAGCAGAAATCTTTAGGTTTACATTTTGGCTTTTGTTGAACCATGAAAGATGATTATGAGTAGATTAAAAAGGGGGGGAAAGCGGGGGGGGGGGAGAGAAGCATTTGCTCAGTATTAAAAGTTTTATGGTTTGATGTTAATTTTGGCTCTTTCAGTTCCAGTTGTGTAAGATCACAGTAACATTTGCAAGTCTAATTCAACAAGAGAGAAAGCAAAACGTCTCTTGAGCCCAATCAAGGATCTGAAAAGGAACTTCAAAGGGATCTCCAAGTTAGAGACTCCCAAATTCAGTAAGAATTCTGGGCTTGGTGAGTGGAGGAAGACTAATGTTAGAAATCTAGGGCTGTGCTCTTCTGCATGGATTTTTCTGCTTAGAAAATCACAGACATTCACAAAACCTGCTTTCCAAGTCCCCTAATGCCACCCTGAGACTAGAGACAGGCCTCACAAAAGTGGAGACCAGGGTGTGGGTGGTCATACTCAACTATTGGCTCAGATTATCCCTTTTTCCCCTTGGCCTTGCCCCATTAACGATGGGGGATGACTTTCAGTCCACATGGACACAGGCAGTGGTGACTAAAATCTCATCCCTGGGCTTCTCTCCAGATCTACTACTCAGCAGGGGATAGGATCAGGCCAAGGCACTCATTAAACAGCGTGTAGCAGACAGAGCACCAACTGGACTTAGCCAGGTCCCCAACCTTTATTGCCAGTGAATTCAGCAGATATTCTGCCTCCCCTATGACATACTTAACTAAACTCCAGGTACCCAACCGTTGGAGGCCTTTACTCTGGCAAGATGTCACACACACACCCGCCCCCAGCTGTCTTTGAAGGCTGATACAGGAAGACTCCTTACCCTGAGGAAGAGACAAGGCCCCTGTGACTCTGGTCACACAGAGACGACAGAGCATGTGCTCCTCCAGTGCCAGTTTTATAGAGACATTCGTACTAGCCTCATCTCACCATTACTGTATAAATACTGAAGGTGCCCAGGACAATTTTACACCTCCCTGCTGCTCTCAGATACCAACCGTGCTACAACAGACAACGTTGCCAGGTTCTGCGCAGCAGCGCTTAAAATTCGCCGGATGACGACCGGTGCCACAAACTAGCATTTATTTTATCACACTAGAGTACTGTATAGATACACTAACCTTTATGGTCCCCTATACCCATCTAATGCTCCTACCCCTCCCTCTAGATTTTCTTTTCTCCCCTTCTTCCTTTTTCCTTTTCCTCTAGACTTCTGTGTTTTAGCTTTCTGTATTAGATTTTACTGTATTTTTTATTTTGCTGTCTTAGCTTTTTATATCAGATTTTAATGTATTTCTGTGTTTTAGTGTCATGGTTCCTGTTCCAATGTTCCTACGAACATCGTAACTAGTTCCCATGCCATGCTGGTGCTGACACGTGTTACTGTTTGGGAGGGGGCTGCTCTTGTTCTTTGTACCAGGCACTGATGTACAGACTTTGGAATGTCTGTTTGGGTTATCTCGCCTGTTCAAGGATTTCCGGTTTATTGAGAGCAGATTGTCTACATAGAAAAAAGACGGGAATGCGGGCGTGGTGGTGGGGTACCCCGTATATACCCGTGTGGCAGACCTTGTCCTCCTCCACCCCCCATTGTCCCACAAGCTGGATCCGGATGGGCGATCTGAAGTGGTATGGGTCTGTCGATGGGCGATTCGGGTGATCTCCGCTGGTCTCCTTTGTCTTCTCATTCTTGTCCGGTGCAGGTGCGTCCCCCGGGGTAATGTGTGGAAGTTCCCCCGATCTGTTAATGGTTCTTAGGTCTGGGCAGAGGTGTGCCTCTATTGTCCTGGTGATTGTTTTAGGCGTTTGTGTGCTTAAAGGCTAATGGTTATTCCTTCCTCCTTCCTGATAGGCATGTTCCCCGTTGTGATGCACATATGCCTTGCAATGGGGAACATGACAGCTAATGAAATTCAAAAAGATCTGGAGGACATTTGGCTCTTTATCCCTATCTTAGACATGATGGTGCTGGAAAATTCCATACATCCAGAGCTGTTAGCTTTGATAGGCCAGGTGGATGGCAACAACTTGAAGAAGGTAGCAGAAGTTGTTGGAAAAGCTTCTTAAGGTTTCAATGCTGTACTGAATGTCACAACAACAGGGAGAAGGATGTGCAGCATATAACCAATGACAGCATTGTCTGTGGTAGAGAACTAAATCAGTGATTGCTTGCTATTCTACTGAAGCTCATGGAAGAGCCCTTGAAATCTTGCTGAATATGGTATTTGTATTTTTAATGAGCTCTCCATCTCTATCACCTTATTTATTTCTTTTTCAGACATAACCTTACATGAGTTGACCAAATACATGGAGTAGGTTGCAGTCATCTCATCTGGCCAGAACCAACACCCCAATTTGTCCAGCTATCTTCTCATAGGCTATCTGTGCAAGGATCATTTGTATTTAGCTAGGATGACCCATCTTTCAGAAGACCAAACCCAAAACAGAGGGCCTTCCCATTCATTTAGCTGAATTTTCAGGTGGCAGGGGTATGGCTGGCAACTGCATGGATAGTGAATTCTGAAGCCCAGTTGCCAACTGCAAACTTCCTTCCCCATCCCTGCGTTATCTGGCTATGTGGCTGGCAGAGCATTCTTTTCATGTGACCCTATTATAAGCATGAAATCAGAATCAATCAATACCTCATTTACAATCCTAGACCAATAAAACACAGAATTTAAAATATCAAAATACCAGTAAAACACAAGTATCAATTTTAAAATACTGGAAAAAAAACCCTGCTTCAGAAAATTAATAATGAGAATATCACTCAGCTTCTGCAAGCCATAGCTACTGTGAGAAACTTGGCAAACTTTGTAGCAGTAGTCCAAGTTAGGTCTTGCAGAAGGAACTTTGTAGTTACTTGATCAGAAAGAACACTAAAGTTTCTGATAACTGGGTTTATGAGTGCCGGACGCCATGGCTGGTACAATGGGCAGTGTGGCAATGCATGTGTTCCTGACTCTACCTCTGTATCTCAGCAGAAGCATGTGCAAGTTTTGGGTGGGATACTAGCATATTAATCTGTGGTCTCCATAATAGGTAGTGCACCAGTTCGAGCCAGGGCAGAAAGTCTCCTGTGTGAGATATTCAGGAGGTTATAGAAGTAGCCAGGAAGTTAATTCAAGTTATAAGGAAACACATCAGTAGATCTTGCACTGCTCCGAAAAACTGAACTCTAGAATTGTAGAGTTGAAGGACTTCAAGTCTGACTCCTTTCCCAGTTCAGGAAGCCAACAAACCAAACCACAGCTGCATCCTTTTCCCCAAAATCGATCCAGAACACCATGCTAGTAAAAAGGAACAAATGTTTTCTCTAGGATGGTTTCCAGTGAAATACAGTAATTCTACTCCCTGCACCTGCTATTTTCTGCATCATGAGCAACCACAGCTACTGTGATGCCTTCGGGGTGGGGAAGAGTGGTCCATATTTGCTGCTGGGTTATGGAGTTTTGCCTTGAGTTTCTATTTTTATAACATCATGCTTAACATGAGAGCTGTTCCATTCCTCTCATTTTGTTTCTGCTCCTAAACTAGTCCCCAGCTACAGCTATCCATTCCTGGCTCAACCTTAACTTTTTTTTCCAGCTAAAAATATAATGGTTCAAAGCTCTCCATAATAATGGACTTATTTAATAAAATCAGGCATACGTTACAGAGCAGCCATCAATTTTAAAGTATTTTTAAAGGTTTTGATCTAGAACTTGGGTGGCATTGCATTTAGACTAATAACCATAACTATGATTTATGTGTTTGTAACTGAAATAGCACTGGAGCTTCGATATCCGTCCAAAGAAAAATTTATAGTCTGCTACAGAATGTATAAATAATGAACAGCCATATGTCATCTTGCATTTAGAAATTTGACTCCTTCCCCAGCCAGGATAGAAGTAAAATGAATTTTAAAAAATTAAGTACATTGGGGATCCTTGTATTCTTTAATGCCTTATAAAAGTGGCACAGAGGTAGAAGTGATTTAAATTATATTTTCCCCAACAGCAAATGGAAAAGAACAAAGCAAGCATTAACACCTATGAAAATAATAAGCTACAACTACAATGCAGTTCAAAATATACAAATGGAAGATTTGTGACAACATGTTCCTGTATAAAACATACCCAGACAGAATGATAGGAATGCTTTCTACAGATTAATAGCTATAATTTATTAATTTTTGCAGGGAAACAACTTGGCAGGAGGCATTGTTCAATCTATGTATATATCCTATCCATCCACCCCTGGCCAAGCTTCTGTGGGGTCCTGCTCTTGTGGCTTAGCTCTTCATGGTTGAAACCATGGGGCATGTCATATGAATGCAGCCCCGCGGGCTATTTGTGGCGCCTCCAGAAGGGCGCATGTAACACTTTTGCTATGCGAGCTGCATTCGGTACCAGTCTGCTTCCGGGTCCAATTCAAGGTGTTGGTTATCACCTTTAAAGACCTACATGGCATGGGGCCAGGCTACCTGAGGGACCGCCTCTCCCCCGCTATATCAACCCACCCCATCCGATCTTGCAGAGAGAGCCTGCTGCAGTAAGAGAATCCCGTCTGGCGGGGTCCAGGAGGCGGGCCTTTTCTGCAGTAGCGCCCGCCCTTTGGAACATCTTGCCCCCAGAGGTCAGTCCTGGCCTTTCGGGGAAACTTGAAGACCTGGCTCTGCCACCTGGCCTGGGGCGGGGAGGAGAACAGTCATGCCTGGGGTTGGCTAGTGCCTTGAAGTACCCCTTCCGTGCAAAGACTGAACAAGATCACAGCCATCTGGACTTTACTCTTATTTATATTAATGATACATAATTTTATAAGGCATTTTATATATTTATTGTTTTAGTGAGTATTTTGTAAACCTTCCAGAGTCCCTCCGGTGGGAGGAGATGGGCAGTGACAAATTTGATAAATAAATAAAATGAATATGGTGAACAGATAGCAAGAGGACACCAATGCAACTGGTAATCCAGCCCACACCAGTTGCAACCCATAATTTCCAAGTGCCTTTATATTATCGTTTGTTTACTGTTTAGTGAAATCTCCTATGTAGGCACATATTCTTTTAACGTATCTATCCATCTATGCATACATAGAGAGCACAGTTATTAGTAGGGAGTGCAATGTTTCTGGGCTGAAAGCTACAGCTGGCCTTCGAATGATATGCTCAGGGCCTTATGCCCCTCAAAGCTATATTTGGTTTGGTTTCATTTATATTAATTTATAAAATAAAAGCTGGTTCATGTTTACTCTTCAGTGAGGTATTCTGCCTTCTTTGATCAATCAATCAGTCAGACTTTGGTTTCAGTTTCTGAAAGTCTATAGAAGCCTCACCCATGAGCATCCAGGGGAAGCCATGTCGACGCCATGCATGTCATGCTAATGCTGTGCAAATGATAAATGGGTGAATGGGTGAAATGTCATGGGATTATGATGCAAATGGTGTTGTGATGCATGTAATGTCACTTGCTGTTTGTTTGTTTGTTTGCCTGTTTGTTTGTTTTGATGTCAAGGCTGCCTGATTCCTTAACCAGTCTAGGTAGCTCACAGTTAAAACAGAAAACACAGCACATATCAGAAGGAAGCAGGCTAACTCAGTACCAAAGAACCAGAACCAAAGGGACTCCATAACCACCCCATCCCAAGGCCTGGGAGAATGACCAAGTTTTTATTAGTTTCCTGAAAGTCATTGCATTGGAACTATATGGATCTCTGGGTGGACGCCATGCCAGAGGGCAGGCACCACCCATGAGAACCCCATGTACAGCACATTAAATTAATTAAAATGTGAGGTGGCCAAGGCAGGAGTGACTACCTGAAGGGCTTCCCAACTCAGGAACAGATGCAACTGGTGCGCAAGATGAACCTGTGCAAAAGCCTTCTTGGCCACAGCTGCCACCAGCTTTTCAAACACCTGCAAAGAGCCCAAGATGAACTTCAACTTGTGCAGAAGTCTTGAACAGGGAAAAGCAACCCCATCAAAGACTAAAGATGGAATATCCCCAGAAGCAGGAAGACCAAACAAATACAGGTAGTCCTCGGCTTATGACCACAATTGGAAACCGAACTTCTGTCGCTAAGCGAGGCAGTCATTAAGTGAGTAACACCCAATTTTATGACCCTTTTTGCCATGGCTGTTAAGCAAATCACCATGGTCATTAAGTGAATCACATGGTTGTTAACTGAATCTGGCTTCCCCCATTGACTTTGCTTGTCAGAAGCCAGCTGGGAAGGTCGCAAATGGTGATTTATGTGATCCTGGGACACTGCAAACATCGTAAATACAAGCCCATTGCCAAGAACCCAGATTTTGATCACGTGACTGCAGGGATGCTGCAATGGTTGAAAATGTGAGGACCAGTCATAAGTCACTTTTTCCAGCACTGTTGTAACTTTGAATGGTTGTTAAATGAATGGTCATAAGTCGAGGACTACCTGTATAGCCACTCAGTCTTGCCAGGGTTGAACCTGAGTGTTTTCCTTCCCATTCAGACCTGCATAGACTCCAGACACTGGCCCACTTGGTTGGCTGTACAATTGGGTGTCATCACCATATTGATGATACCTGATCCCAAATTGAGGGATGATTTCACCCAGCATTTTCATGTAGATGTTAAACAAGAGGATCCCACATGCAGACACGGAGCTTCAGGTCAATCATCTCTTGCTTTGGGGGAATCTGTAATGAGCAGAACTTCATTAGCAGCATCTGCCCTCTTTCTTATTCAGTAGGGGAAGTTTTCCAAGGGTTTGGAATACATTTCTGGGCAAGAATGTCCAAGCACCTGGAGTATACTCAACATGTTGATGAAACACACCTCTTTTACTGTTTCAACAAATATCAAGCAAGCTATTGGGTTTCTAAATAGATATAAGGAATACTTATAGTTCCTCAGTATTTGTCAGAGACTCAATTACATTTTCACTTTCTAGGTGAATACGTGGATTGAACACCAATAGCCTTTAGTGTGTGTGCGTGTGTGCCTCTGAGTCAGTTTTTGACTCCTGCTGAAAGCCCCGACTAGTCCCTGCAGTTTTCTTGGCAAGGTTTTTCAGAAGTGGTTTACCCTTGCCACCTTCCTAGGGCTGAGAGAGAGTGACTGGCCCAAGGTCACCCAGCTGGCTTTGTGCCTAAGGTGGAACTAGAACTCACAGTCTCCCAGTTTCTAGCCTGGTGCCTTAACCACTTCACCAGACTGGCTCTAGTATGTACATGCCTCTAAATGTTGAAATGCAGTTCTCTTCTCAAATTTTGCATGTAAAAATGCATGCATTCTTAGCCAGGTGGCATTGATAGAATGCTGGATTCCACAGAAGTATCCCTGGGCACATTGCCCACTCCAGGTCTCAAGTGACCACAGGATCATCTCTTCCTCTTTCATGAAATTTTGTGGGTCAAGGAACAGTCGATCCCCTATTTCTTCACTCCCTCAGGATCACAGAGTGCTCAGTTCTTTTATTCTAATTTGACATATCCTTCCTATTCAAAGATTTATTGCTTCAGGTGGTGTGTGCCAGCACTAAAAACCTCTACTGTTAAAAGGGTCAATAGATCAAAAGTGCATGATGAATCTTGTCACATGTTAGACACCAGACGTAGTTACTTCGCACATCTGCAGACAAAACGAACCACCCAAAAATGCAAGATAACAGAAATATTAAAATAATCTTGGATTGTTCAAAGTATATAAAGGACACAGTAAGTTGGCTACTGATTGTTTTTCCCCACCCCCATAAATAAATATCAGAGAAGACTTTTGTTTTATTCTTAATCTAAGGATCTATCATTAGCACCTCTTTCTCATGTCTGCATATATTTAGTGATAAATCATTCTGATAGATTGCAGTATCATGGTGTGGCTAGAAAAAGATGCAAGCAAATTGACATTTATTTTTCTGCCTAGTTTACCCAAACCTGTCCCTTTTTAAATCCAACCTTTTCACTGAAAAATGCAGACACAACCACACTTTCCAACTGTGTCTTCATAATGGCTTTCTGGAGTTTGTTGCTTGGCCTTCATCATTTCCTTCCTTCCCTTCTCCTCACATCAGGTTGGTAGGTAGAAAATGCTCCCTTTTCAAGTCTATATTCTAGACATCTGATGAAGTGGGCTCCAAAAAGGCTAATGAAATCCCAACCTCAACATAATTTGTTGCGGTCTTAGACCAATACAAGTGCTAATGAAATCATATCATTGTCTTTGCTCTTTGCTCTTTAGGCCAACAGAATATAGCCTTGTAAGGTTGAGGAAACGAACACAATAGAGTATTGTTGTATTCTCTTTTCTTCCTTCAGACTTTATTGTTCCAAGTCTAATCTTCTTCTAAAATAAAAAAAACATGGAAACAGGTGGTGACATTTTCATGGCACCTGTTCTCTGCTTTTGACCTGGCCAGAAGTTTGGGGCAAGAAGGAGAAACTACCTTTGGTTTGCTTGGATCAGAAGAAACCACTTGCAGTTTGACGCCGTTGCCAGTGTGTCTGTTACATCAATATAGTCTTCTCTAGAATTCCATCCTCAAGTTTTAATTTGACTCTGTATAGCCAGTTTCTTCAGCAAAGGATCGTTACCTTGTCGTGGTGCTGGAGCTTGAGCACCTCAAGGATGCCATGAGCTAAACCGTGAAGGGCCACCCAAGACGGGAAGGTCATGACAGAGAGGTCAGACTAAATGCAATCCCTGGGGAAGGTAATGGCAACCCACCCCAGTATTCTTGCCGTGAAAACTAAATGGATCAGTACAACCAGAGATATGTCGGTATACCATCGGAAGATGAGACCCCCAGGTCGGAAGATGGTCAAAATGCTACTGGGGAGGAACAGAGGATGAGCTCAACTAGCCCCAGACGTGATGACGCAGCTAGCTCAAAGCCGGAAGGACGGCTAGCGGCCGACGGTGCTGGTGGTGAACGGCGAATCCGATGTTCTAAGGATCAACACACCATCGGAACCTGGAATGTAAGATCTATGAGCCAGGGCAAATTGAATGTGGTTATTGGTGAGATGTCAAGATTAAAGATAGAGATTTTCGGTGTCAGTGAACTGAAATGGACTGGAATGGGCCACTTTACATCAAATGACCACCAGATCTACTACTGTGGACAAGAGGACCACAGAAGAAATGGAGTAGCCTTCATAATTAATAGTCAAGTGGCTAAAGCAGTGCTTGGATACAATCCAAAAAACGACAGAATGATCTCAATTCAAATTCAGGGCAAGCCATCTAACATCACAGTGATCCAAATATACGCCCCAACCACAAATGCTGAAGAAGCTGAAGTAGAGCAGTTCTATGAGGATCTGCAGCACCTACTGGACAACACGCCTAAACGAGAGGTTATTTTCATCACAGGAGACTGGGATGCTAAGGTGGGCAGTCAAATGACACCTCGAATTACAGGTAAGTATGGCCTGGGAGAACAAAATGAAGCAGGACATAGGCTGATAGAATTTTGCCAAGACAATTCACTCTGCATAACAAACACTCTCTTCCAACAACCTAAGAGACGGCTTTATACATGGACTTCACCAGATGGACAACACCGAAATCAGATTGATTACATCCTTTGCAGCCAAAGGTGGCGGACATCTGTACAGTCGGTAAAAACAAGACCTGGAGCTGACTGTAGTTCAGATCACGAACTTCTTCTTGCACAATTTAGGATCAGACTAAAGAGATTAGGGAAGACCCACAGATCAGCTAGATATGAGCTCACTAATATTCCTAAGGAATATGCAGTGGAGGTGAAGAATAGATTTAAGGGACTGGACTTAGTAGATAGGGTCCCGGAAGAACTTTGGACAGAAGTTGGCAGCATTGTTCAGGAGGCGGCAACAAAATACATCCCAAAGAAAGAGAAAACCAAGAAGGCAAAATGGCTGTCTGCTGAGACACTAGAAGTAGCCCAAGAAAGAAGGAAAGCAAAAGGCAACAGTGATAGGGGGAGATATGCCCAATTAAATGCAAAATTCCAGAGGTTAGCCAGAAGAGATAAGGAATTATTTTTAAACAAGCAATGCGCGGAAGTGGAAGAAGACAATAGAATAGGAAGGACAAGAGACCTCTTCCAGAAAATTAGAAACATTGGAGGTAAATTCCAGGCCAAAATGGGTATGATCAAAAACAAAGATGGCAAGGACCTAACAGAAGAAGAAGAGATCAAGAAAAGGTGGCAAGAATATACAGAAGACCTGTATAGGAAGGATAACAATATCGGGGATAGCTTTGACGGTGTGGTCAGTGAGCTAGAGCCAGACATCCTGAAGAGTGAGGTTGAGTGGGCCTTAAGAAGGATTGCTAATAACAAGGCAGCAGTAGACGACAGCATCCCAGCTGAACTGTTCAAAATCTTGCAAGATGATGCTGTCAAGGTAATGCATGCTATATGCCAGCAAATTTGGAAAACACAAGAATGGCCATCAGACTGGAAAAAATCAACTTATATCCCCATACCAAAAAAGGGAAACACTAAAGAATGTTCAAACTATCGAACAGTGGCACTCATTTCACATGCCAGTAAGGTAATGCTCAAGATCCTGCAAGGTAGACTTCAGCAGTTCATGGAGCGAGAATTGCCAGACGTACAAGCTGGGTTTAGAAAAGGCAGAGGAACTAGAGACCAAATTGCCAATATCCGCTGGATAATGGAAAAAGCCAGGGAGTTTCAGAAAAACATCTATTTCTGTTTTATTGACTATTCTAAAGCCTTTGACTGTGTGGACCATAACAAATTGTGGCAAGTTCTTAGTGGTATGGGGATACCAAGTCATCTTGTCTGCCTCCTGAAGAATCTGTATAACGACCAAGTAGCAACAGTAAGAACAGACCACGGAACAACAGACTGGTTTAAGATTGGGAAAGGAGTACGGCAGGGCTGTATACTCTCACCCTACCTATTCAACTTGTATGCAGAACACATCATGCGACAAGCTGGCCTTGAGGAATCCAAGGCTGGAGTTAAAATCTCTGGAAGAAACATTAACAATCTCAGATATGCAGATGATACCACTTTGATGGCTGAAAGTGAAGAGGAACTGAGGAGCCTTATGATGAAGGTGAAAGAAGAAAGTGCAAAAGCTGGTTTGCAGCTAAACCTCAAAAAAACCAAGATTATGGCAACCAGCTTGATTGATAACTGGCAAATAGAGGGAGAAAATGTAGAAGCAGTGAAAGACTTTGTATTCCTAGGTGCAAAGATTACTGCAGATGCTGACTGCAGTCAGGAAATCAGAAGACGCTTAATCCTTGGGAGAAGAGCAATGACAAATCTCGATAAAATAGTTAAGAGCAGAGACATCACACTGACAACAAAGGCCCGCATAGTTAAAGCAATGGTGTTCCCTGTAGTAACATATGGCTGCGAGAGCTGGACCATAAGGAAGGCTGAGCGAAGGAAGATCGATGCTTTTGAACTGTGGTGTTGGAGGAAAATTCTGAGAGTGCCTTGGACTGCAAGAAGATCCAACCAGTCCATCCTCCAGGAAATAAAGCCAGACTGCTCACTTGAGGGAATGATATTAAAGGCAAAACTGAAATACTTTGGCCACATCATGAGAAGACAGGACACCCTGGAGAAGATGCTGATGCTAGGGAGAGTGGAAGGCAAAAGGAAGAGGGGCCGACCAAGGGCAAGATGGATGGATGATATTCTAGAGGTGACGGACTCGTCCCTGGGGGAGCTGGGGGTGTTGACGACCGACAGGAAGCTCTGGCGTGGGCTGGTCCATGAAGTCACGAAGAGTCGGAAGCGACTAAACGAATAAACAACAACAAAGAATGTTCAAACTATCGAACAGTGGCACTCATTTCACATGCTAGTAAGGTAATGCTCAAGATCCTGCAAGGTAGACTTCAGCAGTTCATGGAGCGAGAATTGCCAGATGTACAAGCTGGGTTTAGAAAAGGCAGAGGAACTAGAGACCAAATTGCCAATACCCGCTGGATAATGGAAAAAGCCAGGGAGTTTCAGAAAAACATCTATTTCTGTTTTATTGACTATTCTAAAGCCTTTGACTGTGTGGACCATAACAAATTGTGGCAAGTTCTTAGTGGTATGGGGATACCAAGTCATCTTGTCTGCCTCCTGAAGAATCTGTATAACGACCAAGTAGCAACAGTAAGAACAGACCACGGAACAACAGACTGGTTTAAGATTGGGAAAGGAGTATGGCAGGGCTGTATACTCTCACCCTACCTATTCAACTTGTATGCAGAACACATCATGCGACAAGCTGGCCTTGAGGAATCCAAGGCTGGAGTTAAAATTGCTGGAAGAAACATTAACAATCTCAGATATGCAGATGATACCACTTTGATGGCTGAAAGTGAAGAGGAACTGAGGAGCCTTATGATGAAGGTGAAAGAAGAAAGTGCAAAAGCTGGTTTGCAGCTTGTTGTTTATTCGTTTAGTCGCTTCCGACTCTTCATGACTTCATGGACCAGCCCACGCCAGAGCTTCCTGTCGGTCGTCAATACCCCCAGCTCCCCCAGGGACGAGTCCGTCACCTCTAGAATATCATCCATCCATCTTGCCCTTGGTCGGCCCCTCTTCCTTTTGCCTTCCACTCTCCCTAGCATCAGCATCTTCTCCAGGGTGTCCTGTCTTCTCATTGTGTGGCCAAAGTATTTCAGTTTTGCCTTTAATATCATTCCCTCAAGTGAGCAGTCTGGCTTTATTTCCTGGAGGATGGACTGGTTGGATCTTCTTGCAGTCCAAGGCACTCTCAGAATTTTCCTCCAGCACCACAGTTCAAAAGCATCGATCTTCCTTCGCTCAGCCTTCCTTATGGTCCAGCTCTCGCAGCCATATGTTACTACAGGGAACACCATTGCTTTAACTATGCGGGTCTTTGTTGTCAGTGTGATGTCTCTGCTCTTAACTATTTTATTGAGATTTGTCATTGCTCTTCTTCCAAGGATTAAGCGTCTTCTGATTTCCTGACTGCAGTCAGCATCTGCAGTAATCTTTGCACCTAGGAATACAAAGTCTTTCACTGCCTCTACATTTTCTCCCTCTATTTGCCAGTTATCAATCAAGCTGGTTGCCATAATCTTGGTTTTTTTGAGGTTTAGCTGCAAACCAGCTTTTGCACTTTCTTCTTTGTCTGGCTCTAGCTCACCGACCACACTGTCAAAGCTATCCCCGATATTGTTATCCTTCCTATACAGGTCTTCTGTATATTCTTGCCACCTTTTCTTGATCTCTTCTTCTTCTGTTAGGTCCTTGCCATCTTTGTTTTTGATCATGCCCATTTTTGCCTGGAATTTACCTCCAATGTTTCTAATTTTCTGGAAGAGGTCTCTTGTCCTTCCTATTCTATTGTCTTCTTCCACTTCTGCGCATTGCTTGTTTAAAAATAATTCCTTATCTCTTCTGGCTAACCTCTGGAATTTTGCATTTAATTGGGCATATCTCCCCCTATCACTGTTGCCTTTTGCTTTCCTTCTTTCTTGGGCTACTTCTAGTGTCTCAGCAGACAGCCATTTTGCCTTCTTGGTTTTCTCTTTCTTTGGGATGTATTTTGTTGCCGCCTCCTGAACAATGCTGCCAACTTCTGTCCAGAGTTCTTCCGGGACCCTATCTACTAAGTCCAGTCCCTTAAATCTATTCTTCACCTCCACTGCATATTCCTTAGGAATATTAGTGAGCTCATATCTAGCTGATCTGTGGGTCTTCCCTAATCTCTTTAGTCTGATCCTAAATTGTGCAAGAAGAAGTTCGTGATCTGAACTACAGTCAGCTCCAGGCCTTGTTTTTACCGACTGTACAGATGTCCGCCACCTTTGGCTGCAAAGGATGTAATCAATCTGATTTCGGTGTTGTCCATCTGGTGAAGTCCATGTATAAAGCCGTCTCTTAGGTTGTTGGAAGAGAGTGTTTGTTATGCAGAGTGAATTGTCTTGGCAAAATTCTATCAGCCTGTGTCCTGCTTCGTTTTGTTCTCCCAGGCCATACTTACCTGTAATTCGAGGTGTCATTTGACTGCCCACCTTAGCATTCCCGTCTCCTGTGATGAAAATAACATCTCTTTTAGGCGTGTTGTCCAGTAGGTGCTGCAGATCCTCATAGAACTGCTCTACTTCAGCTTCTTCAGCATTTGTGGTTGGGGCGTATATTTGGATCACTGTGATGTTAGATGGCTTGCCCTGAATTCGAATTGAGATCATTCTGTCGTTTTTTGGGTTGTATCCAAGCACTGCTTTCGCCACTTTACTATTAATTATGAAGGCTACTCCATTTCTTCTGTGGTCCTCTTGTCCGCAGTAGTAGATCTGGTGGTCATTTGATGTGAAGTGGCCCATTCCAGTCCATTTCAGTTCACTGACGCCCAGAATGTCTATCTTTAATCTTGACATCTCACCAATAACCACATCCAATTTGCCCTGGCTCATAGATCTTACATTCCAGGTTCCGATGGTGTGTTGATCCTTAGAACATCGGATTCGCCGTTCACCACCAGCACCGTCGGCCGCTAGCCGTCCTTCCGGCTTTGAGCTAGCTGCGTCATCACGTCTGGGGCTAGTTGAGCTCATCCTCTGTTCCTCCCCAGTAGCATTTTGACCATCTTCCGACCTGGGGGTCTCATCTTCCGATGGTATACCGACATATCTCTGGTTGTACTGATCCATTTAGTTTTCACGGCAAGAATACTGAGGTGGGTTGCCATTACCTTCCCCAGGGATCGCATTTAGTCTGACCTCTCTGTCATGACCTTCCCGTCTTGGGTGGCCCTTCACGGTTTAGCTCATGGCATCATTGAGGTGCTCAAGCTCCAGCACCACGACAAGGTAACGATCCTTTGCTGAAGGGTTTGCAGCTAAACCTCAAAAAAAACCAAGATTATGGCAACCAGCTTGATTGATAACTGGCAAACAGAGGGAGAAAATATAGAAGCAGTGAAAGACTTTGTATTCCTAGGTGCAAAGATTACTGCAGATGCTGACTGCAGTCAGGAAATCAGAAGACGCTTCATCCTTGGGAGAAGAGCAATGACAAATCTCGATAAAATAGTTAAGAGCAGAGACATCACACTGACAACAAAGGTCCGCATAGTTAAAGCAATGGTGTTCCCTGTAGTAACATATGGCTGCGAGAGCTGGACCATAAGGAAGGCTGAGCGAAGGAAGATCGATGCTTTTGAACTGTGGTGTTGGAGGAAAATTCTGAGAGTGCCTTGGACTGCAAGAAGATCAAACCAGTCCATCCTCCAGGAAATAAAGCCAGACTGCTCACTTGAGGGAAGGATATTAAAGGCAAAACTGAAATACTTTGGCCACATAATGAGAAGACAGGACAGCCTGGAGAAGGTGCTGATGCTAGGGAGAGTGGAAGGCAAAAGGAAGAGGGGCCGACCAAGGGCAAGATGGATGGATTATATTCTAGGGGTGACGGACTCGTCCCTGGGGGAGCTGGGGGTGTTGACGACCGACAGGAAGCTCTGGCGTGGGCTGGTCCATGAAGTCACGAAGAGTCGGAAGCGACTAAACGAATAAACAACAACAACATAGCCAGTTTGGTCTAGTGGTGAAGGCACCAGGCTAGAAACCAGGAGACTCTGATTTCTAGTCCTGCCTGAGGCATGAAGGCTGGCTGGGTGAACTTGGGCCAGTCATTCTCTCTCAGGCCAACTCATCTCACAGGGTTGTTGTTGTGGGGAAGTCAGGAGGAGGAAGGAGTATTGGGTATGTTTGCCACCTTGAGTTATTTATAAAAATAATAAAGGTGGGATAGAAAATAAAAAATGAATGAATAAATAAAAATACCTGTATCTATAGGGACATGGTGGCGCTGTGGGTTAAACCGCTGAGCTGTCGATCGGAAGGTCGGCGGTTCGAAACCGCGTGGAGGGGTGAGCTCCCGTTGTTAATCCCAGCTCCTGCTCACCTAGCAGTTTGAAAACATGCAAATGTGAGTAGATCAATAGGTACCGCTTCGGCGGGAAGGTAATGGCATTCCAAGTCGTCATGCTGGCCACATGACCCGGAAGTGTCTATGACAACGCCGGCTCTAAGGCTTAGAAACGGAGATGAGCACCGCCCCCTAGTGTCGGACACGACTGGACTTTATGTCAAGGGAAACCTACCTGTATCTATAAATCTCTCCATTTTATCTTTATATAATTCTCTTCCTCCCTCTCTCCCCCCCTCCCTCCCTCTCTCTCTCTTTCCCTCCAGGTGTTCATAGAGTTGAGATCTTTTCCGGAAGATGGAAGGTTTCAGTGCTGTTGCTGGTGGATAGTTTGAAAATATAGCAAACAAGCCAGCAAATAAACATCTCAATGCATTATTAGGAAAACCCTCTACTAAGCACAAATGCCTGGTAATGAGATAAGAATTAGTTTGCTTTATTGATTAAAATATAAATATTGGGCTTCTGCTTAGCCATTTACCTTGCTGAGATGCCTCCTGTTACTTCTTGAAGCAGCTTTGAAGGGTGCATTGTTCAAAGCTCCATGAAAACAAAGCTTCATTTTGAACCTTTAGAATTTACAACTCATTGCAAATCCATCGATCTCCAGAGTGAGATACCATCAGTAAAGACAATAAAACCCAACCATAAAGCACCACAAAAATAACTCTGCTTAAAACAAAACAAGTTCTCACTGAAAACCAAATGTTTTGATGAGCAACAGGGCTTTCCTTGGGCACCAAAAAGAAATCTTGTCTGGTATCAAGCTGGCATCTCCTCTGCCAGAGAACACTCCATACTTCAGGTCTCCATCTTGAAGCTCCTCTTAACTCATGGGAAAAGAATGACAGGAGAGTTTGTAGAAGGCACTGGAGGACCAGAAGTGACACTTACAGATCACCAATATAATCTTCCTACTTTCTGTTTGGTGTTCCCCGTAGTAACATATGGCTGCGAGAGCTGGACCATAAGGAAGGCTGAGAGAAGGAAGATCGATGCTTTGGAACTGTGGTGTTGGAGGAAAATTCTGAGAGTGCCTTGGACTGCAGGAAGATCAAACCAGTCCATACTCCAGGAAATAAAGCCAGACTGCTCACTTGAGGGAACGATATTAAAGGCAAAACTGAAACACTTTGGCCACATAATGAGAAGACAGGACACCCTGGAGAAGATGCTGATGCTAGGGAGAGTGGAGGGCAAAAGGAAGAGGGGCCAACCAAGGGCAAGGTGGATGGATGATATTCTAGAGGTGACGGACTCGTCCCTGGGGGAGCTGGGGGTGTTGACGACCGACAGGAAGCTCTGGCGTGGGCTGGTCCATGAAGTCACGAAGAGTCAGAAGCGACTAAACAAATAAACAACAAAACAGTCTATTCACCCAATGTCTTTTGAGGTTATAGATCTCAGCATTTAAATGGAAAACCATGGGAAATACCTAAAACCCAGATAAATCGGTAGACTTCTACTTGTGCCAAGCCATTCTTATCCTAAGCAGATACTGTAGTCCCACAGTCCTGACCCATTTGGAAAGCTGTGTCTGAGGCAGAATCTGGAAGGCTCTTGTTCCTGGGCACATTGGGACTGACTGGGCAAGCTGGAACCTCATCCTTGGACCTATGGTGTGCAACACGATTGCATTCTGTCACTTTTCTTATTCAACTTGTATGCCGAAATGATCATCCGGAAACTGGAGCTAGATGAACCAAGAATTGGGATAACAATTAGCAGAAACATCAATAACCTTAGATACGTGGATGACGCAACCCTCATCTCAGAAACCCAGGAAGGCCTAAAGCACCTAATCATGAGACTCAAAGAAGAAAGTGAGAAGTTTGGCCTCTTTCTGAATATCAAAAAGACCAAACTCATGACAACTGCAAAGAATGGAAACATCAGAATAGTAACTGATGGAGATGAGGTGGAATGTGTGGAAGAATTCACCTTTTTAGGATCACTGGTCAATCAAAATGGCGAATGCAGCCAAGAAATTAAACGCCGAATCATGCTGGGTTGCACAGCAATGATGAGTATGAATCAAATTTGGAAAAACAAGGATGTCAGCTTGACAATTAAGTGTAGGCTAGTCTGCACTATCGTGTTCCCCATAACTACATATGGCTGTGAAAGTTGGACGATGAAAAAATTGGATAGAAGGAAAATTGATTCGTTTGAACTATGGTGTTGGAGGAGGCTTTTGCGCATCCCTTGGACTGCAAAGATAACGAATAAAGAAGTGTTGAAGCGCATAAGACCAGTCATGTCACTAGAAGGAAAAATAACAAAACAGACTTAGTTACTTCAGTCATGTCATGAGATCAACATCGTTGGATAAAGACGCTATGCTTGGAACGGTCAGTGGCAAAAGACGAGGACGCCAAAGAACGCGCTGGTTGGATGTAATCAAAGCAGACCCAGGCCAAAATATAAAGCAACTGAAAGAAGCTGTACAAGATCAGAAATCATGGAGAGAGCTGGCTTATGGAATCGCCAAGGGTCGGGTATGACTGAATGGATAATTCGATATTGCATTATACATTATATATATTACACAGAGACCCATTATCTACATTATATGTATATTTTGCTGATGAATAAGTAGTCACTGACCATAAGCAGCAGTGCCAACAGGATGTGATGTTGTGAGGGATAATGCTGTTGTTGTCAGCCCTTCAAAACAGACCAGACTAGGAAACCAATGACATGTAGGTGAATACTACTTTACTGAAAAGTTATAGTAACAGAATCTTGCAAGTCTGAATGTTCTTCCCTGCTCCCTCCCTTTATCTTCGTGAGAACTAGAGAAGGGTTTGTCTGAGATGTTTACTTAGATTACGTACCTGCCCTGGACTCAGTCCTCTTTTATCTGACCATTGTCTTGGTAGTAGCTGTTCTTCCTGTCCCTCAAGGCATTCCCTCTGCCCTCTACAGTTGTACACAATGCCACAGAAATCCAAAGATGGCACTGTGAAAGGGTAAATGTGGACTGACTTAAATGTCCAACCTCATCTCCCTGGCTGCAGGCAGTGGTACAGTCAGTACTGGGGTAGGGCCAAGATGAAATGCATTAGCTGGGCTTATGACCAGGCAGCCACAGGCAAGTAATTGGATCAAAGCCCTCTAGAAGCCTGGTTATTTATGTAGCCAGAACTGGAAAAAAGCTCAAAATGTATTGAAAATGCTTAGGATGGAAACATGGAATGTCCATATTATGGACCAAGGAAACCTGGATATTGTTGAAGTGGAATATTCTTGGAATAAATGAACTAAAATGGACAGGAATAGGATACTTCCAATCAGATGAATTCAAAATATTGTATTCTGGAAAAGAATGCACAGAAAGAATAAAGTGGCAATTATCATTTCAAAACTTATCACTGCATGTGTAATGGGATATAACCCTGTCAGTGACATAATAATTTCTATCAGAATTCAAGAACAGCTGATCAATTTCACAGTTATACAGGTCTATGTACCAGTGATGGATGCTGAAGAAGAGGTTGATGGGTGCTATGGAAGGTTACAACAAGTAATGGATCAAACCCCAAAGAAAGATGTTCTAATCATCATTGGTGACATCAGTGCAAAAGTTGGAAGACTGAAAACTATTGGAAAATATAGACTAGGAACCTGCAGTGATGCAGGACAACAACTGATAGACTTCTGAGTCGAAAATGGTCTGTCTGTTAATAACACATTATTCCAGCAAAAAATGGACAATGCGTTAATCAAATCATTTTATGTAGGCAACAGATGGAGAAGTTCTCTTCTGACTTGCAAAACACTGCTGGGTGCTGACTGTGGATCAGACCATCAGCTATCAATCAAAGAAATACATTTCAGACTGAAAAAGACGAAAAAGAATCCAATGCCAGCGAGGTATAGACAATATCCTCAAGCGTATTCCTGAAGACTGAGGTTAGAAACGGATTCAAAGACCTGGACCTTGCGGATAGAAAGCCTGCAGAACTGTGGGAAGAAGCTAACATGTTTGTAAAAGAGGAAGACGGGAAGCATATAACAAGAGTCAGGAAGAAATGAAGGGCATATCCATAGAAATTGATAAGGAAAGAAGACTGGTGAAAGTCAGAGGAGATACTGGGAGAACAAGAGAGCTTATGCAAACTTCCAGCTGAAGGCATACAAGGCAGGAGAGATAAAGACATATATTGGAACCTGGAACCTGGAATGCAGACCAGTAGAAGAAAATAATGAAATGGGAAGAACAAGGATCTATTTAGGAAAATAAGAGAAATCACAGGAACATTCTAATCTCATGTTGGTGTCATAAGGAACAAGCAGGGAAAGGATTTAATGATGAATCATAATGTTAAAAAAAAGATGGGAGGAATGCTGTTCATGGAAGACCTGCACAAGAAGACCGGCTCAGATGAAACCATATTTCATATGGAAGAATTTGAGGAAGAACTAGCAGGGCTGAAGGAGGAGGTCAATGGGCTACCAACCAGCTGGTAAATAGCCTCAAAAGTGGACGAAATCCTAACTGAGCTTTTATGGAATTGCCCATATTATGATTTCAAAATTCCATGGAAGCCCACTGTCTCCAAAGATAATCTGGTCTTGTATGGCACCTTTTTTTCCACTGCGAAGAAACAATTTCTGACAGATTCCAGCTTTAATGCTACAGAGAGACATGGTCTTCTAAATTCACCCCAGTGATATTTCACTAAAGCATTGTTTTTGACGAGGATAATTGGGGCTTCTGAAAAGGCTTTGATCTTTTAAAAATGCAATGAAATTGTAATAATAGTAATAGTCAAACACTATTGCTAGTTCCAATTGAATTTTGCCCTTGGCACGTATTTGTTCAGTAGCCTTTATAGCCATCCTGAAGCATGGGTATCTTTCTTCATCTTAGCCAGAATTGAACAGCTATCATCTCATTCCATTATTTGTGAAGTGAAGTGTGTGTGTGTGTGAGAGAGAGAGAGGGGGGGGGGAATTCACACCTGTTTTATTCAGTGGCGTTTGAGATATAAATTCTGTTTGGACCTGCCTTTTAATCTGAAAAAAAATATATATATATATTTAAAAATAATTATTTTATGTCTTCTCAGGCCTAGCCCTACATGTAATCTTTGAAAGCCAGGATGATATTGCAATTATAAGGTGATATAAATTTAAATAATCAATCAATCAATCAAGGATTTGAATGAGGAATAGGGTGACCCAGATTCCAGGCCACCCTGAGTCAGGAAAGTTCACTGATTGACTTTGGGTGACTCATTTTTCTCTTACCCCAACCTACCCTGCAGGATTGCTGTTGGGGGAAAACACTGGAGGAGGGAGGGCTTGATCATGAGGGTCCACAGGCCAGGAGGAACAACAACAGTGTGACTTACATTCTTGTGTCAGATACTGTGATGCAAGAACTAAGTTGCATCCTTTGTTCAATGAGGTCATAATGCACATGTTGTCATTCTGACATCACTCTGGCTTGTTCTAAACCCTGTGGCTAGTCTATGGCTAGCTGTGGCTTGAGCTTCTGGGGAAAAAGTGGGTGGAAGATTGAAGAAAGAAAAGACATGACTTTGCTTTGGCCCCATTTCCTGTATCAATTTAACAAAAAAGGGTCAAGCTTGATGTTGGCTTCCTTTCAGAGCTCAAGGCAATGAAGGTAATGTTCCCTTCTCCCCCCTTTCCCCATAACAACAATCCTGTGTGTGGATAAGGCTGGGAGAAAGGCTGACTCAGTGTCACCCAAGGAGCTTCATAGTTGAACCAACCCCTTCTTAACCCCTTCACTACATTGGCTCACACATTTGATTAGGAATTGTTAGATATGGAAAAGGGGTCTGCTCTACCTTCTCCTCTCAGAATGCCCAGCTCTGGGAAAGATCTTGATTTATTTGGTAGGAAGGTCTGCCAAGGGGCTAAACAGGTGTCACACCCCACCTAGAATTTAGTCCATAATTTAAAAAAAAAGAAAGAAAGAAAGGAACACAACAAACTAGTTGACATGATTGTCAGATCTCAGGAAAGCCTTTGGATCCTGGACTTCTGGTGGGGATCATGGTGGATTGATTCACTCCTTTTAAAGCAGAGCCAATGACTCAGATTTGTGAGGGGGTGGGGCTGGCTTCCGGAGCCCGAAGAATTCTCTGGATCCAAGGAAAATCCGGGAAATTAACCCACTTGTCCTCCGAACGGCTGTTCTTCGCGGGAATTTTTGGATGGATTTTTGGTGACTAAGATGAATGCTTTGCCCAGGATGTTATTCTCACTTTAGGTTAGATAAAGGTAAAGATTTCCCTTGACATGAAGTCCAGTCATGTCCGACTCTAGGGGGCGGTGCTCATCTCCGTTTCAAAGCCGAAGAGCCGGCGTTTGTCCGTAGACACTTCCGTGGTCATGTGGCCGGCATGACTGAACAGAACGCCATTACTTGCCCGCCGAAGCGGTACCTATTAATCGACTCACATTGGCATGTTTTTGAACTGCTAGGTTGGCAGGAGCTGGGACTAGCAACGGGAGCTCACCCTGCCACGCGGATTCGAACCGCCAACCTTCTAATCAGCAAGCTCAGCAGCTCAGCGGTTTAACCAGTACACTTTAGGTTATATTGATACTAAGAGTGGAAGTATCCTTTAACTATAGGTAATAAAGTATTTTTATGTTTGATATACGAGGTGAAGATACTTCTGTCATTTATAGTGGATTTATAAGAACGTTAAGAAATACTAGGAGTAGATATGTATTTTAATATTGAGAACTTTTAATTGAATAAGATTCTTATTATTATAGTTGGTATGGATTTTGGTGATTAAGATGAATGCCTAGGATGTTCTTTTTATTTTAGATAATACTAATATTGATAACGGAAGTATTATTTCGGTCGTATTAAAAAAATATTTTTAAGATATATGAAGTGAAGGCATTTTTTGTCTTTTAAGAATGTTAAGAATTACTGGGAAAAGATATGTGCTGTAATTTTAAAGGTTTTTAAGTTGACTGTATAATGGAATTTATCCCCTGTAAGTTTGATGAATATTTAGTAACAGTTTGGATTTTGTTTCTTTTATAATAAGAGTAAGATTCTTTTTTTTTAATGTACAGTGGTAGAAGGTTTTATTAGGGGAATAATAAGATAAATTTAATGGATTTGGCAGAGATGCCAGAACTGACTATAAGGATGAGAGATAATATTTAGTTTAAATTTGTTTCTGGTAGAGAATTGCTTTTGGGCTTTTTGTTTGTAACTGAAAAATTTAGTTTTGGATTTTGATCATTAGGTTGAAATGGAGTATAGAAATAATGTTTATTATAGTTAAAATTGGAGTAAGAGATTGATGTATTATATATATATGTGTGTGTCTGTGTGTTTGTTGTAAAGGGTCAGAAGTCATTCTTTTTGTATCTTTTTCTATTTATTTTGCACTTTTTATTTTGTCTCTTTTTTCTTTAGTTCTCTTTCAGTCCTTTTCTGTCTTTTCATGTTTTATCTTTACTTTGAAAATGCAATAAAGTTATTATAAAAAGAAAAGGAAAGCCTTTGGATCCTGTTCCACCTTACCTTCCTTTAAGCCCCGTTGGCATTGGGATCCTAGAGCCTCAAAAGGGCCCAGGTCTGGAATATGAAAATGTTGAATACTTATCCCCCTGCTTGGAACTTTCTCTCCAGCCACAGAGAAAGAAGCAGGATCATAAGATCATATTCCTGCTCTGGTTCAACCACCAGAGTGTGTTACTGACACAACTAAGCCTAGTTGTGTGTCCCTGCACTGGCTAACAAGAAATTTGCCGTTTTTTCAGTGTGATTTCTTAAGAAGAATAAGGAACATTGAATAGCAGAGTTCCACTATTTTTCTTCTTTTTTCCTTTGTCTTCTTTTGTTGCCACCTTCTGTCTTAATCACATATGCCAAATCCTGGTTATTACCAAACTGTGCAGTCATTCCCTTCTTAACAATTAAGAATTTGATTTCTTACGGAAGAGCCCCAGAGCAATGAGAAGCCATTCTTTTGCAGTGGCCTGTCTTTTAGTCTTGCTCTTCCTGTTGAATCTGCAGTATACATTTTGAGCATCTTACTGAATAATTGGATGCTCCTGCCCCACGCCCACTCTTTCTCATCTCCCCCGTAGGATTCAGAGACTTTGTAAACAAAACTCTTGATCTTTATCAACAACATGGGTATCTGGGTTAAATCACAGCTCAGTGGTATGACATTATTTGTCTTGACCATAGGTCATAACAGAAGCTGGGAAATTCAGGAGAATTACATTCTTTAAACGAAAAACAAAAAACAAAGCTGGTCAGCACAATGTACAGGACTGATCAAGAAGGCCTACTGTACGGCCTCTTCAAAATGCAGAGCTAGTACATAATCAGCAGGAGTTGCCCTTATAGGAGCTGACACATTCAGAGCTCGTTCTCAAATTCTTTAAAGTATAAATGACCCAACTGGGATTTTAAAGGATCATTGTTGTGTCAGTATTGGCCACTGCTGACTTGTAGAGAACAATAACCACAGAGTTCCCTCCCTTTTAATCTGCAGCCTTTCCCCACTCACTGTGGGATGAACACAAGCACTTTGAAGGCACACTCTCTCTCCTTTTTTTAGATCTTTTATCCCGCCTTTATTATTGTTATAAATGACTCAAGATGGGGAATATACCTAATACTCCTTCCTCCTCCTATTTTCTCCACAACAACAAGCCCACAACAACAACCCTGTGAGGTGGGCTGGGCTGAGAGAGAGTGCGGAGTCCTTGGTGCACTCTGAGCTTGGTTGGTTTCCTGCAGATGTTTCGTTGCCCAGCCAGGCAACATCTTCAGTTCTAGAAGAGAGTGGGGTTTGCTCCCTGTTTATATCCAGTAGCCTGCCCTGCCAGTGTTGGTGGGGGTGGGGTGTTCTCCTTGGCAGGTCCTTGATTGGGGTATTACTCTCTGCTTGATTGTTTGCTTGATTGTTTGTCTGCTTGATTTTTCTCTCTCCTTGCTAGTTCCTTGATTAGGGAATTGTTCTCTGCCTGATTGTTTGTCGCTGCTTATCTGGGTGTCGGCTGTTGGAGAGGACGTGTCCTGGTCTTTTTGCTTCCTTCCTAGCTTTTTTATTGTCTCTTTTGCATGGCATGTACATGTGGTTTATCTCTATGTGTCTACGGATGGCTGATTTGCCTGAATGCCATGCTTCCAGGAACTCCCTTGCATTTTTGGATTTGACTTGGTCTAGGATGCTCTCAGTTTCCCAGCTGAAACTATGGTTGAGTCTGTCCATGTGTGGTGAGATTAAGGAGTTTACATTGTGTTTTCTGACTGCCAGTGGGTGTTCGTGGATGCGCTCTGCTGGTCTTCTGCCTGTCTGTGCTCCTTAGTGGCTGTTACAGTCCTTACACTGTATGTTGTAGGTGACTCCTCTTTTTTCTTCTTGGGCTACTGGGACTTTTGGTTTACTTAAGATGTATTGGAGGGTTTTAGTTGGTTCGTGTGCTGTGGGAGAGTAAGAGACAGTGACTGGCCCAAAGTCACCCTGCCATTTTTCATGCCTAAGGCAGGACTAGAACTCACAGTCTCCTGGTTCCTAGCCCTCTGCCATAACCACTAGACCAAACTGGCTGTCTTTCAACTAAAGGCAGAAATCTTGGCAGATGAAAGCCTTTTCCTGTCCCGCCATAGCTCTGCAAGGTTGACATGGGGTACTAGCCACATTTACTCTTCTGTGCCAGCAGTTCAAGAACTTAATGGAGGACTGGAGAGCCACATCAGGAAAGTGATGTTGCAGAGTGGGTAAGACCAAACGTCACTCTTTGGCAAGGCTGAGTTTGGGATTGATTTCCCCACCTTTTTCTTGGTTAACTCTATTTTCTCCAGCTAGAGCAGTGTTTCTCAATGTTAGCCATTTTAAGATGTGTGGACTTCAACTCTCAGAATACCCAGCCAGCATTCTGGGAGTTGAAATCCACACAAAGTGGCTAACATTGAGAAACACTGAGCTAGAGGGAAGCACCTATCCAACATTGGCAAATTCCAAAAAGCTAAGAAGGACAGGTCCTGATTAGTGCTTGGATGGGAGACTGACTACCCAGAAATCTCAGACCAGTAGTCTAGGTTGGAAAGTAAAAACAAATCCAGAAGAAGGAATTGACAAACCAGCTCCATATCAGTGCCAAGAAAACTCCAAGGACATTTGCATGAAATCACCAGGATGTGACCTCAGTTCAGAGGAGACTTCACCTAACCCTATTTTAGAACTGTGCTTCAGCTTTTGTATGTTTCCTGCTTCAGAATGCCAGGACCAACACCATCTTTTCCTTTGTTTTATTCTGATGGGGAGAGACAATAATTATGCTAATCCCAGGGGCATCTATGGGGAGAGGGGTCAAAAAACGTTAAGAGGGCAGTTGTCAGTGCTCCTTTTTATGTGTAATGCACACAGCACATGTAAGAAAGGGATGGCTTTGATCACACTGTCATGTCTGCTACTTGGACTTTTTCCATCCCCCCTCCAGCAAATCCCCCTGTCTAAGCCTATATTGGTGTTTGCACTTTGCTTTCAGATGGTTCTCCCTCAAAGTGGCCCTAAGCAGCACTGCTGATTCTCAGCAATTCCACCAACCAACCATGGTCATGACTTCATGGCTCTGAGCCTGGTTATCAGTAGGGCACTCTTTCTCCAGTTGTGTTGCCTGTCCTAGATCAATTACAGTAGGTGTTCTCTAGGACTTATCATTAAAATCATGTCATCTTGGGGGACCTTGAGGATCTGCCTTTTTTGTGGCAACCCTTACCCTATGGAGTAGATTCTTCTCCCCCCACCCCCAAAGTCTGCTTGCCCCAACCCTGTTTGTCTTTAGAAGGCCATTAAAACATGGTTCTTTCAACAGGTCCTGGAAAAGGGGCACTCTGTGACCTCATTCTGATATTGAAATTTTATTCCTTGGTTCTTGGTGTTACCTTTTCTGACATAGTAATATAGGACCTTTTTATTACTGTTTTCTACTTGTTTTATTGTTTTAATATGTGTATGTCCCCTGTGGTCATTTAGACAACTTATAAATTGAACTAATAAATGAGTAGGTTCTGGAGGCCATGTAGAAAATGTTAATTTCTGGCTTCAGTGATATGTTGAGATACTTAAGCCTAAATAAATTTAAGGAACACATTCAAGATCCTGCAAAAGTTGACCTCACTTCCTGCTAAGGAACCAATTGTAAATAGCAATTGAGTTAACTATGCCTGCCCTTTTGCTGGCAGAGATAATATTTATTTCCTTTATCTATTGCCCAAGCCCATGGCAGTTTGTATTCAGAAAAAAATTAAAAACAGAAACAATTAAAAAGTCAGCATCATCCGAAAACAGGAATCAAAAGAACATCAACACAAAAATCATAACACACACAGCATGGCCTGAGCTCAACAGTGGGCAACCTCAAATTCCAGGGCACTAAGGAGAAAATCAGTCTTGGTGGCTTTCTGAAAAGATACCAGCGTTGGTGTCAGTTTAACCTCTGGCGGGACACTATGCTGCAAAGCTTTCCCTTCAGAAATTAGGACCCTGTTGGCCTCTCATACAGCCATGAAGACCTGGTTATATGGCCTGGCCTGGGGCCCCGAGTGTGCTAAGGGCCCTATTTCTTGGCTGTATTGACATCTGTGGCAGCAGTTTTACTCAGTGACCATATATATGTATTTTGTACTGTTGTAATTGTTTTTAATTGTCTTATGTTTTCATGACTGTACACCCCCCAGAGTCACTTGCTGAGATGGGCAGCTATAGAAATCAAATAAATAAATAAATTGTAATCACCAACACAGAAAAACAGGTCTCCATTGATCTCACTTCTCATAGGCTGGGTATAGTCAAGTTGAGCAAACTGGATGAATCAGTTCTACCTGGGGGAGATGGCCCTCCATGTATAAAGCCAAGTCATATGGAGCTTCAAAGGTTAAAGGCTAATAGAGTTGAAGGTATGAGTCAATGTTGCCAGGACCACCTGTTCCATAATACCATTCTCCATTACTCCCAATGGAGGAAAATTGTAAAAACGTAGATATGTTAAAAAAGCTAAAGGTTTCCCTCGACGTAAAGTCCAGTCGAATCCAACTCTAGGGGGCGGTGCTCATCTCCGTTTCTAAGCCTTGGAGCTGGCGTTGTCATAGACACTTCCGGGTCATGTGGCCAGCATGATGACACGGAACGCCGTTACCTTCCCGCCGAAGCGGTACCTATTGATCTACTCACATTTGCATGTTTTCGAACTGCTAGGTGAGCAGGAGCTGGGACGAGCAACGGGAGCTCACCCCGCCGCGCGGTTTCGAACCGCCGACCTTCTGATCGACAGCTCAGCGGTTTAACCCACAGCATCTAAGGAAAACTATCTTCCCATAACTGGCATAAGCCAGCAGAGCTAGAACAAAAAATGTCATAAAGATGGTGATGGAAAAAGTATGGTATTATGGTATATTATAGTGGTGGGAAAATGATAGTATTGTCAAGATACAGGCTTTGCCTTTTGCCCCCGCCCCCCATAAACACTTATGTGGAAGAAGTAGTAGATTTTGTAACTTCTTGAAAAGCCAGTTGTAACTTGGAAATAATAAGCCAATGTTTTCTCTAGCTGCATGCTCTTTCTCTTTCTCTCTCTCTCCCTCTCTCTCCCTTTGGTTTTTAGAGTTTAAAACACAAGTGGTTTCCAGAGGAGCTCAAGTTATCGCTGCTGCAGTGTTGAATATCAGATATTTTATGCTGATCTAGAAGTCTTATTACCACGGCTGAAAGGGAAAGTAATTCAGAGCATTTCTAAAGACGTTTAGTTCTGTGCTGTCACAGAAAAAGCACCTGGTTAAGTCTGCTCAAAGGGGCCAGTCTAAATGCTTCTAACTCTCACGGAAATCTGATCGCGCCTCCTTGGAGTTCAAAATAAGAGCCTCAGAAAGAGAAAGCGTTTGATGCATTGTGTATGTAGAGATAACAATCCATTCATAGCATTGTTAGCCTGGCATAATATATAAATACAATGTCAGGCTAACAATTTATGGGAGCAGACAGCATCATGCCCCTATATTGCAGGATTATTTTATGCCCCACAGGAAAGTTCTCCTGCATTTGATGTGCAAGTTCTCATTCAATTTGTGAAGGGTGGGGATGGAGGGAAATGACTTTGAGTAGACTAGTGAAATGGTCATGGATGGAGACGTGTAATGCTCTTATGTGGTTTAAATATGGTGGAGCTAGGAGGCAAGAGTGACCATCTGTCTGTCACTGTACAAGCCTCTCTCTGATGATCTGCAGCCTCCCTGGTTTCCTACATTTCTATCAAACTCTTCCCCTGGGGCTTTTCCAGGTTTGGACATGTGGGCAATTGGGGAGGTTTCAGCGTGACGGAAGAACTTGTAATAGAAAATGACAACATCAGCAGTCGTACCATCTTCTGCCTCTATCCATGAAGGCAGACAAATGGGAACAGGTTTACCAAAAAGCAGCAGGAATAATCAGGGAACTGGAAAGTCAGATCACTGAAGAGAAATTGAAGGAATTTGGAATATTTAGCTTTGAAAAGAGAAAATGAAGAGGTACATGTATACAGTATGTGATAACATTCTTTAAGTATCTAAAGAGGTACCACAAAGAGGAATCCCAAGATCCATTCTTTATTGTGCCTCTAGCAAGACATGGAAAAATGTATTTAAGTTACAGATAGAAAGTTTCTGTTTGATTGTTCTGTCTACCTATATCCATCCATCCAGCCATCCATTCAGCCATCCTAACTACCAGCAGACCTATCTCTCCATTGTAAGAGCGAGTGAACAGTAGAATCAATTATCCAGAGAAGTGATAGGCTTCCCTTTTATCTTCAAACAGATGCTAGACCACTGTCAGTGATGCTTTAATTTTGATTCCTGCACCAAGCAGGAGGTGGGTCTCAGAGCCAAAAAGGCCCCTTCCAACTCTAGAAGCAGCACACAAACAGAGAAAGAAGTTCTCAGGCATGCTGAGAAGAAAGACTGAAAATGGAACCCTATTCTATACGGAGGAAAGTATTTGAGGAACTGCAACACAGATTTCAGCACAGCTATATATGTGTGGGCATCAGTGTGTAGCATGTGTGTGTGTGTGTGTGTGTGATGAAATGAGCATCACAACACTGCAATGCAAGGTCTGCCAATTTTGTATCTGTGTCATGGTATCACAACCACGGATTAAAGGGACATTGTGCTTGTGTCATCATTCTGACAAAAGTGTTGGTTCTGTAGACAGCTCTGCAGCCACATGATGTGATTGCTGCACATCAACAGCAGGGCAGATCCTGTGATGTAAGGATGCCTGTTTCTGAGCAGTTGCTACAGCAGGGATCTGCCAGATATTTTCTGCAAAGTGAACAAAGCCATGAACTATCCTTAAATGTGGTCTTTGAGAGCCAGTTAGGTGTAGTGGTTAAAGGCACCAGACTTGAAAATAGGGGATTTGAGTTCTAGTCCTGCCTTAGGCACAAAGCCAGCTGGGTGATTTTGGGCCAGTCCCTCCTTCTCAGCCCAAGAGCCAATCAGGCATGGTATGAGAGTTCTAGTCCTGCCTTAGGCACAAAGCCAGCTGGGTGATTTTGGGCCAGTCCCTCCCTCTCAGCCCAAGAGCCAATCAGGCGTGGTATGAGAGTTCTAGTCCCACCTTGGGCACGAAGCCAGCTGGGTGATTTTGGGCCAGTCCCTCTCCCTCTGCCCTGGGAAGAAGAAGGCAAGGACAAACCACTTCCAAAAATGTTGCCGAGTGAATTGCTGGGACTTTTCCAGAAAGTTGTCAGGAGTCAAGCTGCACACACGCACACAGAAAGGATAACTAGGTTACACAGAAACCAAGGGTACAAATCAGGGGTGAAGTATCATGGAGAATTCATAATTCTCCGTTAGAAATATTTCCTTTTTGAAGTGTATTAAAATCTCTTTTGAACTGAGCTCAACTCCTGGTGACTTCATTAATTAAAAATTAATGGATTAACTTCATTAATTAACCAATTAACAATTAATTGACTGGGTTTGGAGGCTGCCCAGCTCCAAAAAGACTCTGGGCAACTTGCAATATTTAAAATACATAATTTAAGAAACAGACAAAACTGAATCTGTAATATTCAAAAAAGATTTGACAGGGGCTCCAAAAACACGTTAACCCCAGGCCTGGAAAAAAGCCATGCCTTAAGAAACTTCCAGAACTTTGGGGGAAAGGGACCATTCATCTCCCTGTGGAGATGTTGTTCTAGACGGCAGGGGCTGTGGAAGAAAAACCATGCTTCCTCAGTCCCACAAGATGACAACATTTAACAAAGGGGGGCTGGAGCGTGGGGAATATGAAGGAGGGGAGGCAAAGCACTATCAGGCTTGTAAGATTCTGTTGTTTTATAGCCTATCCTAATAAATTATAGTTCCAGTCTTCCTGTGGAGTTGATTTCTTGATCTGGTCTACCTCGTGGGGCTGACACCACTGCCCACCCAGCAATGGAATCCACAGCTCAAGCAGGGATGATGCTGTATAGCAGGGAGAATGTCTGCCCTTTGAGGTGGACCGAACTTGGACACCAAAGTTATGAATACTGAAACTTTTATTATAGGGTGACAGTAGCAGAATCTCCCCTCCCTGCCTTTATCATAAAGAGAATTAGCGAGGGTCACGTCTGAGTTGCTTTCTCAAATTCCATTCCTGCTTTGGACTCAGATTTCTCTTCCTCCTGTTCCTCAAGGTTATTCTCACTGCCCGTTGCAGAGGACAGTGCTACAGCAGTAGTCTCAGCTGTTCCCGAAGGCCCAACTTCAACCAGAGGGTCTCTCATCCAGTTATCTGCAGAGCAGCGCCCCTGAAAGCCCTCGATGGCTCACGGTTCATAGTATTGTTTGATTCACCATGGAGCATTGGGAACCATGGAACCCAATGACTGCAGAAGCCCTGATTTCTCGGAATCAATCACCAGTGTAATTAATCTGCTTCTCAGCCTTTTGGCTAAGATCAAGCATAGTATCTGTTCAGTTTTAATCCAGGGAACATTTTCATCATTCTCCAAGCACAACTTTCATAGTCAAAGCCAAATCAGTCTTGTTCACCCTTCCTATTTTCTACATGACCCCTAATTAGCTACCTTAATTCCTCTGATTAAATCAGGAAACAGCCTAAGCTTAAATACACACACATTTGATTATGACCAATGGCCAGAATAGGTACAGTATAAGCAGGATTTCGGAAATTGATGCTAACATGTCAAGTCGTAAAGGAAACAATCACACCAAATAATACAGAAGTGAATCTTTGCTCAGCCTCATTATAGGAAATATTTCAGCCCATCATACTGTTTTCAGAACAAAGAAGAAAATGGTTTAAACCCAATGCAGCAGCTCCACTGATATTTCATTTTGTCAAAGTATATCTAGGTGTACCTTCATCTTAATAATATTCATTCTGCAGCCATCATCTTGTTCCTTAAGTTCACCTTCCAATTTTGTTAAATCAAATCTGTCTGGTCTTGTCTTTGCCTGTCTTCTTTTTGCTTCCTTTCGTAATCTTTCATGGTTAGCAAACTGTTCTTTTTCAGACTAGGCTCTGCTCAACCGGGAAATCCCATTCCCCAAGGACTGTCTTATATACTCCCTTTAATTGAGCTAATTGGCAGCAAGTATAACACATTTCTTAATTTAACTACACAGTGATTACAGACCTGTTCCAGAAAATCCTGATGAATTTACTCTCCTACATATGTATTTTTTAAAAAATGCAAAACAAAACATCAAGTTTTCATCTAACACACCAAAAAGCAGAGATAAAGCAGATTGGTTGTTGAAATGTGTCTTTAGGGCAGCGTTTCTCAACCTCAGAGACTTTTAAGACGTGCGGACTCCGACTCCCAGAATTCTCCAGCCAACATGTGAGTTGGAGTCCACACGTCTTAAAGTTGCTGAGGTTGAGAAACACTGCTTTAGAGACATCCCCAGTGGGGTCAAGCAAGCCAAGATGGCAGCTGGACCTGTGTGATCAAGTCACCACCCCTTTTTATTTAGTTATTCTTTAAATATAATCTTTATTGAAATTTTTAACAAGATGAAAACAATATAAAATAGAAGAAGAAATAGAAAGAAGAACCGAAAAGAAAAGAAAAGAAAAGAAAAGAAAGAAAGAAAGAAAGAAAGAAAGAAAAATGGTTATAAAGAAGAGGCTTCCAATTTTTTTGACAGTGGTTATAAATGCATTTATACTTTACCCTCTCTCTCTAAGGTTACATCATAATTTTCTTCATTCCATAAGCCACCCTTTCTAATCTTCAAACCCATAAATCACTCATGGGTTCATTTTTCTCTTTTTTTTTTTTTAGCAAAAAGTCCATAAGGGATTTCCAGTCACTGATAAATGTAGACCACCCCCTCGTTAAAGTGCAACACATATAAAAAAGCAGTGGGCTTGGATGATACAGTCACAGTCAGCATCTTGACTTTTTGACCCCCTCTGCAGAAGCCTCTGGTGTTTATTTAATCCATGGTTGCACCACTTTCCATACATCATCTTCAGGAGATGTAAAACAACCATTTAAAGCAATGGGTGAGTAGACAAAAGCAATAACTTAACAATGAAAAGAATTACCAGCATTAAAACATTTAAAATATGCAACATGGCACTTAGAGAAGGCTTAGATCAGGAGAGGACAACCCATTCTGGAACCCCACAATAAAACTGAGTGGCCCAACTTCAGTACCATTTTGTTTGTTCAAAATGAAGGATGGAATAGGATTTGTAACCCAGAGGGCTCTCTCTCCCATTTGCAACCTTAACCTTATCCCAATGCCTTACAATCCTTACTTTTGACCAGCTTTCTTTTACATGGGACAGATTTTTTTCTTTGTGTTTGATAGATCAAGGGCTAGATTGTCCTGGTTTCCAAAAAGGGACAGAAACTTCTCCAGTGCTGTGGTGACATCACTGGAAGGGGAAAGCTGATTTTTTTTTCCAATCTTTTTGGGGATTGAGGGGCTTTAAGGGAACAGAAGCAGGAGTTTTCTGAAGACACTGCTGGATTTGACCCCTTGAGACCTCTGAAAGTTGTTAGGAAAATATTGATTCAAGGTGAGATAAGAAACAAAATAATAAATACATGACTGACTGGACAGTCATCTGATCAAATATATTTAAGTAAATTTTAACTGAAACGAAACAACATTAAATACATTTTTTTTCTCCTGGCCCCAGGAAAAAAACTTATAATACATTTTTTTTAAAAAAGCAAGTCAATCGATTGCACCCATCTTGATCTCTGTTACTCAAGTTCTTCATAACTGTAAACAATGAAAGGCTGTTTTTTATAATCTTCAATTTATAACTTCTGTACAATATTTTTCCCCCCTGACTCTCATTTTAACTGCTTATTGTGAGCAAAAGAAGAATCCTATCCACAAACTGGATCCAATCCAGCTAGGAACAGGGAACTGTCAGCTACAGCCCTGTTGAGATTCTCATCTTTTAAATTCTGTATTCATTTTGGCCTCTTTTCTTCACCCGATTGCAAATCTGGCAATATATGTATTCTGCACAAAAGAGTAGAAATTTCTGCGTGTGTCTCTCCAGTCAAAAATCGATGCTTTTATTACTATTATGTTTGTTAGTGTGCAGTTTTTCCCCAATGTCTTGCATTTTGTGAGCCCTTTTTATAAATAAATGCATTCTGGATGCCAGCCAATCATGATGAAAAACTGTAGAATGTGCAGATGTTGGAACTCAATTGCACCCCACATGCAAGTTTTAGAGATGTCTACTGGCCAAACTCAAATCAAATGTTTTCTATATCATGGATTCCATCCCATCCATCCATCCATCCATCCATCCATTTATCCATCTATCCATCCATCCCATTCATCCATCCTCCCTTTGATCTGAAAGGGAAAAAAAAATCTGATTTCTTCTCTGTGAAAGTTGAGCCAGTATCCTCTCACACTGCCATGTGATGGGTGAATGATTGGCCCTTGTGGTATACTTGGCACACGTTAAAGATTGCTCAAATATGGAAAATTGTATAGGGGGAAGTGATAGCACTCATGGCATGATGTCATTTGCATGATGATATCATGCCATGAATGCCATTGTTTTGACATCATTGTGCCTTATACCAGATGCCTATGGGACCGCCTACACCTTCTACTCTAGCAATGTAGAATGGAATTATTATTATGCTGGGAAAGGTAGAAAGAAAGAAAAAGAGGATGACCAGCAGCAAAGTGGATGGACTCAGTTTCAGTGGTACTGGAAGATCTGAAGAAACAAGTTAGAGACAGATTTCCTGGACAAAATCTTTGTTGCCACTAAGAATCAACACTGACAAGATGGTGCATAATCAATGCAGTAATGTTTTTATAAGGTGCTTTAATGACAGGCATTATTTTTTAGATAGGTTTCTACTGAAATTCCTTCCCACATTGTTTTCTCTTCCTTGCAACCTAGATTTTGTTCACTGCACCTAATAGACAAAAGTCTCCTCTGAATCAAGCTTGACGCCTCCAATATAACGATGCAGGGTTTCATGGCTAGTGTCAATCCGGTGGTGATGAAGTTCCAGGCTAAAAGGCCATGGTGCACTTATATGGTATCCTGACGTTTCACCAGCAACTGGGGCCTGGCATCCTCAGAGCTGAAAGTGGTCTGCTTTGTAGCTCATCGCCACTGGACCACTTCCAACTGCATGAACAAGTCCTGTAGTTTCCACAGCAACAATATGGATATGATTTACCATTACCTTCCTCTGGGGAGTGTGTTTTGATTCCCCAGTCTAGTCTCTAGTCTTGGATTTTCAGATGGATTCCCATCCTAGTGCTAAGCAAGTCCCTTCACTTGCTGCACTTCTCAACATCAACCTAAGTTGGCTAGGGCTGCAACTATTTAATTCATTCCTAAATAGTTGGGTTGAGGGACTTATCTGGGCTACCCGGACTAATGAATCTTCCAAGATGCATAATTCTTTTAAGATGACTGTTCTGAAAACAGGGCCACCATTATGCTGAAATGATATCCGGGAGATATAATTGTCCCTCTGTGATCATTCTTGCACGTCGATGATGTTTTTAAAGTTTAATTTCAGTCTCACTCCCCATTTATCCCAGCATCATCAAAATCCTACCTGAGAGACACTTTGTGAACTTAAATTCATAATGTTTGTGTATACAAGAAAACACATTGGCAATACACACACACACTGTACATACATACATATATGCATTTACATGCATATACATATATATTTGAAAAAAATAATAAAAACAAACTGATAATTTCCTGGCTGCTGCTGGCTGGACAGGCAATAGCAAATTACCCTACAGGGCTTTTCAGTTTTTCATTTCAGCCTCTTCAAGTTGTCTTGCAAACTGGAGACTATTGTCAAATTTTGCCTCCTTTTTTTCCTTCCTGTGGCTATCTTGACTGAGAATAATTTCTTCTCCTTTTTCATATGTACTCCCTTCCTGATATTCATGTCTGAAAATGGAGTCAGCATGTCCCCGAGGGAAGTTTTATTGCAGTGAAGCGGCCGCGATGTACTGAAAATGTCAAGTCTTAATGACAAGGAAACAGTTCAGTTGAAAGATACTGATTGTGTGCTATGCAGGGCTTAAATTACAGGAATTCGACCCTCAAGCAAAGAGACTCTTAAAGTCCCTAGATCTGTGATCACTCACACAGAGCTTCAAACAAACACAGGGAAATACTCCATTTCAGTTCATCAAGCTTCAAAATGTCAGGGTGAGGGGGTGAGGGGCATGGCCAATTTAAAACAAAAACAACAGAAAGGGAATTTAACAGCATAAACAGTCCTTATTTTAGAGTCTCTGTCCCTGTTTAAACAGCATTCCTGATTTGCTCTTCAGAGAGATTGTGCTGGGATGCCTGTAAAAATTGCGAGAGCATCTATCTATTCTTTCAGTTTTAGAGTCTTTTCTTGGCTCCTAGAATTTAAATCACTGAACTGGCGAAAAGCGAACACTACATCTTGCTTGAAATGCACAGCTAGCATCTGGCATTGAAATTTGCTTGCATTTCTTCCCTAGGAGTTTTCATTCATGTTGATGAAAGATAATTGGCATTCAAAAGCTCTTTTGAAAGAGATCTTTTTGAAGAACTTAGCTGGGTGGACCATGGTCTTCTTCACTTAATTAGTGATGAGGTGACCAAGAGACGTGGGTGTGAATTTCCTCTCTTTTATTATACAGCCATCTCTGTAGCCTCCCTGGCTCCCCATACTTCCAATCTATCTCCAGAGGAGATATCACATGGAAATTCTTCCCATGATTCATTTGTGGTTCTGGTGCTTTTGTCACACCAAAAAGGGATTCCTGCTCTTGAGAAATTGCTGGAAAAATTCTCTTTCCACTGGAAAAATGTTGAGCAATCTTTCACCCAATTTCTCCTTCTATAAGTTAGCTGTAGAATTTGTATGCCCACAGCAGGACCCTAAGTTGATTGGTGCCCAGCTCTGGGCAAAACACTACACCTGAAATCCTCTTCTGCTATGTATTTCTATCCCCTCTGTCCTCTTCTTTGGTGGGGAAGGCTGTTTGGAGTGAGCACTTAAATATAATGCAGTAGGATGGCTGAGATCCATGCTTTCATTTGTATGTGTCTCAACTTGCCAGGAAAAAAAGAGAGAGAGAGAGAGAGAGAGAGAGAGGGAGGGAGGGAGAGGGGGGGGGGAGAGAGAGAGAAATAAGGAGCACCTCCAGGGGACAGGAGCAACATCAACAACTGCCTTCTGGAAAATGGATGCTTGTGATTGATCACGCTCAGTATATCAGCCAGGGCCAACTTCCATAGCAGTCAGTTTTTGAAACCCACGACAGCATTCTCTCTAGATTCAAAATGTGTGCACTGCCCATATGGTCTGTGAACGGGCAGTCCTAAACATTCATTCCGTGTCATTTCCATTAGCGGGGAACAAGACTGAGAAATGATGAGAAAAGGCTGGTACTGTCCTTCCCAAGGTTTGGTTGGGCAACTTTTTGGCTTATCCCCTATTTTATTCCACACTGCAGCTGCAATTCTGTCTGCAACCCAGATTCAGCTAACATCCATCTAGCGACATGTTACAGATCTTTGATGCAGTCTTTGAAGTTCACATGGTCTATGGTTGGTGTGGGAAAATGGGCCAAAAGTCCTAACCATTACCAAACTCTGTAGAGGTGTCAGTGTTCACTCTTCAAAATGTTTATGAAACTTTCCTCTCTTCCTTTTCTTTTTCCAGTTTTCCAGAATGTACATCTTTGAAAATAACCTTTTCCTTACAAACACCTGTGGTATTCAAACTGTCTACAACCACCTCTTCAACATTGAAAGGACTACGTAGGTGATTTGTTTTCATTTTGTATTTTAATTCGAGTTGGAAATCCATTCCTAGCTCAGGTTATTTAAAGAAAAGTATAAAGCACCAGCAACACTTTAGCACCAAACTTCTGTGCAGTTTATGAGGTTGTGAATTTTAACCTAACAACAAAATTACATGGAACACTTTACTGATATTCTTTTCACGCCATCTGCTTCGCGATTGCTTCAGAATTATACTTAAAACTGAGTTGCCGCAAGCAAAACAGGTCTGATAGAATTTGACTACAATCTCTATCTTTCTGGAAGGAGGAATTAATCTTTGGTTCTCAAAAGCTTTTATGCTTCATAGTTTTTGATAAAACAGAACACTTTTTTTCCAGAAGAGGCAATATGAATTAGGTGCCACGGGGCTGCCAAAGTATTTATGACCCTGATTTTCATAGCTCTAATAGCATACTTGCGAAGTGGTGCTTTTGTTTCTTATAAGCATCACTTGTTGAATTCTCTTTTAATGAGGTTGAATGTAACATGTAATAAAACTCTTGCTTCTTCAAGGAAAAAAACCCTATCCAGTCCAACATCCTATTGGCAAAGCAGATTATTACTGTTGTTGTTTATTGTTCAGTTGCTTCCGACTCTTTGTGACTTCATGGACCAGCCCACGCCAGAGCTTCCTGTTGGTCGTCGCCACCCCCAGCTCCCCCAGGGACGAGTCCGTCACCTCTAGCAATATCTAAATCAACAGGATTTTTAAATCACCTTTTTCCACCTGAAAAGGGTGCTCAAAGAGGCTAAAAATGCAAAGTTTAATCAATAAGTGTAGAGCTAAAGCATAATTAGAATATAAAGTGGTAATAAAGTAGCACTATCACAAGCATTTAAAAACCCAGTTTGAAAAAGGAATGCATCATGATGTACTGGTAAAAGCAAAAATAATGAGAATGTATTGCACTCTTAGCCATTGTAATTCACCGTTTTCTATTCTTGCCATCTGGAGCACAAGACCATGCTTCCGTTCCATCTTATATGGGATGATCCTTAAATTAGAATGGTCATCATCCCAAAACATCTCTTCTACACACTAAACCTCTCCAGATCTTTCCATCATTTCTTTTCAGATCTGGACTTCACATCCCAGGCCAACCTTGTAGCCTTCTTTTGAAAACACTTGAGTTCATCATTGTTGTTCTTAAATGTAATACCCAGGACTGAATGCAACACATTCCAGAGGCCACCTTAGGAGCTCAGTATGAAATAGAACCATCATAACTTGCAAACTGACTTCTGTTAACACAGCCCATGATTGCATTTTTATTTTTAAGAATTGGGTTACAATTAACTTTCTGTTGGGTTGTGGACAAAGCAAATATAAGGGGAAACACTAATTTAATTTATTGATCAAGATGATTAATTGGATTATCTATTATCTGATTGTTACAGTAGGTGGCAGCATCTGACAGTGTCTGATCTCAAAAACAGTTATACAAGTTCAGACTTGGCTTATATCTGGATGGAAGACCACCAGACCTGTTGGCTAGACTAGAAAATTGTAAAAACATCCCGGAGGAAGGCAATGGCAAACCACTTCCATATTGCTGCCAAGGAAACTACATGGAGGTGACCCTATAGTAATCAGAAGTTGAGCTGAACTCATGGGAGATTTTCCATCTACCTTATTGCATAACTGAAAACCAAACTAAATGGTCAATTTCGAATTGTTAATGCAACCGTATATTTAGCAGTTGTGGTGCTATATTACCTTAGGCTCCAGGACTGGTATAGCTATAGGTATAGATCTGTTACTTCGTTTGTTTCTTATATTGCATATATTAATGTGATCTGTTATATCATATTGACTGAAATTGCAGTCTTGTAGGTCATCTGCCAAAGCTTGCATGTAGGATTGCTCAGGCCAGCTTTCACCAACCAAGGTATTTGCTCCAAATGTGTTATATTAGACCACCCAACTACTTTTTGCAGAGCTTGAAAAAGCTAAGTGAGTTCAGACTTGGTAAGTCCTTTGATTGATGATTACCAGTAAATCCCAGGGGTGTAGACTGGACCAGAAAATTGAAAAATCATTTCCAGTGTAGGCAGTGGGGACCCTATTATTGCCAGGAACATGCCAACAAATTCACAAGGATTTGAGCTAGATTTGAGGAAACGTTAGTTTATCTTTATCTTTTAGTTTAGCACAAGCAGGCTTACCAGGATAAGGAAAGCTAGCAGAGCCTATATTTGATTTAACTATTTTTTTCTCGTAGAAATGAAATACATTTCCAAATATTGGCCCTTGCTCAACAAAATAATAATAATAAAAAATATCTGCTGCCCTTTAATGGTATCTCAGTTTCTTCCATCAGCACTATCCTGAACACTTTAGAATATATAGACTTTAGAGGCTTTCAAATTTACTGAGATCTTGTAGTTTCTTGGGGAGGGCTATCAATGTTACTCTAAGATAAACCTTTATCCTTGAGAGAAAGCTTAAAAGGTAAAGGTAAAGGTTTCACTTGACATGAAGTCCAGTCGTGTCCGACTCTAGGGGGCGGTGCTCATCTCCGTTTCAAAGCCGAAGAGCCGGCGTTTGTCCGTAGACACTTCCGCGGTCATGTGGCCGGCATGACTGAACGGAACGCCGTTACCTGCCCGCCGAAGCGGCATCAATCTACTCACATTTGCATGTTTTCGAACTGTTTCAAAATCCAGTTAGCACTATTAACCCTAATAATTTGTGTTTCAGCTCCTTAACTCTTTTTTTTTAATAAAACCATTGCAGAATATTCTTTTTAATATATGGGAGACTGTTTCAATCTACACCAGTGTTACTCAACCTTGGCAGCTTTAAGATGGGTGGACTTCAACTCCCAGAATTCCCCAGCCCGAATTGCCCAGCGTGGCTGGGGAATTCTGGGAGTTGAAGTCCACCCATCTTAAAGTTCCCAAAGTTGAGAAACACTGATCTACACAACATAAGTTTTTAATGGGATATCATACAAAATCCATTTTTGCTCCAAAAATAAAGCCAGAAACATGTTTTGGAGGAGAAATGCTTTCTAAGCATCCTCTAACATTCAGGTTTTTCAGTATCAGTAGATACTATCCAGGGTGACATGAGGCCTTTCCAAAATGGCATCCAATTTGTTTTAAACTGTGCCATGGCTTCCCTCATATATGGTGGGGTAATTAAGAAATGTACTCAACCTATTACTAATTTAACACATCTCATCAATGTTTTCATCAGAAAGCTGTTTATGGCCCACTATGTCTCCAGTGAATTTATGCATTGTAAATACAAATATATTTTATTCATAGAAGAGTTTTGCAACTTCAATTATGCAATAAGTATTTATTTGGAATTCATTATTTTTTCCATTTGCCATCCATCATTAATTCATGTTCCACTGATGAAACCTGCTGTAAAGCATTAGTGAACATTACAGATGACAAAATATAGATTTGTAGAGCTTTATATTTGCCATACAGTCTCAAAGCCAAACTGGGAGACAATCTTATTATGTTCCTGGTTGTAGCGACTGACTTTTATGATGTTATAACACAAAGGTTCATTGGAAAACAGAATGCAGTGACCTGATCTCCCAAGTCACTTTCGGAAAGGGCAATTGAAAACACTTAATATGGAAAAAGCCCATGAATTGTTCTGAATGGTAGTAAAAGGAAGTTATTTTTCACTGAACTCTAAATCTCATCAACTCTTAACCCTAACCCCAAATAAGCACACAGCCACCCCCCCTCCCCAAATCTTTGATCAATGCATGGAGTTTCAAAGCCATTGCTGCTGTCTGGAAAATTCTGCTCATGTGTGAGTTCTCCAGCGTGCAAATAATTTCTGTTTGTTAAATAAACCTATTTATGAGGATCTTCTGAAGAGTTTCTGCTATTGCAAAAGGGCTCCAGAGGGCACAACCATTACAAAGAAAGATTTAAAATCCGCTTTAAACAAATCCATTAGTACAGCAACGAGAAAGCGTTTCATTACAAAAAATAATCAGAAGTGACAAATCATTGATCTATCTGCTAAAATAGATACACTTAGGGACATATTGGCATGACTTCTATGGAGGAGAACCAAAAGATGTTGCAGAACCACAGCCTGTCCACAGAAGGTCTTCTCATGCATCAGCAGAAAGAGGCAGGGTTTGGTAAAATGTTTAATAATCTCATGGGCTGTGAAAATTTATATGGAAGGTGTAGTTCTTTAAATATCTTTGTTTGTGCAGTACTATGTTTTAAGAATATAACAAGAGTGTTGAAGCTGGATCAGGCTAAGGATAGTAGTCTTGTCCAGCCATTTGTGTCATGCAGTAGCCAACTGGAGAATCCTGGAAGCTTTCAAGGACAGGAGGTGCATGTCCTCCTCCTGGTTGCCCTTGATATTTAAATTATATTCTCTTTGTTTCTGGAGGAAGTAAACAGCCTTCAGAATTAGTAGCCAATGATTTCCTACTTCCTTGTGAATTAATTTAGCCCCCTTTGGAAACCACCTAAATTAGTGGCTACCACAGTCTCTAGTTCTATGTTTAACTCCACATATTTCCCACAACGTATGGGTGGAAATTCAGTTCTTATGTCTCAAATCTGAAAATATGTTTATTATTTCTTAGGATTATACCGTATCTTTCTTATAAGGAGCTCAAGGCAGCATACAGAGGCTTACTCTTCATTTTATCTTCCTAGTAACACACCAGTGAAGTAAGTTGGGCAGAAAGAAAAAAGACCAAGCCAAGTTATTCAGTAAGCATGGTTGTGTGAACAAATGAATCTGGACCCCTTTGGTTCCAGTCCAATATTTTGATTGATATACTACATATATTAAAGATCAGTGACTAATATGAGGACAGATTGTAGATGACAGTGCATAAGTGATCCCTGAGGGAGTTGAATATTAATATAAGACACCTAGAATCTCCATTTTTAATGATTAAAAAAAAACACCTAATTGTGAAGTGGCATAAGAGTGAAGTGGTATACATGAACGAAATGTAAATGCATTTTGGGGAAATATGGGTTTCAGAGCAGCTGAAGAACAGAAAATGTATTTCCCAAGGAAGTGAATCACTTTCAAGGAAATTTACAAATAGTAAATCAAAGTGCTTTATAGGTGCAGCAAATCCCACCTAGTGCAAGGGGCTGAGGGTCCTTCCAGATGCATGATTTCTTCTTGCAAACCTGATCAGTGAACAGAGGGTGATAAATTGTGCAGAGCTTCCCAGCCTGGGATAGCTTTTCTTGGAGACTTAAACCCAGCAGGTGGTCTAACTTATCCCAGTGTGCCTCCTCAAGGATAGAATGGGGCTTAGGGGGAGACCCATCAAGTCTGGGTTTTGCTCTGATATATGGTTGGTCCATACCAGTAAAATAGGGATGCCACACAAAGTTCAGTGAGCGAAACCAAATCTAGTTCTTTCATCTTTGATCCACAAAATGTGGAATAGGATTGATACCAGGAGTGTTGTTTCAGAGCCTCAGACTTCATGGGTCCCTGAAACCCTTGGATCCAGACCAAGAGTTTTTCCAAAACTTCTGGCCAAAATATCATTTTCACTCTGCTAGAAGGGGAAATTAACACATGGGGAGAAAAAGTTTACAATTATAAGCTTAAAGCTGAAAAGCTAAATCTTCTTTCTTTAATTTTCAAACTGAAGCTTCCTGTGTGAAAAACGAGGGGTGAATTTCATCAAACAAAATTCCAAGATATATTTTAGGGATAAAAAAGACCACCATGTATACTTTAAATTAACCATGGAAAACATTTGTTCTTAAAGTATCAGTTTTACTTCAAATGTTCAGGTTTAACAAAGACCCATCTAACCACGTCTGTTGTTATTTCTAGTAACAGTACTTTTACAGTCAGTTTAATGATCTAACCTATATCACTAGGTATTCACGGTGTTAAATCAATATTATTTACATTAAAACAATTTAAAACACATTAACTGAATATGTTCTGCCTTGATCCTGCTAAGGATCCTGGCTAAGGATCCTACCTAGTCCCTTTTTGGAATGTGGTTCCTGGCATACTGTTGATTAACACCCCTCCCTTCCTACCCCCCAGAATATCTGTAGGATTCAGGGTTTTCCTCAAAATGATGAAATGACCATTATGCCATTGCAATACAAGCTCCACCCCTTTCATATACGTGTTCAACATCATGATGCACATACTAAAGGGGGAGGAGACAACATGACATTCATTTAATCATTTGCCTCCCTTGGCCCCCCTCAAGATGCCTCTGGCCCCCTCCAGTTTAAGAGCCACATCTTACTTACAACTACACTTTGGAAGAAGGAGAAAGAAATCTGTAATCCTTATTGGGTTTTCACAGATAAATGAATAAATGAGAACTAGAGAATTCAACAAAACTAAGGAGACACGTTTTAGACTTCTCTTCAAGTATTTATTCGTATGCAGACTGGTTCTGATCTGATATCCAATTCAGTTCAGATTATCAATACATTGAATTGATTCTGATACTTTGAATTGATTCAGAAAATTAGGCTGATTTGATTTAGTGAATAGATTTTTTTAAAAAAAAATCAGTCTAAAGGTTTGATCAAAGCTTTGTGTGGGCCTCATTTATTGCTTTCTGCCTCAATTAACATTTTCAGATTATTCGTCTTACTCAAATAATCAGTTGAGAGTGCCTGACAAAAAAAAGTGAAGTTGGCATTCCAAAAGAAAATTTGCATTAAAATGTCACTGAATGAATGGGTCCCCCACCAGGTGCCTTCCAAGAACTCCTCAGCCAAGCGGTGGGGGGTGGCTGGTGCAGGCATTTGTAAGCCTACTTGCAATGGAGACAATAGGAACTTTAAAAGGTGGTAGTATTTTATTTATTTATTTATTGCTCACACTTATATGGCCGCCCATCTCACACAAGGTGACTCAAGTTTTGTACAAGTCTTAGAGGATAACATGGAAATTACCATTTCACTCAACTTTTGCACACTTTTCTATTAAGCATTGAAACAAAAAATCTTCAGAGGCCAACAGAAATAAAAATGGCCTAGCATGAAGAAAAAAGGCAGAAGGACCTGGGTGTGCATTGGTTTGTTTTAAATCATTCATTCATTCAATTTCTACCTCATTTCCTCCAGGAGCTCATGGCAATGTGCATAGTGTTCCCTCCTACATTTTCTCTGCACAACAAAAATCCTGCAAAATATCTTGGGCTCAGAGAATATGATGGCTCAAATTGACTCTCTGAGCTTCCATGTCTGAGGGTGGATGAGAACGTGGGGGCCAGCCCAGTTGCTTAGCTGCTGGACTGCACTGACTACCTTAGATGGCTAGAGCGACTGGCATCTATCTGCAGACCTCCCCTCTCCCTCTTGTTCTCCAAATCATCAGTTCTATTCATAGTGAAAAGTAACATTTTATTCAGTACTACCCACTATGGAGGAATGGTGGTGAAATTGACAGAACTTGCTGAGTTGGCCAAACTGACTTCTTTGATTAGAGAAAGGTCATTTCCATCAATGACTGGAAACCCCTTATGGACTTTTTGCGTAAAAAAGAAAATGATTTTGTGATTTATGGTTTTGATCACTGGAAAGAATAGGTTAGAGAAAGAAGGGAATTATGGTATAATCTTAGAGAGGGAGGTTTGATGAGGAGAAGTATAATTGCCAAGTGGAAGATTGGAAGCCATTTCTTTATATTCCTTTTCATATTTTCTGTTCTTTTTCTTTTTTTCTTTTCCTTTCATTCTTTTTCTCTTTCACATTTACTATATCTGTTTCTTTTAATGTACTTCTTATTGTATATATAAAATCTTTTAATAAAAACTATTTAAAAGTAAAGTCTTGTTTAAACTGAGCTCGACTCCTGGTGACTTCATGGCACACCACTTCCATATTAATGTCAAGAAAACTACATGGACATGTCCTTTGCGTGGTTCCTTCCCTAACACAAATTCTCAGCTTTGCCCCTAAATCCAGCAAACACCCTAAATTCTTTAGATACGCCCCAGACCTACTGTAGAGTCGCCCCCCTACATTTCTAGAGTTACCTGAAGCTTGAAAAGCAAAGCCCCAAAGTCCCACCTCAGTTTTGCTAATCCTGGGTTTGCCATTCTCTCCCTTACACTTGAACTTGATATATCAGAAAGTCATTTTCAGTCCTGGGGAGTGAGATTAGATTGGGGGGGGGGCTGACAGAAAAGAAGACCATGAGAGAAAATGTCCCCACATACTCTGAAGAAGACTCAAAAGCAGGATTTTGACTTGCAGTGAAATCCATTTAAATGCACAATGAACCCATTCTCATTCTACTTACCTTAAATAACTGATTTAGGTTTCCTATATATACCCTCAGACTTGTTCCTCTTCATAATCTTCTATTCTCTGACAGGCTGTCATTTTTGGTTGGGAGAACCATCACACACCAGAAAAACAATTCTGTTGGCATTTACCCTTCTCGGTGTTGTAGAAATGCTGCCTGACTTTATTTCTGGCTCCTCCATTGGAAATAGAAACCAATCAGTCACTGACCACTGCTTCTGCAGTTTTCTGCAAAGCGATTGTGTGCATTCTAGTGACCAAGCTCCATAACAGTTGCTCCTGTGGTCCATTTTTTCCTTCTACCCTTTCCAAGTATTGCATTCTAGTTGCCTTATATGGAAACCATTGAGCCGACCGCTCTATACATTTCTTGTTCTCTAAAGAATATCTAAAATGAATGCAAATTCATAGCGTTTGTCCTGGGCTGCATTATTTTTCCCTGTTCATTTTCACTTTTGCCTCTGAGTATGTTTGAGTGTGTGTTTGTGTGTGTGTAAATAAATAAATACATATTTTTGGGGGGGCCTGGAGTCAGTGTTGACTCCTGGCGACTGCCTGGACTAGTCCCTGCAGTTTTCTTGGCAAGAGTTCAGAAGTGTTTTGCCATTGCCTGTTTCCTCTGACTATATTACTGTGTATTCATAAAACACTGTAAAGAAGCAATCTCAGTGCACCTTGTGCAAGTCTACAAGTTTATTATTCTTGATCAGCCATTAGGCCATATCAAAGTACAGAATATAAAACACAAAACGTTAATAAGACCGCAGATAAAAATAGAATAAGAGAAACAAATTAAATAAGAAAAAGAATAAGAAATGCCAATTGTACTTCTGTATCACCCTTACAGTTTACCCCAGTCAGACTCACATACTGTATGCGTCCACAACTGAACTGTTTTGTTCAAATAAAGGGCCGTATTATATGTAATTTTTGGATTCTGTCCACACATGAAATATGTTTTAATATAAGGATCCCAATAGGTCGTTCATCTAATGTGAGGTCCTAGATGCTGATCCCTCTCTTTCTTATACAATTGACATTCAAATAATACGTGTGTTACGTCATATAACTCTGGAGCTCCACAAATACAAGTACATTCATTATAAGGGACTTGGTTAAATCTGAGTGTGCCTTGTAGTTTTGATTGCATGACAATTATTGTAGGGTTTTGAATCTGTGTCAAGAGAGAGATGCACCATACATCCAGGCACATGTGCCCCCCCCCCCACATACAGGAGTGGTGTGCTGGTGTTTTATATAAGGGTTGGTTTTTTTGGGGGGGGGGGGTTAGTGCAGTGTTTTATCAGTGCCCAAAGTACTGGCCATGAACACTGCTGAACATAACATTCAAAAGTAAAATGGGAGCCACCATAACTATGAGTCCCAGTGCTCAGAAAGCAATCTGGAGAAAGATCCAGAAGTGTCCCAGCTTGAAAACTATTCTGAGTACTCCGGATCTATTCCGCTGCCAGCAGGTTTTCAAGGTCTCTGGTAGAGAATATATTTCCAGCTCTTTTAACCTGCAAGAAAGGAAGAAAAATTCACCAGGTCCTAATTTGTATAGGAATTTAACCAAGTCATGTCTTTCAAACCTGCACTTGAATTGGAACATCCTTGAGCTGAGATCCATCCTTTCCAGAATTTTATGATACATAATACAGACAATATTTTTGTAAAACATACAAACTACTGTATATATAATATAATACTGTAAAAAGAATGTTTGTTATACAGACAATATTTCCCACCAGAAGAAGCATGTACAAAGATGCATATATTGGGAGAAATGCGTGTGGATTTTGTTATTTTATTTAGATTGGCCACATTTGCAAACTGATGCCAAAAACAATTGAAACAAATTTGGAGTCCAGAAGATGAAAATCTAATTGGAGCTGAAATTTACAGATTATTTTCCAACCCTATTAACTGGCAAAGGCAAAGAGTGAACCCAAAGAATGATGCAAAATGTGTGCCTTACCATTAAATTATGCCACTTCTCATTGACCTACACACCAATTACGTTGGCTCATTTAGAGAGGGGATAATAAATTTTCTGCTTATGCTGCTTGTCTGGAACTGCAAAATGCACGCTTGGTTTGCACTCAGATCATGAATTAAGAACATGGAAGAACTGGCTAGAGAACATGAACTGATTTCTAGCATGAAGGAATCCTCTGCTGCTCCTTTGGAAAATGTTCATCCTTTCAGAGAAGTTGTCCAAACTTCTTATGATCAGGGCAAATTTCTTATTTTATGAATGAAGGCATGGTTCTGCATTATTTTAGAAAAGAGATGGGCATCTCCCAAGACTTCTGTTGCCACCTCAGAAGGTCCTCAAGTTGTCATTGCGTAACTTCTGTTGGGAATGAAGGTGGCAAGATAGGCGCTACCAGCATTATAGCAATGTAACCCAGATGCCTCCCACATCTTTGAAGAAAATAGCCAAATAGCCATTGAGTCAAAAAGATAGGAGGAAAAATATAGAAATTAAACCTTGGAGCAAAGACCTATATATATTGGCTTTGGTTGCTGTGCACTGCAGTGGGCAGATCTGTGTCTGTATGACTTCATTTTATTTTGCATTTTAGTCTCCTGCTGAAAGGCAAGTTCCTGGAGGCAGGATTAGTTGTCTGGAAAATCAAAATTTACTGCCATGTCCAGCAGGATGCCTGAGATCTTCCCATCATTTTGCACAAAAAAATAGTAATGTAAACAGATTTAATCTCAGTCACAACTTTCAGTGTGCTGCACCTTAGTCATTTTGCAGTCATTACAGGATCTTATCTTCTAATCATTCTGATTTAAAAGATTTGAAAGAAGTCTTCCTATGTTAGGAAATCCTGCAGAGATATGACAGGAATGTGCTGCAGGGGAAAGGGGATGCAAATAATTCTCCTTTGCATCAGGGATGGAAAGATTTGTTCATTTCCAGCTTGGGTCAATTTCACATATTTCCATCATTAATCTATTCTACCTTATTTTTGTGCATTTACAAAAAATTGCATATGCATATGCATATGCATATGCATATGCATATGCATGCCCATGCCCATGCCCATGCCCATGCACAAACACACACTTAAATTCAATTGTATATTTTTCCACATTGCCACAAAATCTGGAAAGATCAATGTTCTCCAATCGACCTAGGATTCATCTAGGAATGACTGAATCAGGTCATTTCCCTTACAAATGTGAACAGGACAAATGTCTCCAGCACTACTAACCAAAATGCAGCAAATATTAGAAGCCTTGAAAAAAGTAAGGACAGTAACTACTGCAGGGACAGAACAGGAATCTTTAGAGATTGAGTCCTTTAGGATTACAAGATACTATTAATTAATTTGTTCATGCATTACTCATGACCTATGCACTGCCCCTGCATGGCGTGAGAGTGCCCTGGGCCACAGTTGGGGAATTACTGTCTTTGATTAATCAAAGTACTACTTGATTCCTTCCACCACCACCCCCTTCTTGTCTTCCTCTGTTTTCCTAGCTGCATGCATCATTAGGTCCCTGCAAAATTCTCCCCATCACATTATTAAAGGAGACACACCAAATCATTTGTGGTGAAACGTCCTTTGCCAGAATGATGCTTCTCCGCTGCTCTCTCTTCAAATAAGTGGTACCCAGTTTTGTTGAGATCTGACATCAGTCCCAGAAAGAGAGGTTCAAAGGGAGGAGAAAGAGTTAGCATCCTCCAGTAATGACAAGGAATCGAGGAATCCAAGCATGAGATTTTAATGAAGGTTGAAGAATTCCATGACAAAGAGGAATATGAAACCATTCAAATAATCTCAACTGGGACACTTTTGCACATGCGGGACAGGTGCCCAGAGATGTTGGGTATCTGTCAGAGCATTATATTTATTTAATATGTAACCAGAGCAGATAATCTGAATGGGCTTATAGAAAGATCTTGGAGGTGTCCTACGCATGGCCATCCAAACTAGCAAAGTGTCAAAGATTAAGACTGCTAATTTTTCTGCACAGAAATATGAAGAGTGACCTAATGCATACATTTTGCTTTATCCCTTCAAATGAAAAAGAATTAAAACTTTTGCCCCAGCTGTCTCCAGTGCTGACCCCAAGTGGCCACCACATAACCCTTTGACCATTGGAGGCCATTTTTTTTAAAAGCATGTGGCTGAAAAAAAAAAGTTGCCTGCTGTAACTTTATAATGTTGACCTTTCTGGCCTCATCTGTTATACTTCTTCATTAGAATTAAAACTCATTTTTTATCCAGGAGCTCAAGATACTGTACTTGCAACTACTTCTTTTAATGCTATCCCTAGAACAACCCTGTGAGTCAGGCTGGGCTGAGAGAGAACGATTGGTGCAAAATGTGCTTCCGTGGCTGACGACGGTCTTTAGCCTGGTCTTCATGGTTCAACCTCTACTTTAATAGCTTAACCGGTACAACTTGCTGGTTCTCTAGTGGGGCTCACTATGTAGTGATCCACTTATAATTGCTAGCAATATGGAAAACTGGAGGGGATGTGGAGGAAGGTAAGATAGAAAGTTCCATAAAACAACAAAACCACCACCTCAGGGCAAAGATAGAGAGCTTGGGACCAGTGGTATAACTCTTGGGGATCCAGCATGAGTTTAAATAAGATTGGATAAATATCAAGAAGGGGAAGGTATGTCTCTGCATTGGAATAACATTGCATTTTTCGAGGCAAAGACTAGATTTCATTCAAATCCAAATTTGAAGTCTGTCAGAAACTCCTTGCTCTGTCAAATATATATTACTAAAAATGCTTCTGTTAGAGTTGGACACAAATGACCTTTCAAAATTCTCCACTGACATTTATGGGCAAAGATACTGAGGAGATGATTCTACTGAATTTCTCCTGGGAAAGAAGAACTTATAGACCTGTTTATCCAGAGCACTGAGCCTGAAACAGCTTTGAAGACAGAATTCCTTGGAACACCAATGGAAGTGTGAAGAGAGCTGGAGAAAGACAGAACACTTTACACATTCCTCTTGGCCATCTCATCATTAAATCAGTGTAAGGACAATCTCAGAGAATTTATCCAAAATTCTCTTCTCCTTCGAAATAATTTTAAAGACAACTTATGTTTCATCCAACTGAATTCAAATTAGGACTTCACCGCTTGGAACTAGTTTTAATAACACCAACACTATGTTCAGGCAGAGAGGAGGAGACATCCCCAGGGCTGGTCTCTTACCCTCTTATGAGCTTGTTACCAATGGAAGTAGGGGGCTGAAATATTTACACACTCCATCCTGCATCTGGCTCATTGATAATCATCACAGTCCCACGCAAGTAGACAGAGTGGGTGTTCCTCCACACTCTATCTCTCAAGCTCCAAAGAGCCTAGGTGAAGTCCTCTGGGCTGATGTTCCACAGTTATTGCTTTTAAATAAATCTATTCATTGAGGCCCTTCCTTCCTTCCTTCCTTCCTTCCTTCCTTCCTTCCTTCCTTCCTTCCTTCCTTCCTTCTATTCATTGAGGCCCCTCCTTCCTCCCTCCCTCCCTCCCTCCCTCCCTCCCTCCCTTCCTTCCTTCCTTCCTTCCTTCCTTCCTTCCTTCCTTCCTTCCTTCCTTCCTTCCTTCCTTCCTTCCTCTCCTCCCCTTTTCAATTGTATGGCGAAGAGTTCACCGTTTCATTTCTGCATCATTTCTTGAACACCAATTCACATCCCTTGGATTCAGCTTCCCATGGAAGGGATGAAGGGCTAAATGAGACCAGTTGGCATTGGGATTTTTTAGAAATGTCCCTCCAGCTTAACCCTTTCGCAAGCAATTTTATTTAACCCAAGGGAAAAAAAGACCTCCCTTGGTGCAAAGCTAGCAGCAGTACCCTTGTTGATCTCAGGGATGATACATTCTCTTCTTTGCAATTTCTTCCAGAGAAAGGGGAGGGGGGAGAAAAAGTGGGGAGGAAGAGAGAGGGAGAGGGAAAGTAACTAAATTACAAAGGGATCACCTTTTTAAATAAAATGACCCATTTGCTTAAATAATTACCTGCTTACCAAGTGGTTCTCTTTGATGATGAGATGTTCTCTTTTGCCACAGGGCAATAAGTGCTCTGAAATCCTGCCTGATCTTCCATCATAATATGCCATGCCCTTGTGAGTATGCCTTTTTTCTCTATCCATCCCACTTTCCCTGAGTCATTTTGGTGAGAGCAATACCACCAGGGAGTTAGGAGGACAAAGGAAATCATATCCTACATTTGGGGAAGCTGCAGCTTTTTCCTCCAGACAAAGATATCCCATATGCTTTTTCAGGAGCTGTGCAAGAGCAGGAAAGAGCATTCCTTCCCTGTGTTTGGCCTCACTGTTTTTTGGAAAGTCAGATTCCACAGAGCCAAATGTTCTAGAGCAGTGGTTCTCAAAGATTTTGGTCTCAGGATCCCTTTACATTCTTAACAATGCTTGAAGACGCAAAAGAGCTTTGGTTTATGTGGGTTATATCTATCGATATTCACTGTATTAGAAATTAAAATTGAGAAATGTTAAAGTATTTATTTGTTTGACTTTGGCAACCCCCTGAAAGAGTCCCATGGGTCCTCAGACCACCCTTTGAAAACCACTGGTCTAGAGGAACATTTGAGGGAAAAATTAGAGTGGTTAGGGATCAGGGGAAAAGAAAATCTTGTTTCAATGGGGGGGTTCAATTATTAGTATTTAATTATTATTACCTACAAAACAATCCTACAACATTTTAATCATTTGTTGTAAACCGCCCAGAGGCCTCCGACGGGAGGAGATGGGTGGGGATAAATTAGATAAAATAAATAAGTAAATAAATAAATAAATAAAATCCAGGAGGTACTTGGGGAAGCAGATTGGCACAAATGAAGCATCTCTCCTTGAAGTGTGGGGGCAGCTGTGTTATCCTTCTAGATGCCATCCCAGCTGGTTATGCTGAAGAGAAGATTTGAAGCAGTTGCTCCCAGCCTTATGGAAGACATACAGCTTTGACCAATGTCCTTTTGAAGACACTGGACAGCTCTAACATTTTTAGAGTTTTTAAGGATTATTGATTTTACAGCTGATAGTCAGAACCCCAGTAGCTTTTTGTTGTTCTTTTACAAATTGTTTTGGGACAAGTGACATAGAAATTAAATAATAACGATACTAGTAAGAATGATAGGGTGCATTCAAATAAGTGAAAATCAATGTGACATGGTAAGGCCATGCCTTCATATGTAGAAGTGAACATAAGATCATTGGTGAGAAGCTTCATGCTGCAAATATCCCTAAAAAGCTGGATTCAAGGATTCAACACTCTTGCAGACCTTTCTTCTTGCACATGTGTGAAGGTTTCTGTGAGGGCTGGAATCATGATAAAGGAAGGTTCCCTGTTGCAACCCATCTGCTGCAATTGTGGAAGCAACCTATACAGTGATGTCTTTTCTATGACCTGGAGAGAGAAAGGGCCATCGACAATGTTCACACATGCAAAAGTGTTGCCTGAACAGAGCCAAATAAATATCTAATCTAGTCCCATGGTGAAGCCCTATCTGTAATGCAATATCTCCACACATGTGGTTTGTGTGAATAAATCTTCTTAGTGAGTTTAAGGTGAACTTGCACTGGAAATACAAACTGATACTGTTTTAATACTTACACAATAGGATTAATCAGCAGACACATCATGGTAAGTGGTAGAAACTATTAATTCCCCATTCCAGGAAACCATGGAGTCAAAGGCCTGAAAAGCTGTAATGTATTTCTTCAAAGCTCTTCACAGTATCTTTAATATGAATTTTGCAGTGATCTCTTCAGCATATTCTCAGTTTGATACATTATGGCATTTTGTGTGAGTGTCAATTATAGGCACTAAATTGTTTGTATTCCTTCAGGGGTTTAAGGCCTAATGCATTTGCTCAGATACCTTCTTTCCAGGTCATTAAGACACAGTTGTCAAAAGAATAGATGGAACAAGCTTTTAATCTCTTCTAATGTTGGGGAAAAATATAAAGGAAAGTACTTCACCTCAGTTTCCCTGGCTGGTAATTTATCTTCTACCTTACCAGTTTCAGGGACAGAAGTAGAATTGTGGATAGGTGGGTTCAGTAGATGGGCAATTATCCAATTAATCAGATAGATTAAAACTTTTAAGAGACTGAAAATGTTCCTCAGATGTTATTGGGACGATCTGAAAAAATGATGATGATAATAATAACAATAATTTACCCCCCTTTCTTCCCACGCTTACATTTTGGTTTAATGGGAAGCTGCAGCATAAATTAAATACAATAATGAAACAGAAGAAGTAGGTAGACGGAGGGAGAGAAACACACACAGAGAGAAATATGAAATATGTTCAACACTTTTAATAATTGATACAACAAGTAATGGTGCCAACATACCCATTACATATTTGAGCTGTCTATTCCTCTTTATTTATGTTGTATGTTTATTTATTTGCAATCATAGACCAAAATACTTTATAAAATGTCAAACAACAGCATGTGAACTGCACTGTTAAAAAAATTATCTTCTGACATGGGAGACTTAATTATACCCCAAATTTCCTTATAGCAATTGTGAATGAATAATATTTGCCTCCTTTTTTTGAAATTTGAAATTCAGCCAATTAATATATACATTACCCCTCCTTATAGATCACTCCAACTGTACCACAGAACAGAATATATATATATGTGTATATATTCTGTTCTGTGGTACAGTTGGAGTGATCTATAAGGAGGGGTAATGTTAGTTTGGAGCACCATATATGGTTATAATGGGCATTTAGTTCAGCAGAACTTGAGCTGTTGATTCAACAACACTGGCCACTCAAAGACAGATTCGGTCCTGGAAAGAAAAACTGCCATACCTAATTCAGCACTGACTTTTATATATTCTATATTAAACTAAGATTTCTGGAGTTTTAAGGTAATTCTATATTACAGGCTTAACTTTTAAGGATTCCTGAATGAAGCTTTGTAGAGATGATAGTAGATATTTAGAAATCCATATTTAAACTCTAGATTGTTTAAGTCAGGAAGCCTAAATGAACTGAAAAATTGAGAAGCAGCCTTTCCAAGAGTATTTGACCATTTTATTTGGAAATTGCCATTGGTAATCATATGAGCCTTACTATCTACTTCAGTTTTGATCCTATTCCAATGTATTTTGTAAATAATCTTTTAATTTCAGGAAAGAGAAAGATGGAACAGCTGATCTATCAAACATCTACTGCTGTGTGAGGCCATTCATCTGCATGGGGACAGGCATCATCAGTATGTTGATGATACTCAACTGTATATCTTGAGCTATGGCTAACCGGTGATGCTGTCAAGGTCTTGTCCCAGTGCCTGGAGGCTGTTGGGATCTGGATGGGAAGGAACAGACTTAAGGTTAATCCTAGCAAGACCATCTGGGCCACGGGACTTTCCACCATTGATTCTGAATGAAGTTCTACTACCCAAGATGGAAATGGTGCACAATTTGGGGGTCTTCCTAGACGCAGCTCCTGCTTGAAGAGCAAATGGTAGCTGTTGCCAGAAAGGCCTTTGCACAGATTTGTTTCATGCATCATTGGTGGCCATTCCTGGAAGCCGCTCTCACAGTCACTCATACCTCGATCACCTTACACATGAACTACTGCCATGCTTTGCATGGCATGTCCTTGAAAACCACTCAGAAGCTCCAGCTGGCCCAGAATGCAGTGGTGTTTGCCACAGTATGCCCATGTAACACTTCTACTATGTGAGTGCACAGGTTATCTGTGAACCTCTGGATTTAGTTTAAGATGCTGGTTTTGTCACCTACAAAGCCCTACATGGCATAGGGCCTAGAGACCATCTTTTGAGAGTCAGTTGGCCATAACCCTGTTCTCCTTTAAATGTGCCTTGAAGACCTAGCTCTTTCAACAAAACAGTGGGATGTGGGTTCCTTATGAGAAGGGGCTTATAGGTTTTTAGTAGGTGTTTGTTCCACTGGGATGACTACTTTCCTTTTGTCTTCTGCTTGGTGTTTTATATCTTTGGTTTTAATTCTGTATGCTGCCCAGAATCATCAAGGAGTTGGTGGCCTTAGAAATGTGAAATATAAACAAAGAAATAATACCAGCTTCCAGGATTGTCTTTTTATCCATGAATATCTCAGAACTCTGTACAAACAACATAGGCAGGTCTTAAAAAAATAGAATTAGAACCTGATAGCAGAACCTTGCTGGGATTAGAAGCATTAGGGTGATGGAACTCCTCCTGGGGATGAGGAGCACATAGCTTGAAGAACAGGAAGAAATCTGGACAGTGTGTTTTGTGCATTTCTGGCCACATCCACAACGAAAGTGGCTCTGGTGGCCACTGCTTTGAAATCAGCCATGATGTGCTCCCAAAAGGCCTGATATGCTACTCAACCCAATTTTTGCCTTCAGTTTCACCATAAAGTTGAATGCCAGAAAGACAAAGAGACCTTGGAAACAATGGCAGTAAAGCCAAAGAAGGTACTTCAGTTTTCAGGTTCGGTACACATGCAACTGGGTTGGAAGGAAGTCTGTTGGTCTTTGTTAAAAGCAAAGAACTCGGGTTGGGGAGAAGGTAGGAAAGGAAGAAAATTAAAAGCACAACATACGATTCTACATAAATTATACATTTTAAGAGGCAGATAGACCTTTTTTACACAGCCCATTAAAATAATGAATAATAAAAAGGAATAATTAGAACCCCAAAAAGGGAGTAACAATTATTCCAAGTGGAGTGATCAATCATACAGATTAGAAGATAAAATGACTGTATAGCTTGAGGATTCCCAAATATGCAATTAGGAAAGCATTTCCTTCTGAAATTCCATCTCTCACTGCAGCATATAGATTTTTCATGGCCATTTTTTAAATGTGTGTTTTTCTTTTCTCAGAAGATATAGCCCCTTCATATGAAATACAGTTGAATCAGCAAGACATCTTATCACAGAACTATAAAGCTATTGCAACCTTTGACTGGATGTCTGAATATGCCCCCAGTATAAGGATTTTTCAGGAACCAGAATTCAACTTAACTTCGGGGTTCACATGATATCTTAAGCCATAACCCATGGTTTATTTGAACCAAGGTTTTATAAATAAACCACAGTTGGTAGGTCCACATATTTTATTAGGCCATAAGCCAGTTTTCCAACTACCAGTTCTGTTAAACTGATTGCATTATGGCTTAGCATGACATGTGAATCCAGTGAATGTTTTGGAACTCTGAATAGGAGAGAGTCTTCACAGCTGCTTTCATGCCACAAATCTGCCCCATCCAGAGACAATTTTACTGTGTGATTTTCTCTTTGTGTTAGCCAAGCCCAAGCAACGTCTGGCCACATTAAGCGACAAATTCTTAAATCATCAGAAAGGAGAAATCCCAAGGACAAAGCCTTGAAACATTATGGAGAAAAAATGTTCCTTTTTAAAGATTCAGCTGGACTTCCCTTAATACCTTTATGCTCATAGATGAAAACTAGGTGATGCATTTTCATTAGAGCTTATCTCCCTGGTTGAGAATGGTCCTAGCATTTTTTTTCTCCCATACTCTCTGAATCTTATTCCCAGTGAAAGGTACTGTAAGCATCTAATATATGCATAAAATCCATTTTGCCACATGTTTTTGATGTGCATGGCAAGCAGAAAAATCCCTTGATCTTCTGGTCATACAGCATACTGTACACTAGAATGCATTGCATACTAGTTAGCATTTATAGAATTATAGGAGGGAAATCAATTTGATTTCCCCCCCTTTTAAACGTGAACCAATTTTCATACAGAAATGGCACACTAATAGTCAAAAGAGGGACTGTATGTTGCCATCAATTATCCATGCTTTGAAAAGATCCTCCTGGAACTACTGTAACGTAACTGTGTAACTACCATTGAGGTCTTCTGGAAACTAGTGGGTTTGAAAATACAGCAGCTAGTCTGGAATCTGACAACTTGAGTGTTTCAAGTTTCTAGCTGAAGTATATTGGCTTGTAGCTTATTTAATGAAAACAAAGTGCTCGTATTAAGTAAATCTAGGCACAACTGTTTCAACAGTCTCCGGAGAGATTCGTTGAATAACTTGTCTGTATTTCCCCAGGGGAAGGAGAAATTTTCCAACATTTCTCAAGCTAAACTCCTGCTTAGCTGTGACTGAAACACCCCTACCAAAAAGGTTTCACAGGAGGTTGTTCTCTGGGATTGAATGGAAGTGTGGGAAGCCAGGGAATCCACAGATCACAGGAGAGAGGACTGTACCTTGAAAGCCAAAGGCTTTTACAGAAGTCCTTTGGCCGTCTAAGTAAGTCTAAGTAAGTAGACTATCTAAGCTGGCTGTCTAAGTACGTCAGTGGGGAATCTGGCAGGACATGACTTGCCTCCCCAGACTTTCACTTCTCCTTTGCAATGAATGTTGAAACTTTCTCTTCCACGAAACTAAATGAAAACTAGAATGAAAAAATACAGGAGAAATGTTCAGCACCTCAAATTCCAGTCAAGAAATTTGGCATGTTTTACTCATTGGCTTCTCCCTTTGACAGTAAAACAAAATTCTCTTGGTTGTAACAAAATCTTCCAACATCTTCTTTTATTATTCATCTAGTTTGCCCCTTCCTCCCTTCCCTTCCCTTCATTATTATGTCTGCATATTGTTCTGCATGCAGTGGTTGAAAAGAAGTTCACAGCAATAAAAAACAGAATATGAACAACAGCAAGTAGAACATTAAAATAATAGCCTTGAACTTCTACAGTAATTGAGAGCAAACACAGTAGAGAAAACCAAAGGCATCTTAAATGGTTTTATGAAACTAACCTATAAAAGAAGCGTGCTGCATATATGAAAGGGGTGTTCCAATGAGAAGATTCCCCATGAAAATTGTCATTACCTGTAGGCAGCTCCAGCCACTATGAAACTAGTCTCTCCATTGACCTGAATGGGTGACCAGAATGTACCAGGATTAATGTCTAATAAATACTGAGGCTGTGAGATGTGTAGGTCTCTCCATGCTGGGAAGTGTGTGGAAAGGAATAATGCTCTGATCCTTCAGAAAATTAACCCTTCCAGATGAGGGTGCTCTCTAAACTGCAGGTCCATCCTGAAGGGTCTTAGTTGATCTCCTCAGCCTTAACACCATCAAGCCAATCAGGAGCAGAAGTCCCTTTAAGGTCACTGCTGTCTGCTTTAGGCCCTCGTTCCACTTGACCTAATCCTCAAGGGCATCCACAGCAAGTCACAATGATGTAAAAATAACAATGCAAACGCAGTTGTGCAGAAAAATAGGAGGAGAGAGTGCTGTGTATGCCACCTTTTGCTGCTGAGTGAAAGGTAAGAAATAAATCCAATAAGAGATAAATAAAAGCAAGAATACAGACATTCTTTCCTGTCATTAAACTGTGTTGGTTTTTTTTCTTAATTTTTAGTGACTGGGTCTTCCATCATTCCAGCAATGTAGGTTCTGCATAGACCGAGAGAGAGGAGCAAAATTCCCCTGCAAAATCAATCGTGAGGTTACTCATTTGGTGGCAGCCTTAAGAACCCTCTCCTTAGTTTGGCAGTGACATATTTATTGCCATTGTCTTACGGAGCTTACCACTTACTTGAAAGTCTGACACAAGAAAATTACACTGTTCGTTCCTTGTCAACATTGGAGCAGAATATATGTGCCAACTCATAGGGTTTTCTGTGTCAGGAACTGCATAGACAAACAGGGGAACCAAGGCAAAACTGATCTTCCTTATGAAGAAAAAAGCTGTCGGTGCTATACAAACACCCAGAGAATTGAGAAGAATTTGAGGAAAGGAATGACTGTCTAATGCCCCTAACTGGTCCATACCCTAATTGGTACTTGATACGCATAACCTCTTATGATGGGTAACCATTTTAGCTCAGTGGACACAGTCTGGATTTGGAGAACCAGTTATGGGCCTTCTCACAAAATGTCTGCTATTGGTGGTGAACATATTCACGAAGTGGATATCATGGTAGACATGACAAGTCATAAAACATTTAGAAGATTAGACTAGAGGTAGCTCTTGCCCTACCTGTCATATTGTTACCTAACACTTAGGCTCACTGTTGTTGTTTGAAGGCTAATACTGCTAAATAAAATCTTGGTTTTCTGGTTTTCTACCACTATTTTAGAACGTTCATAGATGGGTGCTAGGTAGGAGTTATGATTGTCCAAGGTAGTACAGAAAACTAATTATGTCCAGTGGCCTGCTGATTTGAGGACCTACTCCCTCAGTTTTGCAACCAGGAGATAATTTCTTTGACCTGGACAGAAGTTTCTTCATGAGTGGTTGCCTGCTTCTGAATAAGGACAGAAAGCTGGGAGGAAACCGACATACAAACAAAAGGAGAGCCTCTCAGTTGCACAGAGGCAAAAATATTGATCAGCCCAAGACCTACCAAATACTTGTTCTTCTGAGCATGGGAAAATTATGCAAGCTGTTTTCCTGGATACCAAACACTATTTTGTTTTAAATGAAGCATAAACAACAAAATCAATAAGAGTAGTATGAAAGAGATACAATCATGGGAGCAGAGACTGCAGTGCTGTGACTTTTCCCAGTGAACAACTTTAATTGATACATCATCAGATCACATAGTCTTCACTGGCTACAAAATAAAAAAATGGAGACTCATCTCTTGTGCTTGGTAGACAGCCTGACGCTATGGATTTGATAGCTTATGGGTCACTTCAGAATTTAGATTCTGACACATAAAAGATCCTCAGAGGCAGGGAATTTCCAGCTATTCAAGATATAGCTTTGCTTTAATTTAGAGTGAGATTTTGTTACTTGTCTGAGAACCTCAAAGAACCTCAAGATAAAGTGCTAAAGCTTAAGGTCAAGACTGGCTAATGAAGTCAAGTCTCCTTGGAGTTAAGCTTGACATCTGGGGATTTCCTGGACAGAAGTGTGAACAAATTTCTTGCTGTTGTTGTGTTGGCAGAGCAGGGAATGTTCGTTTTTTTCAGTCTCTGGATTTCTATAGCGCTGACTCAACAGTAGTAAAATAGAACAAGACTTAATACAGTAATAAAATAAATAAAACAGGGATCATCCATTAAACCAACAAAATTAAGTAAAAAGACTATCGTAACCATGGGTGCCACTAACATACTAGATAGCCTTAAGTACCAAACACCCAGCAAGGGCAGCTCATTTTTTAAAGCTTCAAGGAATGAAGGTAACAGCCAAACTTTGCAGGGAGGCTATCCCATATAGCAGAGGCCATAACTGAGAAAATCACTGTTCAGCCGTCCTGAGCCAGGATAGTTTTGTTAAGGTTTCCCTACTAACAGATTAAGCTACTATTATACCTAATCATTTGGCCGGGTGAAAGGTTGCAAGTGATTGTCTCCTCTCACGTGCTTCATGCAAATAGCCTGGGGGAGGGGAGAATCCTGCCCGGACTTGTCTTCTCACTTCTTCTTTTTCTCTCTGCTGGAAATGTAGCTCAGCAAGGCTTGCTCCAAAAAGGGAGCTAGGTCCTTTAAATGTTTTGCTTTTGTTTTTTGTTTTCTGTAAATAAATTATTTTTATAGAAATGCTTGGTGTGTGACTTTTTTGACCTCTCCTGGGCTAAAGGCTTTCCCAGCATTCTGCAACAAGTTTTACCTGGAGAAGGCAGTTCTGAAGGCACTAAATCGTGTAGAGTTTTGAGGTCAGAATTGTGGTTGAAGTGTAACACGGCAGAAGTATTTCTAACCAGCCAGGATGCAGGCCACTGTGTTTTGCATTAGATGTTTCCAATAGTCTATAAAGGTAGCCCCACATGGACAAGGCATTGTAGTAGTCTGCCAGCTCAGGCCAAGCTGAAGATGCTATGCAAATCTTGACCCGGTGCCCAGAGGTCTTAGGGGCCTGGATGAGATGAAACAAACTGAAATTAAATCCTAAATGTTGGGTGGGGTTAAAAGGTATCCCTGCACATGAACATGTGAGCTGCATTCAATTCCAAACCTCTGAGATGCCTGGCAGACGTGAACTGCTTAAAGTGCTCTTATAAGAAAACATTCACAGCAAACTGAATTGACCTTGAGTGGTGATGGGGGGAAGAATCAGAAAGGGACCAGTGGCCCAGTAAGCCAAATTGTTTAAATTCACTGACCACATCTCAGGGATAGTATAGATAGCATACTGATCTAGGAGGAAGGGATAAATAATGAGAAGGCCATCCAGATGGGTTTATCTAAAATGTTCTAACTTCATGTTGTAATTCTGCCTTTTTCTTTGTCTTGTTTTTGTAATGGAGTAAGGCAAAGGTATATAAGCAGCGGGTCTGCCTTTGTTTAGGGCTGCTCAGCAAGCTGCCAGTGCATTGCTGGGAGCCCAGCATACATTGTAATAGTTTGCATACTTAATCAATTTATGTTGTATCTGCAAAGTGAGTTGGTTGTTTTAAGGGAGCCAGGTTTTGGCCACAACAGCTGGAATTGCTAGGGGTACCACCCCTTCCAGAGTCATAATGGGGGCAGACTGAGAACATCTCATTCTTGGTGAGCCCCAGTTATAATTCTGAATGGGGTGGCACCCTCTTGAAAGAGCAGTTTCATGACACTGGTGGAGTCACAGGTATTGCCATCCAGGCAGGGTGGCTTTGCTCACTTTCAGCTGGTGCATAGTTGCAGCTCTGTGTGGGATAATAGGACCTAGTAACAGTAGCTCATGCACCCTAGTTGCATCCCTATCCCAACACTCAACCAGGTGCCTTCAGATTGCTCAGAAAGTCCTCAAGCAGTCTCTGGAATCCTTCTGGATCCATCAGGTTCCTGGGACAGACTCTCTGTAATGGTTGCCTAATCCCAAATACTCAGTCTCACAAGCTCGGGCTTAAAGATTACTGATTTATTAAAGGAATAGTATGCAAATACAGAGAAAGCTGAGAATGAGCCAAAGCGTGCCAGATACAAACTTAAAAGCCTTGCCTTCAACCCAGTCCTGCCCAAGCACCCGTCAGCAAGCACCCCCTCCCAGGTGCTAGCAACCGTTACACGCGCCTGGGAAAGTAACCTTGAGTAGGATTGCAAACCCAAACATACATTCCAAAGTCCCAAAACAAAGCAGAGCGCCCGAATGGAAAATACCAGCAATGAGCAAGTCATGAGCAAGTCGGGAATACACGGAAAAACGGTTTGACATGTGAAACGTTACGATGTTAACAGAACATTGAAATGGGGAACATGACACTCTCCTACATCTTCTCACCCCAAAGACCAATTCCCTTGTGCTGGTTAATGACCACAATCAAGTTATTTCTTTCTCCTTTCTGCACCCTGAAGAGGACCCAGGCAGCACCCCATCCCATCTGAATCAGGGAGTGACCTGAACACAGCAAAAGGCTGAAAGGAATGTCTTCCATTTTCGGATCACATAAAACTGTTCTGAAACAAAAATGAGGCTCCAGCTGCATGATTTGGCAGAAGAAAGACAAGGCCAGTTCCAGCAGTGGACCAGTGAATAGATGCACCTACCCCGCAAGGCTTCCAGTTCTAGATGCATGATCCATTGCCAGACATTCCATAATTCCATGAGAAACCACTTTATGAGCTCAGTAAGAAACAACTGCAAAGCTTTGATTTTTGAATAGGAAAAATCACCAATACCCATGGTATTCCTCCTAAAGATTACATATGTATTTTTCCTTTTTAGCCTATTTATCTTGCAACAGCATCACATGACAAACTATGTTTCTCTGCATATATAATTGTGTATTACTAACTCTTCCCTAAACACTAATTAGCAGAGCTAATTAATCCTGAGAAGTGAAAACTATTCTTCCTTCGAGATCACTTTCATACTTAAGGGGAAAAAAACAGATAATTCAGAATTATCATTTGACTTCTAAAATACCTGCCATGTGTCCATTAGCAACATCCCCAAATCATTAAGTTAACTTAACAAAGAAAAATAATACAAAAGAACCCATGTTGGGTTGCAATGCAGTTGAAATTTGTAGCAGCCAGCTGGTGACTGGAGAAGTGGATCTGGCCACAAAGCTCTTTTATCTGGTCCCTGGAATCACTTCTACATTAAGTTGAGCGCATTCTAACTTTGTGGGCCCAATGCTATTGGTTAGAGAGGATGTTGTAGAGGAGTGAAAGAAAGAATTAACTGTCCGCAATAGTTTGGGGAAAATTTTATTGCCTCTCATTTGTTACTGAGCAAATAAAGTTTGTAATCTTTACCACTTGGTCATGAAAACATTATCCTGTCGTTATTCTTCTACGGAACTGAAGAGAGCAAGGGTCTGTTGCCGTTGCCAGATCTTCACTATCAGGGAAGGCTAAAGCACACGCCTGCTGCTCAGCAGAACTTTGCCTCCTGATGTGAAATTTGAAGTTGGAAATAACCAGATTGTCAAAACCTGAAAGAATCCACATTGGGTTTGCACAAAGTGGAATTTATACCCCAAGCAAATGCAAGTCTCATCTCTTTTGCGTTGGGCAAACACAAATCTTGGTTTAAATGCAAGTCATGGAGTGTAAGATGATGTCAGGCATGCACTCACTAAACGCACTTTTTTTCATTTTGCATGCATGCATGCAACCGTAGCTAGGTCCTACAGTCTAAGTACAATTTCATAATCTCTCTACTAGTTTAGTGGCTCTAGAGGTGCCATGCAGGAGTGAGCTCAGATGCAGCAGACAGAATAGCCCTTCAAAGCAACTTTGCTTAAGCTACACCATCCTCAGCCTAACCTGATTTTAACGCTACACTCCTCTACCTCCTCAGCTGAGGATAAGCATCGCTGAAAACAACATGACTTGCCTTTGAGCCAACCTTTATTGAATTGCATGGTTAGAATTATAGAATTCTTTATAAACAAACAAATCACCTCAATTTTAGTACTGAAATTACACCAAAAAAGCATAATATGAAATGAAAGCATTCTTAGAATTGTCCATTCAGGCTAAAAGTGTGAAGTATATTAGGGGAGTCAAAAGAATTGTTAGGAATCATTGTGAAAAGTGAAAGACCTTTAGAACTGATTTTGCCACACCAAGTATATTCTAAAGGAGATAACATCACTATACAGAAATAATGGAGGAAAGTGAGTTTGCCTCCAACAACCTGCTTAAAAGTGTGCAACCTTTCTGTGCTTGCAACAGAAGAAATAATGAAAAGGATGAAAAAGGGTTTTGAGGTGATTCACAATCAGCCTTATGAGCAGAACTAGACATGTCTTGGATCTTCATTGTCTCAGCTGGAATATGAAATAATTTAGGAGATTCCACCTAAGAAAAAACTTTCTTGGAAACATTTTGGGAAAATTTAGCAGAGGTTCAAAGAAATTGCAAAATATTTGAATGAGTGTAAGTCATATATTCAAAGGCAGGGAGGTGGAATCTTTCCATGAAGACCTGATCACCTCTATTGTTATCATGGGTAGCTCTTCATCAAAGTCAGATGAGAAGCAAAATCTCATTCCATGAGATCTCTTTCTTATTCCTCTCCCCTACTTGATTCCATAAAATGAGGAGATAACATGCTTCCCTCCACTTCCTCCTCCCTCACCAAAGAAAGTGAAGAAAATACTTGGGATTATAACAGGAATGACTATGAGACATGATCGATGGGCAATTCCATGGAAATCTGCAGGTGGAGGAGAAGGGCATCCATCATTGTACATCCTGGGTGCTTATGATGCAGAACCAAAGTAACACTCGCTGTGTGTGGTGCAAAAGCAGCCAGAATGGTAATCAGAACGAGATACAGAGAAATAGCCACATTTTAATAAGTGTACTAAATGACTTCCAGAGGATATTCAGAAAATGATAAACAAACAGGAATATTTTTGAAGGAGTAATAACTAAAGAGCTACTGCCAAGTAAAGATCATACATTAAAGATCAGTTTCCTTTGGGTGCTAAACCATATTAAAAAACTAAAGAGCAATGAAAAATAGAAGGGTTTTATTGACATTTACCCCGTGTGCATGTGTTTAAATGGTGATCAAACTCTGTTGCTTTGAAGGAGGGGGAATCCAAGGGCTCTGACTTGATGTCCCAGTGGGTTGGAGAAAGGTCCATACCAGCCTAGGTCCAAAGTGAATTCTAACAGAACCAGGCAGAAACCCGTGGGGATTCACTGTGCAAATGAGGAAAGACAAGAATAAAGTAGAAGCTATAAGCTATAAGAAATGTGACATTAGTGGCTCTTCACCACCCCATGACCAACTGACCACAAGTTGACTCCCCTTTGTCTCTCATTCTGCCTACTCTTTTTCTGTGATATTCTGGTGATACACTGATACACTTATTCTGGTGAATTTCAGCCTTTGCTCCCAGGCAAACATGCATGGACCACTTGCTCTCTGATTCTCCTCCTGGTTGCCTATCCCTATAATGCATTCCTTTAAATAAATCTCTGTTCTGTTATAGTTACAAAACCTGCTTCATTAACCATTGCTCAGGTTAGATGCCTGGTCTTAGGACAACTCTCTCACACAGTATTATTCCACCTCCTGCAACAGCCTTACATCTTTAGATAATGTTTTCTCTTTAATGACTGATTTTAAAAAAACTTTTAATTAAATGGGGGTGGGGTGTCCATCATTTCAGGCAGAATTTGCCCAACCTACTTAGCCGGGAGAGGGAGTTGTGAGTATCCACAATTTGAGAGATCAAGGGTGTTGGTATTCAGAAGATGACCTTCTCATTGGCAACCTCCTTACAGTGGAACAACTATTTCTCCAGTTATATGAAGCTGCTGTGGTCAGTCATGGATATTTCTTGGCCAGCTGTTCTCAAGATGCTCTATCTTCCCTTAACATCTGGATCAAAAGAAGATAAACAATGGTCTGGATCCAAGGGAGGGATAAAGGTCAATTTTGATCATTTTCTTGTCAACTGCATCAAGACTGTATGGAAATGGCTATAATAACATTGTCATCAATTAATCATTTAAAGAACTGATACGGAGAAAGTGATCCATTCCTCTGTTTATCATGAATTAAATTTAATTCATTTTAAGTGTAAAGGAAAGTTAATCAAACTGGGGGACGGGTGTTGGTCATGGCCTCACCTACTTTTTGGCATGAGACCTTAGCATGATGCTCAAAGGTGACATGATACTCTCAGCCAAAAGAGCCTTGCCCATCTGCTTTAAAAGAAAGCCTTGATATTTAACTAGATCTCTTTCTACAGTCCACAGAAGTTCATAGGTGTCTTCCATTACCCAGTGTTGGGAGAGGGGGGGGAGGGATGTGAGTGTAAAAAAAAAAAGTCAAGGTGGCTTCACACCAAATTACTTCATGACCACTTTTGCCCACCAGAAGTGGCCCAACCAATTAGAACTTGCTAGGAAAAGCAGCTGGAAATTCCTAATTTTTGTGATGTGCGAGGGACCAAGGTTCAGTGGTGGAGCTTCTCAGAGCATCCCAGCATTAGGCATGTTGTGGAGATTAGGTCAGCTTCTACTTTAACTGCCTTCTAGAAATAACTGAAAACAGAGCTCTTCTGGAAAGTGTTTGCGACTTGATTCCTGGATTTTGGCTTTTGTAATATGCTTTTAAACCTTTCTATTATTATTTTAAGGCTGACCGTCAAGGATTTAATGGTTATGTATCCCTGTAAACCACCAAGGGTCTCCTGGGATTGCAGGGGGGCATAAACGTAGGAAAGAGAAGGGAGGTAGGTTGGTGGGTGGGCTTGCAATCGTGCAATCAAAGCCCTGCCCCAAACACAACACCCATTCAAAATGGATGGGTCTTAATCATGCAGTTGCAATTCCCATCCTGACTTTTTTGACCCTCTTACATGTGCCCTTGTTTCAACCTGCAGTTTAACAGCTACAGTATATCTATATGTCTCCTTTTCTTGTTGCAAAAGAGTTCAGTTTCTTATGTTGGGAAGCTTCAGTATCTTCATCAGCAGCAGCTATGGAACCAGCATCAATTCACTATCAGAAGAGTATTTTCATGAGAAAGTCACTGCTCTTCTATCAACATTTTGCCAAAAAAAAAAAAAAACAACCCCAAGAAAGAAACAATAAAAATAATATAAAGATGCAAAAGTAAACACAGCAAAGCACAGTCCCTGTTTGTCTGGGAAATGAATAAAGGAGCAGAAGGCACATTTTGTGAAAGGAGGAAAATAATATTAATTGAAGTCTTAAAATATTTTAATAGCTGATAAAATGATAAAATGATCTTATTGGGTGATGTTGTCCGTGAGATATAAAACAATCTCACAAACAACATCACCCAATAAGATCATTGTCACTCAAGCAATTATACTGGCAAATTGGTCTGGAGGAATAAACATAACACATTGTATAATTGTCTGCCCACACCTCTGTGTTACTTGATGAGCAAATTAATTTATTTTTTTTAAATTAGGGATGCACTAAAGTAGTTCATATTGTTCCTGGCACTTCACAAATATCATTATTACAGATGCTTTTTCGCACACCCAAAAACCTTTCTAACTCTGTCATCTCACCACATTCTTGGACTGAAACCATGTCTCCTCCTAACACTGGGCATACTTAGTTTGTAGGATGTATACACATGATCAAACAGAACAGCTAATCATCCAACTGATTTCACTTTACTCACATGCTAGTAAGATAACATTCAAGATTTTGCAATGCAGATATCAAGAATACAAGGAACAAGAACTGCCAGATGGATTCAGAAGAGGTTATGGGCACCTAAGATCACATTGCTAACATACAGTGGGTAATGGAAAAGGCAAGGCATTCCCAAAAAAAAAAAGTGTATATTTTTGCTTTATTGATCAAATAAAGGTTTCTGACTTTGTAGATCACAACAGATAGTGGATGGGTGTACCAGACCACCTTATTTGCCTTCTGAAGAATTTGTATGATGATCAGAAATGAACATTAGAATGGAATATGGTCTAACTAAATTGTTCACAACTGGGAAAGGAGGGTGCTAGGGTTCTATATGTCACCTGATTTACTCAACTTATACGGAGTGCCTATCATGAGAAATGCTGAACTAGAAGAAGTTGAAGATGTAAGAGTGAAAAAAACAGTCTGCTGCTCAATATTAACACCAACATCTAAGTTTATGTCAACAGGCAAAGCTAACCCAACACAAAAAGCAGAGAAGATCTTAAAGGTAAAATGATATTCATTGGGTCACAAAGAGTTGGAAGTGGCTGAACAACTGAATCATACAACAACAGACTCGCAGCTGGCCACTAGCTTCACTTCTGAATAATCAAAATGTTGATCTATCTAAAAATAATAATAATAAAATATGTATTATTTCCAGCAGAACATTATGAAGGACCAGCGGGAAAGATCTACTAAGAGTCCAATTTGATCAGGAAACACATGTCTAAGGAGCTACTGTTGCCACTGCATGAATGCTGTAATAGCATGTTCATAGTTACATATTGTTGTCAACGATAGTTCATTTCAAGTCAAAGATGAAAAGTTCTTTAAAGTTCTTGATGACTACATGGGCATTATAGCTTTCTTGGCAAAATACTTTTTTTTTCTCCTGGAATGTTTGGCTTACAGCTCTTCCTAATGGTCTCTCATCAGGCCCAATCCTGATAAGCTTTGTTTCAACATCAGCTGGGATCAGCTAGGTGCTATCACCTATGATTCAGGTCAATGACCTTTATGAAATAAATACTAGTTTGAGATGGACACCAGCAGCCTCAAGGTTACTTGTAAACCAGAGTCCCCTTACATGTTTATCATCAAAATGCAATGGAAATATTGCCAATTCTTGGGGTATCATATTTATTTATTAACTTAAGAATTAGTGTGTTTATCATTTGAGTTAAAACAGCCTTCCCAAATTCCCCACAAAAGAACTGAATATTTCAACCCAGTCCTCTCCAGTAATATCACTGTGTTCCTAAGACAACTTCTGAAGACCCTTGAGCCTCTGTGATGGAACATCTAACACACCCTAAGAACAGGGAGAAGGGAGCAAAGGTATTACAAGAGACAATTGGCCCATCAATCCATGTGAGGCTGGCAAACTCAGGAACAAGAACCACTTGGAGTTCTGGAAAGATCCTTATTGCCAGTAGGGTAATGTAACAGAATCTTCCAAGTCTGTCAAAGCAATTCTCAAGATCAGTTTATACCTAACATAATTAATGGGGAGTTACTCTTTCTCATATTGCCCCTTTCTCCTGAACTAAGGAATCATTTCTGAAATGGTCCAGCTCCCTCATACGGTGGCTTGGCTCCTTCCTCCATTTTTTCCAGGGTCTGTTAGACATTCTACCACCATTTGTTAGCCTCCCCTCATCAAAAACTTTGGGCATTCTAGCCAAAAGAAACTGACTAGCCCTGGTTTCAGAGGAAGCTATAAATATTTTTCATCCTAAGGTATTAGGGCCCCAAAATAGCTGCTCCCAAGAAAATGGGGGAAATGATCCATCTTAATATGGCAAGCTGCCACAAACTTTTCCCACTGTTTTGTTCAAGTATACATCCTTTAGTCAAGTATTTCATGGAGGTTGTGAAGATGGATAAGAATGGAAGAGCTGGATTGGCTCAGATCAAAACATTTTCTAGTCCAGAATTCTTCTATCTTCTTCAATAGCTACCTAATTCCTTCGGAAAACCATCAATGGACAGATTAAAAAAAATTGTGGGAGAAAAAGTTCTTGGAAGATACTGATACCATGATTTTTGTTTAATCCATTCAATCATGTCTAATTCTCAGAGACTGTCTGGACTAGTCCCTGCAGTTTTCTTGGCAAGTTTTTTTCAAAAGTGGTTTGCCATTGCCTTCTTCCAAGGGCTGAGAGACAGTGACTAGCCCAAGGTCACCCAGTTGACCTGATGCCTTAACCACGATACCAAACTGGCTCTGATACCATGATTGGTAGCCATTTCAGTACTTTTAAAATCATTGTGGAGGGCAAAAGGAAGAGGGGCCGACCAAGGGCAAGGTGGATGGATGATATTCTAGAGGTGACGGACTCATCCCTGGGGGAGGTGGGGGCATTGATGACCGACAGGAAGCTCTGGTGTGGGCTGGTCCATGAAGTCACGAAGAGTCGGAAGTGACTAAACGAATAAACAACAAAAATCACCTGAGTTGATTGCTATCTCATATTTTCCAGCTGCAAATTCCACAGGTTACGAATTCCACAGGTGCTTTCTTTTATTTGTCTTGAGTCTCCCAGGACAGGCCAAGATTGATCTAAAATATTTATTAGATTGTTTTAATTAAAAACAAAAGAAAACAAAAAAAAGCAAAAGAAACAAAACGAATTGTGGAAGGTGTATATTGAAATGCTATTCTCTAGTATCACTTTGGTTTAAAGATTGTCTCTGGGCTGCAGTCATTGTTTAAAAATTAAAACGGCAGATGGCTGCATCCCAGTGCATATTGGAAAAATGGTTGCCATAACGGAGCTGTGTATATTCAACTGATCACAAGGTGCCAGCAAGAAGTTGCAGAAAACTTTAATTTCATGCTGCTATCCAGCGGTCAGCTTGATTTCTGCAGTTCAAATCTGGTAGCTGCAACCATGTTGGATGTGCCTAGACTTAGAACACCCATTTACCAGCATGCAAAGCCATGACAATCTTTCCTCCCTCATCACTCCCTTCCAGCCTATTTTACCAGATATATATGGGCACATTTGATTAATAACTGCTACCTTGGTCTCTATGAGCACAATCAGTGCAGCTACCAGATCTGGTCTGCAAAAATCCAGATGATCACTGTGGAAGCAACCAGTGAGAGTTTTCTGTACCTCTTTGCTACTATCCAGAATTTTGTAGCTCAGATCTAATAATCCTACAATCAGAAACAGGAAGAGAAAGAAATGAATCAATGTGGGGGGAAAAAATTGCCTGCCTTCTAGCCAGCAAAAATCCAAACATTTTCAGCTTCCGGAAGATTTGGAGATGAGACCAGATTATATCTAAAGTAGAAAACAGTAGGTGGAAAGCAACGTTCACTGTGCAGCTCAAGGGAAGGCTAGAAAATACATCCCCATCCAGGTCAGGCATGAAATCTCTATGAAGATGTTGTCAACCAAGTGCTGGAGGCCGTATCTTCAACCTCCTCTCTCTCTCTGTCCTTCTCTACATCTGAGACAGCCAAGAACATAATATAAAACAGAAAGCACACCTCAGGGGCAAAAAAGGAACAAAGAAAGGTGATGCAGCAGCTTTCAGAGTAGCTTCCCCCCTTTTATTTAGCTTAAAAATCGTTGCTGGGCTCCTTCTGTTGGGTTTTCCCATTCAAATTTGCAGGCTCTTCCAAAGTAATACATTTTTAAAAGAGTTAAAGAACACCCAGTTCAATACAACCTAGTGATCCCCATGACATAAGCTTGACATTTATTTTTAAATACATATCCCACTTTCATTTTATACAACTCAAGGTGGTATATGTAATGCTCCTGCCTCCTATTTTCCTCAGAACACTGTGAGGTGGGTTGGGCTCAAAGTCATCCAATTGGCTTTCATGCCTAAGGGAGGACTAGAACTCTCAGTCTTATGGTTTCTAATCCAGCATCTTAACCATTAGACCAAGCATGAGCACTGGTGGAGGTTAAGTGGGCTTTGACTGTCCAGGAGAGACTGGATTCCATAATGCAATGCTTGTATTCGTTCATTCATTCATTCATTCATTCATTCATTCATTCATTCATTCAGGAATCTCTTGTGCAGTGCCAGAGCAAACTCAATGAACATCACCCAGCAAGGCCAGGAGACTATTGGTAGATTTTAAAAGCTTTATTTTAGCAACATAAGCATTTTGCAGTCACCCACTCAGTCATTCAGGTTATAGATATCCAACCCCCTTCTTGAGGAGTGGAGAATTCCTTAGAGTGTTCTTCAAGATGAGCTTTGATGGAGTGGAAGATGGGACTTCTCTTTCCTCCAGATCTTTTTCATCAGCAATGCTGGATTTCCCCAGCTTGATTGCTGGGTTACCCCAGTGTCACAGACCTTGTCACGATCATGCATGTAAATCTGGTCATTGATCAAAATATTATCTTCCATGACTGTTTCATGCCCATAAGAAGTACAAGAATTTAATCAGAGGATTTTTTTCAAGAATTCTCCATCTCTTCAAAACTTGGCTGGGAACATCACGTATCTGGATATAGTCTTGCACAAGCATGCTTTTCAGGTTGTTCTGCAGTGCACCTGTTTAACCCTTTAATATCCAACCATTAATTTATCTTATAAATCAAGGGAAGGGGGAAGCAGATAATGTACCTGTCAGCAACTTTTTAATGCAGCCATACAGTTTCCTGGTATTAAATAGGTGCTCCTGTATGACCACAAGCATAGATGCGATCAGCTTGAGGAATCAAATCCTTTGTAAATGTTTGCATGACATGCATTAATGGGCAGACTTCAGTCTTCGATTCAAGACCCTCTTTACTCAACAGACTTTAAGAAACAGGGTTGTCCATAGGGGGGGGGTTTAAAAAGAATAAAGATGGTGGCTGGCTAAGTGTGTTGTGTAAATCCAGCTTAAAGCTATACACTTCTTTCCTTTCTTTCACACATACAACAACACATATAGCAGAGTTAAAATGTAATGGTGGAGCTGTTTTTATTCAAAATAAACAGATGCTGCCATTTGTTTTGTTTTGTTTTTTAAAGGAAAATGTAATGGTATGTGGGAAAAACCTTGGAAGACAGGGCAAAGAGACGCTGCCTAGGAATGGTCAGATAAGAGAGGGCATAGCCCACAGCTGGATAATGGGTGGGGCAAGAGGCTCAGAAGGGACCCTCCCTAGTTTCTCAGGCTGTAAAGGAGACAGTGGGAGATTTGTACTTTCAGACTTGCAAGATTCTGTTAATGTAGCCTTATAATAAGTAGAATTAGCTCATCTGGTCGCATTTCCTATCTGGTCTACCTGGGAAGGCTGACAGAAACGTATTGAGTTGTGTTTAGAATTTAGCTATCTTAATGGAATTTTTATTCTGATCATCACTATAAGTAAAATAAACTGCTAGTATCTTTGCATTATATCTTTGCATTATATCTGTATCTAGGTGCTATTCATCAGCTTGGACATGATGAATGGCACCTGAGGTTCATTCTCAGAAGCTGATTATTGTAATTCGCTGCTCTAGAATGAGGTGGCCTTGACTTAAACACTTAGAATTGTAGATACAAAAATTTGATTGTAAGGCTATTTGAGTGAGATGCCATGCCAAAACAGAAACAGGAATGACAAACATATAGATTGAAGAAAATAAGGGAGATGCCCTTGGCAGCAATATACAAGAACCATTACTTAGGCAAAGAGGGCTGAAACATTCTTTAAGACTTGGGAAGCAAGTTAATATTTGGAAGTGGCTTGTCCTAACTACCAGGAAACACACTGAGACAAGGAACTGGTCTCTAATATTTATTGCTAGTACTTAACAGGAATCCTAACAAACTGAAGAAGCGTGGGAAAAACCCAGACATATAAACCCCAAAGGTTAAGGCGGTCCCGATCTGTGTCTCTTTGAATGGCTGAACAGTTCCTCAGTGCTATGCATGCGCTTGACAGTCTGGGTGGGAGCCCCCTGCTCGCCTTCCTTACTCATGACATGGCTGAGGCAAAGACCTCCCTGATTCACTATGGTATAAGAAGGAGGAAAGACTCTAGATAGCTCACAAAAAAGACAATAGCCTAATCTCAAATGATTTAAAAATACACTACATACACACACCCAAATGCCTTCTGAAATAGCTCCTTCTTCATCTGTTTCCAGAAGGTGGATAATACTGAGCTAATCAAACTTCCTGTGAGAAGTTTCCACATCAGTTTCCAATTTTTAAAGATGCCCATGAGAAAATCCATTCTCCTGTTTCTTGTATGTTTCTCCCACTTCGTGCTGTTTACACACTTTTCCCAATGCACCACATTGGTCCAAGCAATTTCCTCCAACCCTGTAGGTTTCTGTATGATATTTTCAGTTACTGTATATACTCATCTGTAATTGCATCCTTTTGTCCAGAACACTGTATCACAAAACATGGAAAAGTATAAATATGGAAATATAGTTATAACATTGGTCCAGACAAAGCAAATGATAGAAGATTGATACAAAATACAAACCTCTCTAGCTTTAGTTTGAAAGCTAAATATAATGGTTACAACTATGATTTGAAATGTAATACATTCAAGCATTACAAAGCAATCAGCTTGACCAAAAATAGGAATGGTCCAAATGAATGGGAAAGAACCCCAGGGGAGATATGATGCTACCTAAAGAAAAAGTAATATCTCCTTTGAGACAATCTCTTTCACCGACTTCATGGAACATTTATATAATTTGCTTGGCTATATGGAAGTGATTTGTGTTTGCCTCCATGTATGCACGCGCGTGCACACACACACACCTATTATACTCTAGCCTATAACAGATGTGTGTTTCCTGGTAGCCTTTCATTTAAGTTCTAACCAGGCGCACACCTCCTTAACTTCCCAGCCAGACAGGGCCTTAAGTATGGAACTGTGATGGGATGTACCCCTGAAGAGGGGGGTGATGTGATGGAGCTCGGAGCTGAGGGAGTAGAGAGCGCATTCCAGGCAGATAAGTGTTCTCAGAGCTTGCACAGCTTGGAGGTGGGGGGCTGAGGAAGAAAGTTAGACTGGCACCGCCCTAGATACCCAAGGGTATTTTTCCCTTTAGCTCAGTTCAGGAACCTTTAGTCCGGCAAGATTCTGCATGTGGCATGACCAATAAAGTAACTAGGGTTGCAGCTATGACTCAGTGTGATTTCTTCACCTATTCCCTTGACAGGAACAAATGATCACCTTTCATGTCTTCCAGTATCTTGTTCTTCTGATTTTATTCAGTTCATACCACCATGACCTCAGACTGAGATTATTTTTGAAGAGTTCGCACAAAGGGTATGGTTACATCTAATACAGTAAGCTCAGCTCATGAAAGTTCCTGCCCTTTCATAAACTTTGTTAGTCAGAAAAGGTGCTAGCAGACTCCCCCTAAGCTTTTGCCACCCTAGACAAATATCGCTCTCTTCCTACGATGCTTGCACAAAGTACAGTGGCTGGACATTATTCCTTCTCCTATATGCACCCTTGCAAACCATTTCCCCTAATATTCTTTGGACCAAAATGCCCACTTTTGTGCACTATTCTGTTATATAGTTGCCCTTTTGTCTGGAGATTTCAATCCCCAAATTCTGAGATGCCACCAGGGTTGAAGCAGGTCTGAGCTTCCTTTTGCATATTGGTTCCGAGGTGCAGAATTCAGCAAGCCCTGATTCAGAAGCAAAGCCAATAATCCCTCTTCCTTATCTCCACGTATTTCTCCGCTCAACAAACCTCCTTTGACTCTTTTGTTTGTGCTACCGTTTGTTCAAAGTCCCAGTATTCCACCAGGCCATCTCCAAAAGTGAATCCAATTTTGCCAAAGTCATAATTAGAGACATAAGAAATTAGCCATTAAAGTTAACAGTGAAATCCCACTTGTGCTTCTTGAAGATTAATCTATCACTTTGTGTTTTCCTAGGAGGAGTACAAAGTGTTCTTGCACAGCAGAATTACCAAAGCACCTAATGTGTAGATTAATTTTTCAACTTCCCTGATGAATCTTAGTTAGAAAATGGATCATAATATAATGGTACATCATTATCCGACACAGAGAGCATCCGTGTCTTTTTCTATTATAAACCAATTGTTACCGGGGGGCGGAAATCTAAGATGAGACACAAAATCTAATGGCATATAAGGTATAATGAAAGAAAGGGAGGGGTGGAGAACGTTATACAGGATCCTAAGATTATTCCTTCTGCAGTTAAACACTGCTTGCAAAACGTTCTCACTTTAAAGCAGTGTGATAAGGGTCCAAGCCAGTTTGGAAGCAAAACACTCTACTCTGAGCTTTATATTCAGATGCAAGTGGGATGATTGCATCCTCCTGGTATGTCTGACAACCAGAATTCATCTACATGCAGACTAAATCCACACAACACACTTAACCCTAATCCCAGGTTAAGAAAATTACAATGGGATGCATTCAGATACACACAGTGCCCAAACAAATATTATGGATTAATGTGATGAGCAGACTCAGACAAATATTAAGGTTCACAAACTACCCAACCCCGTTTTTAAATTCACGTATCATCTGATCTAAGATCAACTACCATGTTCTTTGGTCCCTGAAGTTCTGTTCTAGAATCTCAACATTTTATTGCCAAGAGGAACAGGCAAACTCCATTTAAGCAGACCAGCTTGGAAGAGACATATGGCAGGAAGGATTAGGACTAGCAAACTGTTACGGAGACAAGATCCCAATGTGCACTTTTGCCTGCATGTGAATCCTGGTAACGGATTGTGGGGAGCAAGCAGGACTGAGGACCCCTTTCTCAACATCCCCATCATCAAGACTGCTTATATGATCCATAAGTGGGTGCTACCTTGCAAAAAAAAGAAGTCTGCCAGCAAATTGGACACATTTTATAAAATAAAAAAAGAAATTAGGAGCATTAAAGCACTGACACACACAGCCCTCCTCTGAAACCTCTCCCAAATGAACTGAAACATTTGACTTTGCTCTTTGGGGTACTTTATCATGTCATTTCTATTTTCCCTGAAATCCTTAGTGATGTAACATTTGCAGTGGTGGACCAGAACTAGAAGATAGGGAAGAAGGTCAGTGGACTGCTAGGGTCCATGGGGGAGGAAGGGAGGTCATGTAAATAACAGCATCATGCACTTGACATGAATTTTGTAATTCAACCTTTACAGGGTGACACCATGATACATTGGACATCTGCCTGGCCTGTGCTGGATGCCTGTGCTGCTAAGGAGGAAGAATATAAATGTGAAAATTAAATACAGAGTGAGTGATCGCTATCAGAAGATCATGAACTCTAGAAAGTCCAAGTTGGTTGCCCCTCTCCTTTTATACATTAGTTTGCATTTGGTTTTTTCTGATCAGGACTAATCACTCCAAAAAATTGCCAGCTAGAAGACCTTCAAGAACCTTTTATATTTCAAGTGCTTTGCTCCAGAAGTCGGAAAAGAGAAGAGCTTCCTATAAGCTTTGAACAGGTACAATGGAAACTTCATTCATTAGTAATCCTTGGAGCCTGACTTCATTTAAGCTGGCTCTGGGTCTAGAGAGCAATTAATATTGCCCTTCAGGTATGAGAGTGCAGAGTGATTCCCTTGGGAGTGGCTTCACTTCTTCAGCCTCCTTTAAAATTAGATTTACTCAGTTACAAATCGTAAGTGTTAAATGAGTAAAAACTATTAAACAAGGAATACTGCTGGGTTAAGTGGCTAAGTGTTTAACAGTTTACCATGGTATTACCATTTTTATGGTCTATTAAAGCAATTGGAAGAATATCAGTTCTATGAAGAATCAGGTAATTTATATACAAGTTTGATAAAATGCCATATGTTTGAATAAAAAGGAATGCTCATTTCCAAGCATTTAAGATTAGAAATAGAGGCTCCGAGGGCATTGTTAAGAAAAGCAGGAAGCCTGGCAAACATAAAACCTATTTTGACAGCTGGAACAACCAGGGCAGGGTCCAAAAAGTCAAGATGGTAGCCACAATCACACAATCAAAGCCACCTCCCATTTTATATATGCTGTATGTAAAACAAAGGGGCAGGGCTTCAGTCATGTGGTCATGGCTGCCATAATGACTTTTTAGACTCATGTGATTTAGCATTACTCAACTTCAGTCCAAACGCACAAAGAAGTTGCCTATACAGGTAATCCTCGCTTAGCAATCATTTGTTTAGTGATGATTCGGACTTATGACAGTGCTGGAAAAACTGACTTACGACCTGTATTCACACTTATGACCATCGCAGGGTCCCCAAGGTCACATGATCATGATTTGGGTGCTTGGCAACCAGTTCACATTTATGACCATTGTAGAGTCTCCCATGATCATTTGATCACCAATTTGCAATTGGCAAGCAAAATCAATGGGGAACTGCATGATTTGCTTAATGACCATGTGGTTATTGTTTAATGCCCACAGTGATTCACTTAATGACCACTGCAAAGAAGTCATAAAATCAGGTCAGATTTGCTTAATGACTGCTTTGCTTAGCAACCATAATTCTGGTCCCAACTCTGGTCATTAAGTGAGGACTACATGTAGGTTGCACTGAGGAGAAGAGAGCCCTTTTCCAGAACTTTCCTTCTATGCCCCTTAAGAACAAAGAGAGTGAGTATGCTTGTCAATCTGACATTCAAACATAGGAAGAACAGATAGCCCTTGGATTGGCATTAAATCTAATGATGGCTCACATTCTGCCTTTCAGGGTCCTGGAAGTTTTCTTTCCTGATGAAAGAGGATTTCTTCTACATTCTGAAGGTGCTTTAGAATCTCTACAGGGTTTCTTTTGACATTTTTTTCCCCCACTTTTCTTTATTGTGTAGAATCCCAGCAGGAGCCAGCACTTCGTTAGCCTTTTCTTGGTTCAAAAAGCAGGGCCAGAGCTGGTTGGTATTTGATGGTTCAACCACCAGGAAGTCTCAGAGAAGTGGGAAAAAATGCGTATTTTGAGAGTAACTTCACAAGCACTTTATGATTTAATGAATGAAAGAGTGGGGAAAGGAAACTCTCAAAACAATCCACAGGAGTGAGAAGTTGGGCCTAAATTGCAGCTTCAAAAGAGATGGAAGGGAGATCCTTCATTGAAACTACATGGTCCCCATGACTATTTGTGGTGCCATCTATCTCTTGCACCACACCAGCCAGTCTGTTCGTTGGGTCACCATTGTCAAAGCAACCTGCCTCTCCTACAGCATCGAAGTGGATTCTTTTGCAGTAGGGTAGGGTTTCATTGCCAGGAAGAAAGAAAGACTTTCAAAGATCTTGAGAATCAATACAGCAGCTGTAACAGCAAGCAGCAAAACCTGGAAGTGTCTGCTGCTTTGTAGCACACGCTTTGTTTTCAGAGGGAAAAAAAAAACCCTCCAGGTTTAGTCCTAAGGCACTTTCAGTTAAAACAAAAAACAAAAAACCCAGGCATGAGATGGTAAGGGTCTCAGTCCTGTGCAAATGTTGAAGAATTTGCTGCCCTTCCCAATACATGACACAAGACTAGATAGACAAATAGTCGGATCTAATCAAATGTATTCCAAGAACTTTTATGAAGGGCTGGGAAATATTCTTATATGAAGATGGCTGTTCAGAGTGGATAATTCTGAGTTCATTTGTCCAATCAGCAAAGAGAAGGCTTGTTCCTTTCACTCTGCAATAGCCACTGCTCCTTTGAACATGCTGGTGATAATGCTGTTCAGAATGCCCTTTTTTCTGCTGAAGAAATTCACGCTGGAAAGCTACTCGTAGTTTCTCCTGAATTAAGGATGATCCTACCTCAAAGTTCTGCTGAAGTTAAAATCAGAGGGATCATACTCACCACCTTAAACCATAATTGGCTCTCACCTTATTGCCTCCTTCACATTAGACCATCTACAGGTAATCCTCGCTTAATGACCACAATTGGGACCAGAAATCTGGTTGCTAAAGAGGTCATTAAGTGAATCTGACCTGATTTTATGACCCTTTTTGTGGTGGTCACTATGTGAATCACCACAGGCATTAAGCAAATCATGTGGTTGTTAAATGAATCACACAGTTCCCCATTGATTTTGCTTGCCAGAAGCCAGCCAGGAAGGTTGAAAATGGTGATCACGTGACCACAGGTTGCTGCAATGGTCATAAATGCAGACTGGTCGCCAAGTGCCCAAATTGTGATCACGTGTTGGGGGGGATGCTGTGACAACCCTGTGAAGACCAGTCATAAGCTGGGTTTTCCAGCACTGTTGTAAGTCCAAACTATCACTAAATGAATGGTCATTAAATGAGAACTACCTGCAGATCCGCAGCATCCACTGGAAGAGGTTAAAGTTCTGCAAGATGCAGGCGTGGCATCATGATGGAAGCCCCATCCTTTTTTTTGCATGTGTGGTGATGGGAATGGAGAGTTTATACAAAAAACTACTGGTGTTTTGACAATCAGGCATGTCTGAAAGTGGGGGCAGGAAGTGTTCTGAAAAAGCAAGATGGCAATGCATGTAAAAGAGGGGTAGGGCTTCAGTCACCCAGTCAAAGTTACCATCTTGACTTTTTTGATACTGTCCCCCCCACCCCTGCAAATGCCAGTGCAATGAATTTTGAGATTTAGACCTGGGCACAATACCAGTCTTCCCTTGCAGAGCACTTACTGACAGGCTCACAGCTCACTCAATACTCACCGGACCTCTTTGCTGTGCGAGTGAATTTGACATTATGGAAATCATTCATTTTAGGCAGAGGACCCAGATATTTTATCCAAGGTGGAAAAAATGCAAAAAGTGAGTATCATCTCACTTTTTAAAATTGTCTTTAGTCTATATTTTATATTGGATTTTTATTGTACAGTTATTGTTTTATGCTGTGTAAACCTCCCAGAGTCCCTCCATTCGGAGGAGATGGGCGGTGACAAATTTGATAAATAAAAAATAATAATAAAAATCTATTCCCACTGCTGCTCAGATTGGCTTGCATCATTTCTGTTGTTACACATCCTTCCCTTCCCCCCTTTAAACTATTAAAAATGCTATAAATTAACACAATGTCAAACACTTCCTTACTCCTGTCCCATTTGGCTGATTGTTTTGCACATGCTTTCCTGCACAGAATTACCCAATTATCTTAGGATGATTCCTCCCCCCTCCTCTTTTTTTAAAGCAAACCTTTTGTCACCAACTGTTCCTGGAACCACATGGATGTGCAAAACCGTAACACTTTTTTTTTTAAATGTAAATAAAAGAGCTCAGCCAAATGAGCTGGCCAACCGCAGCAACTGCATCAGAAGCACGCTTTGCAGACCAACAAAGCCAGTGCCTCTAATAAACTCCTGTTCTAATTACTGGCTGCAGTTGTATCAAGTCAAGCAAATGAGATGCAGCCCTGCCATTAATTGTCTAATGAAGCCAGGCTGCTGTTCTGATAGGGTGGAGCTGATTAAATATTAAACAGCAGCATATGGGGAAGCTGATGCAAAAGTTCGGGAGCCAAATGGCTTGCAAGGAAAGAAAATATTGATAATTTTTTTAAAAAACACACACCGAAAAGCCTACTTTTTTATGGCCATGCATATGCATGCTCTGAAATAAGAGAGGAAAGCTCAGGAACAATAGCAATTTTCTTGTACCCAAGATAATTAGGACAGAAATAGAAGGCTAGAACTCAAACAAGATTTGGGAAAAAGAGAGATTGAGATACTGACTTCTAAAGGTATGCAGGTAATGAAAACCTTCCACATTTAAACCTGCACCAATAACATTTATGCAGGTGCCTTTTTCTCTTAACATTGCTTTGTTATTAAGACATGCTATTGTTTTTCTTGGAAATTTAAGTTCTTCTCCTCTTCTTTCAGCTGCATCAGGAACACAGGAGATAAATCTTGATCTAGCATGTAGGGACAGATGCTGCTCAGAACTATAGTTTTTAGTTTTTACTTTAGTAGGGCTTGGTAAGCAGTTCTGGTCCTCCCAGATTCTCAGGCTGATACAGCATTTTCTTTTGCTGTGCATATGCCTCGACACGGAGCTTCCCATTTCTTCTCACTGCCCGCTGTTTTCTTCAGGTGGGAGACTTCAATGGGGCACCCATGGATAGCATCATTTTTTAAAAAGATAAATAAGAGAACAAGCAGCCTTCATACCATGCTTGGCATTGCCTGCCTTAAGTGTAACCTTCATTTCCAGGACTGTTTCTGGCTCCCATCTGTATGTACTTAGAAAAATTTAAAATGAAAGGAGGATGCAAACCCATGGGTTTTTTTGGTGGTGGGGGGGGATGTTTCCACCTGCCCATCAAATCTACAAAGGTAAGCTAGAAAGAGGTAGCCTTGAGCAAACTGACCTGTTTGATTTCTGCTAAATAAGGGGTTTATGATTGTTTATGCCTACTAGAGAGACCCAGTTTGGTATAGTGGTTAAGGGAACAGGCTAGAAACTAGGAGACCATGAGTTCTAGTCCTGCCTTGGGCACAAAGCCATCTGGGTGACTTTAGGTCAGTCCCTTTCTCTTGGCCCAAGGAAGAAGAAGGCAAGGGCCAACCACTTCCAAAAACCCTTGCCAAGAAAACTACAGGGACTCGTCCAGGCAGTTGCCAGGAGTCAAGACCACCTTGAAGGCACCAAAAAAAAAAAAAAAAAGCCTACTGTAGCAGCCACTTGGTGGATGGACAATCACTTGCCCGTGGCTGCCGTTTTGTGAGAGCTATTAAGACATACTGTCCAAATTCCAAGTATGCTGAGAAGATTGGAAATATTTGCTTAAAAATGTTGGCTTCATCTGCTACTCCAAGGTAGCAGGGGAAAGCTGCTCTCTGCACATCAGGACCTAAATGAAAGACTTTTCTCCTTTCTGAAGCATATCACTTAATCTCCTCCATCAAAAGCAAGCAAACAAGCAAACACAGATGACAAGAGAAAAAAAAAAATATGTCTGTAACTATCTAGGTCTCTTTCCAGAAAGGCATATATATTTACCTTTAAACTTTATTATGTTAACTGACCAGAGTTCCAATTTAATAAACAAAAAATTAACTACTCTGAAAAGTCCTATATTTGCAAGGTTACCAATGGCTACAGGTGGTCTCATTCTGATGGTGACCTTATTGAGCATTCTTGTCACTAAGTAGCAAAATTTGGCCACTGTCAGAACAAGGGACTTCAGATTTTCTACCACCTAGTTTACCAAAAATCCTCAGTGCAGCTTGGAACATTCTTTAATGATGCCTGAAATAGCTGTTGTCTCAAATCAGAGTTAAAAGTACAACTAAAGAACATTGTTCAGATGCTATCCCATTGGATCCACATGGGCATTGCCTCTGTGATACTAGAATTTTTTGGGAATCTGTCCTCCAAGATTACACTAACCATATTTTCTTGGAAAAACTAAAGGACAAACCTGGAAAAGGGGCAAATCTGAAAGAGGTTCATAAGGATAAAAATTGTAATTGTTTATTTTATAGCTTTACAAAGGAAAATTCAGCACCAAAACCAAGAAAAACTTTACAAAAACACATATGCTAAAAAAAAAATCTAAAAAGCAATGAAGTTATAAGAAGCAAGTATTAAAAAGGATTTCTGCAATCAGACTGTGCATTAAGGGGTACCATTTGTAGGGTAAACGTTAAATGACCAAAAGAAAGGACAAAAGTGAGTTTTTGAAAAATCTAAAGGATGGCTTTGTGAAATAAAGGACTGTCCTTTATAATAAAGCATGTATGGTCACCATATCCAAGATGGCAGAAGGAAGAATATCAAAGCATGCTCTGGTAAGGGCCCATCTATAATTGCATGTGCGAGTTGGGGTATAAATATGAAGGGAATATTTTTTATTATTAATTAAATTTATATCACCTCCCATCTCCCCCAATGGGGGACTCTGGGCGATTTACAATAAATAGCATTAAAACATAGCCAGATAAAAATTACATTAAAATATACATAAAAGCAAACATGAAATCCAAGTGGAGATGGATCACTAAGGGGTACTATGGCGCCAGCCATCCCCAGGTGGAGCTATCTCTCTCCCCCTTCCAAGCAAGGCAGCAGAACCAGGTCTTCAGTTTCTTCCGGAAGTCCGAGAGTGAGGGAACCCGTCTCAACTCCAGGGGCAAGATGTTCCAAAGGGCAGGCGCCACTGCAGAGAAGGCTCGCCTCCTGGACCCGCTAGATGAAATTCCTTTGCTGATGGGGTCTGTAGCATGCCCTCCCTGCCTGACTGGGTGGGATGGATCAATGTTATGGGGATGAGACGGTCCCTCAGGTACCCTGGTCCCATGCCTTGTAGGGCTTTAAAGGTGATGACCAACACCTTGAATTGGACCCGGAAGCAAACTGGTACCCAATGCAGCTCGCGTAACAGTGGTGTCACACGGGCTGATTTTACAGCCCCAATAACTGTCCACGCAGCCACATTCTGGACCAGCTGAAGCTTCCGAATACTTTTCAAGGGTAGCCCCATGTAGAGCGCACTGCAGTAGTCTATATGGGAGATGACCAGGGCACGAGTGACTGTTCGGAGGGCATCTCATTTATCTGGAGTTATACATTCTGGATGTATTTATTTTGGGCTATGGCCCTACCACTGCTGTCATGCAGGCCCCAGGACATATCCTGGATCATTATTCAGCTTTGAAACAGGCCATCCTTTTCTTAATCCCAATACTCATGAACAATCAGAGGTGGAAGTGAATTGTGTGCTGTTCTCATTTCAACCAGAATTTACCAAATTTGCTGTCCCCTAACCAGTGGATTACAGCTTCCAAAACCACCATCCTACATGGCTATGGGGACAGGAGGGGAGTTACAGCCCGTTTCATCTTGCAGCTGCTTTGTTGGTGGGAAATTGCTCTTGATAACACATTTCAGATTTTCCATAAGATCTTCCCCTTGAAAGCTTTTTCACCTTAAGAAACAAACACACGAAGTACATTTCTCCTGTCCTTCCCAGTGCTTGCTATTTTATTTTGTCAATAACGCCCTTCTTTGGTATAATCTCTTTAATATCCATCTGGTCCCCTTTAGGCAAAAGCTTCTTAAATTCAAATATAGGGGTTATTTTTATCACAGAAGAATATGTAAAGCAATTGAAAACATTTTAATGGATTTTTATGCCCGTGGCCCTTTTTTTTTTCTCCACTGCATTTCCATAATGAAATCTAGTTACAGACTTTGGGGTTGCTACAGTCGGATGTTCACGCAAATAAGAAAGGGACTCTAGTCTTGTAAAGCAGCTGAGTAATAAAACAGCTATTTTACATTCCACCCCACACCAAGCACCATTTCTCACATCTTAGCTGTGCCAGATTCTTGGGGATCTTGGTGTCTGAACTTTGCTGGGTTATGTGTGTGTCTGTCTAAGATTTGCATTTAGATAATGCAAACAACCCTTTTACAGCCTTTAAGAACTTATTAGATCAGGGAGGAAAAATAATTTACTTTATTTCCAAGATAAGCCTTAGTGAGCAAGGAGGAATGAGCTTTTCCACAAAGCTGTTACTGGAGACATGCAAATACTCAGCCTGGAGATTTAGTTTGAGGTGATTTCATCAACTGTCCAAATTAAACTGGGTTCCTGAATTGAATTGGTACATTTATTCAAATCATCATTTCAAATCAGACACTGTTGAATGGATCTGGACCTTTCCCCCAAAAAAAATTTGGAGTCCAAACAGAATTGAGTTGATGGAATCCATCAGAGGTTCTGTTGAATCAGATTGATTTTATGAATTGGATCACAAATTCAAATTGAATGATATGATTATGATTTTTTCCTGATTTGCAAACCCTAATTGCTACACACTGTAGTAGCATCCTGGAGTAAAAAGGTTGGAAGTGACCTTGGAGATCCCTCAGTTCTGCCCTGTGCTCAGCACAGGAACCTACTAGTATGGCATCCCCAAGATGGCCGTCTAGCCTCTTTTTAAACAGCTCTTACCATTAGGATTTTTCTTCTGATGTCTAACTGAAATCTACTTCCTTTTAATTTAAACCTACTGTTTCTTGTCCTGGCTTCTGGAACAGCTCTAAACAGTTGTCCTCCATCTTCTGTATGACAGCCCTTCAGGTCCTTGTCATGTCTCCCTGCAGTCTTTTCTTCCCCAGACTGAACGTTCCAGGGCCTCCAACTGTTCCCCATCAACTTTTCCTTCCAAACTCCTCATGGTCTGGAGCATTGGACATGCTCCAATTTGTCAATGTCCCTCCTAAAATGTGCTGCCCAGACACAATATTCTAGGAACTTTCTGACCAACACAGAGTAAAGAACAGTGACTTCTCTTGATCCTGATGTTTTCCTTCTGTAGCCTAGAAGTGCATTTGTTTTTTGTTTTTTGTTTGCAGCTGCATCAGAAATGTTGCCTCATGTCCAACCTGTGATCCATCAAGACACCCAGATCCTTTCTACATGTACTGCAGCCCACTATGGTTCCCTGTATCCTATACTTGGGCTTTTGGTTGATCTATATTTATTCGGTCAATGACCAGCAAAATTTAAAAGAAAAAAAAAGTATAATCAAGAAGTACTGTCCTAACAGCCAGGAACCATGCTGAGACGAGGAATAGGTCTCTAGTGTTTTATTACTGCTATGTTAGACAGAAAATCCTAACAAACTGAAGAAGCGTGGGAAAACCCAGACAGATAAACCCCAAAGTCAAGGCGGGTCTGATCTGTGTCTCTTTGAATGGCTGCTCAACTCCTCAGTACTACGCATGCGTTTTCTCCCCTGGATAGAGGCCCCCTCCTGCTCACCATCAGTGCTCATGACAAGTACAATAATAAACTATGAACTAACAAAATATATCACATAATGATACAGCATTCACTCTGCCATTACTGTATTAATACATTTGTTACCTTATGGGGTGAGCCTAAAACATGAGAAATTATACGGTAAGAAATTATAAAATGAAAGTAAAAATGTATGTGTGTGTATGTATGTGTGTGTATGTATGTGTGTGTGTGTGTGTATATATATATATATATGTTTATATATATAAAAATATATATGCAGCAACCTAAGGTACTGCAGATGAAACCATTTTGTTCTCAACTTTGATAAATCAAAAATTCTGGTTTTTGCCAAGAGAGCTAGGCAGCATTCCTGGAAAGTAGAAGGGCATAAATTAGAACAGGTCAATGTATTTAAATACCTTGGGGTGGTCTTCCACTTGAAAGGTACTTGGAATGCACACCAGAACTACGCAACACAATCAGCCCTCAGGTCAACGAATGCCATTAAACTTTTTTTTACACTGGCGGAGGACAATTAGTACCTGCGGCTTTAAAACTTTCTGAGGCCAAAACACTGGCTCAAATACTTTACATGGCACAAACAGGAATTTATATGAAGAAGGTGCCACAGGAAACAGTCCAAACAAAATTCCTGCGATTAATTTTGGCCGCACCCAATGGTACATCAAATGCCCAGTTAAAGCTTGAGACAGGAATGCTGTCAATTCAAGTGAGGGCCTTTGGTTTTTGTTATTCAGAATGTAGAACCTCCTGGCATTTGTTCCTGCTGAATTTTATCTTGCTGGTTTCTGCCCAGTGTCAGGATCCTTTCACATCTTGACAATGTCCTCCAAGAGGTTTGCGGTCCCCCTTATCTCTGTGACATCTGCTAATGTGAGATGTAGTCTTTTCTAAACCCTCATCCAAGTCATTTATAAATAAATGGAACAGTACAGGGCCAAGAACAAAGACCTGCAATATGCCACTTGACACTTCTATCCATCTTGATCTTCTTTTTTTTAATCTGTTCAATCATGTCTGAGTCTCAGAGACTGCCTAGACAGTTTTCTTGGCAAGGTTTGCCATTGCCTCCTCCTTAGGGCTGGAAGAGAGTGACTGGCCCAAGGTCCCCCAGCTGGCTTTGTGTGTAAGGCGGGACTAGAACTCATGGCCTCCCAGTTTCTAATCTGGTGCCTTAACCTCTACACCAAACTGGCTCTCATGTAAGATCTTACAACTAATATAAGATTTCTGCTTCGGTCGGCATTTTGCACTGGAAACAAGGATGGCCATCCAGCACTGAGTAAAATGGAAAAGGAGCCCATTTGAACTAACTAACTAATAAAAACAGAAGTCTATCTAATCTCTTCTCCATCCAATTCTATACTGTCAGAGATTGCTGGAAAGTGTTTGGCCTGAGAGATCAGGAAAAAACACACACCAGGCATTTCTATAAAAATAAATGTATTTACAGAAAGCTTCTTGCATAAACATATTTACAAACTTATGCATTCACACATGCTCTGAGAGAAGGACTAGAAGGAAGGCAGATAGAAAGGAACCTGAAACTAGTCCAGGCAAGCTTCCTCTAGGCAAATCAGGAGCTTTACCTTATATGGTCATGCCTTTTCACCCCCAAAACTGAGGATACTTAAGTCGGACCTTCTCACCCTGCCAGAGTGATTTGTTACCATAGTAACTTAGTGGCTTGGTCCTTGCAACACCATCAAGGAAATGCCCACATATACGTCAGTACAAATTCTTCCTTCCTGTAGATTAATCTGATGTGAGGCCATTAACTTCTCTCTGTTCACATAGGTTTGAACATAAAGTAAGCTATCCCCACCTTTTTTAAATCCTGGAAAGGATTGGCTTAATCTTAGCATCTTGGTTTAGGATTTAGCATGCTGGATGAACCTGGCCAGATGTGGCTTATTCAACAGAGCAAATTTAGGAAAACTGGGGTTTAGCAGAATGTGTGAATGCAGACAAGGAAGAGTTAAATTGTCTGCAGCTTTGGTTTCCTCTGGTTTTCTTTTTGATTGGCTGGAGGCAAGCAATTAGATTCAAATTAAAATAGATTTTTGCTTTATACACACACTTACACATATAAATATTCCTTTGCATAATGCTGTGAACATTGTTGTATCACACAGCACTGTTATGGAGATGAGAAGAGGAGGGAGATAAGGACAAGAAGACGTTTTGAAGGTTCTTTGTTTGATCCTGCTCTATTTTATTTTCATTTATCAAAAGAGACAATCAAATGAAGAGATTCTGGCATTTAACTTTTCTGCAGCTTCAGCTGCAGCATGAAACACAGAGGCGGTGCTCACACACCATGGTTATTTGAATTAACCCACTTGGTAGGCTCATTCAATACAGTAAACCATAAATTAATTGAGCAGGCTGGATTTGTACAATACCCTAAATCAGGAAAAAAGATGCAAGGTTAAAGCCAAGCAAGTGTCATATATTATGCAAATGCAACCAATAATCTTTAACTGACTTAGCTAAGCATATGGGGTGGCTTCAGCCACTGGATGGATGCTAAGCTCCATTAATGGTGGTGGAGCGTGCTTCCAAGTGAACACATTTAAGATGATGCCATTAAGTCAATCCATTTATACATAAAACAAGACGGCGTTAATTTATAAATCAGAGAGGGGTGAATCAGATGAACACCCCAGAGCCACGTTCAGTCTCCAGATTCCTCTTTATTGCCCCCCTCCAAGCCCATCCTTTCTAGGGTCATTCAGAATAGGCAGTGTAATCGTTTTGAAGGAGAAAGTTCAAGATTTTTATTGCAAGCCTAAAATAAGAACTAGCATTTTTTTAAGAAAGGGGAAAAAACCTTATCTTCCCCCAAAAACAGAAGCTGAAGAAATCCCAGCCCAGCCTTTGTAGACTTCGTTTCCTAATAATAAACCTGATCTCTGGTAAGGGTCCCATCATCAATAATTGTTTAACGAGAAGGCTGTCATTCTCTGTAGTCCCACAATCCCCTAAAATGATCAATGAATTTGTGTGGCACCCCTCTGCAGAAATAGAAGTAATGATTCAGCAGCGTCCACAGGGGGACATCAAAAATGTTGAAGCGGTGGTCCCGGCAGTGTGATTGAAGTCCTTTCTAAACACACACCATGTTAATGCCCATGTGAAAGGGGTGAGGCTTTGATCACACAATTGTGAACTCCCCCCCAGCTTAGTGGTTTTGAGCGCTGGCCCATGGATGCTGCTGCTGTTAACATAGGCAAGAAATGAATGCATGACTTATTTTAGTGATTATATTTCAATCTATATGTTACAGAGTTTGTCAAACCTTGCAGCGCAGCAGTGAGATCAATAACAAACATTTGCTTCCCCTTGCCTTGGCCTGTGCAAGCCCAGTCAGAACCACAGAACCACAGAATCATAGGGTTGGAAAGGACATTGGAGGTCCAAGGCAGGAATCCTCATACCAACTCGGACAAATGGTTGTCCAATCTTTTCTTGAAAACCTCCAGGGATGGAGCACCCACAACTCTGGGAGGCCGGCTGTTCCACTGCTTAATAGTTCTCTCTGTCAGGAAATTCCTCCTTCCCAGGTTGGATCTCCCTCTGAAGAGCTTCCACCCATGGCTTCTTGTCCTAACCTCAGGTGCTATGGAGAGTACATCGACATCCCCTTCCCTGTGTCAGCCCTTCAGGTATGGGAAGACTGCTACCATGTCTCCCCTCGGTCTTCTCTTTGTTAGGCTAAACATGCCAAGTTCCTTTAGCCGTTCTTCATAGGATTTAGCCTCCAGAGCCCTTATCATCTCTGTTGCTCTTCTCTGCACACTTTCTAAGACCTCAGCATCTTTTTCTAAGCATCTTTTTTGTACTGGGGTGACCAGAACTGGACGCAGTATTCCCATTGTGGCCTTAACGTGTCAGATTTAAGACAAAAAAATTAAAAGTGACACACACCCCGATCTAGGTTGCTTGGAACCCGCTTGGGGGTTTCTGACCCTCTGTTTGAAGAGCCTTGATGTAATGACTAATTCGCCAACTTCCATGGATTTGTGAAATATCCATTCATCCATCACTTGCTTCCTGAATTGCCACTGTTACTCAATAGAAATAAGCTTCCAATATTCTGGCAAATGAGTGCAAAGGTGCCAAGATGCTTTACACCTTTTCTTTTTTTAATCTAATACACTCAGAAAAATTAGTTGCATTTATGACATCTCTTGTATTTAGGTCTCTTGCCTTATGTGTTGGTCTCCTTTCTTGCAGTAGGCGATGCTTAATTATGCAATGCATAATTAAAATGCCAGGCCTCCTTGCCAAATGCTCTGAGATTAAAGTGTTGGGTGATGAATCGTTCTCTCTGAGAATACTCTTGTCAAAGAAAGTTGAGAACTTCCTAAACCCAGTCCTTCCGCCTCAAGTGTTCCACGGTGTCCAACCCACATATCAACACAGTATCAACACACTCCTGCAGGTCAGCATCACTGCCCCAAAGAAGTGGATGCTCTAAGAAATGGCAGGTGGGAACATATTAGATTGAACAAAAGCAGAGCACACCAGCTATTGGAGGTGATTTTCATGTGTTTCAACATCAAGAGGTTTGTTTAATTTGTATTTTATATGGCTGAAAGAGTCCTTTCACATCAGGAATCTTATATATCAGCTGAATAGGATGTTTTCTGGTTCCATCTCTTGCAAGAAAAGGCATCTCAGGTTTCTTCAGTTTCATATAGCCAGCCCTTACATGACTGCAGTATATAACTCTTCTGCAGCTGGGAGCCATATTTTCATTTTTTACTCTTATTTTCAGCTGTTGGGGCCTGCGGGATGGGGTGTGAAATGATGAAGCGATGAAATGCAGAGAGCATGGAATAACTTAGCAAAGGGGATTCCAGCACTTATTGCAGCATTAGGAACTATAAAAATGGAATTGTCAAAATTAGAATTATTTGACCTCACAACATTTAGTTTACAAAAAACAGCTATACTTGGAATCACATATATACTGTATTATGGTGGTATTTGGACAGTTCATAAGCTTTGGGATAAACCTTGATTTGATGTAAATTACTGGGATTTGCTGAATATTCTTCAGAAGAGAAATAATAATGTTCATTAACCTTCATAAATCAGAGTAGGAATCACGGCCCAATCCAGTCAGCTTCTGATGGCAATTGCTATGATGCAAAATATTTTCATGGAAATATGGAAATATCACTGGACAGAACACTAGTAATAGGAAGAATACAATTTCTGATTAGGACCAGATGTGGTAGAGAGGGCAGCTCAGAAACACAGGTGCAATTAATTCAACTTTTATGTCTGAACATACCCAGAAGAGTTCTTGATAAGGGATTCTGGGAAATTTCACCTCCATTGCTTTGGAGGTAGAGCATTAAATCTGAACACCAAATCTCACCATAGCTTCCGTGTGGGGCTAAGTGAGTATTATAAAGATGTCTAGGGATAGCAGAGGAATGCAGATAAAGGGCCTATCACAGTGAAATGATATCTTAGCTCTATTGTTTTGTAAACCTAAATCGGTGTTTTTCAAACATGGCAACTTCAAGATATGTGGGGAAGTCTGGGAGCTGAAGTCCACACATCTTAAAATTGCCAAGTTTGAAAAACACTGATCTGAATCAAATATTCTCTGTATCTTTGATTTCAACGCTTTAAAAAAAAAAAAATATGCGTAATGCTCTCTGTGTCTAAAACCAGCATGAATAAGGCCTAGGTTGAAAGTCTACAATGGGCCTAATTGTTTGTTGCTTCCAACAGGGAGTGGATTTATCAACCAGGGTGAGGTGGGCTAAGGACTCCTTAGACCTCAGCCAGTATGTCACTGATCAGAGGCTCAACTGGGCTTTAGCAAGGCACAATATCTGCTACTTGCAAGGAGACCACATTGCAAAAGTCTAACTGTGATACAGTAAAGGTATACAGTATATACAGTGCCACATCCAGCCAGCTGAAGAACCCATCTCTCCTGCAGAACTAGCTGTAGCTATGAAAATATTGTCTTTTCCACCATAGTCACATGCAGATTCAGAAATGGCTTGAGGAATAGTCTCAGACCATGGAGTTTCTTTTGGAGAAGCAGGGCAGAATTTTGGAAAGGGGTAAGGAGTTATTCTTCTCTCCAGATGACTTATGGTCATCCATTTACAGGAGGGAAGAGAGCAAAGTATTTATTTATTTATTATTCAAGTTTTATTACCGCCCATCTCCCCCAAAAGAGGGACTCTGGGTGGGAAATAAAATACATTAATAAATAGATTGCTCCTAATGGCAAGGCTACCAAACAGTTTTTCCTGTATGTACTTTGGTCAAAAGATAGTGGGGAGATCATATTCAGAACCTACAATTTAATTGCAATATTAGCCCTGCACATTAACTGTGTACCCAGCAAATGCAAGTATAAATGGAGAGCTTGTGGGATGTTGCAGCTCTGTGGTTGGGATACATGGTATTGTTGTGCGGTTTGGTCGATTTTATTTATTCTGTTTTTATTGAATATTAGTGTGAACTGCCTAGGATTATCGTGATTAGTTAGGCTTCCATATAAGCTTCTACATAAATAAATGCACAAACCAATCCCTGTGTCACAAGGATGGACAATGACTACTTTGCTTAGAAACAAACAATTTCTAAAGTAATGAAATTCCTTCTTAAATATTCAGTTTCTACCCACAATGAGACATACTGTAGATCTGAAGGGTCAGACGCAGTGTTCTATATCTATCATAACAAAGGCCTGGATCCAAGCTGGGGAAGGGGATCAGTGGTTATGGAATCAAGGTTGGACAATACCGATAATGGTCTTTTAATGCTGGTGTTATGACCACCACCCACTGGATGATGCCATCCAACAACTCCATTCTTCTGAGACACAGTACTAGGTCACCTACCACCATGAGATGTAGGGTAAATTAATATCTCAGATAGGACTTTTTCAGATGGGACACCAGAAATTTAGAACTGGAAGGAAGGCATGGCTGGCCCACTGTAGTTCTACTTCAGGTTGTGAAGTTAATATTATTAGCTCTGTTCAGTTCTGTACAATACAGTTGGTATTGTTTTTAGACTGATTGTAAATCATATTGCAATGTTTATGTAATGAAGTAGAAAGCAATGAGTAGGAACGAATGAATGAAATTTATTTTATGCTGCTATTACAATAATCATTTAAGCCTAAAGTGGGATTATTAGTATTAGTATTAGTATTCATCAAGTAATAATACAATATAAATACAAAATTTTAATTGGTGTTCTTTGGAATTCCAGTCTTCTATTATTATTATTGTTGTTGTTGTTGTTGTTATTAAATATTAAGCTGTCGTATATAGTCCCTCTTTTGGGGGAGATGGGCGGTGGCTAAATTTGAATAAATAAACAAACAAACAAATAAATAGTTTATGGATAAAGGAAATATAAATTCAGATGAGAAACACATACATAAATAAAAATTCTCAGTGAAATTTTCATTTTTATTCTGCTTTTTACTGGATTTGTAGGCTACTTCAGGGTTCTTTATAAAAATATAATTCTACTTCTAATAATTAACTCCATTTTCATGAACCAGTCTCAAAAGTATACATGAAATGTAAATAATGGTTCATTAACAAGAGGAGATTTAAAAAAAAAAATCCCTTGGGTTCTGGGCTTAGAAAATAAAGTGAATTCTAGTTTCTTTTTTTCAGGGATAGAGACATTTATTGGATTTTGAGTTTTATAGAAATTCACTTCAATCCATTCCTCTGAACTTACACATATCTACGTATGTACATAAGTATGTATGTATGTATGTATGCATGTATGTATACGTAGATGTATATATTTATTCCATTCAATTGTGTCCAATTTTTGGAGACTGCCTGGACAAGTCCCTGCAAAGGTTCTAGCAGTTGTGATAGTCCCAGGCCAAAGTCATTTCACAGCTATGATTCTTTCTGTATGTGCATGTACATTTGAGTCACTGTTAACTCTTAGAGACTGCCTGGACAAGTCCTTGCAGATTTCTTGTCAAGATTTTGGAAGTGGTTTGCCATTGCCTCCTTCCTAGGGCTGAAAAAAACTGACTGGCCCAAGGTCGCCCAGCTGGCCTTGTGCCCAAGGCAGGACTAAAACTCATAGTCTCCTGGTTTCTAGCCTGGTGCCTTAACCACTACACCAAACTGGCATTCATTCATTCATTCATTCATTCATTCATTCATTCATTCATTCATTCATTCGTAGTTTTTGCTATGCAGTTGATAACTTTTTGAAATGAATGCTGAAACGTAGCCCATATAAATGTATAGATGAATGGCTGATCAAACTATCAAACCACCCTACTGTAGAGAGGTAGCACAGAGATTAAATGAAGGAAAATCCCAGGGCCTTAACTACCTGGAAGAAATCTAACAGCTAAATAAGTAACAAGGGCATCAACTATCTTGACCTTCCCAAGTATAATTTCTGGCTGAAATGAGTTGTCATATGTTGTCACATTAGGATTGTCAAGGAGAGTGCAATAGTTAAGAAGATACAGGAAACTAAGATTCAAATCCCTATTCAACCACAATGCTCCCTGGGACACTTTTTGGGGAGTCAACCATCTCTTTGCATAGTCAGGGGTACCCCCAGGGAGGATAAGATGGCAGCCATGACTGCCCATGGTGGCTGCCATATTAACTATTTCCAGCGTTCCCCCCATGAAAGGCCCTGTGCACAGCCCACTTCTCAAAACTATTCTATTGAAGAGAAAGGGTGAGGAAGACCTCCCTCTTTAACTCTTAACTTTAACAAAGAAAAGTGGAGGTGTAAATTTAATCACTGAATTTCCTGTAGGAATCTGGAAAGTGGAAGTGTGACTTCCTACTTTTAAGCAGTCATTGGATGATGAAGAAGATGATGATGATGATCATCATCATCATCATCATTATCATCATCATCATCTTTATCTCTTTGAAAAGACAGATGGTTGGAAATGCAGATGGTCGGCCAGAATGAAAAATGCTGCAAATAAAGAAATACCAGTCATGAGAGTGTGTGCGTGTGTGTGTGTACATGTGCAATGGAATTATTAACAACAGAAAGAGTTGTTAACAACCACTAGCCGATGTGAGAATTAACATTTGCTGACATTTTCCTGTATTATGTTTTTATGTTAACTAGAAGCAATTAAATTAAGTTTAAGGCAGTTTTTCCCCCTTTCTATAAATGGCTTCTATTTACTCCTGTAGAAATAGCAACCTGCCTTTGTTATGGAATTCCACATTACCTCTGTTGCTACAGAGTGAACTCTTTAAAAAAGCTCAGTTTCGCTGCAACTTAAGTGGAATATTTACAACTATGAATACACACACACACACACAAGCACTCCAAAGATCAGTTTCAGATCTAAGCTAAGTATACAGCAGCTTTCTTTCTTTCTTTTCCCTTGGAAAATAGATATATATTTTTTTTTAAAAGATATATGTTTCTGGACAATGCCCAATTGATTTTGCTCTTCCTTTCCTCTTAGGCAAAGCTATAGACAATCTTTAATTATCCCATGAAAAACCCAAATTGGAGGAAACTAATGATGCAACTGATCCCAGAAAATATGGGGCCGGGAGTAGAAATAGCAGAGGAAAAACAGGATATAGGCAGTGTTTTGGAGAGGGATAAATTTCGATAGTAGGGAATTGTAGTCGGTGGGTGTCTAAAATCTAATGAATCTGTTCAGCTCAGGGTTGAACTGTTGGGTCCTCAATATTTATATATATATTTATTGAACTTCTCACCTGCCCAACTCGTACGCAACCACTGTGGGTGGCTTAGGTAAAGGTAAAGGTTTCCCTTGATGTAAAGTCCAGTCGTGTCCGACTCTAGGGGGCGGTGCTCATCTCCGTTTCTAAGCCTTAGAGCCGGTGTTGTCCCTAGGGACACTTCCGGGTCATGTGGCCAGCATGACTCACGGAACGCCGTTACCTTCCTGCCGAAGTGGTACCTATTGATCTACTCACATTTGCATGTTTTCGAACTGCTAGGTGAGCAGGAGCTGGGACTAGCAACGGGAGCTCACCCCGCCACGCGGTTTCGAACCGCCGACCTTCCGATCGGCAGCTCAGCGGTTTAACCCACAGCACCACCGTGTCCCAGACACGGTGAGTGGCTTACAACAATAAAAATAACATTCCACTAAAAATACAGTGTAATATGTGTGTGTGTGTGTGTATATATATATATATATATATATATATATATATATATATAATATACATTTAAAAATGCAAATAGAAAATATAAATACACGATGGCAAATCAAGATCTCACTGTTGGCACCATCATGGTGCCAACCACCTCCATGTATAGCTATCGTCCCTCCCACGCCAAGCCAAGTGGCATAACCAGGTTTTAAACCCCTTCCTGAAGGCCAGGAGAGTGGGGGCCTGTCTTGCCTCTGTGGGTAGCTTATTCCAAAGCGCGGGCATGATGGCAGAGAAGGCCCTCCTCCTGGACCCTGCCAATTGGCAATCCCTCATGGACAGGGTCCGTAGCTTGCCCCCTCTGCCTGACCAGGTGGGATGGGTCGATGTCACGGGGGTGAGGTGGTCCCTCAGGTTCTCTGAGCTTGGTTGTTTTCCTGCAGGCATTTCATTACCCAACTAGGTGACATCATCAGCGTAGAGAAGAGTGAAGTTTGCTGCTGATTTATCTATGGTAGCTTGCCCTGCCAGTCTTGGTTTGGGATTGATGTATTTACTATCACATTTCCAGACCACAGCAATGCCAAAAGACCATTCCAATCCCACTCATACTGAGGTTTCAGAGTTCACCTTTGCATCAAACCTAAACAAGTCCACCCAGCCGGTAAGTTCCATGCCATTTTGTGTCCTGCTCCGAGAAGCCTGCATATCCTTGTTTCATATCCTATGAACACTCTCTTGGGAATTTCAAACCAAATGAAGAGGAAAGGAAGGGAGTAAATGTTTAAAAGTGCTACTGCTTCATCCCAAAATAGATCATGTGGATGAAACTGCATTTCCTCCCCCCCCACCCCACTTGGATATCAGCTCCTGCTGTAAACTTCCAGTTTATCATATAACATTACAATTTATGCTATAGCCAGCTTGTGTACAGACAATAAACTCTTTATCAATGCCAGTGGAAAGACATGAAAGGTTGTAAATAATGGAAAAGTGATGGTATCTATCCGTCTTCTTTTGCCCGGTGCACACAATATATTGGACTTTAAACATGTCAAAAAACTAGCTTGTTTTACATACAATAAGGTTAACTTTCATGGTTTCTTTTGGTTTTTTCGTTTGTTTTATAAAAAAGAAAAGCAAATGCATATTTGATGCATATTTCCCCCCTGCAAGAGTTCATTTAAAATAAATACATAGGCCAGGTTGTATGAGGAAAAATCCCTGCTGTGCTTTGAAGGATGTGCAATTGCTATCTGCCGATTATTTATCATATCATTAATTTATGGCAGAGAGATGGAGAGTAAGGAAGAAGCAGAGCGAGGGAAAACTGCTTTAATCTTTCAACCAAAATAATCCGAGTGGAAAGTTTTAATGCCAGAAGACTGGGTAAGGATCCTTTCAATTAGCATTCTTCAACAAATTGAAGTCTGTTTTTAAGAATCCTGAAATTATTGAGGTTTCAGTTTTGAAAACCATAAGATGCACAATGGCATGCTTTAGGGTGAAGACATTTCATGCTCAGACTGCAGCTTTGAAAGCCCCCTTGCTTCCTTGGAAACATACAAATTTTCAAAACGTACATTTTCCTATTCTGGGACAGCTTAAAGAAAACGGTTGGCAGGTTTCCATCCTGGTTTAAGCTCAGCTAGGGAAGAGACTATGATAGGGTCTATTGGCTAGTACCTATGTATTAACCTGTCACTTTCCAATCTCCACTCCCTCTGTCTCACTGACTTAAATACCTACCATGTTCCCCACTCTCCAATTAAGAGTTATGCATGAACCTATGCTTCATTGCTCCATATGATGCTTTTACCTGCCATCTAATGTACATCGGGCCAGCAACTGCCCTTTTCCAATTCTACTGTTGAATTAAATCGCAAGAAGAGATCCCCACACCACATTAAAGCAGGGAAATATTTTGATAGTAAAACACACTCACACAGAGAAATCCCCCCATAATCAGAGGCCAATGTAAGCCTTCCAGGAATTCCAGCCAAAAGTCTGTCTTATCTCCTGTTAAAGAGGGCTATTATCTCTCACTTCCCAGGAGAAGGCAAAGCAGAACTGATTTGATTAAGAACAGATTAACCTCACTAACACAGCTACCCTGGGTTTTATACCTGTCACTTTAGCATGACAATTTATATTTATTCAAAAAGCCACCAGACAGTAAATTAAACATTGCCCTAATTAGAAAAATGTCATATGTTACAGTGGGAAAGCAAACAGATCTCATTTCCATGAAGGTCTGGGCCAATGTACATTTGGCACAGAGTGACATCAATACTTGTATACAGTCTTTTCTGAATCAAATGCAGTTTTGCATGGAAGTGATGCATTCATAGGTATGCAAGGAAAGACGAAGTGGATTTATACCATGTTTAGGTATACTTCTGGTCAATATTTCAGAGGACCTTGGGTGTCCTCCTCCTTGTTTGCAGAGAGTTGTGATTTGTACTTTTCCTTTTGATATTATCTCAGTAGTTTGGATCTAGAGCTCACTCTGTACTAGCAAGGGCAATTAAGGCAAAAATAACAGAGATTGCAACATCTGCAATGCCAGGTGTTGTGTCTTCTCTACTGATCAAAGAAAAGACTCATGAGTCAGGAGCGGTTCTTCTGCTGTTTGCTTTCCTGAATCTTATAGAAGAACTTAATTTCAAGAAGTCTGTAATAATTACATCATATACAATCAGCCCAAGGTAAGCAAGTAACAAATCTAGATCATGGGCAAGCTTAATAAATCAATAATAACTCAATACATTCCACTCCTTCCTGCCAAACTACACACTCTATTGTGTTTATGAATCTAGATGGGGTATAGTTTTCATATAGAGGTAGCATGATGTCTGTCATTACAAACAGGAATCTGGGTGTGTTAAATAGTACTGGTGACTATTGAGTAATTGCTGATTGGGAGTCTGCGTTGGGGGTAGGTATTACTCATGATAACTCAGGAATTATAGATGAGTCTTAAACCATGCCATGTTTAATGTCTTCTTTTTGTATCTGTTCTTTTCAGCTGGTCAATATGCTATCTTCATGAGAAGAATGCTCAGCTTGCTTTAATCGTTGGTCCTAAATGCTTAAAACCTCGAATGCTATGTATCACTGGCATTTGATCTGATGTTGGCACACAAAGTTGTGATGTGCAAACAGAAAAAGTGTGAGCTTTTCATTCAGTGTGATATTTTCTCCAGACCTTGCTTGCAAAACATTGAACAAACCTATTAACCAATCCATTGTAGCTGAATGATTTTTAGTGATAAAGGAGAACACCTACCTCTCCGGGTACTGGTTGAAGCATTAAGCACTCCAAACCAAACTCAGCTCTTCTCTGATATTTCTCCATTATTTTTTTTTGCACTGTGAGCAAATGTGATAAAAAAGCTATCAGGCATTCATTGCCATCTTTCATGCCATGGGATCTATCTGTGCCAATGCCATGTTGTGAGTATCACAAGACATTTGCACTGTTAAATGCAGGTTATAAGATGTGAACACTGGTATCACCAGTTTCATTGCTTCTGGAAAAGCTTCTTTGGGCTATTTTGTTCATTGCCACAGCCAGGGATGAAACACGATGGCTAATCTGAAGAAATCTGTTATAGTAATCAACACATTAATACACATTAACTAATTTAAAATAATTCACAAATCTAAAATGAATCATGACAGCGAGTTTGGTGTAGTGGTTAAAGCACCAGGCTAGAAACTGGGAGACCATGAGTTCTAGTGCTGCCTTAGGAACAAAGCCAGCTGGGTGAACTTGGGCCAGTCAGTCTCTCTCAGCCCTAGGAAGCAGGCAATGGCAAACCACTTCTGAAAAATCTTGCCAAGAAAACTGCAGGGACTTGGCCAGGCAGTCACCAAGAGTTAACACTGACTTGGAGGCACAGACACAAACAGAAAGAATCATAGCTGTGAAATGACTTGTGGCCTGGGGCCATCACAACTGCTTGAACTTTTGCAGTGCACTTGTGTAGGCCTTGTGCATCAATTGTGGATGACACTAAGTAATGCCACATTTATCTTCAGTGACTCGGTGCCTGGATAGCCTAACTGCCCTTGGTGCATGGCTCTCTACCAAAGGGCTGGTGCAGATGCCACTTTAAAAACAAGTTTCTTATAATGGAATAATCATTTGAGTGTATTTATGATGAGAAACATACATACCCAAGGCTGCATTCAACTCCACATCTGTTTTTTTGTAGCCATAGAACCTTCTTCTATCATAACTGCTGAAAATTAGTGGCACAGTTTCCATCATTTTAAGACAGGGAACACATAGAAACTGTAGTGTGATAAAATAGGCTTAACTGAATAAAAAGAACAAAAAAGCTATCTCCCACAAAACACAAGAATAACAAGAGTGTACACCCTCCCCAAGTGTTAAGAGGTCTCTCCTATCTTGAAGCAGTGCCAGTACACTCTTCCAAAAATATTAACTCTATCCACTCTGGCTTGTCTGAATATTATAATAATAATAATAATAATAATAATAATAATAATAATAAGTGAGTGACTCTGGGCTGTAGTTTAAGTAGTCTGCTACTAGAGAATGTTGATCTTCCTTCCTTCCTTCCTAATGTCTGCCTGGTTCTCAAGGGCCTTCAAGCTAACTCAACCCCCAACATACTTGAAACATGGTTGTCATATTGCATGGTCATAAGGACATTCCAAAGCACACAGCACTTCTGTAAAGCACATTTGGCATATTAAAAGTAACATTTGAAAGAAGGTTCAACCAGAAGGTTTCAGCTGATTCTCTTTAGGATGCAACAATTCTTCTGGCATTTCAAATCTGCCTTAATGAACTTACTGGAAATGAAGGCTGGAAATTCCTCTTACAGTTTTCAAGATTTTGTATTTACCTCCAGAGTGGCATTAAAGGTACCTTACAAAAATCTGTGTAGTTCTTGCATTCTTGATCTTGCCCAACTGGATGGGGCTTGAGAAATCAGTTGACACTGAGCACCATAAACTGGCATAGGAGTTAATAGATAGCAGTGAGACATCCTGAGAACCCATGCATGCTGTCCCTGATCTCCTTTTTTCACCAGCAGAATTTCTTCTTTCCAAAATTAGTCGTTCAATGACCATTCGTTTAATGACAGTCCAAAGTTACAACGGTCTCGGAAAAAATGCTTTACGACCTGTAGTCACACTTATGACTGTTGCAAACCATCGCACCACCCTTGCGGTCACATGATCACAATTTGGGCATTTGGCAGCCGGCTCACATTTACAACCAGTTGCATTAACCTGCAGTCACGTGATCGCAATTGGCAACCTTTTTTGCCAGTTTCTGGCAAAAAAAAGTCCATTAGGGAAGCTGGATTCACTTAATGGCTGTTGTAAAAATGGTCATAAAATCTGGTCATGTGGTGACTCACTTAATGAATATGCTGCTTAACCATCAATTTTCTGGTCCCTATTTGGTTGTTAAGTGAGGACTACCTGTACTTATTTGCACAGTACAACTGCAATATATTTCCCAAAATAAATTCAACATTTTTTCTTTTTCTTTTTATAAAAATCAAGTTCTCCAAAATGAAGGAAATAGAGAACATTCATTCTGTATCATGATTTCACCCACTGTGGTCCCTCCAGAAGTTTGCTCATTCCCATTCTATAGCCCTCACAATTAGAAGCCATCACAAAATGAGAGCTGGGTGCCACATGAATTTGTCTAATCTGTTTGTAAGCTGACCAAAATAAGGTCTTCCCTATAACATGTAGGATGGAACCCCACAGCTTAAGTATACACTGCATAAGTCTGATGGAAAAATGGATGGATGGGTGAATGGGTGGAGCCATCTATGGCTTTGGAAAAGTAAAAAAGAACATGCATAGGCAAGATGTTGCCCAAGGAAAAAAATCTAACAAAAGTCTTTGATTTATTGCTTCAGAAGACCAGACAAAAGTATCATGAAATAACCCCAGCAAACAATACTTCTTGGCATTGCATCAAACCTCCCAGGAAAGTCAGATTCAATAGGAAAAACGAGGAAAGATTTTTCAGCATATACAGAATTTCCCTGCTTCTTTTTCTTCTTTCTTATCCCAAGGCAAAGTTCAGAAAAGTCCTGCTCCCTCAAGATAACCCTGGCTAGACCATCACAGATTTTTCAACACTTTTTTTTTTTTTACTCCAGTGACTGGGGAGGGGAACCCAGGAAATGATACATTCACAGCCTGCTTTTCAGCAATGGGGGGGAAGTTGACAACAGCCAACAATGAATGGTACCAGAGCATTGGGCTAGCCAGTTATCCAAGAGAGCAGCTTGCTCAGGCACTTGTGCTGGAGACATAGGGTACAGACAAGGCTGCCTCCATACAGAGATTTACCCTGTATCTGTGTGATGCCAGTAACAATGAAGACTGCCTTATTTTGTGGACTTAACTTGTTATGCAGTTGAAAACGTCCCTGCTGATACAGCCTCTGAGACAAGTACTCCTGTGTGCTCGGGCAGACTAGCATGGTATGAAAGATGATAATAGCAATCCCAGTTTTCTCACATTGTCATAAAAAGGGAATAATGAAAATCTCCTTTAAACAGAGTAGGAACTGTGTGAGAAAGGAATCTGGACCCTGCCTTAGTCTCTGCAGGATTCCCTCCTTCCACGCATTCTCTGCTGGATGTGGATCATTGTTCCTTGGTTGTGATTAGGTTATTCCATATAGAGAATGTTGTGTGAGGTCTTGCTTGCTCCAAATTATCAACACTCTCCAAAAATGAATCAATGGGCACATAAAACTCTTCAGCAGGAAGTGATATGGCATCAGAGCCCTCGGGAGCCTTGGGAACTGTGAGTTCTTCAGGATGAGCCTTGAAAAACTTACATTTCCTATTTCTCCTGAAGCTTGGGCATGCTATTTAGAGTTGTTGGAGGCAAGACATTCTTCCTCCCTGATGTTTCCTATTGATTGCTAGTCCCAATCTATATCAAACCCAGACAATTTGACCTCCAAAACTAATTTTTTGCAGATTTAAGCTGTTTTATATGTCTGCTCTGCCTGGTGCTTTGGGAGTGAGGGACAGAAAATGGCTTTGCAATCTTGTAAATAAATAAACACCAGCCTTTTGGTGTTAACTTTCCTCTCAATAGTCCAGTACAGCTGGCAGAGAACTTTCATCAAAGTTGGCCTTGGACTGAAAATGCTTTAAAGCAAGGGCAGAAATGTTCTACACTGTGGCAGGAGTGGCCCTTGGAGACAGAGATAAGTATTGTTCTCCCTGATGCATTTTTAGATTGGAAGTTGGTTATTGTCACAGCAAGATTGATACCCCAATCATGGTGGCTGGGAGACTTGCACCTGTGCCAGAGAGAAGCAATCCAAACAGAACCCTTGCCTTCTGTCTTTTGTATCAGTGTGAGAGTGTCAAAAAGTAAGGAGAGAAAATTAAAACAGCAAAGGAAGGGGAAATGTAAGGAATACAATGAGTTTCTGTTGTGTTTCCCCATCTCCAGTGGTTGCAGGGTGCTCTTAAAGGGCCAGCTGAGGCTGTCATTTTGGTAAACCGTAGCATGCAGCCCTTTCAAAATTGTTTTGCTGGTGATGCAAGTCTGATAAGATGCCTTGCAAGTGGACATCAGCCATATGTTTCTGCCTTCCACACCATCATCCACATGGGCTCATTACGATTGATAAGAACTGCCTGGAGACCACACCTCTTGGCAAGCACCAAGCATCACATATTACATTATTTACCTCAAGCTGACAAAAAAAATCACTCCTCGTACTACTTTTGCAGTTGCGAAGAGGAGAGCTGGCTGGAAAAGGGCCTCCTTTGGGGCAATGGCATGACCCACCCAGGCTAGTTTTTTCACCTTTATACGTGCCCTCATATAGTGTGAGTAGAATGACTGGATGGAGTTTTGAATTCTTTCTGGAAAACTGTGTAATGTAAGAACATTCAGCCAAACTCTAAATGGGCTTAACTGACCCTAATATGAGCTCCATTCCTCATGCTGAGCCAGTTTTGAATCATGGTTTATTGAATCAGCCCTCTTTGGCTGGATTCATGAAACACACTGAGCCCTAATAGATGTCAGTCCTTCAAGGTCAAGAGAAGCAACAGGGATTCTGGGAATGTTCTTTATTGTAGATAGGGTAACAGAATCTTGAAAGCCTGTCTGAGTTACTCTCTGCCCTGTCTTCTAGCAAACAAAATCAAGGTGGGGATACTTCCTCATCCCTTTCGCTTTCTCAGGACTGAGTTGTTGTTTTCTCCTCAACTGTTCGTTGCTTCTTCTCCTCTTCCCAAGGCCAGATACTTTCACGGTAGGCTTGGCTTGGCTTTGGCTTAGTCAACTTGTCAGTCAACAACTACTAACCAAAGCTGATTAGATTGTTGGTTTTACAATATTGCACTAAGCTATATATATACAGGGTGGAGAACCCATGAGATTCATGCAGTCCCCGGTTGCTCATTTGTGGTATCCTACCACCACCACCACCACCACCATCTTGGATCAAAATTGGGTGGGTTAAAAATGAAAAGGGTGCCCTTTGTCTCCCATAAGTCTCTAACTCCAGGTCCCACCTTCACTTTTCCAAATCCCTCCCCCAAAGGCTCTGACTCTTTTGGTGACCTTCTAGCCTCACCAGATAATCTCCTGAATCCCTCCGGGAAAATGTGGTGCTCAGCCCTTCAGGTATGACCCACTCCTACCATAAACTACCACAGTGTATAAATCATGATGCGTGGGGTCATGCTGCACAGTAAGTGCAGAACAAGTGTCACATGTGTGCATGCACACAAACATACACACACACACAATTTTTTTCCCAGTTGTCCCTAGCAGTGTTAGTGAAGTGCCGTGCAACGGGTTATTATAACTCCTTCCTGGAACAATCTGCTCAATCAAGAACCAAGGGCAAACCACCCAGACAGCTTATCTGTCACCAAGTCTTTTAATGAGACAACATGGAGTTCCAACTTGCCTGCTGTGGAATCATTTACCCCCCACTTTTGCCTCTGTTCAATCTATATTAAGTCAATATGCTGCTGAAGCCTCCCTTTTCATGCATTCTTTCCAATTTAGTTTCTGTCAATGCTAAAAATGCTGAGCCCATCAAAGGTGATTTTGCCCCCACCAATTTCAATAACCAGGCATGGTTGGGGGAAAGACCAGGGGAGGAAAATACCATTAAACCAGGTCTGTACTCAGAGAGGAAACAACTTGCTTCTGGATTCACTTTACATTTGGACAATCTGGTCATTTCATCATGGCTGATCAGATTTGATAGAACTCCACCGCACTGCAACCTTTTTTCTTTTCTCTGCAGTAAATGAAAATTACTCTTCCTCCCATCTCCTTTTGCAAGAGTGTATTAAAGATGACAGCAGTAATGGAGGAGAATCAGTTCAATTTTTTTCCCCCTTTCCTCTTTTTGTTTATACACTAAGTAGAAGCAAATGGCTAAGCTTGTCCTGAATTGCACTACTGTGGTTCGATTGGAATCTCCCCTTGCTTGAAAGAAGTTTCCATAGAAATGGCCTCAGATTCTGTTCTTTACTTGAAGACCATCCCCAGCTGGGGAAGCACCCAGCCAGCCTTCACTGGTCTCAAAAACCTCAGTGGGGCCATGCCTGGTTAATATTTGGATAGGAAACCACTAGGCTGTCCCAAAGCTGTAGGATAGACTGGGAACTGGGGAGAAAAAATCCCTTCCAAAGGCAATGGTCTAATTTCTGGACAAGTCAAGTTAAGAAGTTACAAAGGGTCAAGCTTAACTTGAAAGAGAACATCGGCATTTGTTACAAACTACCCTGATGAAAAAAATGTGGGATGGGCAATGCAATGCAAAACCCAGCCCGTTGGACTTGCATCCTGGTGCCAGGTAACGTGATGTGCATTTCGTCCCTTTGGTCCTATCCCTGCTGTGGATTTCTGTGACATCTAGCCACAGCCTTTAGGTCTTTAGAGAGATCTGAGTATATGCCTCTTTAAGGACTGAATAGGCATTTATTGATTGAAATCAGGGGTCAGCAGCCTCTGACCTCGGTGTGCCTTGCAGCCCCCTTCCATACCCAACTCCCCTTAGAGCAGTACCAGACTGTGCTACCAAAGTTTGATGCAGGGATGTCTTCAGGGGGAGGGTCAAAAAGGCCAAGATGAAGCCACAACCATGTGGTTGAAATGTCACATATTAAATAGGGGTAGGGCTGTCAGCTTGATTTTTCTGACCCCCTCCCTGGGGATACCTCTAGTTTAGTGGCAAAATCATCTCATCATCATCATCGTTATTTTTTAATTATGTGATCTTCCTCTTTTTGTAATTTCACTCCCAAGCCCTCTAAAATCAAAGTGGGTTTGGGAAGAGAGGAAATCGAGGGCAAAGAAGGGATTTTAAGCCTTTCAAGGGTTTAAGGCACATTAAATCATCAGAAGCTTTTATTAAAAAAAACAGGCTGATGGTTTAGCTCTAGCTACTCCAGGGAGTGCCCAAAGAAAATTTAAATAAATAAATCTCCCTTCCCCCAGTTGCCCACCTGAGTTAGCCCAAAGTATTGTATGTGCAAAACAAATATTGAAAAATAGAATGTAAATCAAGGAGAGAAAGAGTTGAGTTGGAATTATTTGGAGCAGATCTTGTTGGAACTGTGTCTTGCAGTGATACCCAAAAAAGAAGGAAATGAGGAATAATAATAATAATAATAATAATAATAATAATAGCAGCTTTACTTGGAACAACGTACATCCCATGACAATACCATTAATATTATTATACCACAACATCTGCCTATCCCGGGTCCTTGGGAAGGACTCGATAGGTGGACAAAAATGCCAAATCCAGTCTAAACTGGCTGGCTGCCTATGCAACAAAATATAAAAAATAAATAATTTATTAAGTGTATATGCTGCCTGACTCCCAGTGACTTACAGTTGTTACAACATTTAAAAAACAGGGAACAATGGGAAAAAAAACATGGAAACAGCACAAGACAAAGGAACAACGATGGCAAAGGAACGATGAACGAATGCCAATCCAGTGGCTAGTTCAGAGTTCGGTTGGTATCGCAGGCCCAGCAAAAAGAAAAAGCGACAGATTCTCCTATCCTGCTTCCTTGTCACACCACTGAAATTTTCCAGAAGGGTAAAACCTCAGAGCCTTGTTTTGGGGCAACCCAAGCATAACCCCAGAAATAACACAAAAGATATTTCATATCTCTAGTGCAAGAGATCAAATGGTCACATGATCATTCCAGGAGGTGCTGCACAGAAGGATTTTGCAGCTGGCCCACAAGCACATGGGGCAAATGTTGCCATAGAAACAGAGAGCCAAAAATATTGGTCATTTAATACATATTCAAATATTCAAATCCATTAATCTACCTTTAAACTGGCCAGGAAATTCATCTATCACAGTGTTTTTCAAACGTGGCAACTTGAAGATGTGTGGACTTCAACTCCCAGAATTCCCTGGGAGTTGTCCAGGGCTGGGGAATTCTGGGAGTTGAAGTCCACACTCGCTGGGGAATTCTGGGAGTTGTAGTCCACACTTCTTCAAGTTGCCACGTTTGAAAAACACTGATCTATCAGATTTTACATTTGCCTTGTAAAGCAAATGGGAACTGTTTTATACACATCCCTGGACGCAGCAAGTGGCTATGAAAACCAGAGTAGTGGGTTGGGTTAAAAAAAAGGTGGGGCCCTTATCTGCCAAAGCCTTAAAAAAAATTAAATACAGACTTAATTTTGCTCCTGTTGCCAGTAGCCAAGTCTGTTCGCTCCATCTGACATGGAGATAAATTTGCCATTTCCAGCCCTTCCAGCCACCAAGTTCAGTGAATTTTCATGTCAGGCTCTCCCCCGTCACCAGATTTCAATTTCCTCCTTGGTTGTGAAGACTATATTTTATGTGATTAATGGGAGAAAAGTAGCTGTTAGAAGCTGTTTACCCAGTGTGAATTAGAACACTAATTAGAAGAGACATGCATGTTAATGAGCAAAAGGAAGTTGATCAGTATGCAACAAAAAGTTTCTCATTTAATTGTGTTAGGGATGGGGGGCAGGTTGGGATTGGGAGAAGGTATTTTATATGCAGAGATTTGTTTGCCCTCAACCAAAGTGACATTCATATGCACACCTTGGGATCAAATTAGGGGTTTTATTCGGGGGTTCCTATTTATGTTTGCTTTTAAATTAATGATATGTGCTTGTGTATTTTGTACCTTGATTTTGAAATGACGGCTAGGCTGGGATACGGATTCTAAGCCATTGTAACTTCTGCAAATAACGTGTCGATAACCATTCCCCGGCCAACCCCTGATGAAGCATGGAAACCTTGGGAGCATCCTTTAGCAGTCACCAATCCGTCAGTCTTCTGGGGAGCGGTTCAACATTCTCCTGAGAAAGAGTCTGAAGCCTGTCATTTTTTAAGAAAATGCTTATTAAACCCAAACATGCAACATCGTGTTTTCCTGGCCTTCTGGAGTGGGGATAAACAAAAGACTTCGAAGATTTTTCATTTTCTCAAATGGCCAACATCCCCTTGCAGGGGCTTTTGAGGTTGTGCTTGAGCGTTTTGGGGAGCCCTGATATTTTTCTCCCCAAAAGACAAAACACTCGATTGCTCAACAGCTTCCTGATCATTCTGAATCTCCCCCCATCCACAATCATCTTGGCTCAAGCAGTTCTGGAGACGCTCCAAGTGCCAAATGTCTATCTCAGTATTTCTCAACCTTGGCAACTTGAATTCTGAGAGTTGAAGTCCACACCTCTTCAAGTGGTTAAGTTGAGAAAATCTGGCCTATCTGAACTGAAACATCCATTTTGGACATAATTATTACAGCCTTATACATCCTCTATTGATATGAATAGCTTAGAACAGGGTTTCTCAACCAGGGTTCTGTGGCACCCTAGGGTTCCATGAGAGGTCACTAGTGGTCCACTGGGGGAACACCATTTATTTAAAAAAAAATTATTTCAAATTCAGGCAACTTCACATTAAAGAAGTAAGTTTCATTCTTTATTTTGAGTTTAAGAACACTGTGAATGCGTATAGAGAGGCCTACCCATGAAACGAATATAATAATTTTGTAACTTCTGGCCTCTATTTGAGCCTGAATGTGCAGGGGTTCCCTGAGGCCTGAAAAATATTTCAAGGATTCTTCCTGGGTCAAAAGGTTGAGAAAGGCTGGTCTAGAATGAATGAACTGTCGTGCAATGCTAACACCCACTTATGCACACATTCTATGAGCATAGCCCATGAAGGAAAGAACTGATTTAAATCCTCTGAAAAATGGATCTTTAGAAGATCTCAGTCCCAAATATTCAGTACATGTTCTGGGTCCCATCACTTAGGCATGGTCATCTCCTGGAACCTGGAGATGTGGCTTCTGTGTCATTGGCCATGCCCTTTGGAACAACAATCCCTTAAGATTCGGGTGACCCTGACCCTTCCTGCCTTTTGGTATGGTATGATCCTGATGGTTGCATTTCTCCTTGGACCTGATGTCCCTGTGTTTTCATGTTCCATTTCTTAGTATTTGTTCTTTGTGTGATTTTTATATGGACTTAATTGTTCTAATGATGAGGTAACCCTTCCAGAGTCATATCCCAAGCAGGCAGCTCTATAAATTGAATGAATGAACAACAACAATAATACATACATACATGCATGCATACATACATTCCGAAGCAGGAGCCCATTGCCACTGAGCCAGTGAAGAACTAAAAAGAGGAGGGAAAAACCTTCTCAGATAGATGAAAACATCTGTCATGTTTTCATGTTCTGGATTGTTTCATGTTCTGGATTGGCCCGCTCCAAAGATCTTCTGAACCCTGGTGTAACAACCAGAACGCTCAAGCATTCACTCAATGACAGTCCAGAGACTTTAGCTCAATTAACTGTTTAATGCGGCGAAGCGTTCGATACAAGGTAAAAGTTGCAAATGGCATTTCCCACATGTTCTGCAGTTTAAAATCACACAAACTTCTAATTCCCCCCCTTACCACCCTCAAAGGTATGCACCTCCCCATACCAGCAGATGGCCTGTACAGTATGCTGGCCGTTAACCTTGGGCAGAGGTCTCTAACCCAAACAAAATAATTCACACTCTAGTCAAAGTCCCCCTCCCTGCTGGCGACTCACAGTCTGTTGACACGGGTTTCATGAATATGGATGAGGGTCTGATAAACATGTTCTGGGAACATTTGATCAGGGAATTTGACACCTGGATTTCTCATTTTCAGTGCTTCACTCTTAGTGGGGAAAAAATATTTCAAGAGAGTAAGTGTGGAGAACTTCTGCTTTTATATATATTGAAAAGGTTCTCCAGGAAGAGTAAAAATGTCTTTCTCAAGTCAATTTGTTTATTAAGGAAATGTGGGGTTTCAGTTCATTTCTCCAGGTTGCAGAAAGGTTGGAAAACTTGAAGATGATGCATGTGAACACTCCAGTGAGTATTTAACATTCTAAAAGAATTAATATTTAATTGTAGATGGGGAAATGATTCTTTTTTAAAAAAATAATAATGATTGGGTTGAAGGATTCCAGTTGCACCTAATTTCATTTGGATTAAACATACTTTAGTAGCTGAACTGCTCAACAAGAATAAGAGCCTTACCCAAGTGCAAAGTTTTGATATTTTGAGCTTCAATGCTAATATAAAAAAAACATTATCACTACAGATATAAGCAACATTATACACAATAATTAGGGAATGAATTAAAGATGTGCCAGTTGCCAAAAACAGAAGGGAAATGTAACATACTGTCTGCCTAATGGGGAAGAGAGAGAGAGAGAGATGTATGTGTGTGTGTGAGTGTGTGTGTAAGGCAAACTGCCTTACAGAGATGCCAAGAGGAAACCAAGAAGAGGGACCAGGGGACCCCATGACAGATTGACATCCAACATCCAGTTCCCTTCCCAAGGCTGAAGAGTTCTTACATCCCAGATCATTCTCCTACTGTTTGACAAAATTTGTTTCCTGTGGTTTTTACCTGTTTCCTCAAATGCTTCTCTTGGTGAAAGTGAAGGAGAAGAAACCTATTCCCCTTTTGTCTGGCACCCCTGCAGATACCTGGAATTTCTTATAAACCTAGGGATATCAGCATCATAACAATATGCAACTATACCTCAAGCAGTATCTCTTGATCGTGCTTGTCAACGTTTCCACCCCCAGCATACACACGGTGACCTTGCTCATTCTGGGGGTGGGGTGGTGGTGGTTTACCGCTTATATTTTAATGCGTGCATCTCCATCACAGGTCCAAAATGTGTCCATTAGGGCAGAAAAGGATGCCCTCTTATGCTTTAGGAATTCATAGGGAGGAAAAGAAAATGTATATTTCAGCATCTTCTTGCAGAACAGCTGGAGTTATAAACTGCTTACACTTAGACTAATGTGGTAATTTGATCTTGCTTCAGCAAAAGTTTTCACCATTATGTTACTGGAGTCAGAAAAAATAAAGCTTACAACAGCTTGGATTGTCATTAAATGAAAGGGAAAATGCAGATAAAATGCAGATCTATTTTAGTTTCACTTCCACTTAATTGCAGTTATTCATTATATATTAAAGCCTAATTCCTGTGGCTCCTGCTGCAATTCAGTTGCTTCATACAGTCAAAATGCCTTGACATATCAAGGAAACCACAAGCTTTTGCAATCTCTTTCTCCAACTCTCTGGCACTTATTCTAACCATGGCCAACTTTCAGAGTTTTCGGAGAATGCTGTGCCATCAATGGCGGGTGGTCTATATGCACTTGTGAAAAGAGAGAATGAAAACAATAGCATACTTATCTTGGTCTTATTTATGTCGCCATCACTGGAGAAGAAGAAAGCCAGGATTGTGGATCTGATACAATTTTACAGGCATTGAAAATCCAGCGTGTGATAATGGGGACAAAATTTATGTTCTGTATAATTTTGTATAAATTCATTTCTCTTTCTCTTTCTCTTTCTCTTTCTCTTTCTCTTTCTCTTTCTCTTTCTCTTTCTCTTTCTCTTTCTCTTTCTCTTTCTCTTTCTCTTTCTCTTTCTCTTTCTCTTTCTCTTTCTCTTTCTCATTATAGGTGTGTTCTAGACCTCATGGTTTCAAAGCAATGGCCAGCAAAGTCCTTAGCAAGGTGACCTCAAATCATAAAATAATTTTAGAGCATTAAACCTTTGTGTACAGAGAGGAAGTCCCATAGATCACCCCAGTCTACCCCAGAAGCTTCCTTAACCATTGGAAGTAGCTTCCACAGTTGTTCCTTTGCCATCAGAACCCTGTGACAGAATGGGAGAAATGGAAGCATTATGTGGACATCCCACAAGGACTGCTGGAAACTTTGGATGTGTTCCCAGAAGGACTGAAAGCAGACCACACCTAAAACTGGGAGAATTGACTTTCTTTTCATCCTGAGAACCATGTAAATAAAGTTCAGAAAGGAAAAAAAAAGCCACCTATCTCCTTTAATGTCCTAAAAGAAAACATTGCTTGAATTTTCAGCTTGGTTTTCATAAGTAAGGCAGTAGATATCAAGAGTTCCTTAGATTGCTGCATTTTTTCCACAATGCGTTTAAGAAAAAATGGGTGAATTTGGGCGAGTTGTTACTTGAAAATAAAACTGAAGAAAATTCTCTACTTGGCAGGCTCTGAAAAGTGATGATTCTTCCCTCTTTGCCATTGATGGATGATTCCTGTTCAGTAGTTAAACGTCGTTCTCATGGAAAATAATGGGATTTCAGTTGTTCCTATCATGGCCCATTGATTTCAGTGGACAGCACATTCAAATAACAGGAAACACAAAGGTATCAGAAGTCTTGGATATAGCCCTGAGTTTATGCAAAACTTGCTACCAAATTATAATCTTGAATATGACAGAAGAGAAAAATAATTAAGTACACAGAGGGTAAAAATGTCAATGTCCTGTTCAGACTATGAGGTGGCCAGACAGAATTATTATCAAACTCTTTATTTAAAACAACTATTTACAACAATAAAGTCCTGGTGAATGAATAAGGCAAAGCAATTTCAATCAAGACCACCCAGGCTACGACAGATGAACAGGCAAGGCTGCAGGATCAGACTGTGGCAGAACAGCAAGGCAGAATTCAGCGAGCTCTCTGACTGAAGCCGTCAGGCTTGGTGAAGCTGGAGTGTGTGGCAAGGCAGGAGCTGGAAGCAAGGTTCTGTGAGCTGCCACACAGCTAGGACCAGGCTGACACGTGGAGGCTGGGCAAGACCGGACTGGAACCTCTGGGCAAGGCTTGGCTCTGGAGGCTAAGCTGGGCTGGACTGGAGAGTCTAGGCAAGGCTTGAATCTGGGAACACAACTGAATCGCGCTGGAGCAATGTGACGAGGCTTGGAGCCGGACGTGAGGCTGTGCTCAGCAGGGACAGCAAGGAGAGGCTCGACTGGAGCAGCTTGTGCAGAAGCTGGTTCTGTGGAGGTAGAAGATCCTGGCGCTGGTTCCACTCTGGCTACAGGCAAGGCTTCCGGCGCAGGTAATGGCCCTTCCGCAAATGCTGTGAGCTCGAAGGATCGGTTGTCTCTGGCAGCTTGCTCCTTGCGCACCTGCCTTTTAAAGTGATCCTTTCTGTGCCTTTTCTCTCCTGCAGCCAATCGAGCTGCCTTCTGATTCATGTGCTTCTCTGCTCTCCTGTCTTGAGCACTGATTGGAGAATTCAAATCCCCCTCCAGAGTTTGTCCAATCTGCATTTGCAAATTCTCCTGCTCTGCTGAGTCACTTCCTGGTTCAGCTTCTCCAAATCTTTCCTGGTGAGTTTTGTTTTCCCCTTCTGACTCCATATAAGTTTTGTTTTCAGAGTCAGAAGCAGGCTCAAACCTCACAGTCAACTTATTTTAATTACTTTAATTATACTTCAATAGCAATGTAACTGTAATGGAATCAAAATTAGTTTATGCATTGGTATCACCCATTCCTTTGTCCTGGCCCAGACTGTTTTTGAGAGCGTGACTATATGTCTTGTCCATTAAAAGTGTAACAACATTAGTCTGATCAACTTTGCTGTATTACAGTTATAAGATTTGGCCTGCAACAATTCCAACAACCACTAGATGGCAGTGTACATTTATATTTTCTCCTTGCTGCCCTCTAGTGGTCATTCAGATAACTGCGACTGAGATCTAGTAACCCAAGGGTATGGAATTGCAGCCAAGGATGCAAGGGGTTGCCCCAGGGGCCTTTTTCCTCAAAGTGAGCCATAAACCTGATCTACATAGCTTTGAGAGAAATCTGAAGGTGCTTTTCAACAGCTCTAATTCCCAATCTCGACATCACTGGATTCTACGATGGAGCTGTAAGTTCACATGTGCAACTATCTAATCTTTATCTGAGCTGCACATGGAGTGTGCAATGCAAACAGAGTCATTTAGGAAAGCACTGTGATTTAGCATGATTTCCCAACTAGAAGTGTGTTCCCAGCTTTTTACACCAGACGCTCCATAATGGCAATATAATAGGATTGCAATGACAATTAAATGATTGCATATTTTAGGGCAATGGAGGGTATCCACCCAGCCATGAGCCATTAGCAGAATGGTAACATTGTCAGAAGAGTTTTCATGCTTGGGCAAAGTGATGGATAAGGCTCAGATCTGCACAATGGGCAGCTCTTCCCCCTCCTGAGTCTTTTTTCTTCTGCTCATTTACTCAGATTGTAGACTTACACTTTCAGAATCAATCATCAAGTTGGGATGGAGGATGCCGAAGGAAGAACTAAATGCAGTCAGCAACAGATGTTGGAGATACTGTACCTCCCCCCTGCTCCACTTGGTATGAACAAAAATGGAAACGAAGCAAAGGAATATCAGTTTAGCTGTAACACACACCCAAGTAGTTTTGACCATATTTTGGTTTTCTTCAGTAGCCTCCTAAGATCAACAATTACTCACATAGACACATGGAAGGGAAAAGAATCATGCCCTGCTTTTTCACCAAATAAACTAAAGTTCAGATTTACATGGTGTCATCATTAAACATCGCTATGGGGGTGGGGGGGAATGGAGAGTAAATCAATACATAACCACAGTTATATAAACTTATACAGTACAATGTCCTAATCTTGGGCCACTGGGCACACCCTGAATTTTGTTAGGATGTGTTTTCTTGTCAAAAGGCTCAGATGGAAGGGACTCACTCATGTACATTTGACCAAGAAGTAGCCATGAAGTGAGATCCAGTGTGGTATAGTGATTGAGGCACCAGGCTAGAAACTGGGAGACCCTGCGTTCTACTCCTGCCTTAGGCATGAAGTCAGCTGGCTGACCATGGGCCAGGCACGCTCTCTCAGCCCTGGGAAGGAGGCAATGGCAAACCACTTCTGAAAATCTTGCCAAGGAAACTGGAGGGAATAGTCTAGACAGTCACCAGCCTGACTCAAAGACCACCCCACTTCTCAAAAAAACCTCACAAAGTCCCCATTTACCAGCAGGCAAACTGAAAAAGTTTTTCCTGAAACCCTTTCTAGACCCACTTTCCTTGATGCTTTCTTTCGTCATAAATCACCTTTCGCTGTTTCCTGAGCAGGTGAGCAGATCTGCAAACAAAGACTGCAGCTTTCCCATCATTTTTATTTATGAAGAATGTCACTGGAGCCCAGTGGCATTCTTAAGCATTAAGTTGATGCTAATGCTCATACCTGCTGAAACATTTCTATTTAGCATTTTAGTTTCACACTGATACCTTTTTAATTTAAAGCATCTTATCTGAAGTCAAGGGGAACAAACAAAGGACAATTCTGCAGTCAGACAGGTATACAAATATAAACACACATTTCAATTATTTTTATTTTTTTATTTATTCTAGCCTTGTAACATATCACTCTGCTTTTCTCTGAGCAAGGATCTCTTTTGTGATCAACATTTTTTCTTCCCTCAGATAACACTGGGAAAGTAAAAACATTACCCATTTAGAGTTCCTTCTCAGAGCAGTCAGGAAATGTGTGTATTGATCAAATAAATTAATTCTTACAATGCAAAATCAATTCACAGAGTTGGAGAGATAGGTGTGAGTTTGACAGAAAAAGAATCACTCTCCTGAATGAGGAGATGAACTTCTGGTTAACCAAGACTGAGTTTTGTTTGGGACTGTGTCCCTAATGAAATCTTCTTCAGCTTGGTACCATTTATTTATTTATTCATTCATTCACCGCCCATCTCTCCCCCACGGGGGGACTCTGGGCGGCTGTCATGAGTGCCGTTGAGCTGAAGACATCGGCACAACGGCACACATGACAATAACGAGGAAGCAGAGGAAGGGACTTAAGATAATCATAACACGCACAACAACAGACACAGACCCCGGCCGGATGATTCAGCCATCAGGACACAAGAGAGGAAGAAGGAAAGACAAAGACAAGGCGGATCACGAGGCACACCCAAGCTGTTAGCAAAAGCGCAACGGAGATCGCCCAGCTGACAGCAATCACCGGCTGAAGGAGGAAACCGATTATGGGCAATCCCGGGGCACCAGCTGGGGCCCCGCAACCCTTCACCTACCGGCACGAAAGCATGCAGGACAAGGGGGGGATGACGCAACCCAAGGTGAGGGGGCGCTGACTGGCGCGGGGTATTTAAACCCCGCACCGGCGCGCTCCCTTCACTCTCAGCTTTTTTCGCGCAACTCTACGTTTGAATAAACCTGAACCTGCTTTTCCCTGAATCAGCGTCTGTGTTTTACTCAGCGGTAGGCAGCGCATGACAGCGGCTTACAATAAAACAGGATTAAAATTCAAAACCGTTATAATACAAAATACAGTAAAAATACAAATATAGTAAAATCTACATGGTGAAAGATCTTAATCAGTCCCTGAGTATAATAGGCCCCTCAGAATCACTCTAGGGCTCTAGCCATCCCCAGGTGTAGCTATTCTCCCTCCCATTCCAAGCCTGCAGACAAAACCAGGTCTTTAATCTTTTGCGGAAGTCCCGGAGCGAGGGGCCTTGTCTCACCTCTGGGGGAAGGATGTTCCAAAGGGCGGGAGCTACTGCAGAGAAGGCTCACTTCCGAGACCCCGCTAGATGGAATTCTTTTATAGATGGGGTCCGTAACATGCCCTCCCTGCATGACTGGATGGGGAGGGTCAATGTAATAGGGATGAGACGGTCCCTCAGGTAGCCTGGCCCCATGCCCTGTGTTGAACATCTGCAATTTCCAGCATTTCCAATCAACGTGAGAAAGTTTGGGAGGTTCAGACTTCTCTGGGGATCACTAGGTTTGCGAAAACTGCCCCATTGAATTTATTGCTAAATCCTTTTTCTTTTTGTCCCTTACGCTCTTACACGCATCACAAACTCTCCTTTATGCTTCCATCCCCTGTTGATAGACAATTCCAGAGCTTAATACTTTACAGGTAGTCCTCATGTAATGACCATAATTGGGACTGGAATTTCAGTTCCTAAGTGAAATTATCATTAAGCAAATCTGACCCAGTTTTATGACCCTTTTTGTGGAGGTCATTAAGTGAACCACATGTTTGGTAAATGAATCACACGGTACCCCATTGATTTTGCTTGCCAGAAGCTGGCCGGGAAGGTCGAAAATGGCGATCGTGAGACCACAGGATGCTGCGATGGTCATAAATGCCAACTGGTTGCCAAGGGCACAAATCATGATCATGTGACTGCAGGGTTGTTGCGATAGTCATAAGTGTGAGAACCTGTTGTAAGTCAGTTTTTTTCAGCACCACTGTAAGTCCAAACCATCACTAAATAAATGGTTGTTAAGTGAGGACTACCTGTACTATTCTCCTAAAGTGTTCCATGGTGTTTCCATACTTATGTAGATTGTCACTATCAGGTCTTGACCAAAGCAAATATAAAAGTTCCTTCTGGGGAATGAAGCCTCAAATATATGAATGGTCTCCATAAGTTACCTTGGAGGAGCGGGGAGGCAGTTGATGTATGTTGGTTGGGTAGATTGGCATATTTCTACAGATGTCAGTTTAAAGCTATCCCATTATTGGGGAATCAGTGTTTCCTGAAGCGGCTTTCTAGTGATTATTTCAGATAGCTAAGTAGGTTTAGTCAGAGATGACGATCCTAGTCAAAGAAAGGCAAATCAGTGCACAAAGCAGGATTTTTCTGGCCAGGTTAGCTTGTTTCCAGAAAAAAACATTCCTAGAGAAAAATTGCCAGAATTTTACAAACTTTTGGTGAGCGCATACTAAGGTCTTGTATTATCTTATATGAAATTCTTGTATGAGGTCATTGGAGATGTTGGCATTCTGCAGCAAGATTTTGAGAGAGCAAGAATAACCAAGATCTCACAAGACTGAATGATCGCAAAATCTTCTGCCTTTTAATTTTTTTTTAATCATTTGTAAAACTAAATGTAATTTTAATTGATGTAGGCACCCACCACAGGTGTCTGCAGGGAACGTTTATTTATTCATTTATTTTTCAAATTTCTATCACCGCCCATCTCTCCCGAAAAGGGACTCTTTTCATCAAAAAAGTCATGATGGCATCTGTGAAGCACATAAGAAAGGGCTTTGATGGTGCAATCACAGGCAGCATGTTGACTACTTTTACCCCCCACCTCTCTTGGACACCCCAGAACCCATAGGTTCTCTGTGGCCCATCCTTGAACTAGTAAGTTCTCTTAGGGAAAGTTATAAAGCATGACCAAATTAAACATTTAATAAATAAGCCAGCAAAATGAAACAAAACCTTTTCTTTGATACAGATATTTTCTCCTCCTCTCCTCTTGTTTCTACTATATTACATTATTTCTTCATTTGGTCACACACTGGAAAATTTAATTACCTCAGGAATTTACTTCAGTTAAAAAGAAAACACTGTTATTTATGTGTGGAAATTAACTTGGCTCTGTTCCTCTTAATACACTGTTGAACGTTCAGAAATTTGGTCTCCCTGTTTGGCTTCTTTGACAGCACTGAATTCTTGGGTGACTGTTGCCCCCTAACTCCCCCTTCTGTCCCCCCCATTATGTACATCAACAGCTTCTTCCACTCTCTGCAGCTTCATAAAGTCATGAAGCTTCATTCTGAAGCATCGTATCCTTTCAACATGGCGGAATGATCGAGTCCTTTTTAACGGGCTATTTGTTCTATTTTGTTTTATACGAAGATGCAACCAATTCACTGCCATTCCTTTTTAGGATGTGGTGCATCAGCATTTAGAATTTGAATAACTTTGCCTAGTTACATGTCAAAATGACCACCAATCTTGGTTTGGAGGGAGAACCAGTATTCCAACAGCACTGTAATCCTATTTGTAGAAGGACTATCTTGATGCAGCCTAAATTCTCAAGTGTTCCATGTGCTCCTATTCATTTGTGATGGTCTCTCTTAATGGCTACTTCTCTGTCCTAGATCTTGGTTGGCCCTCATATTCTGCATTTAATAGTTCTTAATGCCAACTTGTAGTTTGAGGTTGGATTTATTAGAGCATGGACAAAATCTGCTCTTCCAACAATTTTGCTAACAGTTCCAGGGCTGGAAAAAAAATGGAGTGGGTTTTATTGATCTTAGATGATTGGTGGTTATGTCTCTCCTGGGTACTGCTGGGGACTGCTTTTTAAATAACTATTGTTATTTTACTTTCCAAGTAAGAGTTGAGAGAGAAGACAGGATACCTCTGCCTTCCCTCTGATTTGATTTTAATCTCTTAAGCCTTATCAGAGCATTCAGGGCAAAGGCAATGTTTCCTGTTTTCACTTTGGAATCTTCTGGGTATATCATCATCATCATCATCATCATCATCATCATCATCATCATCATCTGCCTTAGAGTCATTCTTGGCTCCTGGTGACTGCCTAGACTAGTCTCTGCAGTTTTCTTGGAAAGATTTTCAAAACTGGTGTGCCCTTGCCTTTTTCTTCCTAAGGCTGAGAGAGAGGCACTGGCCCAAGGTCACCCAGCTGGCTTTGTGCCCAAGGTGGGACTAGAGCTCACAGTCTCCCAGTTTCTAGCCTGGTGCCTTAAACCATTATACCAGACTAGCTCTCAATAAATGAATAAACAGACCATTTTAATACCATATCAGAGGAAAAGAATCCCCACCAGGACAAGGATCACAAGACAGAAAAAGTGGGAGAGGATATTTCTTCCCCCAAAGGACCTCTACCTCTACTTTCTGAGCTGAAAAAATTCAAAAACTGACTTTGGGATCAGTTCTAGATTTTTATCTCTCTAAATTAAATGGCTTTTAGTGCTGTAAGTATAGCAAGAGTGTGCTGAAAATTGTCTTCCAATTTTCTGGATGTTTTCTTTATCTTTGAAAGAAGCTTCTTTTTTTCACCTCTCAAGCTTCTGAGATACTTTTGATTTTTTTTGAAAGGTTTTTTCTAAGTCACATTATTATTGAAAGGTGCCATAAATGCTATTGTTGTTATGCATTTCTCTGAAGCTTCCTTGGCTGTTTTTAATCCAAAGAGCCTCTTGGGGGAAATTTCTCATCATATCTTCCCTGGGGACTTGACTGGAGCACTGGAAGCAGGGAACCAACAGAGATGATTGTACAATGGACAAGTCACTCACACACCTCCGTTAGACCACTTGCAGCCAACCATTCCTCCCATGAGTATTTCACTACGGTCTGGGTCTCCTTTGAAACCAGTAACTTTTCTACCCAAGAGAATCTTATCCTGCAAAAAGATTTATATGGAGAAGAAATTTTTAGCAGAGCACTAACATATCATGAAAGAGAGATTTCTCTGAATCCTGAAGGCATCTATGCAAAGGGAAATCCTTTCACAAAATTGGCAGCTTGCTGTTTTAAGCAGATGCTTCCTTGACCTCAGGGCTCTTTACCATTTGTGGTAGTGTGTAGTTAAACGCTAGAAGCAGGGAGGCATAAAAACAAAGTACTAAAAGGAAAAAGAGTGTGTGTGTGTGTGTGTCTGTGTGTGTTGGGGGAAGGATAGCCTGCATTTTCTGCCCACAGAGCTGCAATTGAGGGCACAAGAGTTATATTTAAGGGGGAAATTTTGTCATCTCTATGGGGGAAAATAGGCACTTGGCAGTGTTTCTATAATCAAGTCAGTTACTTGCTATAACCATTGGTCTATCTACCAACTTTATACATGCACACTGGTGGTGGTGATGGGAAGACAGGGGAAGAAGAAAAACACTGAAATGAAATCCAAGGGGCCATGAATGCTTGGCAAAAGAGCAGAAAAAAAGGAGGGGGGAGGAAAGAAGGAAGGATGGTTGGTTGGCTGGTTGAAGAAAGAAGTAAAAAGGAAAGCTAAAGAGAAAAAAAAGAAGATCCCTGGGGTGGGGGGTGGGAGGTGGGGGGAACAATAGAAAACCAGCCTTGAACTGTCTCTGTGAGGTCTCAGGAGTTGAGCCTGATTTGAGGCTGTCTTTAACTTAAATGAGGGTCCCAATCCAACATGGGCTGATCTCCAAAATGCTAATCAAGATTGGATCCGGTTAGTATTTGCTTGGAGACTGCTAAGAAATCCCAGAGCTGTAGGATAGATTGGGAAGGGGGAAAAAACTCCAAACAAGCCATGGTGAACCATTTTCATATTGTTCCTAAATAAACTAGGTGGGACTGTCCATGAAGTCAGAAGCAGCAGGACTTGAAGTATACTTTTCTTTAGCTGAAATTTCAATCATGATAGCTGGTTAGAGATCACCATGGCAGACATTTTACAAGAGGACTCCCTCACTCTCTCTCCCCCCCCCACACTTTTTTCAGAATTCCAGATGTGTTCCGAGACTCCCCAAATGTGTTCCGAGACACATTCCAAATGTGTTCAGAGACACAAGTTGGAGGTTGTGGTTCTTCAAAATGCTCTCTCATGGTTCCAGGATGAAGAGAAGGACAGGAGCAACGTTTTGCATGCAGGAATTCCCAGATTACGAACACTCCAGTTTGAGCCCCTGAATATCTGATCAGGAGCACCCACAACAGCCCAGGCTCTGATGTGGTACAAGGCAACTTCCCATCTTCCTATTCTAGAACATGGGGACCCTTCCCATTTCATAGGGTAGGTCTCCTACAGAGTGGTAAAGAGATGCTTTAGCAGAAATAAATCCCAATGCAGAGGAAATCCCTTCTGTTCCTTTGCAACAAAAATGTACATTCAAATGCACCACCAGAAGAAATGCTCAAGCACCCTGAGTATGAAGTAGAAAAACAGAAGCTTCTTTCAATTAGAAGACAGATTTCTGCCCTGGAGTATTAGAAACTGCTTGAAGCAAGTCACTTATCAATGTATCATTCCATCCTTTGGGCGTCTTTCTTCCCATAAAGGGTATCTAGACATACCCTTACTTGCTGGGTTTAGCTTGACTAACTCCTGCATATGGAAAATCAAAAGCCATTCATAATAACCAGACACCACTCTCTTCTTTGCCACGCAGAATTGGACAGCTAACTCCACAGCAGTTGGTTGACTGCAGACGTCGCAAGTAGAAATGGGCATTCTGAGAGTCCCAAGGATCTGGCAAAACTCGCAGTTATCTGTTTTATAGCATCGTGGCAATCTGCATTTCTTCCCTGCAATGAATGATCAGCAATGCCACTATGCAGGAGCAAAGCACTTCTCTTGAAGCCCCCCCCCCCTGCAAAAAAGGGGGCAAGGAATGTGGTTGCCTCTGAATATTTTTCAGCCCAACTGGAACAGGGATGGACAAGGGGTTCCATCCTAAATGTTTATTGAAAAAGGGAGTTTCCATGGCTAGCAGGTACTCCATATTTTTGCTTCTGGTTTACAGCAAAACAAACATTTTGTTAAACATGTTACAATTCCTGAATTAAGAAGGGTGATTTTTGCCAATGTCACCATGCTCTGGTCTCCTGATGTACCAAATTTATAGTAGCCTGTACACTTAAGTTCCCCATTGTGTTGTCAATAGGGACTAATGTTCCTGTGGACATTTCCTTGAAACCCATCAGGTCTTTGGGTGTCACCTGCTCATTTACACTCACACACACATACACACACACACGTGCACACATAAGGGTCTTTCTCTTTCCATCTACCTATACTAGCTTCTCAGACAATACTTTATAATATCAATGATTAAAATGCAAGGCCGTGGAAAAGATACTCAGTTGCCATGAAATGCCTCTACTAGAAAAATCTGAATTATGCAGGAAATGGTTTTCTATGGGACACTCTATTGAAACAAATATTGCACCTTGAAGAAGCAGGATAAAAAGAATGTCGATGCTTTTGAACTTTGGTGTCAGAGAAGACTCCTGAAAATACTATGGATAGCCATGAAAACAAACAAATGTATTATAGAACAAGTCAGTCTACTCAAGCTATAAATAATCAGGCTCAAATTATAATATTTTGGACACACAATATGAAGACTAAGCTCTCTTGAGAAGTCTATAATGCTGAGAAAGGAGGAAGGAAAGAGAAGGAAAGGATGACCAGTAGCCAGGGGACTCAATTAGAGTGCTGATGGGTGTACCATTGGAAGACCTGAAAGACCAGACTGGGAACAGATCGTTCTGAAGAAGGTCTATAAAGGCTTATTTTGGACTGTATTTTTATCATGCATTCTTGCCCCAGAAGTGGCAAGAAACACCCCACTAATTTTAGGCAGTTTGGGGGTGAGGTCAGAAGCCACAAAATAGGCCTTAGCAGCTGCAGGCTCATGTCGTCCACTTTAGCATACTCTAACATTGGTTTTCTGACTGATACGCAACTGTTTCATGAAAAACTAGCTGCAAACTCCTATTATCAATATACAGAGACCCAGCTACTGTTTACTGGCTTAATAATAAACCTTGTATCTTGGTCAATCTCCAGAATGCAGGGAAAGATGGAAGGAAAGGGAAGGCAGAGGAGGAGGGGGAGGGGGAGAGAAAGAGAATAGGAGAGAAAGAGAATGGAATCCTCCAGCAGTAAGGTGAATGGACTCCATTACAGTGGTGATGGGTGGACCATAGGAGGACTTCAAAGGCCAGGTTATCCTAGGAAGGGTCTGTCTATGTGGTCATGGAACTTGACTGTACCTAATCAGCCAACCAACCAATCAATCAATCTAAGTATATTTAAATCTACATATTTTAAAGGAAAACTGGCATACCGCAAAGCATTAACTTCTAACTTCTGTTTCATTTCCAAGAATGCCTTTGAGCGCCACGTAGGCATTTTTAAAAATAACTCTGATGGGTGACTAGAGCCCAGTGCTTTCTTCCACCTGCCTGGAAATAAAACCAAAGTAGAGAAAGCATCTTGCAGAGGGCCCTAGAAAAGTTGGGGAGAGACAATTTCTTCCATTTGCGTTCTTTTAAATGGGTGCTTTGTGATAGGCCATGGCAGCCATGTGTAAATGGGTAAGCCACCCCCTGTGAACCATTTTAGGAACGCACCCAACTTATGCCAGCATTCCAAATGGGCCCACCGGCCTGTCTATTCTGAACAGATACCAAACATGTTGCTTCTTTCAATCTTCTTTAACAATTCAGCAAGTCTCTTCATAGCCATGAAGAGAAGAACCTCTGGATTAGGAGCTGTGATTTTTAATGAAAAGAAAATAGCACTCTTTGCAAACTTCCAATGGGAAATCCTCAGAAGGAATTGCAGTGTGTGTATATTTATTGCTGGAGAGGGGGGTTGGTTCAAAAAGCAGCTGTTGTGAAAGAAAACATCTCCCTTCCAGCTCTAAATCAAGCTCACCTCTTTCCAGTACAAATGCCTCAAGTAAAAGCCTCATGCTTTGAACAGAAGCCTCCGTGGCAGCTTGACATGGTGAAGGCCACCTTCCTGCCAAGCATGGCAAGCACGCCCTTGGCCGTGGTTGGAAAGGAGGTAAGATGAACCTGTAATTGGAATAGTTGGTCCTGTTTATTCGTGGGGATGTGCCTGATTGCACACCATCAGCCAGAGATGGTTGTTTCATGTCAAGGAGCTGCACCTGGCAACGGATCACACAGCAAAATCAAAACAGTTGTTTGCAGGCTGTTCTTTAACAACCCTAAATCCCAAAAATGGAGAGAAGTCACTTGAGGGTTGGGGAGAGGGGAGTGGTGTTGTGGAAATGGCCCTGCTTATATATGCAGTGCAATATTGTACTTCAGGTGGAGATCTAAAGAACCTAATGCACCCATGAGGATGCCCAAAGGTATGTAAAGTCACAGAGGTCACCTTGACTGTAGTTTCCTGGGGGTGTTCACTTCCCATTCTTCTCTCCTGCAAAGGGGCTTCTGTCTGGCTTCCTATCTTATTCACAGGGTGCTTTAGAATGCCTTTGGAATTCTGCAGAAGGGTCAGAACGGATGGTTCTAGTGTTTAGTAGAAAGCAACATATGATGTTAGGGTTTTTGCTTCTGCCTCTCTGCTTCCATTACAGATGTTCTTCACCTTTCCACAACCTCCTTCACTGCCTCTTTTTCCTGCTCTGACAAAAGCCGGTGAGAGTCAGACAGTTGTTTAGAAAAATAGCTTCTGTGTGAGGAACAGACACTAAGTCAAACTAAAATGCCATAGTCATCTCCTGTATAGACTATTGCAATGTGCTCTACATGGGGCTACCGTTGAAGTGTATCTAGAAGCTGCAGCTGGTTCAAAATGCGGCTGAGAGAGCAATCTTGGGTGTCCCAAGGATGGCACATGTAACACCTCTGCTGCGGGAGCTGCATGGAGTGCCAGTTTGCTTCAGGGTCCAATTCAAGGTGTTGGTTATCACTTTTAAAGCCCTACATGGCTTGGGTACAGGTTACCTGAGGGACCGTCTCACCCCCATTGCATTGACCCGTCCCACCCGATCATGCAGAGAGGGCAAGTTGCAGACCCCATGGGTAAGAGAGTTCCATTTGATGGGGTCCAGGAAGCAGGCCTTCTCTGCCATTGCCCCAGCCCTATGGAACACTCTTCCCCCAAGGTGAGGTGGGTCCCCACTCTTCCAGCCTTCCAGAAAGGGATGAAGACCTGGCTCTGCCATCTCGTATGGGATGTGAGGAGGAGCAACCAATCCTGGGGGTGGTTAACATCCTGAAGATGCTCCGGTAAATTAAGAACTTTTTAACATCTACATCTTGGATCATATTTATGTTTTAGAATATTGTTTTATTGTATTCTAGTGATTATTTATTCTGGTTTTATTATAAATCGCCCAGAGTCACTCTTCGAATGAGATGGGCGGTGACTAATTCTGAAATATAAATAAATAAATAAATAAATAAATATAAGAAAAATGGCAGGTTAGACAGAACATAAAAGGAAAACCATTTTCTTTGAAATATGATGGCAAGGAATAATTTTAATCTGCCTGTACAACTCACAGGGATTGGAATTAGACGGTTTTCAGTTTCCCTAACTGTAAGCAACTGGAATTCATTGTTCCTAAATGTCCCAAAGCAGTTATTTGCTCAGAAAAAAAAATGCTTTAGGTTTGTCTTGGAAGCAGCTGTAACTAATACCATGGTGAAATCTCTTCCCAAATTTCTGGGAAGTTGACTTGTCCTGCAAAGTGGCCTCTTGGGCTTTCTGTTTTTGTTTGTTTGGATCTCACTTTCAGAAACCTTTTCCAATTTCTCTGAATGGTGCTTTTGAGCTGACATCAGTGGCAGTACTTTGTTTTTCTATTTTAAGTTTCTCCATCATGTTGCAGCCTCCCTGGATGATCCACTAGAAGAGTTTCCTCTTGTTTACTTTGGCTGGGATTTAATAGAAGCCAGGGAAACTGCAGGCTGCAGGGCAACAATAACACAGTGAATGGAAGAATGTTCTTTGTCCTGGCATAACTTAATTTCTATAGTTAGCATCAACTTTTAACCTTGAATCTCTCCATACTTATGAGCAATGTCCTCCGTCCAATACTTCACTTCTCTTGTTTGTGAATCATTTTTCTTGTTTCTCATTATATACTGAACCATCAACTAACTAAGCAGTCTTAGTTAGAACTAAACACGCTCAACGTATTGAATAAATGCAGCCATTAGGCTAATAACTGATGTTGTTTGAGCATGTTATGTACATTCCTCAGTTAAGTCCCAACCTGCAAGTTAAGCCGCTCTGTGCAATGGTGTGTAAAATGGAAAGAAGAACTGTCTTAATCATGCTTACAGTTTCATGTGCTGGACAGTCTGCAAGAGTTTAGAAAGTAAACCCACTTTTCCTGATCTTCCTTTTTTCTTCCCCTTCCCCTTTTCCTCCTCCTCCATTTGCTTTTAATCTTGGCATTGTCAAATTGGGAGTGAAGAGCTGATGCAGCAGAAATCAGTATGGGGTAAGAAAGAATGTTTGCATTTGTAATAACATATTCATTAAAACTTAATTTCAGCCTTGTTTACCAGAAATACAAGCTTAAAATAGAAGCTGGATGAAAATAGCTAAAATAGCAAGAAAAGGTATCCTAGAAAGAATAGGCACAGTTCGCATGATAGTATCAAAAATAAGGCTTCCTAAAACACACAAAAGACAACCAAGCACCCAGGATAAATGGAGGCAACAGAAACCCTATCAGTATTAATATATCCAAGGACTCAACAACTTTTGCTACAAATAAAGTGTTTGTCCCTGGCATCATTTTTATTTCCAAGAAGGCCAACCAACATTCTTAGAAAGTCAAACAGGAAGTGTGATGGCCACCTTCAACCACAGCAAAGGTTGTTGATGTTTTCCTACTAACGATTAAGACTGCTTTTGTACCTAATCATTTTGACTGGGTGAAGAGGTTGTATTTGATTGACTCCTTTCACGTGCTTGATGCAAATCGCCTGGGGGGAGGATCCTGCCCGGACTTGTTTCTTACTTCCTCTTTTTCTCTCTGCCGATATGTAGCAAGCCAGGAGAGCTAAGTCCTTTAAATATGTTTTGCTTTTGTTTTGCTTTTTGTAAATAAATTATTTTTATAGAAATGCCTGGTGTGTGACTTTTCTGATCTCTCCTGGGCTAAAGGCTTTCCCAGCATTCTGCCAACAGGTTATGGGCCCAGTAAACAGCCCAGTAAAACCAAGAGAGATCAGCTCCACACCTCATGCACAATTTAAAGGCAGTTAGCAAAGACCTGTGAAGATTTTTCTTTGGAGCCGCCTGGAGATTTTCCAGCAACTGCTGGTCTACAGGACAAAGAAGCCAGCTGAGGTGACTTGCAAAAGAAGGAAGAAGCCATGGCTACCTCCCAGCCCTCAGCGATGCCTCTGGAGCGCCTATCAGAGACCAACTATTTGAATTGGGCCCTGAAGATGGAGATGTATCTTTGCAGAGAGAATCTTTGGCTGCCAATTGGTGAGCAAAACCCCCCAAATCCCAGTGCTGAAGGCTGAGACAGGATGAGCGGGCTAGAGCCACCATTATCCTGGGAGTTGAGGACAATCAGCTAGTCAACGTGTGAGGTATGCAGTCTGCAAAGCAACTTTGGGATGCTTTGAGAGACTTATATGTAAAGGCAACAGCAGGGAGTAAAGTTGCTCTGACGAAAAAGCTGTACAGAGCCTACCTTGCAGAAGGAGATAGCCTTCCTGAGCACCTGCATTATATTCAGCAGCTGTTTGTGGAGTTGCAGGAGAGAGGAATGGAATTTACACCTCTCACAAAATCCTATATCCTCCTGTCCTCACTAAATGCAACGTGGGACACGCTGATCTGTACCCTGGAGGCTATGCCTGAAGCAGACCTCACCCCATCGTATTTTACACAGCGCTTACTTGCTGAATGGGAGAAGAGAGAGGAAAGATTCCCCCCCATCTATTCTGGAAAGTTGCAATACCAGAAAATGAGGGAAAAGAAGGGAAAGGAATCTGAGGCCACAGCGCTAGCCAGCCAGCAATGCTTCACTTCTGGTTCAGCTGGACATGTGCAAAGAGACTGTGCCATGAGACCCAAGAGTAGAAAGACAGAGAAGAAGAACACAAGGGCAACACAGAAGAAGGCTCTTCAGACAACCCAAATTGCACAGGTTGCTGAGAAGGGTAATTCTGATGTATGGGTGTTAGATTCTGGGGCCAGTTGTCATTTATGTAATTGTAAAAGCTCTTTTGTGTCACTGTCTAAAACTGAAAGACAAAGTGTATCTTTGGCTGATGGTGACTTGTATTTATCCTGCTTGGGAGAAACTGTAAAAGGTGTGTTGTATGTGCCAAATTTACAATCAAACCTTTTATCTGTGGCACAATTGGCTGCAACAGGGTATATCATAACATTTAAGAAAAATGGTTGTGAGATACGAAAAAATGGGAAATTGTGTGCTACTGGTATGTTAAAAGACTCCTTGTACATTGTGCAAAATGCAAGGAAGCCAAGCTGCAAGGCTGCAGTTGGCAACACACCATATCATGACCAATGTGTACACCTGATGCACAGGAGATTTGGTCATGCTAATTTCAAGTATATAGCACAAATGCCACAGCTGTGTGCTGACCTAAAGATAAAACCCTGTGATAAATACTTAGACTGTGCAGTTTGCAAAGAATGCAAAACACTAAAAGCTCCTGTGAGTAAGCACAGTGACAGAGTTACAACTAGACCTTTGGAAATTGTACACTCTGACATTATTGGTCCTTTTGCTCCAAGTCTTGGACAAGCAAGGTATGCAATGACCATCATTGATAATTTCTCAAGATACACATTTATCTACATCTTAAAACATAAAGATGAGGCATTTGAGAAATTTAAAAGTTTTGTGACATGGGCAAATGGAAAATTCCCTAGGCCTGTATCTGCACTCCAATGTGACAGAGGAGGAGAATACCTTTCTCACAAATTCAGAAGGTTCCTAGTGGAAAAAGGGATAGAACAAATTCTTTCTAAGCCTTACACCCCTCAGCAAAATGGTGTTGCTGAAAGAAAGGGCAGAACCTTGCAAAATGTGATGGAATGCATGATTAATGATTCACAATTATCTTTTAAGTACTGGGGAGAGGCCATATCTACTGCCACTTATGTACAAAACAGATTGTATAACTCTGTGATTCGGGATACTCCATTCCATTTGTTTTATGGTGTGAAACCAAAGGTAAACCATCTTAGAGTGTTTGGTAGCACTGCATGGGTTCACATTCCAAAACAGCAGAGAAGGAAAGGAGGCCCCACAACAAAGAAAGCCATCTTTGTTGGCTATGAACAAAGCCAAAGGAGCTACAGGTTCATAATGGGAGAGAAATTAATAATTAGCAAAAGCGCTTCTTTTGCTGAACAAAACTGGGGGAGATTAAATTCTAGCTCTTCAGTTGAACTGACCACCACAAGAGAACAGCAAGGACTTGCTGATGGTGATCTTTTGCCTGATGAGGACATTAAACCAGAAAAGCAAACTGAAGATCTGTCTGATGAGACAGATGCTTCTCAGGAAAGTGATAGGAGTCAAAATTTAAGCCCTGTATTACCTCGCAGATCTCAGAGGAGTAATAAAGGCGTTCCTCCATCATGTTTTCAGGCTGAAACAGTAAAGGCTTTTCACATATTCACAGAACCTGAGTCTTTAGAACAAGTGAATGCTTTACCACCTGAGATTGCACAAAATTGGCATTCTGCCATGCAACAGGAATTAGCATCCTTGAAAGAAAATAAAACATGGAAACTGGTAAATCTACCTCCCAATGAACGCTGTCTGGGTTGTAGGTGGGTTTTCAAACTGAAAAGGGATGCTGATGGCAAAATCCAAAAATATAAAGCAAGGTTGGTTGCAAAAGTGTTCACTCAAAGGAAAGATTTAGACTTTGACAAGACTTTTGCACCAGTTACTAAAGGTGAATCAATTAGATTACTGTTAAAAGTTGCTGCACTAAAAGGAATGTCAGTTAACCACTATGACATTCAGACTGCATTTCTCTATGGTGATTTAGATCACAGATTATACATGCAGCAACCCCCTGGCTATGAAAAAGGGGAGACTCTAGTCTGTGAACTGCAGAAGTCAATCTATGGGTTAAAACAAGCTGCTAGATCCTGGAACCAAAAAGTAGATGAAAAACTGCAGAATTTTGGTTTTGAAAAAGGAAAAGCAGATCCCTGTGTATATATGAAGAAGGACAAACAAGGCTGTATGTATCTGTGCATTTATGTTGATGATTTGCTGCTGTTCACATCAACAGAAAAACAAAGGCTTGATTTTGAAGCCTGCATGAAAAGCCATTTCACATTAAAAAGCCTTGGAATTATAACAACCTAGGTTTGGAAAAACACAGGAAGAATGGTAGCTTTCTGTTAAACCAAAGGGGAGATAATGGTAAAATAATGTGAATGGAAAGACATACAAAGTTGTCAAAGAAGATTGGTTTGCATCTTAATCTATAGTGTAAAAAGGGGAGTGTTGATGTTTTCCTACTAACAATTAAGACTGCTATTGTACCTAATCATTTTGGCCGGGTGAAGAGGTTGTATTTGATTGACTCCTTTCACGTGCTTGATGCAAATCGCCTGGGGGGAGAATCCTGCCCGGACTTGTTTCTTACTTCCTCTTTTTCTCTCTGCCGATATGTAGTAAGCCAGGAGAGCTAAGTCCTTTAAATATGTTTTGCTTTTGTTTTGCTTTCTGTAAATAAATTATTTTTATAGAAATGCCTGGTGTGTGACTTTTCTGATCTCTCCTGGGCTAAAGGCTTTCCCAGCATTCTGCCAACAAAGGTGGCCACTGGATTTTATCAAAATGAAATGCCTTGAATCCATACACTGCAAGCTCCTCCCCTTCCATACGTGTGTGCATGTGTGAAATCATGACAATTAAGGAGTGGAGCTTGCAGCAGGCTGGCGTGCAGCTTTAATCAGCTACCCCTTTTGACCTCTACTGCAGCTTGGCAGGCATTTGTGAGACCTCTTACACCATGTTCTCAAAACTCCAAATGTCTCCATGTCATTGGGAACCTGGCATAACCTGAAGCTAACTTCAGTGTGACAAAGCTTTTAGAGTCACCCAGATGGTCAAGAATGCCAGTAGCAGGTTATGTGCATAATCTCTTTGTTGTTTATTCATTTAGTCGCTTCCGACTCTTCGTGACTTCATGGACCAGCCCACGCCAGAGCTTCCTGTCGGTCGTCAACACCCCCAGCTCCCCCAGGGACAAGTCCGTCACCTCCAGAATATCATCCATCCACCTTGCCCTTGGCCAGCCCCTCTTCCTTTTGCCCTCCACTCTCCCTAGCACGTCCTGTCTTCTCATTATGTGGCCAAAGTATTTCAGTTTTGCCTTTAATATCATTCCCTCAAGTGAGCAGTCTGGCTTTATTTCCTGGAGGATGGACTGGTTTGATCTTCTTGCAGTCCAAGGCACTCTCAGAATTTTCCTCCAACACCACAGTTCAAAAGCATCGATCTTCCTTTGCTCAGCCTTCCTTATGGTCCAGCTCTCGCAGCCATATGTTACTACGGGGAACACCATTGCTTTAACCATGTGGACCTTTGTTGTCAGTGTGATGTCTCTGCTCTTCACTATTTTATCAAGGTTTGTCATTGCTCTTCTCCCAAGGATTAAGCGTCTTCTGATTTCCTGACTGCAGTCAGCATCTGCAGTAATCTTCGCACCTAGAAATACAAAGTCTTTCACTGCTTCTACATTTTCTCCCTCTGTTTGCCAGTTATCAATCAAGCTGGTTGCCATAATCTTGGTTTTTTTGAGGTTTAGCTGCAAGCCAGCTTTTGCACTTTCTTCTTTCACCTTCATCATAAGACTCCTCAGTTCCTCTTCGCTTTCAGCCATCAAAGTGGTATCATCTGCATAGCTGAGATTGTTAATGTTTCTTCCAGCAATTTTAACTGCAGCCTTGGATTCCTCAAGCCCAGCATGTCGCATGATGTGTTCTGCGTACAAGTTGAATAGGTAGGATGAGAGTATACAGCCCTGCCGTACTCCTTTCCCAATCTTAAACCAGTCTGTTGTTCCGTGGTCTGTTCTTACTGTTGCTACTTGGTCATTATACAGATTCTTCAGGAGGCATACAAGATGACTTGGTATCCCCATACCACTAAGAACTTGCCACAATTTGTTATGGTCCATGCAGTCAAAGGCTTTAGAATAGTCAATAAAACAGAAATAGATGTTTTTCTGAAACTCCCTGGCTTTTTCCATTATCCAGCGGATATTGGTAATTTGGTCCCTAGTTCCTCTGCCTTTTCTAAACCCAGCTTGTCCATCTGGCAATTCTCGCTCCATGAATTGCTGAAGTCTACCTTGCAGGATCTTGAGCATTACCTTACTGGCATGTGAAATGAGTGCCACTGTTCAATAGTTTGAACATTCTTTAGTGTTTCCCTTTTTTGGTATGAGGATATAAGTTGATTTTTTCCAGTCTGATGGCCATGCTTGTGTTTTCCAAATTTGCTGGCATATAGCATGCATTACCTTGACAGCATCATCTTGCAAGATTTTGAACAGTTCAGCTGGGATGCCATCGTCTCCTGCTGCCTTGTTATTAGCAATGCTTCTTAAGGCCCATTCAACCTCACTCTTCAGGATGTCTGGCTCTAGCTCACTTACCACACCGTCAAAGCTATCCCCGATATTGTTATCCTTCCTATACAGGTCTTCTGTATATTCTTGCCACCCTTTCTTGATCTCTTCTTCTTCTGTTAGGTCCTTGCCATCTTTGTTTTTGATCATACCCATTTACCTCCAATGTTTCTAATTTTCTGGAAGAGGTCTCTTGTCCTTCCTATTCTATTGTCTTCTTCCACTTCCACGCATTGCTTGTTTAAAAATAATTCCTTATCTCTTCTGGCTAACCTCTGGAATTTTGCATTTAATTGGGCATATCTCCCCCTATCACTGTTGCCTTTTGCTTTCCTTCTTTCTTGGGCTACTTCTAGTGTCTCAGCAGACAGTCATTTTGCCTTCTTGGTTTTCTCTTTCTTTGGGATGTATTTTGTTGCCGCCTCCTGAACAATGTTGCGAACATCTGTCCATAGGTCTTCCGGGACCCTATCTACTAAGTCCAGTCCCTTAAATCGATTCTTCACCTCCACTGCATATTCCTTAGGAATATTAGTGAGCTCATATCTAGCTGATCTGTGGGTCTTCCCTAATCTCTTTAGTCTGATCCTAAATTGTGCAAGAAGAAGTTTGTGATCAGAACTACAGTCAGCTCCAGGTCTTGTTTTTACCGACTGTACAGATGTCCGCCACCTTTGGCTGCAAAGGATGTAGTCAATCTGATTTCGGTGTTGTCCATCTGGGGAAGTCCATGTATAAAGCCATCTCTTAGGTTGTTGGAAGAGAGTGTTTGTTATGCAGAGTGAGTTGTCTTGGCAAAATTCTATCAACCTATGTCCTGCTTCATTTTGTTCTCCCAGGCCATGCTTACCTGTAATTCCAGGTGTCATTTGACTGCCCACCTTAGCATTCCAGTCTCCCGTGATGAAATAACATCTCTTTTAGGCATGTTGTCCAGTAGGTGCTGCAGATCCTCATATAACTGCTCTACCTCAGCTTCTTCAGCATCTGTGGTTGGGGCGTATATTTGGATCACTGTGATGTTAGATGGCTTGCCCTGAATTTGAATTGAGATCATTCTATCATTTTTTGGATTGTATCCAAGCACTGCTTTAGCCATTTTGCTATTAATTATGAAGGCTACTCCATTTCTTCTGTGGTCCTCTTGTCCACAGTAGTAGATCTGGTGGTCATTTGATGTGAAGAGGCCCATTCCAGTCCCTTTCAGTTCACTGACGCCCAAAATATCTATCTTTAATCTTGACATCTCACCAATAACCACATCCAATTTGCCCTGGCTCATAGATCTTACATTCCAGGTTCCAATGGTGTGTTGATCCTTAGAACATCGGATTTGGCATTCATCACCAGCACCGTCGGCCGCTAGCCGTCCTTTCAGCTTTGAGCTAGCTGCGTCATCACGTCTGGGGCTAGTTGAACTCATCCTCTGTTCCTCCCCAGTAGCATTTTGACCATCTTCTGACCTGGGAGTCTCATCTTCTGATGGTATACCGACATATCTCTGGTTGTACTGATCCATTTAGTGTTCACGGCAAGAATACTGGGGTGTGTTGCCATTACCTTCCCCAGGGATTGCATTTAGTCTGACCTCTCTGTCATGACCTTCCCGTCTTGGATGGCCCTTCACGGTTTAGCTCATGGCATCATTGAGGTGCTCAAGCTCCAGCACCATGACAAGGTAACGATCCTTTGCTGAAGAATCTCTTTCTTACTTGAGCTGAAATTCCTTCTTGGGTACAGAGGCATCTGTGATGAACAAGTCTTCTGGTGTCCCAGATGGTGAGATTGCCCAAAGCTCCAATATTCCAGGATTGAAAAATTGTTGAACATGGAACATGAACATGAAGTCATGAAAGGATGCAGCTTTTGTGCCACCCCATGGCCACAAAGCTACAGACATGGGACAGGACCAGAGATGGATCTTCTCAATAGCAATGAGCCAGCTGGGATATCCTTCAATTCCTATCAAAGTTTATGAGCCAACATTTCTTGCTGTTTTGAGATTCTGCTGGTGAGGTCATTGAGAAAGAACACCCTGGAAGAAAATTCTTCCACGCCTGGAAGAAAGTCAGAAATAAGCCAAGAAACCCCAACTAAATCATGCATTTTCATTTGCATAGCATATGGAACACTCACAGTAAATAAGTAAAATTATATCAAACTATGGTGTAGTTGTAGCCTTCTAAAACAAATCATGGATTAATCCATTAACCTCCTATTTCAATATTACCCACCAGGATGCAATGTTTGAAGGGCTGAGGATCATAACACCACCTCCCAATTTCTGGAGGGCTGCAGGAATCCATCCAGTGAAGTGGTTACATGATTGGAAGGTTGAGTCTTAGTTTTTTCAGCTGATGTTTTGGGGAACATTGAAAGGTAAGAATGGGAGCAAAAACCTCTCGGAGGAACACTGTTCCCAAATCCAATCTTAATCTCCCCCAGATTAAAATCAGATCAGGTTTGGGAACAAATTTTCCAGTGTTTTCTGGAGTTTGGGCGTGGAATGATTGGCCATTTCACCACCAAATTTCAAAGGCATGATTTCTGGGGTGCCGGGTAGCACAAATACAGAAACAAAAGGCAGTACATGGCCTGTGGACCATAGAATGTCCATCTCTGCACTAAGTGAAGTCTAAACAAGTTATAATATGCTTTAGCAGAATGGGAAAATTAACTAGTTTCTGCCTGTCTCAAGGACAGCATTTGTTAAAGGAAGCTACTTTACTACTTGCTGGAATCTGAAAGAACTCTGTTGGGATCAATCATGGTAAGAGAAGAATTGAATGAAGATCAGGCTTATTTATGCTCAAAGACCTTGAAGTTGCCGTCATTCTACATCCTCATAAAATGAGTACTCAAGTGTATCTATTGCCTATGTAACTGCTTATTGAATCTCCTCTTTATTTGAATAATTGACCGTAGAGGAGCTTACCAAGTTGTCAATATATGCCAATGTCTCTAAAATGTTTAAGTGGGCATTCGTCTGTTTCAGGACTCTTCAAATGCTTAGGAAGCACTTTCCAATTAGCTCTTTCTGTAACCCAGCTATACAGGAGTGCTTGATGTTTGTTTACAGGGTAGAAAAGGGAGCATTTTAGGGTGTGTGTGTGTGTTTGTACATGTTGTAAGAGTTAGAAAATTCTAAAAAGCTATATGTTGCCTTGCTCTCTGTGAGTAGGGATTACTTGGTGGATGTATTACGTATGGAGCAAGGAATACCACAAATGGCTTTTTCCGATACATCATATAGGAAAGTCACTAATATTGGGCATTATTTCAAAAGGGCATATAAATCCGTTTTGTTTCTCCCCAGGACTCTCTTTTCTAGTACTCTGGAGCATCTCCTCTGTGATGAAAAAAGTCATTTGTGTGCCTACAGAAAAGTAGCCTGGAGTATGGGGTAGCAAGGTCTCTGACGCCAAGCTTAACAGAGATCTAGGGCAGCCTTTTCCTAATTTGGATGCTCTCCAAGCATCAGGAATTTTATTCTGAGTTCTCAGTAATGATGGTGCTGGCTAGAAATCTAGGGAGTCATAATCCACATATTGTATCTGAGTAGGACATTGAGAGGCTGAGCCTTGATGTGTAATTGAGGACTCGTGCTCTTATGAAATGATTGATTGATTGATGATGTGCCATCAAGTCATTTTCAACTCCTAGGAGCAACACAGATAGATTTATCTATGTGGTTGCTTATGAATTGGGAGACTCTTTAACAACAGATAGGCCCCCACAGAGGGTTGGTGTCTTAGATTTCTAGAAGCTCTGTTATCAGGGTTGTAGTCGTGGCGTTGTGCCACTCAGCAGGTCCAGGGTGGAATGAGTCAGGGCATAATTGTTATAGCCTGAGGGAGGAACAGGAATAAGGGTTGTCTTCAATTACCTTGTGGGCCCACAGTCAGGGTCAGAATAAAACGCTTAAAAACACACAATTCCTTCTAAAGGGAAAAATCACACTCCTGCCCACCTCTCACAAAGCCTTAATTGGTGCCGCCAGAGCTTCTCCAAAAATTGTAAGTTTTAATGAGACAGAAGGAGACAGAAAGTTAAATATGTAGGGAGTAACTTAATCAGTTTGACTATACTGATCATCAAATGCAAATATAAATCTGATTTAATCAAAACCGGGGTTTATCCTCACCCCACCCATGTCATCATTTCTGACCCTTCCTGCATTTTGGAGCCTTCAAGTCCAAATGCAGCCCCTGATTCCCCCAAAGTGCTGCATCCCTGCTTTAGTCTCTGTGCAGTGGATTCTCTGCACTGGAAAGACCAGCTCTTGGAGAACAGTCTAGTCTCACTGTATGGGGCAGGTCAAAAGACAGGGGCCGAAGATACAGCAATGTCTCAAGCTCTCATTCTGAGTTCTGGGTTACCAACCTCTCAATGAGGTCTCAAATCTGGACCTCAGTCCTTTGGGGGAGCAGGTGAGAAGAATCCAATCCTCATTTCTTCAAGTTACGATTGTTGCCTGAGACCAGAATCTGCTACCACTGAGGTCTCCTCTTTGAAACAGTTCCATGCGCAACCGAGAAGATTTAACATGATACAACCCCTGTCTGCAGAGTCATAATTCTCCCTCCCTCCCTCCCTCCCTCCCTCCCTCCGCCACTGCACCTGTGCAACCAAGTTGCCTGCAGACAGTCATTAGCAACATCTGCCCACTTCCCTGATAAAGTTACCGGCGCCTCTGAAGTGTCAGGATGGGCCAGACCCGCATCTCTTCTGCAGCAGCTGAGATTCATAAAGTGACAGCCCAAGTCTCTAATGTAACCTGACATGTCACACTTCGTGTTGCAATTTGTTTCATTAGTGTCAATTAGAGCAAATGCTGCAATTCCTTGGCATGGAAAGAATGTGCTGTAGAAGCCCAGATGCAGGTGAAAAGCGGCAGGGGCAGGGAAAGGGGGAAGTTGTACCAATTATATAATTGGCACAGTTTATTTACACAGCTACCTTCTGTGAACCTTTTCTCATCTGCGCAAAAGCAGAGCAAGAAAGGGAGGGATTCATGCTTGTTAACTATTATAAGAGACTATAATAACTAAATGGCCTGTTGAATTTTCCCCCAAATTTATAGACAGGGAGACTGGATGGACAATTTCTCCTAATTTCACCAGATGTGGTGGTCTGTGGGAAAGGCCTTGGGAGACAAGGCAAAGAGATGCTGCCAAGGGAACAGATAAGAAGGAGCATAGCCTGCAGCTGGACAGAGGGTGTGGTAAGAGGCTCAGAAGGGATCCTCCTTAGTTTCTTGGGCTGTAAAGGAGACAGGGGAGGATTGTACTTTCAGACTTGCCAGATTCTGTTCATGTAGCCTTACAATAAAGTAAAATTAGCTCATCTGGTCATGTTTCCTGTCTGGTCTACCTGGTAAGGCTGACATCAAACTTGCAAGTCTGAAAGTATAATCCTCCTCCTGTCTCCTTTACAGACCAAGAAACTAGGGAGGGTCTCTACTGAGCCTCTTGCCCCACCCACTATCCAGTTGAGGGCTATGAACAGTCTCTTATTTGACTGTTCCCTTGGCAGCATCTTTTGGCCCCATCTCCCACGGTCTTTCCCACATACTGTCGCACCAGGGGAAGAAAGAATTATCTAATTATTTCTCAGTGACACAATCCATTCATAGTGGCTGGAGGGGCACTGCTTCTGAAAAAGGAATTTCAGTGTGATGTCTTCCCTTGGATTGAATGGAGTGGGAAGCCTGGGAGGATGCAGACAACTGGAGAGAGTGAAGGGAAATGAAAGTGAGGACCTTCACTGCTGTCTCTTGGTCATTTCATCACTAAATAAGTATAAAAACAACACGTTCCATACAGTAGTCATTGCAGATTCAGGAGTTTTCATGCAGAGGCTATACTGCTCTCTGATTCTATTTCTTTCCTAAAAGTGATGGTGGTGCAGGAGTGTCCACATGGTATGATCAAAAAGGCCAAGATGGCACCCACAATGGTGTGGTGTGTTTATGTGCCTCACATATGAAAAATAGATGGAGCTTTGATTGTACAGTTACAGCCTCCATCTTGACTTTTTAGCCATACTGCGTGGATACCCCTGGTCTGGAGAAATCTGATTTGGCCCCAAATCAGACAGACCTGGGCAATGTACAGGTACTGTATATGTAGCATTCAAATGGGCTGACATTAGACTGGTCTCAATATTTCCATTATGAGCATACTTACTTTCTGTCTTTCACATTTCCTGAATGTTCCAATGCAATTATCCAGTCACTTCTGATATCAGAATAAATTAAGGCTGACTTGGAAGTAATCTATACCAATAGGGTGCTGATATCTAGCCTTCAATTCCTGGGAAGGGTTCTTGCTTTGACAAAGAGGCTTTTGTTTTTCTATCATTTTCAAATGTTGATTTTATTTCTTTGGCTGGGTAGGTTGAGGGAGGTCAACTGACTTTATTATCACAAAGCGGAAGAACATGCAATGCTCATTTCTTTACTTGTCATGCCTTTTTCCCATTGTTTTGTCACCTTTCTGGTTGCTCCTGCATCCTAGACTGATTTGCAGGATCCCTGTCTCCAATTGTCTCTGCTCATCCCACAAGATCTGACTGGGTGGGCATGCTTCAGGTCGTTTCCTTAAAACAATGTCACCTAGCAGGACCTAGGAAGTCTGCCTTCTTATCAGAGGGTCTGCCCTTTGGAACAAAATCCTCCTTCCCCTCACACAAGATTTAGGCAGCCCCAACTCTGCTTTTCTGTTTTCTTCTCCCAGGCATTTTGTTGGATAAGCCTCTCCTGAAATATCTTCAAACTGGAAAATGTTGTGGTTTGGCTTCAGTTATCTTATCTTCGGTGCTGTATGTATTTTGTTCTTGGTGTTTCTATTTGTATATTTTTAATCATGTGTCAGCAACCAGCCTCTCTCAACCTTTTGATCCTGGAGGAACCCTTGAAATATTTTTCAGGCCTTGGGGAACCCCTGCACATTCAGGCTCAAAGAGAGGCCAGAAATGACACAATTATTATATTTGTCTCATGGGCAGGCCTGTATATATTCATTAACAGTGCTCTTAAACTGAAAATAAAGAATGAAACTTACCTCTTTAATGTGAAGTTGCCCAAATTTGAAATAATTTTTTAAATAAACCATGATCTCCCAGGGAACCCCTAGAGACCTCTCACAGAATCTGAGGGTGCCACAGAACCCTGGTTGAGAAACCCCGTCAACAACTATCTGTGAGTTGGGTAGCCATATAAACCATTTAAATAAATAATTTGCAGGAGAAATACAAGCATGCTAAACATCCAGCATTCAAGAGTTCTTCCCAGATGTACATACATACAGATGAAGGTAATTCATTAGGGAAAAAAATGTTACCATATGTAAGAAATGGGGATCAGATCTGAATTAGGCTATTCTTAATAGGAGAGTTCATTAAAGCCCTTCACTTGTAATAATTTTGCAGCTGTTACAAGTTCCTCAACTTTTAAATGTCACTGATTCAAAGAAAGGCTCGTCTTAATTTTTCAATGTTTTGTGATGATGAATCTGGTGGCTAACAATGGGCGCTGAAGTAATTTCTTACATTGGAGTGGTTGGGTGGGAAATGGATGATAGACCTAGAGAAGATTAATTAGCAAAGACTGTTGTGTGTTTTTTACTGATTTCTCTTAAAATGTTTGACTAAAAGGAACAGCTAATTGAGCATACTTCCAAAATTTTATCTAAGCCAGTGGGTATCACTAAATCCTTTTGCAGTAAAATGAGCATGGGAATGGATAGAAACAGGAGCTAAACCTCATGACACCTGGTGCTAAGTATGGAGAGAGAGAGAGAAAAGAAATTGCTACATTATCTTGATTGTAACCCTTGTTAGTGGGTACAAAGATACAGGTGACATCATATGCATCATGACATCACCATGCACATGATGCTATGATGCACATGATGTCATCATGGCATGGTTTACACCAGACAAAATCCTCTCCTCCTTTCCTCATCTTTGATTTATTCTGTTAGCAATCATTTTTCCTTTGTTTTCACATGTAAGAAATTCAATATCATGGGCACAACTGACGTAGCCCATCTTATCACATTGCTTGTTAATGAAAAGTGAACAATTGTTTCATGTCCTGCGTTGGTGTTTTCTGCCAGGAGGAAAATGGGGAAGCAGCTTTAAGCAAGGGAGCACTTCTGGGGTCAGATGTTTATCAGTAATCTTAGCTAGTTTAATATTGCATTGTTATTGCTTGCCTCCCTTCCAACCATGGGGAGCTTCAGCTAAGAGGTCATGGCAGTGTTCATGTCCTTTGAGGAGTACTGTGTATATATGTGGGGATGTGGTGGGGGGTTTATATATGTGTGCAGTAGTCCCTGAAGAAATCTGTCATTTTGGGCTTCATGGCAAAGTGGAGATATTCCAGATTAATATCTTGGAACACATAATGACAAAAATATCTCAGCTGTTCCCTGGGGGAGCGGCTTAGTATTTTTTCTTTTTCTTTTTTCTTTTTTTTTTAACACAGAAGGATATTTAGGTTGATGTTATTCCCTTGATACTGTTGATGTCATCCTATAATATTTATCAAGGTTAGCTGTTCGTTTGTAAAGACATGAGTGAGGTGACAGTCTCCTTTCATTTCAATGAGAGTAATTCATGGTGGAGCTTCATTGAATGGTAAGGATAGGGAGGTTCTGATTGATGACCTCCTCATGCCCCCATTCCCACAGCATTACTCAGGGCAGCCATAGATGTGCTAAGCTACAATTCCTAGACGTACCAGTCTGCATGGCTAATAGCAAGAGATATTGGGAGTTGAAGGTCAGCAGAATTTGGAAGTTTACAGGCCCTCATCACTACATCGTGAGATGATTATTGTTCCTGACTCTACAGAGGCTCAGTGGTATAAGCAGGACCAGATGTCCCCTGGGAGACCACATTTCTATTGTTCTTTATTACTGAATAAGTATATTGACTTGATACCCCACCTTTCTGTTAACGTAAACCATAAAAAAAAATTCAAAACGTAAAGCATGATGATCCTATCAGTGCAATTAAAACCCATCTCAAAAGCTGAACCCGGTAAAGTAATTAATAAGGCAACAGGCAGACAAGTTGAGAAATAAGAAAAGCTGAGGCAAGCGGAGAAAAGGTTAAAGTTGTTAAGCTAAATTGCAGGATGCGGAAATAAGAACTAGAGGCATGCTGCCTTATTACTAGGCATCCTGATGTCTGAGTTAATGTGTCAATAAACTCCTTAGGCATAGAAGGGGAAGTTAGAACAGGACCTCTATTACCAGCCTCAACAACTATGGAAGGAAGAACAGTGGAAAAGGAGGGCACCACCATACAGATAGTCCTTGCTTAACAAACATTCATCTAGTGACGGTTCGGACTTACAATGGTGCTGAAAAAACCGACTTGTGACCGGTCCTCACACTTACGACCATTGCAGTGTTCACGCAGTCACATGATCACAATTTGGGTGCTTGGCAACCAGTTCGCATTTATGACCATTGCAGCGTCCTGTGGTCATGTGATCACCATTTTCAACCTTCCTGGCTGGCTTCAGACAAGCAAAATCAATGGGGAGCCACGTAATTTCCTTAACAACCATATGGTTCGCTTAACACCCAGGGTGATTTGCTTAACAGCTGCTGCAAAAAAGGTCATAAAATTGGGTCAGATTCGTGTAATGACCGCTTCACTTAGCAACCAAAATTCTGGTCCCGATTGTGTTCGTTAAGTGAGGACTACCTGTACCTGAGCCAACTGCACATCCTTCCAAGGATAAGCAGTTAGTTGTGGTGGCTGCTATCAGGCCCTGTGACACTGCTCTCCAGCAGGCACAGAGATATAGTAAGAGGCAGCAAAGGGAAGAAGTGGGGCCACTGGAGTCACTGAGTCCAATGCTGGCTAAGTACAGGAACCCAAATTAAGGCACTGCTGTCAGGGGGAAGACATCCAATGTGGAGAAAGCTAGCCCCTCCCCACTGGGACTGTTCTGACTCTTCAGAAACGTACAGAAGCCTAGATCAGTCCAAGTGGAAATGGGCCTCTTTCTGCAATGTTAAGCAGGGTTCTGCTTTTACGGTCTTAACGGTGCTGATTGCACTTTTAGAAGCAAGGCAAATAAAAGTATTGGGTAGTGTTGGCATTGCTAACATGTCAAGGAAATTTTAGGCTGAAGATTGCTATTAGAGAATCGTACGAACCCCATAAGACCTTCGGTGTCTCTTCAGGGAAGACACATATTAACAGCTCTAAGAAAGCATTTAGGAATACAACTTATTTTTATTTTTATTCCATAATTTGGAATTCATTTTCTACAATTAATACACTATCTGACCTGGAAGATGCTGATGATGCTGATGCTGATGATCTATGCAGATCATCTATGCATTTGGATTATACATTCCAAATAGTATTTTTCAAAGCCACTATCCTTTGGAAGCACTTAAGAAGTTGCTGTTTTTACGAAGTGTCAGCTGGTTAAAAAATTAGGCTGGAGCTTGATCCATAAGAGTTTGTGTTCCAGATGAAAATAAGAGTGAGTGGGTGGATAATTCTGTTATTAAGATCTACCAAGGGTGTGCAAGCTTGCACATTCTCCCAAAGAACATCAGGCTCAAAGAGTTCTCTTCACTCTTCAAGCCCTAGTATAGCATGCCTTATGATAAATTTTAAAAAACAATTGTGCATCAATTATTACATAATCAATGCCCCCCAAATATATTCTACAATTTTTCTACCATTCTCATTCAGTTTTATGAAAGAAACTTTGCTCTTTGGGTTTCTTTCAAGGGAGAAGAAAATTTCAGTGAAAGTTTCCTGTGGGAGGACTATGCATATGTGAATGTCCTTCCTTCCTTCCTTCCTTCCTTCCTTCCTTCCTTCCTTCCTTCCTTCCTTCCTTCCTTCCTTCCTTCCTTCCTTCCTTCCCTCCCTCCCCTTCTTTCCTTCCTTCCTTCCTTCCCTCCCTCCCCTTCCTTCCTTCCTTCCTTCCTTCCCTCCCTCCCTCATTCCTTCCTTCCTTCCCTCCCTCATTCCTTCCTTCCCTCCCTCCCCTTCTTTTCTTCCTTCCTTCCTTCCCTCCCTCCCTCATTCCTTCCTTCCTTCCTTCCTTCCTTCCCTCCCCTTCCTTCCTTCCTTCCTTCCTTCCCTCCCTCCCTCATTCCTTCCTTCCCTCCCTCCCTCATTCCTTCCTTCCTTCCTTCCCTCCCTCATTCCTTCCTTCCCTCCCTCCCCTTCTTTCCTTCCTTCCTTCCTTCCCTCCCTCCCTCATTCTTTCCTTCCCTCCCTCCCTCCCTCCCTCCCTCCTTCCTTCCTTCCTTCCCTCCCTCCCTCATTCCTTCCTTCCTTCCTTCCCTCCCTCCCTCATTCCTTCCTTCCTTCCCTCCCTCCCCCTCCTTCCCTCCCTCCCTCCCTCCCTCCCTCCCTCCCTCCTTCCTTCCTTCCTTCCCTCCCTCCCTCATTCCTTCCTTCCTTCCTTCCCTCCCTCCCTCATTCCTTCCTTCCTTCCTTCCTTCCCTCCCTCCCCCTCCTTCCCTCCCTCCCTCCCTCCCTCGCTCCCCCCTCCCTCCCTCCCTCCCTCCCTTCCTTCCTTCCCCTTCTTGTATTGCTTGTATTTTTATAATGGTTTTTATGATTTTCTATTTGTAAGCTGCCCAGAATCACTTTTATAGAGAGATGGGTAGTGTGTAAATTTAATAGATAAATAATAAATTAAATGTTTGTACAATCTTGTCTTGCGCAATCAACATGTGCCATTAACAACCTGCAGCCTCTACTTCAAGGAAGGTATTAGGCATTAGGAATAAATAAAGCAATGAAAATGTCAGGGTGATGGAAAAATTTGTAACATAGTGTACCTCCAACCATCAAGCACAGCTCAAAAATACTACAGAGACATTCTCAAGCATGTAGAGAATAAGGTGGGAAAATAACAGCCCCTTCTACAGAGAAAGAAAACTGTTGAAGAAGCATGTAGTGGTTCTCAGCAGCTTTTTGTTATTTGTTATTTGCTATGTGTTTGTGTTATTACATATCTTTTCTTCAAGGAATCTAGTTCGGGTTCTGTTCTCACAACTGTCATCAGCAGATGAAAACTCTATGAGAGAAGCTGGGTGAATTACTGTTAATAAGGGAGCTCAGTCTTGGAGATACATATAGTCTAAATGAGTCTTTCTCAACCTTTTGACCCTGGAGGAACCCTTGAAATATTTTTCAGGCCTGGGGGAACCCCTGCACAGCCAGGCTCAAAGATAGGCCAGAAGTTACAAAATTATTATATTCATTTCATGGGTAGGCCTGTCTAGATGCATGAACGGTGTTCTTAAACTAAAAATAAAGAATGGAACTTACCTCTTTAATGTGAAGTTGCCCTAATTTGAAATAATTTTTTAAATAAATCGTGATCTCCCAGGGAACTCCTAATGACCTCTCACGGAATCCTAGGGTGCCACAGAACCCTGGTTGAGAAGCCCTGGACTAAAACCTCATCCTTGTCATCATCCTGTGAAGATCAGGGTGGAGTGGGGAAGGTGAAACCAGGTCTTCCTAGCCTCTGCTCAGCATTCTCTCCACTGCACTTGATCTACCATAGTGCATGTGGAAGGTGGTATTGAATGCATTATCTCCCCTCCTTGCTGGGCTGAGGCAAAGCTTACACCAGTGAAATCTGTCAATAAAAGAGGGATGGGGCCACTGAATTCTGCTGAAGTTGTTTTCAATGAAAATAGGTGTTCAGCTTCAAAGAAGGTTAATGGATCTACTTCTGTAAACAGAGAAACTGTGCTAATAATAATTGCACTGGCCAGCACATTTCAACAAGATGCCAGCAGATCTTGGGGAGGGGCTTAAAAGAAGGAGGGTAGGAGGCTAGATTTGGGTTCTGGACTACTTATCTCTTGGAAGGCCGTTTGGCCCTTGGCTTGGATGTAATTCTTTGAAATAACAAGGAGCAAAGACAGCTTTGTGATAAAACTGTCATGACAGTGGAAGCAATTAGTGCATAATACTTTATTTCCCTATGCAACAGAAGATATTGCATCACTGTTTGCCTTTGGAGACACATAACCAATGAAGTTGTAGACTGGAGGTCCACCTGGTTTTGCGGTCACCCAAGGAGTTGGGGAGTATGCATAAGGTGTAGAACAACAGAAAGTAATCAGGGAGATAATGAACTGGAGTCCTTGTAAATGAGTGTAGAGCAGGATGCCACTCATTAGCTGACTATAATCAAATGCTACCATATTAAAACATCATTAATGGTGCCACCATACATCCAGATGGAATCAACTATTAAGGAGAAATGTATTCAGTTAAAATGGGATGACTTAGTCAAGCCTGAGAACAAGAACAGAATGAAAGCCGGCTGAAGGGACAGGGGGTGACCTGAATGTAATAAAGGTTGCTGAGTGTGCAGACTTTTTCTTAATGCATAAGGATTTCAGAAGAAGGAATAAGGTAGACACTTTTAAATAAGTGTTTTTCCTCCTGCTTTTAAACTGTGTAGATTACATGAGGAAGAACTGACATCCAGGCTTTGAACAAGGATTATATAGATTTGCATTTTTTTTTCATTGGCCCATTGTTTCCCATAAGTGTTTATTGTTGCAAGCTCACTCTTCCTACTTGCCTACCCACCCTATGCCTGCCTGCCTGCCTGCCTGCCTGCCTGCCTTCCTCTCTAGCTCAGTTTTTTGCTCCAGTAAATTAGTAGAGTCTCTTGTCGAGATGAGACTCTTAATCTTCCTTAATGCTCCCTGCTCTCAGAATATTAAGTTTGTGGCTTTTTGTCTCCTGACCTGCTGGCCAGGCTGAAGGAATTATGTAGAAAAACAGAACCTCCTTTAATTGGCACTTCCTGGTAAAAGCAGAAACCATCACTTTAATTAGAGGACCCGTTTTGCAGCCTAGTTCTCCGGTTAATACCGTTCGCACGGAAAGAGGCAATTCTCTGCTTATTTCTCAGCAATGGGCTTGCTGATCAATACTGCAAATAGTCCGATCTGATGTAGGAGCAGTCACAGGCTGAATATTAAAAATGTTTGCCAGCTCCAGCTTGGATGTTTAGAAACAATCTGGGCACAATTCAATTGGACATGCAACAGGTGATGATGGGCGCTTGACATTGATGTTTATCATAAAAATAAGAAGGGGTATTTCCTCATGGTTTCTTCTTGCAGCATATTCAGGACAAAGGATACACTTTGCCTGAAATAAATTCATGAATAAATCAATAATGCTAAAGGGACTGGCATTCCTACTCCCCAAATCTGCTTACTGCAACCCAGTTTGGCAACTCTGGTGAAGGTCCTGCACCTTTTTTAGCAGTTTTGCTAGTCTGCAGAAGATACTAAACTGATCTGGGGGAGGAATCTAAGTGGCTAACCAAGTCCAAAACTGCTATCCTTAAAGTATGGATGGCTACAGGTTGCCAAGGCAGAAACAAAGTTGGAAAGATGTTTGCATCTTACCATTCTTTGCCAGATTTTTCTTTCATTTGTTAAAAAAAAAGCATGGGTCCCTACTATAGTGAGCTGGTAGACATATTTCTCTGAACTGGAAATGTAAAAAGAGAACTGGGAAAGTTTTGAAGATTCAGTACTTCCAGCGAGTCTCCTACTCAAGGCCCGCAATGCCTCTTTTTAGAGCTTTCGGACATCAAGACCTCTTCAAGTTTGTCAGTCAGTCTGTTGGGATGCGGGAAAAAAGGATGTGATGTCAGGACTTGTTCTGCAAGTGTGGTGGAAAGCTTGGAGGGTTCCTCATTTCATTGTTGGTTTAGAAAAATGGCAGCATCCGGGTAGCCTTGTTTGGGCTTGGAAGGTAAACAGAGATGGGGCTAGTTCATACATGGATGGGAGACTACCAGGAAATACTAATTAAAAAATAAACAAAAAGAAAATTCCAGAAGGCGGCAGCAGCACACTACTTTTGCCGTGGCCAAAAGAACTACATAAGTATGCAATTATAAAATTAACTGAACTAGCAGAAATGGTTAAGCTGATCAGTTTGGTCAGAGAAAAAATGACACATCTTTTTGAAAGGCTGGAAACCTCGTATGGCTTTTTGTTGAAAGAACAAAAGATTGAATTGATGATTTGGGGATTGGAGACTAAAAGGGCACAAAGAGAGTAGGGAAAAGGTTAAAACGATAATTATTTGATAGAGAGAAGGGTGGAAGGCATAATTCTATGTTTTCTCTTCCTTCATTTCTTTTCCTTATTTTTTTCTTTTCTTTTCTGTTCTATTTTGTTTGTTTGTTCAGTTTTACTGCATTGAAAAATTATATGTATATACACACTCACACACACACACACACACATACACACACAACCTTATATATGTCCATGAAATCACCAGGAGTCAAATTATTATTATTATTATTATTATTATTATTATTATTGGTTGAGACATGTTGACTTTTTATTTTAATTTAAATCCTTAAATTAAACCTTCACTGGTTGACTCAGGCTTTCTTGACCTAGGTACTCTGAGTCAATAAGTGAATACCATCCTGCTTCTTAGAAAATCTGGTATGTGTTAACTAGTGTCATGCATAATTTTTTCTTTAACTGAATGAAAGATGAAAGAAATGCTTTTGAAACTTCCTTCAAAGGAGACCAGAACTTCCATAACATTCTCTTGCAGACAGGGCTGGTCTCACCTACTTTATGACAAGGTGGTCCAGGGCTGATTGGAAATGTTATTCTTTCATTATGTGATCCCTTTGGCCAACTACAACCTCCTTGATTTCCCATTCCCCTATTAAATCAACAAGGAAAGATACTGAGGGAAAGATACTTTTCATGCTTTTGGTACCTCAAATTCCCCTGAGACTAATAATATGACATTACGTCCCACTGCAGGAAAAGGAAGGCTTCTCTGTTGGCCATCATTCCAGAAGACCACATGGTTTGCCTCTAGAATTTTTGTTTTTAAGAAATAGATGAGGCAAACCACCAATCACTTTGCCCCATAATAAATTCCTTCCATCTATACAGGCCACTACTTTGACTTCCTCCCTCTTACCTGAACTACTTCCTTAAAATAAAATACTCTTAAAAGAATCTGAGCAGAAGGAAAAATACATAAGGCAACCTTCAATGTTTAGCTGCATTCATTTCTCTCCAGAAGTTGTCTTTTATACTTCATTCCAAATTGAATATTAGCAATAATCCAAAGACTGCAGTAGGCTGAGGCTGACTTTCCATTATACCCTTTCTCCCTTCATTTTTTAAACAATTCTCCACAGTTAAAAGATTTAATTAATTTATATATAGACTTCAGTAGAACGCAGTTGATGAAGGCTAGCGATTTCCATGCTTTTATAACACAGCCACTCTCTGGAGAGAAATCTACCTCCTTAATTACCTCCATCATTTTTTTTTAAGTTTCCCATCAAAGTTGATTGGATAGAATTATCTTGGAGTAAGTACCAGCTGCACTTTACAGACAGTAGAAGATCACCAGCATGAGGCCAAAAGAACTGTCTTATCCATTTGTCCATCTAGTCTAATATTGCCTACTTTGGATGCACATTAAGATTTAAAGCAGAAACATCTACAGCTGAGTTGGATTTTTTTAACCCTTTCCCTTTTTGCTCCATTTTTCCCTTCCTGCCATGTCTTTCACACTTAAACCTTCTTTCCTTGTTCATATACAAATTGCTCTAGGATAGTCCTTCACCCTTCCACCCTCTGCCGGAATTGGTTGGATTCTTCTTACCTAAAAGGCCAGAATGGAGTGAATCTAAGAATTGTGACCTGTGAACAGGGACATCTGAAAGGGATGAATCAAAAAAGTCAAGATGGTGGTCATAGTCTCCCTTGCCTTTGAAGGTCATTTTTACTTACTTTCTCATCTTACAAAGCACAAGTTTTGTACTTTCTACTGTTTGTAATTTAGAAGAAAAACATTAATGTGAAGGTCCATAGACATTTTTGCAGGCACCTAAAGGTATACATTTTTCTATTCACTATTCCTACAGTTCATATTTTCTGCAGCAGAGGTGGTGGGGCGATATTTCCTCTCACTGCCATGGTTTCTGTGACCTTTATCTTTTAATATGCACATTCCTTCTGCACATCCTCATGCAGTTTGTAAAAGTACTGATTTCAGCAGGACATGTGTTCTAGGTTCTTCTATTCAGTTTGCACAGTCAGAAATCAGTATGTTCTTTTAAACATTCTGATGGGCCAAATTACTCATCCATCTTCAGTGAAAAATTAGACTTCTTGCATATAATATACACAGAGCTTCCCAAAAGGCAGATTATCTCCAGCTCTCAGATACCTGATATTTCTTCGCTGATGACAAATAGAGTCTGTATTCTCTTCCTCTGGCCTAGCAGCTTAATTTATTCATCAGGTCATTTAAAATGTTTTAATCTCCATTTGCATGGAATGCCTAGTTTGAGTAACCTTGGTTTGCTTTTTGAGATATAGCAAGCCATGAGACCCCAACTGTTTGGGTTAAGTAATAGTTCAAAGTTTTGGCAGATGTAATTAATTCAGTTACTAGGTTTGGTGTATTGTGTAAATGCAGCCAGTCCTACACACACACACACACACACACACAGACAACCCATTGCTCACAGATTTGGGGTTAAGTTTGCTAGTTGGGGGCACATTGTGCTGTGCACATCAGGCAGTGTGGTTAATTTATGCTTTTAGTGTGTGTTATGAACCTGGCCAATCAATTCAGTAAGCCATAATTAAGTATATATTTGGTTAGCAAGTTGGACAAATATAGCCATTGAGAAAATACCCTAACCTTACATAAATGCTTTGTTTGTTTGTTTGTTAATTTCCAGATTTCATCTAGTTTTTCAGCTGTGGTCAAATGGACACCTGCCATTTCCTCACCTGCTATATTTTTACTGAGCTCAGTTGAAACCCCCACGCCATTTTCCATGTTTCTTTCCCCAATATATTTCCTGCATTTCCTCAAAGCCTTGCCTTTTCCTTCATGTGCATGGAAGACATTTTCTTTGGAAGCCATTCCAAGCTGATAGGCCCTCACATCAGGAGCCCATGGAGAACAGCCATAGCAAAGGCTGAGAATAGTACTTCTACTCACCCTCCAACAGGCTGGCTATTCTAATGACCTTTCTCCTGGGAGGCCCTCAAAAAAATGTCTTGTGATGTCACCTTTGCACTTTGAATGCAGACAAATCCACAGCCAAGCCAGCCAAGCCAAGCCAAGCCAAGCTAAGCCAGGAATCAGTGAGTGGAAGTATCACAGAGAGACATCCAAACTTGAACTATTGAGGAATTTCCTGACTGTGACTGCCATTAAGCAGTGGAACAGCCTGCCTCCTGGAGTCATGGGTGCTGCATCACTGGAGGCTTTCAAGAGTGGACAGCCATTTGTCCAGAATGGCATGAGGATTCCTGCACTGGGCAGGAGGTTGGACTGGAAGACCTGCAAGGTCCTTTCCAACCCTAGGATTCAATGAGGACAGAAGCTAGGGGTTCAAGCCCAACCTGTTTTCCATCTTGATCTTCCATGTAAAAAGCAGCTTCAATGTTTTCGATGGGCAACAAGATTTCTTTTAAAAAAATCTCCACCCAAACTGGGGAGCAGAGAAATTGGCTGGACAATTCCTCTAAATTTGTCCAGGAGGGAAAGAAATCCTCTGCCAGTTTCTTAAGGACAGGAGTCTTGCTTAGCAAGAATGCAAGCATTGGAACTGGGAAAGAAAAAAAAGAAGCAAACTCAGAGAATTTCCATTTTTCTCTGGGATTCTTTTGGGAAGCCAGGGAGGCTGCAGATTTCTGGAGAAAGGTTTAGAGGAATGAAGAAAGAAAGACAATGTAAGAGTTGGCAAGAAGCAAACATATTAGTCAGCAACCATAACCAGGAACCAGTGGACAGCTACACAGAAGACAGCAGCCTCAAGCCCACTGCACTGTGTGGTCAGGAGAAAAAGTTGCAAGAATCCAAACTTTGATTTCACTGTAAAAAGGTCTTGTATTTGATATATAGCAGCCACTGAGATTCTTCCATAATGGCTTCTTGAGTTTTGCAATCATCTTCTCAGAGATCGATGTCCTTGAATGCCTGCCTGGGCCTGCTTCACTTCTGGCGTTTGCCAAGAGAAGCCCAACAGACAAGCAAGCAGCAATTTTTACACTGTTGTCTTTTACTCAACAGTGTTAATTTTTACACTGTTGTCTTTTCCAGGGGAGGGAGGAGTGACAAAAAACATAGTATGATGGAAAGATGCAAATTCCACCCCTTATTTACTTTTTTGCAATGTTACCATGCAAGTGCAAAAGGGCAGAGCTTGCATCATGATGCCACAATGCACTTTTTGTGATTCTCATTACGCAGTGGCTAGGAATGGATACCTCTGACTAATCAAACTGAGATTTTGAGCTAAGTTACAGCTTTTCTATTAGCCTTCTATTATTTATAGAATTTATTAAAGTTGTATCCTCAGGCACAGCTAAGACGGTTATAATCCCATCTGTATTTTATTAGGTTTTTCCCCTTTTTTCTATACTGTAAGCATTATTTGGTGTTCTCCTATGCTATGACCTATAGTAAAAACAGGAACTATTCTGAGTTCACAAAAGCCAATACATAATTGGCCAGTTTATAATTACAGAAGAACACCTTTCTCTAGGGACATCCATGGGGTTGGTGGTCAAAAAAGTCAAGATACAGGTAGTCCTCACTTAATAACTATTCATTTAGTGATGGTTCAGACTTACGATGGTGCTGAAAAAAATGATTTACAACTGGTCCTCATACTTATGACCATTGCAGTGTCCCCACAGTCACATGATCATGATTTGGGTGTTGGCAACTGGTCTGCATTTATGACCATCACAGCATCCTGTGGTCATATGATCACCATTTTCTACCTTCCTGGCCAGCTTCTGGCAAGCAAAATCAATGGGGAACCACATGTTTCATTTAATGACCATGTGGTTCACTTAAAACCTGCAGTGATTCACTTAAAGACTGCCACAAAAAGATCATGAAATTGGGTCAGATTTGCTTAATGACTGCTTCACTTAGAAACTAAAATTTCAGGCCCAATTGTAGTTGTTAAACAAGGACTACCTGTAGTGGTCCAGTCCATGAGATCAAAGCCTTGCCCCATGTGTTCAATGTGGCTGTCAACTTGGCTATTTTGATATGTCCCCACCCCCACCCCGCACACACAAATTCTCCTGCTTTCCTACATCAGAATTTTTCAGTGAGGATCTCTTCCTTTTTGGAAGAAGTTTTGAAAACAAATTCTCTTTCGTAACCTAAATGAGAACAAAGGAGAAATTCTCTCCCTGCCCTCCCTTAAACCAGAGAGGTCTCTGTTGCAACTATTTGCAAATGGGACTTCCACTAAAATGCTACAGTGTGGCAGGCCTACAGCTATGTCTTGGCCAGGTCCCCATCTCATTTCCTGTGGGTCACATTGTAGGGCAACCAAAATTGCAAAGATCTCAAAAGACTTCTGGTTTTGCTGGCGGTCTTTTTGTCTTTCTGATGGTAATGGACACTGGAGCATATTTAAGAAACAAGCTTCTTGATCTTATAAGGTTCAGGTTGGCTTTAGTTCTCCTGGAATTCCTTTATTTGGTTTTCATATAGCCCAGTGTTTGTGTCCCCCTACTCCCCAGGAGTTTAGAATATCTTATAGACAGATTTCTTTTCATCTCAATTGCACAACAGCAACACTGTGAAGTTAGTTCGGTTATGGTGACAGAGCATGACTGGCCCTGAGTCACCCGATGAGTTTTCATGGCTGGGGAGGAACTAAAATGTTCCCACTCCTAGTCGAGAACCTTCACCATTACACTTCACTGGCTCTTGAGCTAAGAGAGAAAGACTAATTTTGCTAAAATCTATGGTTGCAAATAAATGTATATACAATGTATGTATACAGTGTATAAAGAGAGAGAGACTGGCCAAAGTCACCCATGTGTTTCTGTAGCTAAGGATAGTCTAGAACAGGGTTTCTCTACCAGGGTTCTGTGCCACCCTAGGGTTCCACAAGAGGTCACTAGGGGTTCCCTGGGAGATCACAATTTATTTAAAAAAATATTTCAAATTCGGGCAACTTCACATTAAAGAGTTAAGTTTCATTCTTTATTTTTAGTTGAAGAACACAATCCACACACACACACACACACACACACACACACACACATATGCCTACCCAAGAAACAAATATAATAATTTTGTAACTTCGAGACCATATTTGAGCATGAATGTGCAGGCCTGGAAAATATTTCAAGGGTTCCTCCAGGGTCAAAAGGTTGAGAAAGGCTGATCTAAAGTCTGAGTCTTCCCAATCTTAGTCCAGCAACTTCACCATTACACTGAGTTTGCTAACCTCCAGTGCATGATGATAAGTAAATGCATCCACTGTGAATGACAAGAAATATTCCAGATTTGGTACACTCCTAAATAATTCAGTCTTGTCATATTCAATCAGACCCCCCTCCCAAATTATTCCTCCTTTCCTTTCCTTTCCTTTCCTTTCCTTTCCTTTCCTTTCCTTTTTTGCTGGACATAATAATCTAGATCCGAAGAAATAAAAGTGCATTAAAAGGAGTTTGATACAACCAGGACTTAGCTTTAACAGGGAGGTTCCTTCCCGTCTGTTTTATTTCCTTTTATCTCTCTCTCTCTCCCCCTTTCTCTCCCTCTTCCCCTAAGTTAAGTGTCACTTTTATATCTGGGAGACTCAGTGAGTAAACAAATAAAAAATTCATTAGCAATAGGCAGCCTGAGGAAGATGAAAGGTTTTACCATGTGAAAATCAGCTTTCCAGGATCGAAAAGGAAACCAAGGGATTGTTAGCGCAGTGTGGGACTGAGTAGATATAGAAAACATCGCCACATGTAATCTTGGTGAAATTTACTAATATTTCAATCTACATTGTCTTGGTATCACTTTCAAAGTGGCAAGCTGCCCCCGAGGCCGTTAAGGACTCTGAAACTGAAAATTGCTTTGCAGAGACAGTTTGGTGTAGTGGTGAAGGTATCAGGGTGAAGGTATCAGGCTAGAAACCAGGAGATCTGAAGTTCTAGTCCTGACGTAGGCACAAAGCCAGCTGGATGAACTTGGGCCAGTCCAAGGAAGGAGGCCATGGCAAATCACTTCTGAAAAACCTTGCCAGGAAAACTGCAGGGACTTGTCCAGGCAGTCTCCAAGAATCGGACACGATTGAACGGGTTAAAAACAAATCATGTCAGTATATTCCAAGAACTTTTTCTCCCAGAAGGTTTTTTAATCTGCCCCGTTGAGGGCTTTCCAAAGGTATTAGGTAGCTATTGGAGAAGACAGAAGAAGGGACTTATCCAGGCAGTCTCCAAGAATCAGACACAATTGAATGGGAAAAAAAATGTTTTGTGTGGTGCTTTTGAGCTAGCTTGGTTGAGGTGAGTTGGAGTCTGCTACTGTTGTCAGTTATACGTCTCTATGCCACTCTGTAGCCTCCCTCAAAGTGGGAAAAAATGAACCTCATAGGAGTTCTTTCTTGATGTCTTCTCTTTGGATTTAAGGGAAGCTGCCTGTTGCTGGAGAAAGGGTGGTGTATTGAAAGCTAAGACATTTGCACACTCATCTCTTGAACATCTCTTAAAGTTGTGGGCAGTGACCTTGCCTGAGGGTGTATGGGTGACAGGCAAGCTGAACCAACCCACAGTTCTCAGGACAGCAATGCCCGTTCTGTCAAACAACCAACAAATCTCTGCTTCAATGTCACAAAGCGTGGGGCAGGGAGTCTATTGAAACATGGAAAAGGTGGGAAGCAGCAGCAGCGGCTTTAAACTAGTATGGGAAATGTACCTGCATGCTGACGGAAAGCAATCAACTCTTCACTGTGGCTTTTTTCTAACTTGCAATAAAAATTCTTCTCTAACTCTACTAGGTTGTATATTGGAGAACTTCTGCCAAGTCTGAATCTAGCAGCCAAGATGAGCTGCATGAGAAGTTGGGGGGAATGGAGATTTACTGCTGAGTCCTGGGCTGGCAAGACAGACAGCTGAAAATGTTCTGGGTTGTAAACCAGTTTGGGGTTGTTGTAATGAAAAGCAATATAACAATGCTAGGACTGTGCAGTTCAAAGCAGTCCAAGGTGCAAATGCAGGATAAAGTGGATCCACCCAACCTGCATGGGCCTAATAAATATTTTAAAGAAACCAGTCAATATAAGTCCTATATTAAAAAGGAACCTATTATTAGGCACCTGCTGAAAACAATTTTTTTTGCACCCAGGCTTCCCTGCATGACAATTTCTAAAATTCCGTTCTTTCCCATTCATTTTTAATAAATACATTTTATGTTAATTCTTTTAACACTTCTGTTTATTGTTGTTTTTAAATTTGATCGTCAATCATTTTGAGATATTTTATGGTACAGGAAATATAAATGTTTTAAATAACTACAGTAAATAAACAATGAATGATAAGGCTGAGATTCTGACAGCCCCCTTCTCACTACGAATGGGAAAGAAGTCCATTTAGTTCTAATTTTAATACAAAGTGATGCTCTTTCTTTCTTTCTTTCTTTCTTTCTTTCTTTCTTTCTTTTCTTTTCTTTCTTTCTTTCTTTCTCCCAAGCTTTCCTCTCCACAACATTCACCTTGTCTCCTCACTGTCAATATTAAGCCTGCGAGTCCCTTGGAATAACTCACATCCTACCCTACTTTGGGTCAACTGCAAGATGCCCTTTGAATTCCAGCTATGCTACTTCTTCCTTCCAATTCTTTGTGAAAAGATGGTGAATATAAGGGTAAGGACCTGCAGCCTGCAAAGTAAATGAATTACAGAGATGAGGAAAAACACAACTCTGGACACAAATTTTATTTACACCATTTCAGACTAAGCTTTTATTTTTAATATTACAAACCATTTGTTTTTCCTTTATTCACAAACCACTGTAGTGATATAAACACTAATTTCTAAAGACAGATATACACACTTGTCGGGTTTAAAGATCTGTAGTTGTTTTGAAGTCACAATATTCTACATATGGTATTAATCAGTTATTTTTAAAATCAGTATTCATATAATCAGTAATAATTTATATAATCAGAAAAAAACATTCCCTATATCAGACATACATTTGAATAAAATGAATGATTGGAGTGCTGTAAGTTTTTTTTTTTTTCCCACAAAAATATTTTCCAACAGTGTGTGACCACCTCATTTGTGTGCAAGAATAAACATCAGATCTTTATTAAGGGTTGCACCAAATGAAACAGCCACTTAATTCAAATCAAAATAACACATTGACTTATCACTTAAACATCAGGAGATTTATGTGTGAAAACTGAATTTCTGTAAGAAAATAAATATTTATTTCACAGTAATTTTTTGTTTTTCTTTTCTTTTTTTAAAAAAGGTGTTTCCGAGTGCATACAGACGTGCATTTTTCAAGCAGTTGAGTCACAATGGAATTATCCCCATTGCATTGTCCAGGATTGGAATAACAAATTCCAAAGTCTAGGATTGTTTTTTTTTTTTTTTAAGAAAGCAGTTCTACAGGTTTGTAGCAGAAGCAAGTGTGCACAGCACTATTGGCTGGGAGATGTGAAATCACAAATCCTCCTACCCTGTATGTATTATTATAGAGAATTCTCTTTCTAAAAAGAGAGGAACAAATGGATAACCAAACTTGCTGCATTAAAAAGGAGAATGAGGAGGAGGAGGAAGAGGAGGAGGGGATTCAATATTCAAATAGTAGCTAAATATATCTGGCTGAATGCATCATTGCAAAAGTGGTAGAAACCTGGCTTGCTTCACAGGAGACAAGGAAGCAGAGTCCAGTTGAAAGGTACGTCTGTATGCACCCTTGGTTTCTGAACTCAGAAACTTTAACATCCTGTGATATATTTCCCATGGTGTTTGAAAGTTTACATAACAAATGGCCACTTTGATCCTAAACATTCATACTGGAATATTTCCTTCACTACAGCAATGAAGATAGAGGAGAGCTTAGAGACACCTGCACTTCTCCCTGGGAACTCAAGAGAAACTAAGAAAGAACATGGTGGTTCTCCTTGCTATGCCCTAAAATTATGCCCTCGTGGTTTGAGAAATTACACTGGAAGGATAATTGAGGGGGACCCCCCCACACACAAATTTTATTTGCTGTTACAGCAAGGGTTAGGATCAGACCATGGAAACCTTTCACAGATAGTAAAGAAAGGGTCACTACAAACCAACCAAGCTATGTCTGGAAAGACATCATCTATTGGTCTGGATCTGGATACTTGGATAGTTCCCATACCCAAAACTGAGTTTTTGATTTAGTGGGACAGGTGAGAGTCTGCCAAGACTGTGGACATAGGGAAGAGGGATGTGGAGAAAACTTGGATTTGTGACTTTCCAAAAGCTGTGGTTGAGATCTATATCCTCAGGAACAAAACATGGCCAATGAAAGGCCTCATCCGAGGAAGTGAAATATGATTTGTAGTAGCCAATGTTTTTCATCAACCAATGGGGGCTCTGTTTTGGTCCTCTCTCTTCCTTTCACTATCTCTCCTTTGCTGCCCTCAGCCCTGACTTTGATCAAAACAGTTGCTTTGATACAAATGCTCCAGAAACCTTGTTTTCAAATCTTGTGAAACTTTATTGATGGTTATCATTCAACTGATCATATTGCATGCACGTTAACGATGACAAAGAGAAAAGGCTGATCACAAACACTTCTTAAACAGCGGAATTGTTTATAGCAAGTTGGCAAGTTCACAGCGGTGAATTGATAATTGTTAACTGAAGGGCTCGCCCCTTTTTGTCCTGTATGGTACACATGAGAATATAACTATCTTTTCTGCTTTTATTTTCTTTAAAATACAAAAAACAAGAAACCCTGACAAACACTCCAACTTAGGTTAATCGGTAACAACATATGCACAGACAAACTGCAGTTTTTTCAGTTGTGTCTGAGTCTGCAGTTTTGGCATTAGTTCTCTGCTGTAGAAACAGGTTGGAAAAACTCATGTGACAGGCACCAGCTATTGAGGACCCTACTGTTGGTCTTGGATGGACCTAGTCATTGACCAACCAAAGAGGCCTTGGGTTTGAAATCAGAAATGAGAGCAGAACTGGGACACCTTGAAAAACTGCAGTTTGTTTACATGATACAGCGTTGTTCAAAAAATACCAAACGGATGAGAAGGGCATGATCCTCTCCACTCATTGATTGCAGGATTTGTAAATGCGCCTATAAATTTTGACTACAAGTAGCATGTAAAAATGAGAATGGGGTGAGCGTGTGTGTGTGTTTTCTCTCTCTAACTATTAATCTACTGGGTTTAAAATCTATAACATTGTCAATGTGTAAATTTCTTCAACTGAATAATTCTACTTCACAGATGTAAATTTTATACACTTCTTTTTTTTTTAAAACTGGTACAAAGAATTTAACTTTTTTATTACTTTCTTTTTTTTTTTTTTTGGAAAAAAAGAAAAAAAAATAGAAACAGTGCTTTATCACCTCTTTTTTTTTTATTTTTATTTTTAATTCTCCCATAATATAAAAGTCTGCAATGATATCAATAATTTATTATACTGGAAGAAATATAAAAAAGAATGCTTGTTTATGGTCTAACGAGCAGGTAATTCTCCTTATTTACTTAATTTTTGTTTTTATTTTTTACATATATATTAGATTTTTTTCTTTTTCTTTTTTTTTGCCTAAACAGCTAGTTACGATTGGAGCTAAATGCTGCCTGATGGAGTGCATTAAAAGCGTGCCTTTCCACAGCTTTTAATAAGACATTATGTACAGATGTCAGTTCAAGCACCCTTCTTTTTTACTTTCCCCCCCTCCCCCCGGCCCCAACTCAGAATTAACAACATAACCTTTGGCTTTGAAGAAACAGTGAATAATTTAAGACAGCTGATATAGAATTATAAGGTGCCATTGGGGGTCCCCCTTTTTATAATTAATTAGGTTGAGCCCCATTTCCACCTTCTTGGTGTTCCTCTCTCTCTCTCTCCCCCCACCCCCTTTTTGAAAATAAAAACCAATGTCTTATGCAGGAAAAAAAAAAGTAAATAATGACATCACATACACTCTTACAAAACGAAAGGAATCCCAACAGCATAATATTCAGCATATATAATTCATTTACATGATATAGAACTTTTGATGGTGGCCCCCAGACAAATTCATTTCTAGCAGCTTTCTAGTTCAACCACAATGAAAATAATAATAATAATAATAATAATAATAATAATAATTAATAATAATAATAAATACCTTCTACAGCCAGCAAACTATGCAACCTTCAGAAATTAAAAGACCCACAATATTAAAATACACAGAACAAAATATCTGAGGTATAAGATAAAAAATGTAGATTTTTTTTCTCCTCTTTTTTATGTACTTGTTTATTTTATTTTACTTATTTGTTTGTTTGTTTTTAGAGTTGCTAAAATGATGCACTACTGCATGTATTGCAATCCCCAGGCCTCGGAAAGCTTCCTTTTTTCCCCCATTTGGGGAGGTTTTATGGTTTTTGTCATTTAGTATGGAGCAAAACGGCTGTATCCCCCTCGGTATATACTAGCCTGCAATGAAGAAAGAACGAGACCGACATCGTCAGCATGGCTCCTGTTCTTGGCATCACTCAAGGGTGCAAAAGCATTCTGAAACAAAGCAATTTGAGGGGTGGGTTTTTTACTTCCACTTTTGCCACAACCAGCTCTGCAAAATCGTTTGCCTCTTTGCTTGTGTTTTGCTCCGTCTCTTGGCGACGTGCCAATTTCAGGACGCACTATCCAGACTACGTCAGCAAATGTGTTGAGGAATCCTCTCTGCCCGTACAGTGATTAATTAGCCAGGTACTGATGAACTAATGAACTAACCAATTCATCAGCTGATTCAATTCAGACGCATTTTGTGCTTTAGATCGCCAAAACTCCAGCCTTGATGCTTTTTATACCAAAATCTGCAGAGTTCATTTTTCATGACTAGCAACGACAGCAATAGCGACAACACAATGCCAGTGGGACCACCTCTTGGGGACAGGAAGGTTTAGGACAGAACAGTGAAATCTCAGCAAAGGGATGGGACTCAGGATCATCAGTGAGTGTTTCGCTGGTGAACCATTTGTCCTCAGCAATCCCATCTTTGATGCCTATTTTACAGGCATTTGTAAAACCCACAATGGGAAAATGCATTCATGTTTGTGTGTGGGGGTTGCTCCTGGAATGTTGTATTGGCAACTCTTTTGGAATGGACAGGTCAATACATTCATAAACCTATTTACAATGTTTTTTAATAAACCAACACTGAAGGCAATAACAAGAAAATCGAATGTACCTTTAGGCATTTCTTCACTTTTACTTATGTAAACATTTGTATTCTGCCCTTCTAGTGTGTCCTATCATCTTTCACCTCTTACAACAGGTACATTAATAAATATGCTTTTCTTCTCTGATAGGCACCATTAAGTGGCCTTCATCCATATTAAGCTTTTGCATGTACTGTCGAGCCTTTTCGGCTGAGAAGTGCCCTGCAAAATTCAAATAAGTGTCCAGTTGGCAGGAGAACAGCCTGGCCATTATTATATTATTTCGGATGGTGCAGATCAGCTCATTTCTCTTAGAAATGCAGGCTGAACAAAATCTGTGAGGATTGCTAAATAGGTTGCAGGAAAGAAACAGGTGAGATTACTTGAGCCATTATGCACCCAAAACTGCCTTCTGTGTACATGTGCTCTTCTCCATTACATTCAAGGAAACAGGACAAAATTTTCTGGAAATCACCGTCAATGTTTGTCTCATAGCATCTCTGACTAAAATGGCTTCCTGTTGATGGGTGGATACTAAAACCCACCAACCTGTTTCCCTCATCTTCTGAAGTTTGATAGGTGCATCTTGTTGATGAGTCTTCCCACATTTATTTATTAGATTTGTATTCTGGGTACCCTGAAGGAGCTTATGGTGGTTAACATGGGGGTCTTTTTTCCCTTATCAAAGCCACACTGTGAAGTATGTTGGTTGCAGGAGAAGGTCTGGCCCAAAGATAATCCCAAGATTCTACTTCTACTCTCTACCAAACTGTGTTTGCACAATATTGGTTAATTTTTTACCATGGTTAGGCCTCCCCCTCCTTTTTTGCTTGTGTGTCTTAGCACATGATGACAACTCAGCATATTTAGTTAGTCTGTAATTTAATACATTATGCAAATCCTGAAAAAGGATACATTCAGTAATGTGAATAATCATGGGGTAGAAGCTCCATCTAAGTGTTTGATGTATTTTATTTATTTGTTCAGTTTACATCCTGCCTTTGATCCAGAGCAAAAGATGGTCAACAAGGGGATCACTTTTCATATTATACCCACGAGTGCAACCTTGTGAAGTCAGTTGGGCTGAAAGAGTGTGATGGTTGGGCTCCTGTGGTTAAGGGTGGCCTTCGACTAGAGTCCTAGCCCAATCCTTTAACTCCTGGCCACTTCAAAGATTCTCCCAAACTTGGTATCAAATTGCAATACTGAATGCGATAAAGACATTGCTCTTTTTTTTTTTTTTTACCATTTTTCCATTATTATTAAAGGCCAATAAAATGAAATAATGCTTTAATTTTACCCTGGCCCAACCACTATTTTGGGGAGTGTGCCTCTGCCAGCATGCCAACTTAAATACCCACTGGGGTCTCTGGCCCAGGGGAAAAAAAAAAAACGTGTCCCAGCTCCACAGGCCACGTAAATCTTCCGTGGCATCTATTTGCTTATGGTATTTCTATGCTGCTGCCCCAGGACAGTGGAGAGAGTCCACTGGGGAGAAATTCTTGTACTTTTGGTTGAGGGCAGCAGGCAAGCTGAGCCATACTTGGATGTCAGCTGGACGTCTCATCCTGGCGTGAGTTACTGGCTTTCTGTCTTCATAACTTGGCTATAGTGGGTTGATTCACCGGCCTCACCAACCCTAGATTTGTTTTAAGTGGAAAAGTAGCTTGGTCTCATGCGTAACCTCTCTCCAGAGACGTGCACAGATCATGTACGAGTGCAACTCTAGATGCAAGAGCTAGCTAGCTTATGGCAAGGATCTAGGATTCGGTTGCAGCTCTGCCAGTGGGGAAGCCTTGGTCTGTGGCAAAAATACTAAACCTTGAAGGTGAACTGCAAGGCAGCTTGATGTTCTACTGCAAGGCAAAATGTTTCAGTGTGTCCTGATTTTGCATATATGGATATACTACATATAATTGCAATTTTTAAAAAAATTCCCTTCTCACTCCTATGGGTGGTCTGTGTCTTCCTCAACCTCAGGTCCTCTACCAGAGGCCTGGGAGATTGAGGGCTTTGCACAGGATCTTAGCTGTTCATAGCCCTGCACTCTTCTGGACAGATTTTTTATATATATATATACACATACATACATACATACATACATACATATACACACACACACACACACACACACAGGCACACACACAAACATACTGTATATATTTCTCTGGTCAAACTGGAGCAGAGTATGTATTGTTACAGGATGGCTGGACAGACAGACAGACAGAAGCCTTGTTCCTACAGGGCAGCTGCTCCCTTTTTAGGCCTATATAAAGGGGAGGGGCTGCTTTAATGAAGAGCAGTGAGAAACTGTGCATGAGAGAGGTCTGAAACACTTCTGAATCATCTCTGAAATGTGCACAGTCCTAGTATTTGATCCCCTGCACCTCCGAAGAGCCTCTTGGGTCTACATATTGCCCAAGTCTCTTAGGGGCCCCCACCTGGCCCTGGGACTCAGACTTCTGCAATGGAGCTCCACCAGCACAGCATGGGACACTTTACTTTTAGGTTTAGATGTTCCCTTTCACAGAGAGTAATGGGAAGCCACTTTGTGCACAGAGCTTTGGGTTAAACAGCTTCACTGTGAACCAAACAGAGCCCACCATCACTGGCACCTGCAAGGGGGCAGAATGATGAAAGCAGTGTCCTGGCGCTGGCCACAAAGGGGTGGACCCATGTCCAAGGCTGCTTTGATCAATTTGATGAAAGCAGCAGGAGCTTGAGGTATGTGGTGCTCCTTCCCCTGAACAGAGATGTTCCTTTAATAAAAACACATAGATAAATAAATAAATAATAAAAAGGGGGGAATAAGTTATTTACAGAGCTCTGCTTGTCCCTCTGAATTTAGTGGGCTGCAGTTTTTTGCCACTGCTTTAAGAATACAGTCTTAGTTCTGCAAAGCTTTCTTGGAATGGGCAGAGCAGAAGGGCAGATTTAGAAATTTCCTTTATCCAATAATTTTATAAGACTTTACTGTAATAACACTACCTAAAGCTAAGTGGATGACAACGCAGTGGTTAGATGCAGAAATGTAAATAATAAAGAATTAGTACAATAATGCTAGATATCGGGCTAAGCTATTCACTATGCATTATACAGTAGAAAGGGTGAGGCCCATTCAAAAGTTGTGTATCTTGGAAACAGATCTAGAGAAATGCACATATTAAGATTTTTTTTCTTCCAGAGAGAGAGAAGACGACAAACTGATCATGAAATGGGGCCAAATAACTTGCTGTGGGTAAAATGAAAAACAGGACAATTTAAGTGGACAGTTGTGAATATGTGTGTTCACAGTTGTGAATACACACACGCACACACAAATTAAAAAAAAAACTTCTGCAATTTTGTCCAATGATTGCTAAATTTTAAAAAAAAAAGAGGAAACTGAGAGGGAAAGAGGTCTTTGATTCATTTCTAGATCATTTGACAACCTCAACACCCATGTTTCCACCCCTTGGCTGGCTGCCACGGAGCACTTTTGTGATCTCACCTAGTTTTTGGGTTAGTAGGTCTTTCAAGACAAAAGATTGGATTCTAAATGGTTCAGAACATTTTAAATGTGTTCCTCTGGCCACAAAGTGGACTGTCCCTGAGAAAAATGGGGAACTATGGAGATGGTGATCTCTGAAGGTTTTATGTCTCACAAAGATGTGTATTTCCAGTTTAAAGAAAAAAACAACACCGGTAAGCAGTTTTCCATCACTTTGCTTGCGATTTTTTTCATTCAGAATCTGTTGGAAAAGATGCTTTTCCCATTGTTCTTAGGTCTGTCCTTCCAAATCACTTAAATGCCAGTCCTAAGTGTCTGACAAGTTTTGACCAGAGAAGTAATTTAATTGCCTAAGTGGTATTCCCATTCACATGGAGAATAATGTGAGGGTTTCTCTTTGGACCTTCATGTCCACCCATCAGTTGGACTACTGCTGTTCTCCTTTGGCCTTTTCTGAGGAAGGTGAGGATGAAACCACAAGCATGTTCTCCTAAGCCTTCTGACTCCCACTTTCACACAACTGGTAATTGAGACCTGGCCAAAGCTGCAAACTCAGCTGGTGGCTGTATGCTTGATGCACCTTTGATCATTTGGAGGGCATAGTAACCCTAAACATTGTGCAATGCTTCCAAGAGAGGAGATTTCATTTCAGAGTGATTCTGTTGAATCACCCCCTTGAAGCAGATCAACCAAGTAGTGTTTCTGCTGCAGGATTTGGAGCATGCCGTTTCTCTTTGGGTGTTTCTTGGGAGTACCAGTGATTTTCTGCATACATGGAGGCTCAGACGTCCCTTGCCTTGATGTGAAGCCACTTTTCAAGGCAGATTGTCTTGAGGGGTGGAATGCCTGACATGACTGTAAGCCTCAAGGGCAAGTCTTTTGGCTGAGTAAGTACCTATCTCACACTGAGCCTGGATGTTACATTTCCCATATTTCTTTCCCATATTTCTTTTGCTTGGCCAGGTATGAACAAAGGTAGAATAAGCTTCACTTGTGTAATGGGTTTAATGTATGCTCTAACGTTTAATTTCTTAATTTCTATGAGCTAATAACTGGAGGATGTGCGTATTTAATAAGGCTGCGTGAAGGCTGGAAGGTTAGCTTTGATTGGAGGCAGCTCCAAAATTAAGGGACTGTTGACAGTTGCTTATTAAAACCTCAGTGAATGCATATGCAGAGGCAGAACAGTGGGGAAATATGAGTCCAGGAGGGTTGTCTTGGGGTATGCAGGGACCCAAACTAGTCATGGTCTGCTGCAGGGCTGGGACCCTAATTTGCCAAGTCTCAATTGGAGGGAAGGTGTGGAGCAGCAGGCTCATTGCAGGCTGACTAGGGTGATCAGTAGATGGCAGCAAAGACTTTCAGAAAATGTTAACACTCTGCTACCATCTAGTGGTTGTCTGCCAGCAGTGCTCTGTCTCCAAGAGTGCCCTGAGACACTGGCTTGTATGTGCAAGCCTTGGACACAAGGACAGGTCTTCTCCCTCCAATATAGCGAATACATGGTGAGTATTGTTGAGAAGTTGAGTATCTAACATTGGATGAGTATTGTTGAGATGTTGAGAGCCAGTTTGATGTAGTGGTTAAGGCACCAGACTAGAAACCAGGGGACCATCAGTTCTAGTCCTGTCTTAGGCATGAAGCCAACTGGGTGACTTTGGGCCAGTCACTTTCTCTCAACCCTAGGAATAAGAAGGCATGGGCAAGCCACTTCTGAAATCTTGGCAAGAAAGCTGCAGGAACTTGTCCAAGTAGTTGTCAGGAATCAACATTGACTCAAAGGCACAAAATATAAAATAAAATATAAAATAAAACTTTAAAATAAATGCTGAGATGGGGCATCCTCATTGGAGAGGTTTGCCTTGGGGTCCAGAGAGATATATTTATGCCTGGAACTGCCTAAATCTTGTTGCTCCCAAAGAGGGAAGAAAGAGTCAGGACAATAATATGGGATGAACAAGGCCACAGCTTTATGGAACAGTTAAAACAACTGACTCTGGTTCTACCCTTAAAAGAGGACATGCTTGCAACTTCACAGGAATATCACTGGTGAAATAACTGGGCAGGGCACTGACACAGCATTTCTTCCTCTAACCAGGTGGTCATTTTCAGGTCAAGGAAGGGAAAGCTTCCTAACTCCCACCCAACCCCAGGCCTTTGGAGGTATGCTCCTAGGAGATGCCATTCCTTTATCAGATCCCTACAGGTCACTTCTGCGTCATCCCTCTTCAGCCCAAAGCTGTTGCTGCATGCTCACCAATATGGACCTTATTATTCTATTTCCTGAATACCAACTGTTGGGACCAAGCTGTTGAGATTGGTCCCACTCCCATTTCCCCAAACCTCAGGTTTTTAGAGAAGGAAGAAAACTCTGTAACCCCAAACCAATAGGATTTTCTTGATGCCATGGGCTCAAGTGCAGATGGTATCACTTGTGAGCCAGTGCTAATTAGCTGCTCAAAGAATTGGACTGGGAGTTGAAGTCCACATATCTTAAAATTGCCAAGTTTGAGACACACTGACCTATTGTAATTGTATTGCTGATGCTTCTTTTACTTCTGGAGCTTTGACTGTTTTTTTATAGTGCTGTATTTCTGAAATAAGATATTTTAATAAGCTGTATGCTACCCAGAGAACTGTGCTTATTGGTCAGTCTAGAAATGGAATCAATAATATATGTGCTGCTTCCTCAATAACAGTGGAGGCACCCATCATGGGGAAGAGGCCTTCGATTGTTGCTCAGTTTCAGGATGATTTCATAGGCTCTCAAAGAGTTTCAGGGAAATGCTCCATGCTTTCCAGAGCATGGTTTGTATATTTTTTAACTGCAAAGGTTATAACCCAGGGCAACATTTTGCTAGCTTCTAATCCATCCATATTTACAACAGTGAAGCATTACTGCTAGTATGGTAGGTCTGGTGCCCATTTTTGCCCAAAGGTATGCTCAAAGTGAAAAAAGGAAAAATAAAAGAAGGATAATCCATTTTAAAGTAGTCCAGACTCAGCTCAATTGCAATATGTTCACTGTTTACCCAAATAAACCATTAAGATCCCAAATCAGAATAGTCAGATTTTGAGATAAATAAAGTAATTTCTCAACTATTACAGAAAGATAAAATTGCTACACAGAAAGTTTGGTATAGAGGAACCACTTCTGCATTTCTAGCTCATGTCACTTCTGCCTGCGTTCATTCATAGTTCTGCTCACTCCTGATTCTCTATTAATCTGTACATTTACTTCCTTAAAACCTAGCATAAAAACTGTGCTTAAATAGTAATATTCAAATAGGTATTTTCAGTTGTATTTTCTCTAAAATATGACAGGTTTATATTTATCCTTTATCAGGATGTACGGGCAATCCTCGTCATTTGCGGGTTCCGTATTTGAAAATTTGCAAAAATGTTTTTGTCACCCCAAAATCAATATTCACAGTGCTGTTGCACTGACAGTATTTGTGGACATGCGGAGTGGATTCACATGTTCCCAGTTGAGCTTTCAGCATTCACTAATTTGGTATTCGTGGCATTTTCACGGAACGTAGCTACTGAGAATAACAAGAATTGCCTGTAATACTGCATCCAAGAGCTGAATCATTAAATTCAGGAAAGTGCAAGATCCAGTGAATAGCTACATTCGATCCATATATTCGTCTAAGTAATGAGGATTCGATCAATTTATACCAGAATTCACAAATACTTCTTAAGCATCTGACTTCTTTCCAGTGGTGGCTAATGATCATCCTCTTTCTTTCTAAGTTTTGATGCTATGACCTGATTCAAAAGGTCAGAATGGCCACCACAACCACAGGATCATAAACCACGTCATCACTATCATGGGGTCATGACCATCCTCTTGATTTTATTCAAACCCTTCCCCCCATGGATGCCTCTATTGGCATAATGACTGGCTGCTCAGGCTTAATGTGATGTGCATCTTGGGATCCATGGCTTGTCTGTGGCTTTCTGACTTATTCCTGGTTTGTTTTGATGCATTGTTCTAGTTCTAATCCTTCTTCAGAGGCGCAAGGGTAGAGAACAAAGCATGAATTATCCAAACACCACCATGATACTTTGTAAGAGTGGACCTGGTGTGTTGAACAAGCCAAGGTTTAAACAAGCAATGTTTTAGAGAAATGCATCAGTACCGCCTTTGATTGACAGCAATTCTCCTTAGTTTTAAGGCTGTAGTGTCAATCCTTCAGTGTTGTTAATCCAGCTAGATTTCAGATTATTGAGGCTCAGATTGTAGATGCAGTGAAAGCAAAAAAAATCTGACATTTGTACAACAGCTTCTTTTGAATGAAGCAGCTAAGGATGATTGAAAAATATGACCTGACTTGCTACAATGAGTTAGTGTGTTCCTAAACCATGCTAAATTGCAATTGAAATTGTTTTGGGGACCCGGTGATTGAAACAGGGCAATAAATTAACTTTTCCCAACCTATCCTATTTATTTATATGAAAGTATAGGTCATATATGGGTTATTTTCCCCAACTTGGATTTTTCTTTTCATATACAATCAATCATAGAAAATCATAAATGGAACATTGATTATTAATTGCGGGAACAATTTTAATTTAGACTGGATCTCTATTGTATAGTAAACACAATTAATCCTGACCACATAAGCACACATTAGAATGAAAAGTCATTTGGTGATAGTTTCATCAAAGACTAAGGACCAGTGGGTATTTAGCTATAAATGGGTTCTTGTTCAGTGGTTGCAACAAAGATGCTTTGGAATGTTTGCCAATTATTTAAGGGTGGCCAAAACCTGTTCCTTTTATTTTGCAGGTGTATCTTTTCACCCACACCATCCGCACATCAACACTACACTTGTAGAACACCTGCAACAATGGATTCCTAGTTGAACAATGTGGGTCAGATTCTTGTGCATTAGAAGTTTGGAAGAGGTTTATACGTCAAGGCAATTTGGGATCTTTACAATGAAGATAGGGCATATTTTTTAGGTCAGTGGGTGCACTGGGAATTTTGAGAGCTTGGGTAAAATGGCTACCATAGTGTCATGACACAAAACACAAATTTAGCAAAGGAAATGGTATACAGTTCTCTATTCCCCACTGTCATCTCCTATCCCTGCAAAATGCTCACTACCATTTCAGTCGATTGTTACCTTTTATCTAGGTAGGTGTCACATTTCCAAATTAGGCTGCAACCACCTACCATCTTGATTTTCCTGGAATGTCTGTGGGACAGAAACCAGAGGCATTCTTGGAAGTAAAGATGCTGCTGCAGCTTTGCTTTGAAGCTAACCAGCTTCACCTATTTAATCAACAGATCTTAGGGGAAAATAGTTAGGGGCGTGGGAGGAATCTATAGGATCCTACAGACATCATACTTCCAAACAATATAAAGAGGATAAAAATGATTGCATCACTGGCTGAATAGGCAAGAGAATGACATATAACAGATGACTGGCCAAACAGTAATTTCCCAAAATCTATTTCTTGTTACAGTTACTTATTTGTAACAGTGAATGTGCAATTTTCAATTTGGACCAGAATAATTTTTTTTAAAAATACCATTAATGATATACCTATTTCTAATAAATCATGAAATAAATCAAGCTTACCCATGTAGATGGAGAAAAATATGAGCTTAGTGTGGACAGAGATGTCCATTACAAGCTATGATGATGTCACTTGCACAAGGACATTACAATCCATATTATACCATGTGCTCCCCACCAGAAGATACCTATGAATATAGCTTCTTATATTTAAATAAACTATTTAATAGACTGATAAACTCTCAAAATTGTGCTTGATAGAACAGACTAAGGTTCAGTTAAACTCAGTTTTCAGATTGAAAAATATTTACTTTTTAAAATGTCCAAGGATCTTAGGAGGGTGTTTACCCATGTGAGATTTGAACAGCTAGGCACAATGATAAAACATGGAGGTTTAATCAAATTCCTTTTTGTGAACATATATGTGGTGCAGCAGAGATTGAGGCTATAGCACATATATTGACTGACTGACTGACACAGGAAGAGATCATTAACTTGAACCATAGGTAAGATGAACAGTTCAGCGGGACCCACATCACAGAAGAACATATTTTATGTGTGGTCAGAACTCAAATATCACATATAAAACGGCCTTCGCTCTGAATAAAACAGCGCAGTTGAAAGCCACACATGTAGATCTGATTGGGGTAAATTGCAAGGGTGATACGGATACCTGGGCTGAGCTTTTGCTTTTATACGGTTATGGATGATTTTATTTAATCTTTTGTATTTTGATATGGCCTTATGGCTAATCAGTAAAGTGCTGCTGCTGCTGCTGCTACTACAGCTATTTAAATAGAAATATATTTCAAGACAGGAATGTAATACTGCTGATATAACACTTCTGCATAAGGTCCTAGAAAATTATATGATATATATTTTTGAGTTCGAATACACACACACACACAGAGACACACACACACACTATAAATGTGGGCCCCAATTGAACAAAAATGATTGTGGCTTGAGTCTTTTTGAGCCAGAGGGATTCAGTTAACATCAAGTAAATGTGTCTCCATTTCTGTCCATCGCTGTTACTAATATTTGCTTGTTTTTACGCATTATTTTAATTTCAAGGTAAAATGTGGCTCCACTTTTGACTCCTGGAGAGATGTTCACTCAGAATGCAAAAGGTCAACAGTGTCCAATGCAATTTCCCTGTGGGTTTTTGATGGGTACATTTTAGTTTCATATAACTAAAGATTCCTCTGGACCAGGATATTTTGTTTCCCTGAAAGTCAAGAATTGGCTAAACTTAACCTTCCTCTCTTGCCTTATGGCTCAGTTTTGACTATTATCTATAATAGAGAGGAAATAGCAAGGATGTGGGCTAACTGCCTGCACCAGCATGGAAATCTTGTTTTCAGCTCTTTGTAAGAAGGACTGGTGTGACTTGGACCTTGGGGCTATGTAAATTCATGGGGTGGGAGGGAACCAGAATGGACATCTCTGTGAATGCATTCTACTTGTGATGGATTTAATTATCAAAATGACTAATTATTCCATTAAGGTAAGTGCTCAGCTAGGTGATACTTGCAAAATTAAAAATATAATAACTTACATGCACTACACTGCCAAGAAATTAAGACATTTATCAAGTTTACTGGGAAGGATTAATGTGGCATTTTAGCTGCCGTTAGCAGAAGAGACAAATTCAATTAAGGAAAAGTGAGGAGATGTCAACCATGTTAAGAACGGAGGAGAGGAAGGGAGGGATGCACTTTAAGCTGGGAAAGGAGGTAGAGGCGAGGAGGAGGAGGAGGAGGAGGAGGAGGAGGAGGAGGAGGGGAACACTTACCATGGCACCAACGCCGTAGGTGGCTGCTGGAGCAAGTGCGTGGTGGTAGGGGTCTGCAGCATAAAGTCGTCCGTAACTAGAAAGGAAGTAGAGCTCAGGATTAATTTTTTAAAAAAGTACAAAGGAACAAGGAAGAAGAAGCAGCATCAATCCCAGAGGTGAAAGCCAGGAAAGAATTGCAAAATGAACGCAATCAAACATTCCATTCTATCCAATTACATGGGAAATGAACTGACTCAGCACTTTATGGAAGCAATCTCCTCTGGAGATTGGGCTACAACGGAACATAATGAGGGCAGATTGCAAATGTATGATTAGCTTTAGGAGATTAACACTAAGCAGCCAATGTGCAGGGCTGCAGAACAAAGGAGTCCAACATTTCCTGTTCGCTTCTCCTTCAGGGCAGAAGGACCAGCAGCGGCCCCTTCCCTAGGCAGTTGCATGTTGAAAACAGTGGATGGGAATTGTAACAAACGTGTGGCTTTCTACAATCCTTTTGCCAAATGGGCTCAGGAGTCGAGCAGCTGATCAAAGTTTATCTGAACTAAAGTAGCCACCATGGCAACGTCCCAAAGTGGAATGGACACAGCGCACAATTGGGTGGAAAGAAGGGTGCTCCAGAGTAGGAAGCTAATGGATAGGTGGACCTTTGAAGCATCCAGCTATATGGCATCGAGAAGGCCAAAGAGTGATCCTTGAAAATAAAGTAATATAGCAGAGTCATCTTTCATATAATCATATAAAAAGACAAAACTATATAATAAGCCTTATGTAGAAGAACGCTGTGTCATTATTCTGTGGAGATGTTTCCTATACTTGTTGACTAATATTGATCAGAACTGGGGAAACACACAATACGGGGTAAAGGAATTTTGGCCCTTGATATGTGGTTAAACAGTCCCTACTATTCTTTATGATTGGCCATGTTGACTGAAGCTGTTAGGAATTGGACTTTAGCTACAGCTGCTTCTATATCCATGGTATATTCCATTAGAAGGCATAATGCACCAAAAACGGAAACGGTCTTGGGACAGAGAGACTATCTTCCAATAAACATCTCATGTTTCCCATATTATCTTCTCATAAGCACATGGTTTTTCAAAAATGTCGGTAGAAGTGAACCTGCTTTTTTACGATGTGGTTGTTCATGTGACACAGTTGCATTGTACTCTTGGTACCGGATAAAACCTCTAAATTACTACTTATAAAATCCTTGGTATCTGGAAAGTAGAATTAGAGAGATTTATCTTTGAAAATGGGTGTTGTCACAACAGATGATTTATAATAGGATAGCTCTTATTTTTCAGCCTCTTACCTGCAACAGAAATGGATACTGACCCTCACCAGATACAAAACCATGAACTAGAACTCAAAATAATTGAGTGTAAGCTGAATTCCACCTTGAATGGTGCTATTGCTGGTCCTGTAGCAAGTAGATCTAAGCAGGAACTTTTTCAAAGGATTCTCCCCACCCCCATGAATCTTTAAAATGTAAAAACAATCTGGATACATTGATTGCAGAAAGGAAAGGTTCTTTTGTCTCATTTATGGACTGAAGGTCACAAGGAGATGGCGTTGTCCGCCTCGCAGAAATAATCATGCAGGACTAACCAACCTTGATTTCATTCTTTAGTCAGAAGAGGAGCAACTGAAGGAAATTTCCTTCTTCAGCCCTACCAGAAGGCACACTCGCCTCCTCTCACTGTCTGTTCCTTTGAGACTGCAAATACATGGAAAAGAAGACTCTTTTGCCCAAGTAAAAACCACCCACAAATTTTTAAATGTAGAATAAGCCCAAGCAGACTAAAATTTAGTGTGGGCCAAGTTTCTGATGGCAAAGAAATTACCTTACTTCTTATCCCAAAGGGGAAGAAAAGTTCAGTAAAATTTATGGGAGAAATGGGGAATCCTACACTTGGTTATGATGTAGTCAAGGGTGAGAGTCTGCGTGTCCTATCTTTCACTGTGCAATCTTTTCTTCAGGGGGCTGCAGTTTCCCTGTTGTTGTTTTTTTCTGCTTCAGTTAAAAGCCCAGAGACTTTTTCAGATCAGGAAGAATGAGGGAAATAAGGGTTGCTGCAGAGGAATGGAGAAACATGTAACTAAAAAACAGCGGGACTTTTTGCCAGCTTGCATCTATGAATTAAACTCAGATAACAATAAAATAATTTCTAAAGCTTCTCAAGAAGCAGGTAGAATGAAGAATTTTCTTTCACAGGGGAAGAAAAGCTGGGGGCACCTGGAGGGTTGAATTCAGCACAATATTTACAGCCTACAACTCACCACTTCTCCTGTCATATGAGATTGTAAATCTGGCGGTAGGGCCCATCTTGGGCTAAGCTTCTTTGGAAAGCAAAATTTGTTTTGAAAAGTGCAATTATAAACTAAGCAAGTAGTCATACTATTAACACTGCACCGAGTTTGGCCTTCAGTCAGCTGGAAAGCCGTCATTAGTCCAAACTGAAAATGCTTCTGTTAGAATGCGCATCGTTCCATCACCATTTTAGAGGCAGTTTTCAAACATTTAGCAAAACGGTTGAACTCGAATGTAAGAAATACGTCATGAACTTTAGGGGTTGGTCTACAGCTGAGCCAGAGGACTACAACCTGAATCACCTTCCCCAAAGGCTTATTGCATAAGCCACAGTCCTCTTAAGTGTGTGATAACCTGAGTATGTGATAAGTGGAGTTTGCTGCTTAATGTGACAACAGTTGCATAACCCTGGATGAAGGAAGCTTTCAAAAACAGGTCTATCTGGCTGATATCATGTTTTCCTTTCTTTGGGGTTCATTTTATGCTATTCTTGATAACAAAGTGCCAAGGGGGCAATAACAATGTGTTCTGCACATGTTAGGATTATAGTTAGCTAAACAAGGAATTAGCAATCTGCAGCTCCCATCTTCCTGTATACTGCTGATTGCCTTCCTCAAAGATTTTCCCAGAAGGCAAGGATGGGAATAGAAGCAACAGACCCATTTTTGTATCCACTACCACCCTAAAACCTTTCCCCCAACCCAAAGTCCCAAATTACACAGCTGAAACTCAGCTACCATGGCACATTTTGTGGATTTGGAGTAGCAGAGTGGCTTTCAGGGTGGGAAGAAATGCACTTTGTTTCTCAGAGGGTTAAATAAGGGTTATTTTCACCCTTAATTACCCAAGAACAAAAAGGGGCCTCAAATCATTTACCTCATCACTTTGGGTGAGTCATCATCCCAGTGAGTGATCTCCTATGGGCCTCCAGGAGATCAGATAGAGCTCCAGTTCCATTCTCCTCCAAATCCTTCTCTTAAATTCATCCATCCACTGAAGCCTGAGGTGAGTGGCCAACGAGCAGCCATTCTGAAATCCCCAGGGCACTCCTGGATCAGGGCAGCCAAAATATTTAATTTTTAGGGGACTGACAGAGAAACATATTTCTCTTGAGTGAACCTCAACACGGTATGAAAGCTGTTTGCCATTGCCTTGTTCTGAGATGTTTTAGACTTCATGGTTTTACCTTCAAGCCTTGTATTTTCTGATGGCCTCTCACTGAAGCTATCCAACATAGCTTTGTTTTTCTGAGCTCAACCAAGGTTGATTAGGCATTTGCCACCTGCTCTGACATTTTCCTGATACCCAGTTTTACTCCCCAGATAGTAAGATAATTAATTTAAAAATCACATTGAAATATTGGTCCCACTTGTGCCAGTGATGTTATTCCATCCCTTAGAAGCCCAGGTTGGGCCCTCAGATGCATTAAATTTGTCTGCTATGATCTTTGATGAAAATGTAGATGGTTTAGCCCTTCAAAGTCTTAATTTGAATCTTTGTGGATTCTACCACATCTTGAAAACCAAGGGACCAAACTGATACCTTGCAAGCAAGCTCATCCTTATCTGGGAAAAAAGTAGCCATTCTTATACCTGGTTTTGGTGGCTCCATTTATATTAAATCTCATTTGGTGATTCACTGTTCTTTCCTAAAGAGTTTGAGAAGATATGTTGGTGTTTAGCTGACTTTGACAGCATCCTTATCATGCACCCAGACAGCACGTTCATTGACTGTGTTTTATCTGTTCCCCAATTTTTATGCTGCAGCAAATGTTTGCCTTGCTACCAGTCACGCTACCTAGAAGGTTGGCTTTATTTGTGTTACATATTAGCTAAAACTCCACATTAGAAATGGCCATTTTTTAAAATTCAAAGGCAGTGGGAAGGAAGAAGTGGTAACATTTTGACAATCTCTGAATACTCTTTGGAGTTTTACTTCAGTCCATTCACTGTTTGGTTTGTATGCTATTTCCTATCGCATTCAATTGCTTTGTAATTAAGACCACCGAGTTTCTGGTCTGTCACTTGCAACAAATGCATGAATGTGTGAGTGGACTTGATTTGTTTTTGAGAGGAGCTCACCAAAATCTGCAAACAACTTCATAAATAAGAAAATAATTTGAGATTTATAGATGCTGAATGTGGAAGGAGGCGGAACAGCGTATATCAGAAGTGTCAAGCTATTTAAATGTCATGCCCTTTTCTAATGGGCATAGCAACTCTGTGAAAACTTGTGGGATCTATCATAGGAAATAGTTATTTAGATCCCCACCAAACAATAATGCCCAGGGTAATTATGCTAACCAACTAGAAACTGCTTAAAATACTAAATACTCAAGTAGCCTGTATGTTTGAAAAGCTTTGAAATCTTACTTAGCATGCCACCAATAACCTCCATTAGATGTATGGTCCATTCACCTTTACATGTAATAAGTCTGTTTCTATTTGCAACCACAAAATGGCTGCCTTCTGTATGAAATCACTTCAAATGATTGAATAAAGTTCTCATAATTCCTTGCCCCTCAGCCTTCTCTGCTCATGGGTTGGTATGTCCAGTTTTCTCCATCCCTCCTCATAGGACTTTATTCCAGGTCCCTTGTCTACACTGTTGCTCCACTGTGCATCCATTCTAATTCTTTTTAAAGTGTGCTGCTGAGAATTAGACACAGGTCTCAACGTGGAGTAGGAACACTATAGAACATTACAGAGGTCTTCCTTCCCATGATTTAGATACTGTATTACTCACTGGCTCTTGTTGTTGTTTTTGCAGCCAGATCACATTGCTGGTTCATGCTACTTGTGATAGCTACAAGTTAAAACATCCCACCCAACCTTGATTTTAAAATACATTTTCAGTGTCTTATGTTTGAGGTTCAGGAAATTCTTCAGCTATCTAAAGTAGACTAACCTCCAGAGGTTTTAATCTGATAAAGTCACAATTACTCCTTGAGCATCTCAAAATATCTAGAATAAAGTTTAAATGGGGTAGTCCTTCATGACTTGCGATATCAAAAGGCAGGTTTAATGAAAAAAAAAAGGTATTTTTAGGAATTTCAGTGTTGTTCAATTTCTCATTTTCTGAATCCTACATTTGGTTTTGTTTTGTTTCTGTGTAAAAGTGGGCAAAAGAAAAGGAAAGAAAAAAACACATCCACTCAAAAATGTGTATGTGTTGTCAGGAGCATTTCTCTTAGTATAGAGATTTTGACAAAGGCTTCTTTGTGAATTCACAATTTTTTTAAGGTGCTTTCCTAACACATACTTTTTCTCTAATGAACATATATTGTATACACTTTTCTTTTTTAAAAAGAAGTAATTTACATTCATTTGATGGCAAGTTGTACTGTGAAATTCCAAGAAGTACCAATTTTGTTGCTCAGTTTTCATATAGGTTCAGGAAGTATGACCTGAGTAAATAGCATATATCCCTCCCTCCCTCCCTCCCTCCCTCCCTTCTTCCTTCCTTCCTCTGGTTGGTTTATCTCTGGCTCTGTAATTTGTCACCAGGGTGGCTACTCTATGATTCAGTGTATTGTACAGCAAACCATGATTTAGTGCCATGATTTAGTGTACACAGTTTATGTGTTCCCAACTCCTTCCAAAAGGATGCATGTTTTGAATGCCCAAAGAATCTATGTGTGTGCATAAGGTTTGGTAATGTTTAAAACAACGCTATTCATTGTTTGGCAAAAAAAAAGAATTCACAAAATGGGTTGTTAAGTTAAATCCTATGTTCTTGGACTTAGAGGTGATCTGCTTTCATTACTGTTCATTATTTCAAAAGACAGACTGAACTACTTGTCCAATTCTTGAAAATACAGTGAGAAGGCCTAGGCATACATAACATTTCAGACTGAAAATATTTTGAGCTGTAAATGTGCCATCTCAGGTTAAATATTTTTGTTTCAATTTTAAATAGACTGTTTTAACCACCCCACAATTGGAGCACTTTGAACCCAAAACATCTCTTTGAAACTCAAAGGGAGTGTTTCAGCATATACTGTTCCAAATTCAAAACATTTTAGACACCTTTGGTGTAAACAATGTGTAAAACAATCCCCAATTCTTATCTGAAAGATGGCTGTTTCCCCCCACCCCAAAACTCAACAGCTAGCTTATACAAGGAGAAATTTCACATTTCTTTCCACATCTGTTGAAAATTGTTGAGGGATGTGTAGAAACCCTCTAGGGGAATGTTATAATGGGCAGTGAAACTTCCGGGGCCTCTTTCAAATCAGATATTTTGCTTGAGAAGGAAGGGCTCAAATTGCCTTCAAATGTTGCTTTAGCCCCAGTTTCAAGAGCCATTCAATTCCTTCATCAAAATGAAGTGGACAAGCCATGCTGGCATGACATTTTATGTGGCCTTCCCTTGCCTTGTACAAGCAGGGAATGATAATCAGCTTGTGCTTTGAAAGAGATGGTTCTTCTCTTTGCAGCACACAGCATCAAATCTGTCACATAGAAATCCTTCTACGCAGGAAGATCTTTCCAAAGGACCAACACGTTAATGTTACCCAAGAACATGCATCATTTTCCTCTCAGTTGATGAATAGCACTTTTTTCCCTCCTCAGGGTGACCTCTACCTTCAGAATATGACAATTTTATTATGATTAATAAATTTCATTTCCACAGAGGAAAAAGAACAGTGTCAGCTTCTTTTTAAATGCTAATTTCAAAACACGCCTTTACATGTTACGAAAATTGAGAAGTTCAAAAGCTTAGCCTTCTGCATGAATATACTACCTGCAAGACAAGTCACATTGTTAGATGGGAGCAAGGCAACCCAGTTTATTCCCTTCCCACGGGCTACTGAGTTTCTTTTATCCTCATAATTTCTTTCCACAAGACTCCAATGGATTCCTATTTTTACAATTTCTTCTTATACATTAAGATATACAAACATGGATTCTGCAGTTTCTGTTGGCAGATGGCATGGAGAAGGAATGGCAAAAAGCATAAAGAATTATTCTGCAATATCAAACTTTATTCTGGAATCTGTTCCTGTTAAAGCTGTAATTATCTCGCCCCACAGAATTCAAAATGTTGGATGTGGGCCACAGCCTAAAAGAGGTCACAATATGGAGACAGACCATCTTCCTACAAACTGGTTGCCTTCAGGTGCCTTCCAAATCTCAGAACTATAGCTCCACCCAGGTTGTAAAATCTGGGATTGGTAGTCCCAACACATCTGGAGAACATGAGGCATTTTAGAGGCAGTTGTGTCTGACCATTCAGATGCTTGCAGAAGTGTGAAGTATAAGTCACAAACTGCAGAAGCTTACCTACCAGGATAGGCATGAAGGCTTAGAAATTCAATTGCCAGTTTTAGAATCCTGACCTTAATTAACAATACCCATTCTTTTCCCTGTGCTAGCTTCTCTTCCTGGCACTGATAAAATTAGGATGGAGTTTTGGTGCTGAAGACCAGGTCTCCTCAGCTACATCCCTCACAAATAGCCACCCAAAGAGCCTTGGCAAATGGCTTAGCCTCAATTCCTTGGAAAATGCAGGCATCCACACAGCATTTTTAAAGTGTATTAAAAAAAAAAAGCACAATGTGTTATTTTTACTTGAATGTGAATTATTTTCTATACCTAATTCATGCTTATGAACTTCAGAATAAAATCCAGAGTCTCAAATGTCTTAGTTACAGCATCGTTTTATGGCTGCGTACTTGCTAAGGGGCTTGCTGAGTATATTACGTACATACTTCTCTACTTCTGACAACAAGCTAGCATGGTGTAGTGGTCAAGGTGCTGGATTAGAATTTGGGAGACCCAGAATCAAGTCCCCACTCAGTCATGAAACCTCTCTGGGTCACTTTGAACCAGTCATTCTCTCTCAACGGAAACACTCACACAGGTTTGCTGTTCATAGGGGTGGGGTGGGGTGTTGGAAGTGCAGTGCTTGAGCTCCTGGAGGACAAGCAAGAAATAAATCCCACAAACAATGTTAAATGCATCCATGTAAAAAAAAAATACAAGAAAGAATGTGGTGATCTCAACTGAAGCCAAGGAAAACTTTAGTAGGATTGTGGCAAACAAGGAGAATGGCCTCTCAATCTTTCTGCTAGCCCTGGGGATTTCTATACCTGCTTCATTTGCATAATACATGCAGGACATAGGATTCATTTTTCCTCTTTATGGGTATTTTTTCTTTTTTTTCTTTTGCTTGTTTTAAGATCAAGCTCCATTTATGTGCAACAAATTACAGTCCAAAGAGAGAGGGGAGTGGACATCATTACAGAAATGATGTGTAAGTTGGGGGGGGGGGTTATACCTTTGAAAGGTGTGTTGGCTGTTGCACTTCAAAAATTAGTGGGAGAGATCCAAAGAAAAGTTAAACTTGATCTCATTTATTTTACAATTGCATTATGAATTTGCTTTATGCACTGTATTAATAGTCTGTGCAATTAATTTGTAGTCATGTACTGAATATTTTTCCCCCTTCTTTCATATTAAGAATCTAATAACTTTTGGAGATGCCTGTAGCTCCTAGTTATTATTAACAGGCATCTAAGACAGCTCTAAAGGCTCACAGAAATATCAATATCTGGCTTTTTTCATGAGGTGAGCCAACATGGAAGGATCCACAAGCACACAGTACTTGTTGTGTTGTTTTCTGGGCTGAGTTGTTGGCTTGAAAGCATTTCATGACTTGTAAAGGGATGAAGGGATGGCTTTGAAGGGCAGGAGAAAGAGCCATGACTAAAGCAATGATAGATAAAAGGGGCCTGAGTACAGGCCAAGAATTTAACTTAAGAACATGTCTCAGACAAACCTCTCCCTAATTCACATGAAGGTTAAGAAAGGAAGGGGGAAGCATATTCAGACTTGCAAGATTCTGTTACAGTACCGAAGCTGTTACAGTAAAAGTCACCTGACCTACATGACACTGGTTTCTTAGTCTGGTCGACCTGGTAGGGCTGACATTCCCATACTAAGTAACATCATCAGGGTTGGCAAGGGTTGTATATACTTTTTTCTTACGTTGTTGTATGCATGTTTCAGTAGGGAGTTCTGTGGCTGGTAGTTAATCTGCCCATGAACAAAGTCTTTGGATATAACTTTTGATAGGTCTACAGATAGGTGTTTTAAGTCTACTTGTCTGTTGATTGTGGCTTGGTCAGAATGCTAGGCTCCAAAGAATTCACTTGCATTTTTCAAACTTTCTCTTGCTTGATTGGTTGGGACGTCTAAGTACACACAGAGTAATGCTTCGGTTTTTGCATTTGGCCACTTCCTGTAATGGTAGATGGGAATGATCTTGGGACACAGGAAGAAGAGCCACAGGCTAGACAGCAGTCTGATAAATGAAATTTGTGCCCAAAGGAGGAGGGGTAGCAAAAGCGTCTCAGAAGGGACCCTCCCTAGTTTTTGGGAAAGTAAAAGTGAGGGATGGGAGGGGTACTTTCAGACTTGCAAGATACTGTTAATGTAACCTTACAGTACAGATAGAACTATTATTCCTGGTTGTGCTTCTTGTCTGGATTAGCTCGCAAGGTGAACACTTCCTTAATGAACGTTAGGGTCTAATTGAAAATTGCTTTGAAGGCGCAGATTACTCAGAAATAAGGGTGTGGTGGGAGCAGCTCAAGGTCTGTATCATCCAGGAATGCAGGACGTAAAGGGCAGATTACAGCTGAATGTTAAGCATTTGGGGTTGGGTGGGGGTGGGGGAACTAATGGGGAAAGCAATTACCCAGAAAGGTGGAGGACTCCCCTTCACGGACTATCAGAAGTTGGAAAGCCATGTATCAAATCTGCTTTAATGTGGATTCCTGCGCTGAGCAAGGGGTTGGTCTCCATGGCTAAGTGGGTACTGAGAGTAGTCTTTAAGGACCAGTTTCCCTGCACTAGATGCCTTATGGGTAGTCCTCGCTTAACCACAGTAATTGAGACTGGAATTTCCATCACTAAACAATGGGGTCATAAAGGGCAATGTCGCATGACTACATTGCTTAGCGATGGAAATCCAGGCAGTCCCCATTGCCGTCATTAACTGAGGACCTCCTTGTGACTTCCTGCTGGCTTCCAACAAGCAAAGTCAATGAGGAAGGCGGCAAGAAGTCACAAGTCCTGGGCAGCTTGCGAGCAGACTGGTGGATAGGTAAGTGCCTGCTGCAGTGTGAGTGTGGCCAGGCTGGGGGTGGCTGCTGCAGGCACAGAAGGGTGCAACCATGCAACCATGCAACCATGGCTGAGCATGTGCTATGGAGTGCTGGTGAGGGGTGCTGGGGGCAGGCGCACACTATGGAGTATGAGATGCCCAGGAATGGGAGTGACTTACTGGAGTGACTTGCAACCTTCCCTGCCGGCTTCCTCATTGACTTTGCCAGTGGGAAGCTGGCCAGGAAGATTGCAAATGGTGATCATGTGACCACAGGATGCTGCAACCATTGTAAGTAAAAGCCAGTTGGCAAGCACCCAAATCGTGATCACATGACCACGGGGCTGCTGGGATGGTCTAATGGTATTTGGGAATGATATTGGGAGACTGGGCCCAGAAATGCTGTCTAGGGAAGGATCAGATAAGAGATAGCATGCCCACAGCTGGATAGTCGGTGGGGCAAGAGGCTCAGAAGAGACCCTCCCTAGTTTCTTGGGCCATAAAGGAGACGGGCTGGGGGGAATTGTACTTTCAGACTTGCAAGATTCTGTTAATGTAGCTTTACAAAAAACTAGAATTAACTCATCTGGTCATGTTTTCTGTCTGGTCTACATGGTAAGGCTGACAGACAGCCAGAACTTTGAGGACTGGTTGTAAGTATCACTCGTTCAGCACCGTTGTAACTTCGAATGGTCACTGAACGCATGGTTGTTAACCGAGAACTACCTGTAATTTGGATTCCTGCACTAAGCAGGGAGTTGGCCTATATTTCTATGATCAGGACATTTTCTCCCTCCTGGAGGCAGTTATTTTGATACAAAAAAGTCTCACAGGCATCTTTCGCTGGGGTAATGCAATAATGACAAAATAAATAGGTAACAATTTCCAGCATTTCTGGGTGCTGAGTAGGGGATAACATAACTGCCTTACTTAGATGAATGGTGGGGCCCTGCCAAAAAAAAAAAAAAAGAATTAAGGATGTGCAAAACTCACAGATTACTTCTCTGCACTATCCTTTTTTTTTGGGGGGGGGGGCTTCAGTAGTTTCCAGGGCAGCATTATCCAGAGGGGGAACAGAACCCTCCAAAGTTTTCCAGAATATTTTGTTCCTGAATTGATGATATTTGCACACTTTAAAAGATATTCTATTCAGAGTGAAGGGACACAGTCTGTCATCTGCTCTCTGCACATCCAGAAGCTTTGACCTTCTGCTTGGGGTGACTTTTGCATTCTTTATTTTTTCCTGCAATATCCCTGAAAACTTTTTCAGCTACGCCTGTGCATAGTTAGAAACACACAGAAATACGCGAGTGTGCTGGTGTGCATCTGTAGGTACACACACAAAAAACACATACACAGATGTACAAGCATGCACGCTGCCACTTCGTTATCAGCGGCAGATTGGAAAGCAACTCCCTCTATTTACAAATGGCAGAATGCAGCTTGCCTTAATCTTGTCAAGTTGTCACGTTTGACTAGCCATGTGAACTGACCTAGAACTCCAAGTGTGAGAAAGGCAAGCTGTCGAAGCGATAATGACAAAGATGCCAGAGAGGTTTGCCAGGGCTTCACACAGGGTGAAAGAAAGGGATTAATAAAACTTCAACTGTGCAAGAGAAAAGGATAATCCGGGTTTTACCGTACAAGTAACCTGCTGTGCCTTTCATAGAAGTCAGGTCCTGTGTAAGTCATCTGCTTCTATAGTGATAAAAGGAAGTGCCACCTTCAGGGATAGCCAAATTTATCAAGGAAATTAATGCCGCACCTTACTGTAGTGTATGCCAGATCTTTCCGGACAAAAATGTTTACATCTCCATTGGCTTTCACACAGAAAAGGATGATACAGCTATAAGGGTTGCCAAGACTGTCAAGAATTCAAGGCCAGAGACTGATGGGGCAGGTGTATATGATATGCAAACGGTACTCCCAACTGGTAGTTGGAAGGGATCCAAAGTTCTATCATTAGGAAGAGCAACTCGGCTGCCCTTGGTCCTAGATTATTCTCTGAGAGCTTTACATTAGACTACCTTCACCCTTTCAGCTACAGCAGTGTTTCTCAACCTTGGCAGCTTGAAGATGTGTGGGCTTCAACTCCCAGAATTCCCCACACTGGGGAATTCTGGGAGTTGAAGTCCATACATCTTCAGGCTGCCAAGGTTGAGAAACACTGAGCTAGAGTACTGTCAATAGTGGAGGATTGTGATTTTTCCACAGTTAGAATGTTACAGGGGCCTCCAAATTATCTTCAGCAGCAAAATGTCTTAGACACCTGGAAAATAGAGAGGAATTTCCAAGACAATGAAGGGAGGGGGGAAAAAAATCAAAGCAACAATCCAAGGATTTAGTTCTCATTTCTGTGATGAAAGCATTTGGATGTTCACACACACACACACACACACACACACCTGCCTCAATTTTTATAGCAGCAGGATAAATGAAAGTTTGAGAAAAATATCAATGCTGTATCTTCCCTTTCAGAATATTGTTTGGATTGCTCCTTTTTTACAGAGTGAGTTTTGCAGCATATTACAATGCTCCAAAACTCCCAGACTTAAAATTTGCAGGTGACCCTTCTCCAAACCTTTGGAGACCTTGAAAAAGGACCTCAAATCCCACCCACTCTTGTCCTATTGCAACTCAGATGCAGACTAGAGGACAACCCTCCTCCTGGGCTCTCAAACAATTTGTCTATCAGGCCATATTCTCCAGCTAAACCTTAAAGAAAAGAACCAGGGCTGGTAGTTCATCACAAGTTCCTCACAGGGAAATCAAGGGATTTCCTTAAATGTTAGGCATTAACTCCCTAAACATAATGGATGTAAACCGGAATATATCTCATCCAGTTCAACAATTTTACCCACATCTTAAAAGCAGTAGAAATCCCCCTCTTTCACATAGAAATAAATCCTCATTGGTGGATAAATAACCTTATGAAAGTATGGGGGAATGTCGGTCTGTTGTTATTTCGCTATTATCTCCATGACAAAAGCCAGCAGTGACTTCCATATACCTGCAGTGTTTAAAAGCTCAACATTTTTCACTGAAGGTGCAAAGAAAACTATCCTTTTTAGCAGACAGTGTGCATAGTGCAATTGCCTGAAAGACAGACTATATTCTACCCTGTATCTTTAAAAGGGAGGTTCATCAGAGATTCTGAGAATATAGTAAAGGGAACAGATGTAATATTTTTTTGCATAACATTTTTTCTCTTTTCAGGAGAGCGAGTTGACTTCTTCTTGGGTAAATGTGTCCTTCTGGTGATTGGAAAACTAGGCTAGGCTAGGCTTGACAATTTTTCCTGTTCGATAACTTTTTATAAATTTTACAATTTTTAAAATACATTTTAAAATTTAGTTAACAATAAATATATTTTATACTTTTCCCTGCTCTATAATTTATAATTATACTGAAAGTTTCGTATTAGTGCAGTAGGGGAGGGGAGCAGAAGAAATGGTGCATGTGGCATTGCAACACAAATCCTGCCCCTTCTGTCCATGCTTCACAATGTCATTCACACGAAAGGGGCAGAGCTTGAGATGCAATGCCGTATTGCTTTCATTCTAACAAAATAGCAGGCTTCTGCCAAAGCTGAGGCAGCCGTGGGAAGTTGCTTGCTTTTGAATATTCTTGATTATTGAAAGCACTAGAAAGGGTGAAAAGACCAGTTTTGAAATGTACTAAAACAATTCCTTTAAAAAATCATCAGCAAAAAACAGCATTACACAATAAATAAATAAATAAATTAGCTTGCTGTATGAAGGACTGGGAAAATTGTAAAACAGCAGCCTATGGATTTTTGCAGTTACAACATTCGTTCATAAACAGTAATTTTGCCCATCCCTAATTTAAATGCAACCTGCAGTCCTAAAGCTGAATACAGCCCTTGGCTTAATTTTACTATGGCCTTCAACTAAAGATGAACAAATAGATCTCCATTTATGGATTCACTTGGCAGGACAGATTCCTGCTGGCTTTTTCCTCATCCTCCTCCATCATCATCATCATCATCATCATCATCATCATCATCATCATCATCATCATCATCAATATTCACCAGCCTGAGGAGCAACAGCAGCTGCATTTACTTTCTGAAACATATAAGGAGGCCAAAGGGTTCTAACTTTCTATATGGCCAGCGTCCTTCCAGCAACTTTTACAGATATATTTCTCCAAAGGATTCCTGTGTGCCTGCTGTACCTCACTGGTCTTTCTTGTTGCTCTTGAAACTAACGGATGTGTAAGGAAAGGGCGGGACATTTCAGACTCTCATTCTGGCAACACATCACCAAGGACCAAATTTAAGTGGCAATCACTTAAAAGTCAGTGTGGATTTTTGCAGCCTACAGTCTACCCTATCGTTGTTGTGCACCACACCAATGGCATTCAAGCTGTACACACCAACACTACAGAAATAACATAAATTGCCATCACTCTGTCGTCTATGTAAACTGAATCTGGTATCGCTATCCTGGAATAGTGTGATGTGAAGGGGCTGCAACAATCATAAGCAAAACTGCTGTTGGTTTGGGATGACAGTCCTGAACTGGCCACTTTTAAAACACCTTTGAGATGCAGGAGGGGAAGAAGCAGATAATCCTGTTCACTAAATCCCTTCTGGTTTAAAGATGAGGGTGTCCCCTCAGTTTGCTGGTACGCATGATAGTACTGATACTACATGTATAAAAAGAACCTTGTTTGGCACCATTTTGCAAATGTAAACTTTTTACAATGGAAATGTCGGTCTAGATTTATTGCATAGATCGATACCTTGTGGTCTGCATGTTCAACAAGTCTTAACATCATTTCTATGACCCTAATTCAATCCATCTATTTATGGCACTATTTTCTACATGAGTGGCTTTAACATTCCCAAACCACAACTTCCATTTTGTTGCAAGATCTAGATTTGGCACAGATTCTGCAGCAGTTGGAAAAAAAACCTGGAGGACCCACACTATCCATGGCTCATCGACGATCGTGTGCTGTCCCATATCTTTCCAAAGGTAGATTTTCTCAGACTCAGAAGCCTTAGAATCTAAGGGGCCAATAATGGGCTTCCAAGATCAGCTTTCCTCCCCAAAGGTCAGGGCATTTTTCCAGGCTCTGAGAAGGAGAACTAAGGCAATCCACGGTCCCATGGATGTTAGGCTGATAGCCTAATAAGGTGCTTTAGAAATTCAGTAAAATTAAAATGCCTGATTCTTCCACTTGGGGTTGGTCTGATTATCTTTCTCTGTGGCACCATCCTACATTAATCCCATTATGGGGATGGGAAGAAATACAATGGAATTAGAGCAAGATCCATTATTGCATTATATATACACATGACTGTACCTATATCTGACATTACGATGCTCCTTCCTGCACCTGATGTATGATATCTAACTTCTTAAATCTCCATGGGAAGTGCAGATAGACTGAAGAGGACAGAGGCAAACACACTACCCATTAACCTAAAAACTTGGCTTCTATTCATCTTGACTAGATTAAAAGCTGGCAAATCCACCTGTGGCTATCTTTGTTGTTGTTGTTTATTCGTTTAGTCGCTTCCGACTCTTCGTGACTTCATGGACCAGCCCAGGGCAGAGCTTCCTGTCGGTCGTCAACACCCCCAGCTCCCCCAGGGACGAGTCCGTCACCTCTAGAATATCATCCATCCATCTTGCCCTTGGTCGGCCCCTCTTCCTTTTGCCTTCCACTCTCCCTAGCATCAGCATCTTAATAATATCCTAATTTGAGGCTAGATACTATAAAATGGAGCTGCTGCTACAGTCTTCTTTGTAATGTCAAGCACACCACCCCTCCCTCACTGGTGGGCAGGGAACTCACAAATTCTGCTGCATTAGCTCTCAGGGCTAGGAAAATGACAGTAGCAATGCTGAACTCTTCCACTTAAGTAAGTTTGGTTTTAGTCAAGAAGTTAGTCCGCCATTACCGTGTTATTATTTTTTCTGCATCTGAACATCATCATAACATACCACTCAGTTCCAACCATGTAACATCTTCTTATCCATCTTAATTGTTATTATCTCTACAGCTTTGGTGGCATGCAAAAGTCAATGATTGAGCTGTTTGCCCTGGAGCAAATTTATGTGAAAAAGGTACACACATTTAATTCATTCTAATGTTTTCTGTTTTCTTGTGCAGGCCGATGAACCTGAGGCCCATCAGTTGGTAATGAATTTCAATTTCCATCAACCATGAACACTGGTTGAAACTGAAAGAAGATGGAACCCAACAACTTCTGCAGGACCAAAGGTCCCCCATCCCCCACTCTAATGTGAATTTCAGAAGTCCTGAGCTTTGAACTATTATTATACCTTCTACAGGCTGAGCAAGAAAAGTGTAACCATCCCATTGTTCTTTCCCCAAATCAGGGTGTTTCTGCTGGTGGAAAGGACATTCTATCCTATTGCCCAGGAACACAGCTGTATTAGCAGTCCTCCATCATTTGTGGTGGCTTCTTCAATGAGCACTGAGAAAACAGTACAAGATTTCCAGTACTAATTTAGCTCTGAAATACAATGGGCCAAGTGTGGCCGTGTCTATAATAGAAGATACAAGATAACCATTCTTGCACAATAGCTTTCTACTGCCTAAATCTCACTTCACATGGAATCACCTAAGATTTTGTCATCTGATGGAATTTCAATCTTTTAAAAGATGTTTATTTGTGGATCTAGGTGCACCTCTTGGGGATTCAGAATGTCTGTTAGAATAAATCAGACATTCCAAAGAAACAATGGAAACATAATTCAAATTTGGCTGTGAAACAGATTCTCAGAACCAGAGAAGAAGAGAAAAATGGAGAAGGACCACCGGAGTAATAGTCACACTCATTTATACTTGGTTTAGACTTTGATCTGACAGACATACTTTTGGGTTCAACTGAATAGATTTGATTTACTATGGAATTTTACGGGACTGCACTGTTAATGTGTATTTAACAAATTATTGTCTTTGCTGTGTAGGTAGCAAGGAGATATGCTTTATCTAGGTTTAGAGAAGGCCACTTTAACTAAGATATTCCTGCTTCATTTTCTTCACATATCATTTGAATGGTGCAAGCCACCATCGGCACAAAAAGTTTTATAGAGTTTAACAGGACTTCAACATTTTTGTACGGCTGTCATCAAAGATCATGCATCTGCAATGGCACCACTAGATTCTGGAAGTATTTGTCAGTCAGAAATCAACCCCAAAATCCATGACGTACCCATTTAATTTTAAAAAGTAATCTGGGTTTGGGAACTGATTTAAAGATCTGACCGATGACCAGTTTTTAAGAAAATGGAGCTAGTTTACATGCATTTTCCTTCTGGAATAGTTCCCATGCTCCGAACATTTAAAATGTCTGAAAAAAAAACCTCCCACTTGGTATGCATGAGAGAATATATGTGGAAAGTGGAGGAGTAATAAATGTTAAAAGATGTGTTGGTATAAGAACAAAACTCTCCACAAAGTGAGAATTTTAGTCTCAAATAAATTTTCCCTGCATGGAGCCTTCCAGATGGGTTGAACTTACAACTTCCAGAATGCTGACAGGCTGGAAATTCTGGAATATGCAGTCCCTGTACAATCAGAGGTCATTGTTCAGAAGAACTCAGCTAAGGGTTGCTTTTCTATATGTAATTCGTTTCTGTCACTTCAGGGATAGTCCCAGGTCAAACCAAACACAAGGATTTGTGTTTAAGGCAAGGGTGGACAATCTGGTGCCCACAAGCACCAGTGTGCCCTCATGCATTGCACATGTCATCTGCCTGGTTCCCTATCCACACCTGACTTCTTAATATTTTAATTTAACAAAAATCAGTGGGTAGCCAACAGACTGAGAACAAAGCACCAGGTATTAGCATCCTGGGCATAAGAAAATCTCTAAGTCCCATGAGCTTCCTTAGAAAATATCACACTTGGTAGAGACAGCCAAGTAGTTTTTAAGGAATTGTACCCACCTGCCCAAAAAATCAAAGATGGACTTGGGGGTGGGAGATAACACTCCGGGAGACATTTTGAAGTAGTAGAGAGCATCCTCAAATGTTTGCCTTCAAGGAAATGGTTGTTTTGGGACTGGCCACATCCACTACTTCAACCATTATCTTCAAGGGTCTGCAACATATTCTCAAAGAATTCCAGGTATCCGCATTGGCCCAGTCTTAAAACACTACCTTTACCATAAGATTATCTCCAAAGTTAAACTTGGAGAAACCCTTGAGTGCTGTGGAAACTGGTGCTTATGTGTTTAGAATTTCTTCAGTCTTTGCGGTCATTCCTCTTCAGTAAAATGGACAAGACATTGCTTTTTACTTAATATTTTTTTAAAGAAGGCAATTTTTGTGAAATACGTTTGTTGTACTTCTTGAGTCATAAGGTAGCCAAGGGGTGAGTGCAAATACCTGCCTTTCATAGGACAGTCCACCAGCTTCCAGCCTGCTGATAGGAAACCAAGGCTTTTTTTTTTCCAGAGGAGGAAAAGTTTGGGGCTCACTGGTGGTCAGTTTTCAGCACAACGTTAACAGAAACATGGTGGCAGATAGAATTGCATGAGTGGAAGTCTGGCACTTGCAGTTGTTTCTGCATTAGTGACCACCACTCCTTTCTAAGTATGTGTCTGGTTCAAACTGCAATGACTGGAGAATGAGAAAATATGCGTTGGGAAGTCACGACGTAAACCCAGCCTTTCCTCCTTGCCTTGCAATGTTGTGCACAAAGAGGTAAGTCACATGGTTTGCATGACAGAATTACAGTGCGTGTTTTGGCATTTTCCTTCCCTGATCTACCTCATGGCTATCAATATATGTGGGCTGTATAAGAGATATAATCATATTCAATATAACTGGGCTGGGATATTTTTTTCTTTCACAATAAACTTCTTTTGCAATAAACTTCCTGCCTCTCTTTCTTCCCCATTCTTCCTCATTGCTGAGTAGATTATTATTTTTTTCTCCATGAAACTTCAGAATAACGGCTACTTTCCTCACTCATGTAATTGCGAAACAAAACATCAACGTCAGCAGAACACGCTAATGTATTTCCAGCCCCAAAGCCTAGAGGCTTTGAGTTACACCCGAATGAAACGATTCCAAAGATTTATCTTTGGAGTTTTACTAGGTTTTCTCTAGTGATTAACTGCAGCATGTGTAAAAGGATATTGAGACTCAGATGGATGCATCAAGAAGTATCAATGATTGTTACCTGCAGAGGTGTTACAAGAAATTTCATCTGTTGCAACGAAGACGAATTGATTTCTGCAAGAGAAGATAAAATTCACAATACTGCTTGCTGACTGGGAAATGGGTTTGCTGCCAATTGACTCTATGTTTACAGAAGGGTTAAAAGGGATGGAGGCATTTCGTTTTAATGAATGTAGAGAGGAGTGTTGGCATAGCCCGTTAACTCAAGAATATCTAAATCGGTACGGTAGACGTAATGGTGACTCTGGAATATATACAAACTCCAGCCTTGGAACTTCCAGATAAGGAAACCAAAGAGCTTAGGTTAAATTATAATTCAGATGTTTCCTTTCTGTAAATGAAGGTACATTTGTATCAACTAAATGAAGGCAAGCTGTGCTGATTTTAAAAGGAGCCTGGCAAGAGCAATTTAACAAAATTTATAGGCCAAAAAAGGGAATCAAACACTGAAAGCAAAATCTTGGGATGCTTAGTATTTCTAAACAGATACAAATGTGTGTTTGTGTGGATAAATTTTTAAAAGCATATATGACACCACATACCCTAATAACACCATTATTACGAAGCTGCAGAACTGATATTAATATTAAATCATCACTTGCCAAATTCATTTGTTCCGCCTTTTAAACAAGGGTTGCAAAGGAGGTGGGGAGGAGGAACTCAGAACATTTAAACTGTTTTAAACAAGGAAAAGAGTAGGGGGAGGAGGAGGAATTATTATTATTAATCATTATGATTAGACCACATCTCCATTCTGGACCATCATGCCGCATCATTTCCTCATGCAATCATTCCAGTGGAAGGCTGGCAGAAGTGAAATGTCTCAGTGAAAGGCGCACCATGCACAACAGCTTGGGAACCCTGAGCAAGCACCACTGAAATGTACGGCAGATGTGCAGCAGTGGGAGCAGCAGGGCTGAGGTGACAGAGGGCGCATGGGATTGGTCCCAACCCCCTGCAACACAGAAGCTGATCCCGTGCTCTGTCAAAGCAATAACCATGGCAGGCAAACACACAACCTGGGCGCGTGGTCTGTGGCTGCCACCAAGGTCCTCCAAAGCCTCTCAGAGAACAAATCTAGTTATTATATGACCCCTTCCTTGCCCTCCCCACACCCAAGTCATTTACTCCCGGTCTTATCAGAAGCAATGGGATTTTTCTGGTTGCACACTGTGGCTTAAGATTTTGTGCACATTGTAGCTTCAACATGCTGACATCCCAACTGATGTAGGAAGACCTGAAATTTTACAATTTCTATAGGACAAGAAAGGATGAACACTTTCTGCCAGATTTTGCTCAGTTGTACCCATGACACCAGACTTGATTTCTACAACTGGTTCATTCATTCATTCATTCATTCATTCATTCATTCATTCAATTTATATGGCCACCCATCCTTAATTAATGACTCTGGGTGGCTAACAATGAGAAAAAGAGAAAAAGAGAAACACACACACATACACACACACACATATAAACAACAGCCATGTTAAAAGCAGACCTATCAATAACAATTCACATAACCAATGCATGTGTTCAACCCCACCTCCTGACCACCAGGCCTGGTAACAGAACCAAGGTCTTTAAGGCCTTACAGGAGGCTGATACTAATCTCCTTGAAAGCACATTGCAAGCTTTTCCTTCTTTTTCCCCACTTAGGATGCTCTAATTACCTTGTATGGGATTGGAGGGCAAACTCTGGATGGCAGCTGACATTTGAGGAGAGAATCAAAGGCTCAGTGGGAGGGATCATGTCAAATATGTGGGCAGGGATAAATATTTCCCTGTTGGGAGACATGTGTATGGGTCAGTGTCTTACATGGGCTAAGCTCAATTCAGGCATCACACACAAGCGTTGATGTGTTTCTGTACCACAAAGTGGCAATATATCACACCGCCAAAATGGTTCCAGTGTTGTTTGATAATTTGGTGGGTGGAGAACCAGTCTTAGGGATGACAGCGTGTCCATCCTTAATATACATCGAAGAATTTCAGTTTGCTATGCCCTCAAATGGGTGAACCAAATAGAACAACCTCACACACCTCAGCCTCTGTTTTCTTTGAATATGAAGAACAAAATGGCCTTTAGCCTCAAGCAAGCAGAGGGAAGGATCAGAACCAGCAGGTTTAAGCTACAAGGAAGGAGATTCAGGCTGGACATCAGGAGGACATCAGAAGTTCCTGATTGTACAAGCCGTCACAGAACAGACCACCACGTGAAGTGGTGAATTTTCCATCACTAGAAGTCTTCTAAAGCTCCTAGTGGAAGTTGCAAATGCATGTAGTTGTATTCCCTAGGAGCTTATATTTAGTGCTGGCCAGGATGCTTATGGCTGATGGCTGATGGCTGCCAAGAAGCCCATTTCTCCAACCAGCTCTTCAGTGCATACAGAACAGGGGCAGAGGAGAAAGGCGATCTCTTACGCTTGGCAGCCAAAAGTCATTACTTGCCCCAAGTCAACTTGAGATGGAGGAATCCAGACAAATAATTTGTAGAAAAGCTGTACTGTATGGTCAGTTGTGGACCCCAATGCACTATGGATGAACTCAGTCAATGACAATGATTAGAGTTGTGGTAGATATAAGTTAGAGTCCAGCTTCAGTGAATGTTCCTTATGTTTTTCAAATGCAATAGGTGAGCAAATGTGAGGGGGGATTTTCAGATTAGAGGGTTTTTGGAAGGCAATCAAACACATCTTTCATACTTGGCTCTGCCCTAGTTTCTCAGCTTAACCAGCTGAAACTGGTATCAGACCAGTGGCTTTTTCATATATTTCTCTTCTTACTCTCATTTACAAAAATCCATTTTATCCTATATAGCTGGAATATTTTAAGACACATCACAGTGTTTTCTGATTCCAGTCAACACATAAGATCTTAGCTAGGATTTCATTACTAGCAAATTAACATAAGATAGAACTCTAATCTAAACTTCCAAAACTCCCCGGGATTTTCTTTTGGGCTGATAAATGTAGGGGGGAAAGTAGAATTGGGAAATAGCAAGTCGGAAATAGGTTATAGCTGGCCGTATAAGCCATGCACATAGTTAACCACTCATGCTTAGGCGACTGTTCTGTACTATGTGAGTTGTGCATTGACAAATACTAAATACCTCACTGTGTAGCAGACAGCAGTCAGGGAGAAGAACAAAGGACTCCCCCAAATTTGTGCTCTGAGTTGGCCAAGTATCCAAGCCTTACTCCACAGTCACCTCTATGCAGATGGACAAAGAACCACCCAGAAAAAATGAGGTTTCAGCTAAATGCTGAAATTTATCTTCTAGAGCAGAGAAGCTATTGGCCTTTGAGAGGCTGGGCTGTGTGTTTACTTTTAGGAGAACTCTTTATATATGATTAGGTATGTAGGCACTTGGTAAAGGTAAAGGTAAAGGTTTCCCTTGACGTAAAGTCCAGTCGTGTCCGACTCTAGGGGGCGGTGCTCATCTCCGTTTCAAAGCCTTGGAGCCGGCGTTGTCCATAGGACACTTCCGGGTCATGTGGCCAGCATGACTCACGGAACGCCGTTACCTTCCCGCCGAAGCGGTACCAATTAATCTACTCACATTTGCATGTTTTCGAACTGCTTGGTGTGCAGGAGCTGGGACGAGCAACGGGAGCTCACCCCGCCGCGCGGTTTCGAACCGCCGACCTTCCGATCGACAGCTCAGCGGTTTAACCCGCAGCGCCACCGCGTCCCACTAGGCACTTGAGTCTTCAACTAAGTCTGATTTAATACCTATTTACATTTCTATAATATTAAAATAGTTAATGCTTGCAGTTAACAGTTTATCCCCATGGTTTTACTAGTTTTCAGCTGCGTTCACACTAAAAATTATAGTTTGATGGCAACTTTTGGAAAGATTTTAGAAACTGCACTCAAGGCTTTGCAGGAGGGGGCTATATGTAGCCCTATGACTTCAGGTTGTACATTTCTGCTTTATACTTTTCAATTCAGCTTGTAAATATACTGGAATACAGAATTATTTCAAGGCATTAGGATCCTCCTTGTCACACTGTGAATGTTACCATAAAATATGAGTGTGGTAGGTTTATATGCACAGCAGCATGGAAGCTGTTGAAATCATGAGCAGGTTGCAATGAATTCTGCTCAGTTGCCTGCTCATTTCAGTTTTGTTCCATGTTAGATGAGTTAAACCATTCAGTTCCAATTCTTCTGGATTATTTGGAACAGGAAAGGAACTGCAAGGACAGCAGCTTCTAGCAAGCCATGATATTTATTTATTTATTTGTTTGTTTTCTATCCCACCTTTATTATTTTTCTAAATAACTCAAGGTGGCGAACATACCTAATACTCCTTCTTCCTCCTATTTTCCCCACAACAGCAACCCTGTGAGGTGGGTTGGGCTGAGAGGGAGGGACTGGCCCAAGGTCACCCAGCCGGCTTTCGTGCCTAAGGCGGGACTAGAACTCTCGTACCATGCCTGATTGGCTCTTGGGCTGAGAGTGGGGGACTGGCCCAAGGTCACCCAGCTGGCTTTCATGCCTAAGGCGGGACTAGAACTCTCCTGCCACGCCTGATTGGCTCTTGGGCTGAGAGTGGGGGACTGGCCCAAGGTCACCTAGCCGGCTTTCACGCCTAAGGCGGGACTAGAACTCCCAGACTCCTGGTTTCTAGCCTAGCACCTTAACCACTAGACCAAACTGGCTCTTTGATATAGTTTATGAGTGCTCCAGGGAGAAGCTGCACTACCATAGGCAGACTGTCATTGGCCCTGTCCTTCAATTTCTTTTAAACAATGATTAGAAAACAAATATTAGGAATTCATATTTGACCCTACATTTTTGAAAGAACTAAAACAGATATGGGAAACTGTAGCCCTCCAGATGTCGCTGAACAATTCTCAGCAGCCTCATGCCAGCATTGCTCAGCACTGCAATTTAGCAGCATCTGAAGGACTATGGACTCTCAGTAGTCCTTCAAAATGATGCTTGAAAATGGTGAGCAGAATTAAGCAGGGGGATTCAGACCACATAAATGGATACGGTTGGGGAACAGTCATGGGAATCTATCTCAAACAATCTGGACCCTACTAAACAGTCAGCAGTGACAGAATTTGATACACAATTTCCAAGTCCCCTGTTATTTAAATCTCCATGTTGCAGATGCAGAAACGAACATGGTCAGAGTCAACTAGGGTCTAACAGAACCTGAAGGCTGATGCTAATCAGGTCTAGATATTGTCATTCAGTTCATCAGAGAATAAGTTCATGTAGGTGAACTTAAGTAACATGGAAAAGGGATGTTATTTACAATAAATTACCTTCCACAAGTAAACACCACTGAACTGTGGAGTTCCTGCTGTTTTAAGCTATAGTGGGAAGCTGTCTGGGATGTGTTTGTGGGCCAGTCATAAACCAGGAGCTAAGTTAACACAAAAGATCCTCTACTACTGGGGTGGGGAGAGATTTCCCACTGGGCCAGCCAAAGTACCTGCCCAAGACAGAAAGACTTTTCTTCAGCTGTCACAAAGGGGAACGTGTCCCCACCACTTTTACAACTGGGACAGATTAAAAAAAGCGGTGGGGGTAAATTAAAGGAAACAGATAGAAATATGACTATGGAATTTACTGGAGGTACCATTTCTTCAGGTTACTTTATTTTATTCATTTGCACAGCACAAAGCTCTCAATCTTTCTGAATTTTCTTTCAAAGAATAACTAGATGACATGCAATGGTCGGGTGACCAAACTATGTTGCACGGCAATCTTTCTTGAAAAGAAATACAAGAGGGCAGAGCACCCCTACAAGGTCACATCCTCCTTTCAAGTGAAAAAAAAATTGTATTTTCTAAGATGTATGTGATCCTCCTGGAAGACACAGGGGAATAAAATAGTACTTGCTACCAAATGAGGTGGACAGGATTTGCCCTAACTTTATTTGGAACATCACATAGGTAAGATTTCAGTTGATGGCCCTCTGCAGTTCTCCTCTAGTTAGGAAAAGAATTCAGGTGCCAGTGGCCTGCAAAGGAGATGTTACTGGCTACTGGAGTTTGGAAGAACTGACGTTGTTCCAAATCAGTCCCCTATGGAGTTTATGTATCCCCCAAACAATACTTTAAAATAAGTTAGGAACAGCATGTATGGCCACCTTTCTCCACCTGCTTCTTCTGTGAAGCCTTTGGCAGGAGGACGATTTTAAAAAAATGTCTTCCAGTTTACCCCTATTAAAACTGCCTTAACCAACACCGTACTTAAGGCTACAGATCACTTCTTTTTCCACTCAGCACAGCTGCCTTTCTGTCTTTCTCCACCTCAGTCTCAAATCCTGGTCATCGTTTTTTCCCAAACCAGTTGACTCCTTTTAGAAGGCTCATTTGGATGTGCAAGATATGATTTGATGCTTCCCTTCTCAACTAACAAACATAAACACATGAACTAGCCCCAAGACAGTACAATGTTTTGCATATTTTTAAATGAAGGGGGATGTAAGTGATTAATGGTTCGTGAAAATAAAGATGGAAGGTGGCATGGATAATTTATTGCACAGCCAACAAGAGATGAATGAATTCCTGGTGCATGCAGATGAGAATGGACCATGCTGCCTGCCACTTCAGAAAATTTCAGCCTGTGTGCCCAAGCATTTGCTTCAGTCTTTTGATACCTGTCTCCTACTATATCTTATCTTGGGAATACAGGCTGTTTGGGCATGTATAGTCTCATGCTAACACACGGCTGAACAGTCACCACAAAATGAGTGCGGTGTCTGAAGACAATCACAGGTCACAACCGCATGTCTGTAGGATATGGGAACAAGCAAACAATGTTGGTGTTGGCTGGATGCCTTAGATAACATACAAGAGGCAATGAGTATTCAGAATTGTTTGAATATGCTGAGAAATCACCTGAGTTCATACAAGAAATATTGATGAAATAGCAGAATCATTGTTTAAAGGGAAAAAACACACACACTATGAATGAATGGTTATGTGTCTACCTATGTAGCAATGTGTCTGAACAAAATATCTACCTTGCTTCTCCTCCTTTCCCTTTCATTAAATATTTAGGCATGTGGGACCAGGTCTCCATTGTTTTGGCAATTCAACAGGCTATAGAGGACTCTGTGCCTTTGAATAAACCATGATTTGGCGCCTCCTCCTAGCTTGCAGCTCCATAAGAATAATGCAGGCCATACATTTCCGGTGAGCAATTCTGTTAAATTAAGTTACAGTGTTATGTTATAGTCTGAAACGTTCCCTTTATTGATGCAGCGTCTCCTCTGTTAATACCTAGCTTACTGGGGTTCTCTGCTATCATTGACAGAGAACAGTTTTTCTGGAAATTTCCTTCACTTTAGCTTTTTCATCTCTACAACGTTATCTTATCGAGTCAAAATCGCTAGTAAGTTCAGTTTAGTATGGTCTACAGACTTTTGGTTCTTCTTCTTCAACATTTTCCATAACCAGAAGACAAAAATTATACTGCATTTATCTCACAACCAGACAGATACGAAGTTTGTTGTCCCTATAATGACCATCTGTGCATATACAGCGTATGTTTATTCGGTTCCACAAAACTGGGGGAAAAAAATTAAGAAGTTCTTCTATTGGAAGAATTTGTTTGAAGGCAATTCAACTGAAGTAATTCTTGGGATCCAATGTTAGCAGCAAAGGGGCAAAACAGTTTGACCAGTTGATTCACTTCTTTTAAATCAAAGATTTGAAAAGAAGGTTTTTGATGGCAAATTCAAATCTAATTGGATAGCAGATCTGAATCAACTGGCAAACCTATACTGACCTGAGTGGCAAATTCAGATAGGATCTCAGCTGATTAGCATATCGCTGCTATGAACGGTTTCTATGCTAGAAGAATAAGACATGCTCCTGAGAAGATGGGATGAGTAAATCATCTCTAAACTGCCTAGAGTCCCTCCAGATTGAGGTGGGAATAAATTGCACAATCAACAAATAATTAATGCCAGCAAGCTGGCAAAAGCATGGTTCCATCTGTTCTCTAATACAGGATGCCCCCAAAGTTATGATACTGTCATAAATTGCCATTTTTCTATAATACGGCATTCAAAGCAGGTTGAGGGACAACATTTGGCATTCTAAGGCACCTACAGGCATCTCAATGGCAACTCCTCTCCTCCTTCACTACTTGTTCACACAGAGGGTACAAGCTGAGAAACCATGGAAGTGGTCAGGAGAAGGAGTGGATTTTTCTAAACAAAAAACAAAAAACCACAGAAACAAAAACCCTTCTTCTGAGGACAGCAAGTGCAGGGGAGACTGAAGGGCAAAAATTATTTGTCTTTTCCCTCACTGTGTCACCAACCTTTTCCTCCTTTCCCTCTCTCTGTTTTATCTGAGAATGCTGGTTGCACCTAAATAAACATTATTCTAAAGGCTGGTGCTTTGCAGTATGCCAGCTTCTCATTAAAACAAATAATACAACATGTAAGAACATTTAAATGAGAGTGAGACTCACCCTAGGCATACTGATTCCCTTAGACCTACCCATGGCTGAACATCCTTTGATATTTCCTGGCACAACCCAAGGATGTCACTTTTTTTTTTAATCCGTTCAGTCATGTCTGATTCTCAGAGACTGCCTAGACAAGTCTCTGCAGTTTTCTTGGCAAGGTTGTTCAGAAGGGGTTTGCCACTGCCTGCTTCCTATGGCTGAGAGAGAGTGAATGGTCCACGGTCACCCAGCTGGCTTTGTGCCTAAGGTGGGACTAGAACTCACGATCTCCCAGTTTCTATCCTGGTGCCTTAACCACTACACCAAACTTGCTCTAGGATATTACTAAGGTTGAAATCCCTGATGAGGTGCATCCCCTTCCCCAGATCCTCCCAGTGCATTAGCTTAAGGGAGAATCACAGTCAAGGATTTATGATGTGCATTTTATGTTTAACATGTCCTTTTTTCCCTCTGTATTTTTAAGGCCATTCAAATTGCATTGCAAAATTTGAAGAAGCGCAGGATCAGAAGAATAACTGGATTTTAAGCCACACATTAGTTGCAGTGCCAATCAAGTTGGTTTGCTTCCAAATATGGTTTTAAAGAAATCCTCAGGTAGGCTTAAACAGCATTGAAGGCCAATGGCAAAGGATAGGACAAGGTCACATCACTAAAGCCAGGTATCTTTCTGAGCATTTAATTATATATAATTATGGCTGCTGCTAAGCTGTGTACAGGATTAGAGTAGTAAATAAAAATTGGTAAAATTAAATGTGAGGTTTTCCTCAAACTGTGATGTTGCAAAAATTATTGCATGGCCCAGATATATAATTCAATCTTATGATGAATCAGAACATTGACTCAGCTATATAGATACATTTTATTCCTTTCTTCCCCAATTTGGTGCTTCCAGATGTAATGACTGATAACTTCCATTACTCCCAATAGTGGATGGAGGTTTTGCACCATCCAAGACATCTAGCTAGTGCTGCACAAGTGGGTATAATCCCAGGGACCTGCATTTAAATAATGATGATCCTCAAACAAGGGTGTACAGATTGACTCCAATCCAGTTCATAGGGTTGGTTTGCTTGGAATCTAATCAATTGGATCCAATTTGACTCAATTTTGAAAAAAAAAGGTTGCATTTTCCAATATCCTTTCCAAATGAGGCATCTAATGTGATCCAATTATTTGATCCCAACAGTTGAGCTGATTTAGAAAGTCATCCAATAGAACTGCCTTAAAATGGAATCTCTATTCGGAAGCTCTGCACAGCCCTAAAATCTACATACACAAAAACATGTTTAAAAAAAATAAGCAGAAGACCTATTGTACCCTTGCTTTTCTTCTTCTGGAGAGAATGCTGATTTCAATGATTACATTGCTATGCAGTGCATCCACTTAAAGAAAAGTAAGAATGAAATAATTAGAAGGACAGAACTTGAGCTGAAACTTCCAGATACATTTCTGAGGTTGCCGGAAACATGTTGCCTGGGGACTTCTGAACATGGGCAGCATTGTTATCACCAGGGAAGTCTGACTTCTTACAACCGGCATAGCTCTCCAAGGGAGAAATAGCCAACATAGTGCCCACTATATGCTTTGGGTTTTGATTTACATTAACTGTGTTCAGTGTGGCCAGTGATAAGAGATCGTGGGAATTATGGTTCAAATTTCATAAGCAGCACCAGTTTGCCTTGGTTATTTCCTGGAAGATGAGATTTTCTAGTATTGAAGTGTGGGACCTCCACTGGGTTATGGTCCTTCATACTAGGAATCCTCCTCCTCTCCTCCTCCTCTTTCCTGACAATTCAAAATCAAACAGACCTAACTTTATTCCAGCAAAATTTCAGCCAAGTTCTCTCGTTTTCATTCTGTTCTGCTGGCAGTGGTACTGGATCATTACTTAATTCTGCTGAATGCAAAATAATCCCACTAGGCAGGAAAGCAAAATGTAGATGTGGTTGACAAATGATGTGGTTTGTGTCAAACAGCAGATGACGTAGTAAAATATGTTTGCTATGTAGAAAACTTTTTTAAAAAATTGCCCTTCACCCAGAGAACCACACTGAGGGAGAACTACACCAGAAACTTTCTCCTTGATATTTAGTTTTATGTATGCATTAAAAATAAGGAAGGCTGAGAGAAGGAAGATAGATGCTTTTGAACTGTGGTGTTGGAGGAAAATTCTGAGAGTGCCTTGGACTGCAAGGAGATCAAACCAGTCCATCCTCCAGGAAATAAAGCCAGACTGCTCACTTGAGGGAATGATATTAAAGGCAAAACTGAAACACTTTGGCCACATAATGAGAAGACAGGACACCCTGGAGAAGATGCTGATGCTAGGGAGAGTGGAGGGCAAAAGGAAGAGGGGCCGACCAAGGGCAAGGTGGATGGATGATATTCTGGAGGTGACGGACTCGTCCCTGGGGGAGCTGGGGGTGTTGGTGACTGACAGGAAGCTCTGGCGTGGGCTGGTCCATGAAGTCATGAAGAGTCGGAAGTGACTGAATGAATAAACAACAATGGATTAAAAAAAAAAGTTATCCCGAATGGTCTGTGTGGTCCCTCATCTGCATCTGGCATGAGAAGAAGCTTTTTCAAAACATTCTAGATGTGTCTGCAAAGAAGTTGGCTCCTGGTAGCAAATTATTGTGGAAGCCCTGAATTAAACACTTGTTTTTTACAGGTAAAGTCACGTGTTTTGACTTTTTGTAACTTGTTCTGGCTTGAAACTGGCAAGTGCAGGAGCATCTGATGATTCTTAGCTACATGTTCCTAGGATGCATTGATATACCAGGAATAAAAAATACATCAAAGGAGAGTGTTAATTCTGTACTTCTATTTTCCTTCCTGCAAGCATTTTGTTAGTGCACACAATTAAATTTTCTTTTTCTGATCCTAAAAGTAAGTTTGCAGGGAGTTAATTCCATCCAGAACATGAGCCTCCCTGCCAAGTAATAGCTGAGCTATACAGATTCAAGGTGCTCCATGGCAAAATAGTAAAGTAAAAATTATACAAATATTTTTTTTTAAAAAAATGGGGAAATGCACCATCAAAACAGAGAAGAGAAAGGCCAAATCTTTATAGGGCACATTAGTTGATAAGTATCTAGATAACAATATAGAAATCCATTTAATTTAAATGTAAATATTTCAGTGGGCTGCAACAAGGTGGACTGTGAAACTTTTACCTAGTACAAACCATGAATATGAGGCACCCTGTACTCCATTCATGGCATGATTTATCTTTAATCCAACCTGGATTAGATAGCTATTGACAGACAGGGCTGATCTTTGTAAGGGAAGATATACAATGAAAATGTGACTCTTACCGACTTCAAGGACACCTTTAAGTTATTCTTTGACAAAATGTAGAATGTTGTTGTCTTCTTCATGATTTGCTGTTGACTTTTTCTGAGATTTTTTTTTTTTTATACTTTCTAATCTAATCTACAGGTTAGGGATTCCCTGAGGTTTTCCTGGCCAGTTAGCCATCAGTAGAGCTGTGTAACATTGAGATCCAAACAAGTGCTCCAAGCTATTCAAGGTTTGCAATTTTTTTTCCCACCATCACATGGCAGCTGGTTGATCCTGGGGAAAAAAGGCAGGTGCTATGTTGATGCCATCATATAACTGAAGCACCTTTTCTGAATTATTTTCAAAGAGTTGCACAGCCCTCCTAGGTAGGCCTGATTTGGGCCAGCTTCTGAGCTCAGCAAAGTTTTCCAGGTGTTGAGACCTGCTGCTGAGGCACTGTAGGATATGCTCCCATTACATTCTACAGTTCTTGAAGGAATGGGTTTAACCTTAATTCTAACCCTAATTTCCTTGATTGCACCATCAACATTTGATAGCAAATTGCCATTTTTGAAGGCACACTCTATTTAAGCAGGGAAAGAGTGTTCTATCAAGGCACTTTCTGAATCAAATCAATGATTTGTACTGAATCATCAAATGAGATTATCATCTATAGATGATAATCTCATTTGATGATTCAGTACAAATCTATCTGTCATGTTCACTGTTTCAATGTGCATTGTACATCGTAACCTTTCACATGCCATGGTGCTGACGTGTGTTTCTGGTGGGAGGGAGCTGCTGGGAAACCTTGTGCCAAGCTCTGTATCTATGTTCATTTCAATGGAATGTGTTTGGGTTATGTGCTCTGCTCAAGGACTTTTCCCGCGGACCATCAGGAGCCGTTCGGAGCGCCTGGGATTGTGAGCCTGGGAAGATTCTATGGGGGGAGGGATCTCGTTTGTACCAAGGGTTTTTTAGTTTGCATTTGGCGCGCTTTTTCCATTCTCAGCTTTCTTTGTGATCCTGCATACTATTCTTTAATAAATCAGATATCTTTGTGATCCTGCTTATGAGTCTCATGGTGTTTTAGAATAGGCAATCCTTACAGAGTCTTTAGGATGCTAAAGATGAGGGAGCTTCCAGGGACTTAAATCTTCCATATTCCCAACCAGCATTTCCAGTTATTGGAGCTGAAGTCCAGTGTAGCTGGAAGGTGGTGGGTTAGGGAAGGTTGGTGCAGCAGGAGTGGGAAACTAAGTCAAATGCCACGTTCCTTTGGGATGAACTACTGTATTTCGAAAATGAATACTTGCAATGAGTGGGCTAGTGTTGGGTAGATCAAAGGATGAAGTGGTGTGTAATGGCCACCTGCCTGGCCTTCTCCCTGTCCCCAATTTGAGTTAGAAGGGGGTTATGAATTATGAACTACAGTAATTTCAGGGGGGAAATTGGAATGAAAATGTTTGTACCGAGGGTTTTTTAGTTTGCATTTGGCACACTTTTATCATTCTCAGCTTTCTTTGTGATCCTGCATACTACTCTTTAATAAATCAGATATCTTTGTGATCCTGCTTATGAGTCTGATGGTGTTTAGAATAGGCAATCATTACACTATCTCTATCAATCATATCTATCTATCTATCTATCTATCTATCTATCTATCTATCTATCTATCTATCTATCTATCTATCATCTATCTCAGCTAAGCTGAATCAAACCATCAAATCTATTTTCCAAATCAACTGGACTTGATAAATCGGAACAAACAGAATTTGAACAGAACCAGTGATTCAAATTCAATTGGAACTGAACTGTCTACCTGCTCATTGCAGACATATGCACTGAGACGTGGGGAAATTCAGCTGCACAGAGTAGAACAGAACCAGTACAGCAGTATCTGCTCCCCCATCTCAAGAGACTGGGGCAATTCCTTCAGGAAATATTCATGTGACTCATTTTTGATAGTGAGACTACTATCAATTGTACCAGTGTTTCTCAAACTCAGTAACTCCAAGTCTGATGATCTTCAACTCCTAGAATTCCTCAGCCAGCATGACCATTACTGAGAATTCTAGGAGTCGAAGTCCATGCATTGGGAAGGTGCCCAGATTGGACAACCCTAATAAAACTGATTTTAGCTATGGCTGTTGCTGTGATTTTCCGCTTCCTCCCGTACTCAGAAAGTTCTAGAAGCAGGAATGGATCTATCTATCAGTTTTAGTTTAGTCTTTCACTCTTCTAATCCGACATTTGATTCATCTTAATTTATTTAGGGTGTTTTGATCTGCACAGAAATGCATAAGTATTTTCATGTCCCTTTCATTCTCTCTCTCCATAGGTATTTCTCCACATACATACGTACATTCTGCATTTCTGAGCTGCCCAACAGTTGCAGATCACATTCTTTCTAAGCAATTTTATCTAACATAATGCATTTTGTACTTTTGTTTTCACTCATGCATACACTGTATGTCTGATAATGTAAAACCAAAACCAAACTAAACCAAACCAAAAATGTATATATTAGAGAACAAATATTACATGGCAAAATGTGGACACACTGGAATATTGAAATGCAATTACACTGCAATTCACACCTTGACTTGCAAAGCAAACCAATGTTTCCCTTGCTGCTAGCTAGAAACAGTGCTTCAGAGTCCTAGGGCTACTTGATCAGGCATTTTTTTTTCGTGTCAGAAGCACCTACCAAGGTGCTTCTGTATTGAGAGGTTTTGCCGGTGACCTCACCGTTGCCTGGGGGATGCCCGAGGGGGCTCCTTTCATGTCCCTGTTATTTTCCCACCGAAGTGGTACCTATTTATCTACTTGCATTTGCATACTTTCGAACTGCTAGGTTTGCAGGAGCTGGGACAAGTTGACGGGAGCTCACTCTGTCATGCGGCTCACGCTTTCGGGTTTCGAACTGCCAAGCTGCTGACCTTAATGGTCCTCTGACTCAACGTCTTGATCACCGCAGCCTCATATCAGGGCATGATATGAGGACATCCAAATTCAGCCATGGTCTGTCTAATCCCTTAAAGTAAGAACATGGGGAAACCCCTTTGTTTTCTGCCTTGGGCTCCATCAAGGCCTGATGACAATGTAATAATCAGAATACAGTATTAGTGCTGCAACTCTACAATGGGTGTGGGGAAAGAAAACAAACTACTTTCACAAGCCAATATTAATTATATCCATATCATATATCCAAGCATTATTAAGCGGCATAAATGCATAAATGCCTGGACTCATCATGTTCCTTGGGCCCAGAGAATTGTTGGGGGGAGGAAGCAGGGACTGTACAAATTCTCAAGTCTCTACCACAAATGTATAAAATAGTATAGATGGGAAGATCCCTCATCTTTCAAGATGGAGGCTTGATTGTGAGGCACCACAGATACCCATTCCCAATCCCACCTATTTTTACAGTTCACATTCTTATGCCAGAAAGAATCATCCTCTTATGCTCTTCCAAGATGCAATGGATCTGATCATAAAACAGAGAGAGGGATGGGGGTAGCCAGTCAACATGAAAGAAGCCTGCCTTTGGGGTTAATTCAAGCAAGCCATTCCCAGAGTCAATGTGATGGATCTGTCAAAATCTGGTAACCATGTTACAGACACTCTATCAATACATCAAGTGATCATGCAATGACAACATGACAATACACTCCACTGCCATGCGGAGACCAGCCCTATATCCTGAAGAGCACCACCTGAACTTTTGGTCAGATCTCGTCCCTCCCTGGGGGCATCTCACACACTCACTTCTGTGCCCATTCTCTTTTCTGAAAGTAGGTTGATTGCAAAGGGGCATGTTTCCAGTTTGTGCTTATTTCTAGATGCTGTAGCAGAGAATGACAGGATTTCTCTTCTTCTCAGGGTCCCCCAAAGGGACAATGATGGAGACTGCTAAAAGGTCTCTAGCCTTATTCCTCACTGGTGGGAAGGTCCAACAGTGGAAAGCAATTCTGAAGTTCCCTCAAAAGGAAGCTTACAGGTGAACCACATTTAATGGTGCCAGCCTTTTTTTTTCTGTGAATATGTGCAAAGAGCATGTGAAAATCAGACACAACTGTTTTTTATATCCAAAATGATATTGGAATTGCAAGTCACAATTCTTCTCCAGATCTGCCATTCATCCAATCTACTCCTCTGTTGCTTCGTTCTCTTGGTGGAAGTGAAGAACCAAGTCAGAGCTTGCAAGTTAAAAAAATATTTTGCTTAATTTTTGAGCATTCAGAAATAGTTATTGCTAAGACTGTGGAACATCATCTACCACACATCTTATTCCATATTGGGAATGCCTCTTCTTTCATTAACACTTTTTGTGGTTGGTCAAACTTATGCAAATTTTGGGTTCAGCAATATCACTGAGTATGACAGACAGGGATACTATTGGATATCATTGTAACCTCTTGTTATTCTACGGTTCATTCACTTCAGAATTCCACATTTTCACACTTAATCTCCTGTTCCCTTATACAAAACCTGTGCATCCAGTCAGAAATTGCTCCACCTTATTTAAAAATTTATGGTAGAATCTTGTCACAGACTAATGATTCTGGATTATATCCCAGCAATAAAATATGTTTTTATAGGAATTCTTTTTATCTTATTATTTCCTCCAGAATTGTGTGCATATGTACTATGTATTTTCCTTAGTTGCTTCAAAATAATTACAAAATGATAAGAGGTGGCTGGGGGAAATAATTACTCTAAAATACTATAAACTTACAGCAAAGGACACGAAGGGAAGGTTAAACCGGGAAGAAAAGATGTTTTTGCAAAGTTTTGTCACCTTACTATTTAGAAGGGACCAATATCCTCAAGGAATGCAGAAATTAATTCAGGCAGATACAAAATCCATATCTTTCTTTGGATGTGGAAATATACTAGAAAGTTAATAAACAGAATCAACTACTTAGCAACTAAAATATAATTTGAAGAATCCATGTTTGCATAAAGTGTCAGGTTGCAAAGTATTCTTTGCATAGGTTGTTTATTTAAAGTAGTTTTATACTTTCTCCTAGACAGAGTGAAAGAAAAGAAAATTTTATGGATTTGCAACTAACCATAAAAAATCTTTATTCTGCTGGGGATACGCACATTCAAATACATCCCCCCTCAATAATACTCAAATAAACTAAATCCACTTAAAGTACCTATGATTATGCAAATGACTGATATTAATGTGATTCTAATTATACATAAAGAGAGAATTTGAATGTTTAGCATGCCAGGGATAATTTATAATTCAAAAATAGAGGAAGCGACTCTTGCATTGTTAATTACCTGATTCGGCTGGTTTTGACAATATTTCATTGTGTTGTCAGCCAGATTCTCAGAAGTGAAGTAAACTCATTAAATGGGAAAATGTAAATACTGTCGATGCTGTTCCAAGTTTACTGTGCTTACACCAAGCTTCAGTGCTGCATAGCACTGTAAGCCATGGTGGGGTTGAAATCTAACAGCCTTGAAAGATCCATTGTCCCTGACCCATGCTCTAAAGTATGTTCAGATGGAAGGATGTGGAAAACGCAAAGGTTGGGACAGAGTGAAAATAGTGTTATACCAGGAGATGTATCCATCCGGGGATCCTGAGAAGCAGTTATTCCTGGACAAAGAGATTGGGGAGATTGATTAATTACTGAACTGCCCAGGTTTGGTGCTAGTGGTCTCACCAATATCTGAAACAAAATCTCAGGGTTCCTCTTCAGAACGCAGCACGCTAATTCATCTGAGGAGTTCTTAGATAAGCCCAGGGAGATTCTGAAAGGAGAGGCATATTCCAAAAATTATGTTTAAGTGTTCTCCAGAAAAAGATTGGGAAACTTCCCCTCAGATAAAAAAGATCTGAGGAACCTTGAGGGAAATCAAAGGAATGTCAGTATAGCATTCCTCTAGTCTGCAAGGTGAGATTTGCACAGCCTTGGCTAACAGCACAGGCAATCTACGAGGGTGAGCCAGAGGTTTGCACACATCTCTGCACGGGCTCCTGGTTGCAGATAATCATGATGAAAACCTAATGACCCCACTGAAACATGGTGTGGAGAAGTCACGGCTTCTCCCGGATTGACCTGTACATGGGACAATTGCCTGAACACGGCTACAGACTGCCTGAGAATCCCAAGCAGGTTGCTTTGAAGAATGCCAGAATATATAAATAAGTAAGATTGGGATCTGAAAAAGGGTTCTAAGGCAGAACTCTGGGGACCCTGCACACACATTAAACAATGCAGAAAACTGAAAATGTAGGGCTAGAGGAGCAGGGGGGAAATATTTTGAATGCCAAGGCACCTCGGAATTTGCCCTGACTGAATTCTTGCTATGTTACTGAGCCCCACAATACCTTGGCCTAGTGATGGGGTTCAGCTGCCTTCCTCTCCATAAGCAGAATGCAAGAAGAACGACAAGCTTTTTCTACAGGATAATTACAAAGTAAGGGTGCTTGTGAAATTCAGAAGGATGGACCATGAATGTGTTCAGAAAATCCTATCGTTGTGAGCAGCTTGATCTGCTTTTGCACACTGGAAAGGACTCAAAACATTGCATTTTTGCTGATTCCATGGGGACTTTTATCCTTATCTACCTGTAGCACTTTTGCACATCCCTGTTCCAAATTCACCTTGAATGGTAGGAGAAATGGGAGGGCAAATCTGAGAAGGTTCCCTCTTAATCTTGGCCTTTCTAAATACACTGGAACAGATCTACAGTCCCTTCCTAGGATGTATGTGGAATTCTCTGGACCGAATTAGTGAAACTGGAAAGTTGGATTGTGGAAGCCATTGCATTTTACCAAGGACACATGCCTGCTCTCACCCAATCCAGCCCCAGCAGCACTGCCTGTCTATTCTCCAATGCACTCTGCTCTGCAACTGAAGGACTACTTCATTCACAAATGGGATATTCCGCCCCACTCCCCGCTTTTCAATCCTTGCAGTCTCTCCTGATGGCACGGTGTTTCGTATGTGGATTGGGGCTCCACAATGATTTTGATTGTAGACATTTCACACTTTATCTCCCCAGAGCCTGCAACTTGTGATGCATTGAGTTTTTGTAGGGTAAATCTGGAATGATGTCTTGGTCCTTGGGATAATAGATTAGGATAGTGGGTGCTAATGGCTGCCAAAGGTTTGTACTTTATCAATTATGCATTGCCCTATGCCTTGCAGAAGTGGAGACAAGGGCATCTTCTCTTCCTCATGAGAAACTAATGGCAGTGCAGCTCCCCCACCTGCACACCAGCTATTGCATGCATATTCCTATCCACCATGAAATTCCAGCTGAGCATGTTTTTGCCATGCCTTGCCTATGAGCACCAGGTCTGAGGTTCCTTATGCAAATTGCTTGGTGGTCCTAGAGGAAATACAGATGGGGTTGCTCAGCTGGCATCACTTGATCAACCAGTAGAACAACAACCCTTTGCAGGAGAGCTCACCAGGGGGGCACAGAGAGAGAATGCACAGTTGTGGGTTCTCTGCCATATCCTAATGTGTGTGCATTCCACAGTTTAATATCTTTATAAACATAGGACCTATGTTACTATTGGCTGCATCAAAATCTCATGTTATATGTAACCAACAAAGTTAGAGATAGTATTTCCCCTATGCTCTGAAATGAACTTGTTAGTCTTATTAACCCTTTGTTCCATTCCTGCACACTGCTTTTAATGCGGTCAGGAAACTGCAGTTGATGGACATCCCCTGATGAACCCAGCCCACCATGCAGTCCTCCTTTGTTTCCGCAGAGCACCTTGGGAGGGAGATCTGGAGAATATTTCCTGAGACCTGGGTCCCCATGTTGAAACTGTTCTACTTTTCTTGCCTGCTTTGTCTCTAAGTCATGGCGAGACCTCTTTGGGATTTGCTCTTGATGACCCAGCCATCTTCTCAGCACTGCACGCTCACAGAGGAAATACTTTTAGCAACCACATGCTCAATGACACACCTTTGTGGAAATGAAATGTGAACTCTCGAGCTGTGCTCCATTGCAATCCATCTTCCTCAAGAGGAAAAAACAACAACAACAACAACAACGAAGCCTAACTCCAGCTGCACATCAGGCACAAACAGCAGAACCAGAGTGACATGGCTAAGAATCCGGACGTCCGGGAAAACAAAATGAAACAAATAGGTTAACTTGCTTACCTGTCAGACCCAGCATGCCTCAGCCAGCTCATGCAAATTGATTTTATTCATCAAACATGTGTGTGTGTCTTCACTGCCAGAACATGATAAGCACATTGGGAAGGCAACAGTGCATGCAGAGCTTCAACATTCATTGTTCCACATAAATATATATATGTATATATTTCTCTTAAGAAACGGATCCATGAACAGCACTTTGAGAATCTATGCTCCCATCCCAAGACTTTAGAGGCTCTTTTTTTCTCTCCTCCCCAAAAGAGAACAAGATTCAGTAACGCTTCTTGAAAATGCCCTCCATATACAGTAGATCTCTACAGCTCTGGAATTTGATCCCCGTTCTAATCACTGTGCCTGATCTTGTGATGGAAATGCAAAAAGCTCTCTGACCTAACATCCCAACCTCTTTCTCCTGTATCGCTCTCCCTCTTGCTCGCTGAATTTGGATTTAGTTGTAACTAGAGAAGAACTATTATTCTTTCCTAATGGAATTTTCCATTCAGCCTGGCATTTAAAATGACCATATTCGATCTCTCTTGAATTTATTTCGAGGGTGTAGGATGTAGATAGAAAATGTTTTGTGTACCACATACTTCAAAATATTTTTCTTTTTTTAATGTAGAAATCTCAAGAATTCAGCAGTCTTGCCTCCAACACATTGGAATTCTTTTTTCAATGCCATTTGCAAGACTAATCACCAGATCTCACCAGATTTCACAATTCTATGAGATTTCAGCTACTTTAATTTTACAAGTATTTTAACCATTATTTAATTTGGGAGTTTTGCAAATACTGTCTTGGGTATTCATTGATGCTGTGATGTTCCTGTTAATTTCCAGCTAGGCAGCAGTGAAAAACTCCAGGGTTTGCAGAGGGAGACACTGAAGGACAGATTTAATTCTCCTGATAAAATCAATAACTGTGTTTGCAGAAGTTTTTCCTAGTTGATGAACAACCCAGCGGTTGCATTTGCACAATATGCCAAGGTAGATGGCTACTGTTAATCTTGCTTTAGGTGAAGTCTATGGCTTGCCGTCTTATTCAAATGCAGCCTGTTTAGTTAGCTAATGGTTAAGTGCATTGTATGTGCTCAGAAAAGGCTTAATTCAGGACCCAGATTAAGTGTGTTTTGTGCAGTCTTTGGCATGTCTACTCAAAGGAGTGAGAGATAAGGATAACTCCTCAGTAACTATTTTGAGACACTTAAAAATTTACTTTTCAATAGAGCACAAATAGGATTATACTGTTACAGTCCTAATGCTATGCATGCTTACTTAGACGTACATCCCACTTATGGTACACAGACCTGATTCAGTGGCTTAAGGGTTTAAATGTGTTGTGGGAATAAGGCTATAGCAGAGAAGAGGGATGGAGATCTTCATTTCTCACTTTTCCTATCCTCTGTTGGTTTCATCTAATTTTCGTGCTAGCTTGTAAATGTTTTCAAATGCCACATGAAATGCAGATGCATTTTCATGCACCCTCTACTGCTTGTGCATACCCATTTCCCTAATGTATAGCTTTGGGGCACATGTCTTGATGGGCACATTTTTGCAAACAATTCTTTTTTCCCTTGTGAGAATAGTTTTCATGCTGACTTTGCCATGATATATGAATATGGGAGCACCTAGTTCCAGCTTTCCCCAATTGGTGCCCTCCATACGTGTGGGACATCATTTACCATAATTATGGGCATGGATTCAGAACACATAGAGCAGGGTTCCTCAACCTTGGCAACTCTAAGCTGTGCGGACTTCAGCTCCCAGCTTTGCTGGCTGGGGAATTCTGGGAGTTGAAGTCCGCACAGCTTAGAGTTGCCAAGGTTGAGGAACCCTGACATAGAGGATCCCTCACTGGAGAAGAACAATACAGTCTTAGGAATGGCTATTCATGGATTTTAACTCTAGAAGCTCTTGCTATGAATGAAGCAAGGAAAGATCATGGTGACACAAAAGACAAGGCAGGTCCAAAGACCCTTCAGTGCTGTGTTTTCTGAGTCAAGGATCTATTCAGTAGGAAAGAAAATCTTACCTATCACTGTAGGCAGTGGCGGTAGCTGTAGTAGGCTGGGCATACCGATAGGCAGCGTAGCCCCCCTGCAACACAAACATTTTGTAATCAGATGAGAAATCCAGAGAGTAGGCAAAACTCAACCCCCCCCCCCCCCCATGTCCCTACTTAATTAGCCAGTTTAGGTTTTTCATGTTCTGCTGGAGAAGCTCCCCAATGGTGTCCTTGGGAACCTGCTGATGCGACAGCTGAATGGCTTGTAGGCCTGCACAAGGATGTCAAAATCGGAGGTGGCGCTTGGGAGGAAAGCCAGTTTGCTGAATAAACCTTGTAGAGCATTTCTCAGAAGGGAGCCCCAAAGAATTTAGGGAAGCCTATGGAGGCTTGATGTCATGAGCACTGATGGCGAGCAGGAGGGGGCCCCTATCCAGGGGGGAAAACGCATGCGTAGTAGTGAGGAGTTGAGCAGCCATTCAAAGAGACACAGATCAGACCCGCCTTAACTTTTGGGGTTTATCTGTCTGGGTTTTTCCCACGCTTCTTCAGTTTGTTAGGATTTTCTGTCTAATGTAGCAGTAATAAAACACTAGAGACCTATTCCTGACTGTTAGGACACTTGTTGATTTAAACAAGGTATGGAAGTTACCTGCTCCAAAGGCCTTTAAAGGGCTTAAATACATTCATAGAAAAGGAAGATGAAAAAGACATAAGGACCTGTAAACCAGAAAGAGCCTGTTGGCTTTGACTATGCATGCCACTAAGTCATGGTTAATGGCTTACATGTGTCAAGAACCAAACCAATTGTGGTTGATGCAACAAGCCATGGTTAAAACAAATCACACTTCAGAAGTGACTAGGGAACTCAGTAACTTCTGCAGAGTTGTCTAGATAGAGCAATGTGAGTTTAATCTAAGCTATGGTTTAACCATGGTTTCTTTAACAAGCCAAATCAGTCTTGAGGATAAGCAAAAGTTGATTTGGTCAGGATCTGGCTTTTACTCCTTTTTTTAGCTGCTCATGTTTTGCCTACATTTAAATAGGTTGGTTTGGTGTTTGGATGGGAGATAGAAACAGATCAGTAGGAAGCTGCAATCAAACCAGGGATCCAACATCACTTTTAATCAAAACTGCAATTGGTAAGCCAACATTTAACCAAGGTGTAGTTTGCTGTAATGATTAAGGCATCAGCCTAGAAACTGGGAGACCGAGAGTTCTAGTCCTGCCTTGGGCACAAAGCCAGCTGGGTGACCTTGGGCCTGTCGCTCACTCTCAGCCCTGGGAAGGAGGCAATAGAAAGTCACTTCCAAAAAATTTTGCCAAGAAAACTGCAAGGACTTGTCCAGGCAGTCTCTGAGAATTGGACATGATTGAATGGATTTAAAAAACAAACAAACCATGGTTTCAAATAATTGACTGCCCTGAAGCAAGCAAAGTTCTATTCACTTCTTTGCTGACCCCATTGCCCCATCCCAACAAGTCAAAAATTCATCAGATGCTCTTCTTCTTCAAGAGGAGACTTGAACATGGGTCCTTCCAGCCTCAGATCTTCCAGCTTTCAACAACCTGAGTTCTGACTTCCCCATTTACCTTCTAGAAATCAAAATTCCTTATAAAATAACTATCTTCTCATCTTCATTCCTGCGAAACTCAGCTTTCCTATTCACCTCTCTCAATTCATTCTTACAAAGGAAAAGGCAAGCCTTTAAGATCAGCAGGTCCATTACAAATGATACATCACGGAGGGGGCAGCAATGCATGAATTTAGAATAGGCCCCATCCCATTACAAATTTAGGTCTAAGCAGTGAAAACGGACCATTTTTTTATTCCTGTTCTTGGCCCTACATTTTTTATTCCGCTTTAGCTTGTGATGCCAGTGGAGGAAATCAAATAAAACCCAACTTTGGGGGGTGCCACTCTAATATGGTGGGACTAGATAAGACTTTATTACAGCCATAGACCAAGAAGGAAGAGACCACTATAATAAAACAGAGCATAACCATTAGCAGTTACAGCTCATAGCAGGGAGAGAGTTTACACACAGTATAACAAAGCTTGGCAACATTTAAGGACAACAGAACTGTCTTTGTTGTCTGATAGGTAATGTAAGTAAAATAAATCAGAATGCCCTGGGACTTTAAAAAGGAAAGGGGAGATCACCTGCAAACCAGTGTCCCTGTGGAACTGGCAGTATAATGAAACACAGACCATGGGTTCTATTGCACCTGCATCCCAGGGGCACCATCACTTAGCCAAGGGGATTTTCCTGTATTTCCCTTCCAACATTGCTGCAGGGGGAGCATTAACACAAGCCAAGGATAAAGCTCTTCTGAATATTGAAACCATGATCTTGTCCAGCTAACTGGCCAATTTGTATATGGAAACTGATTGATAATGACTACATCATGGGGACAAGCTGCATAATCCAGTTGGCCTTCTATGTCTAGAATCTGTTGTTTCAAAATTGAGTTGGCCAAAGAGCATAGAAGTATAATTTCCTAGATTTTTTTTTTTCCAGGTGGACTCAAGCCCCTTTATGGTAGGGCTTCTGGCGGCTTTGTAGATTGAACACTTCTGCCTTTGAAGGTAAGTAACTAGGGGCCCTTTTAGTTCCATTTGCTAGGACTATGACATCTTCTCTGTGGGGTTTTAGGTATCTGATCGCAGTTTTGTACAGTTGACTGTCTTTGGCACATCCATTACTGCTAATAACATGTGAAAGCGTGCTAAAAGTGGCCCTTACAACAGACTTGGCAACTTTAAGATGTGTGGACTTCAACTCCCAGAATTGCCTAGCCAGCCATGCTGGGGAATTCTGGCAGCTGAAATCCACACATCTTAAAGTTGCCAAGTCTGAGAAACAATATTTTGCTGGAAGTTCTGCTTCTATTTTATGGTGCCTTTAACTGGAAGTTAATGGAGGTGGAACATTTATGTCAGTTGTTGATTTTTGATTTGCATGTTGATTATGTGGCAGTTAGTGGAGTTTATTCTGCCAGTTAGATTTTCTGTTGTGGAAGTGGGTTTGTTACATTGTCATGTTAAGGAACAATTTGACTTTAATTAGTTGTTATATTTTTCTTTTATATATGCAGTGCTGTTGCACTCTACATCTGGTAACATGCTCAGCTTCTGGCATGAAATAAATACATAAATAAGGCTGCTACTAATTTGGGTTGTGCAAATCCAATTAGGCTTTGACCCCAAAATGGTACCCTACACCATACAGCAGTACATCCTTGGCACTTGATGATAATCATGATGAAGTTGGGTGGCCTATCAGTCGAATAAATGACTAAATAAATAGCTAATCTTGAAAACAGCCACATGCTTCAAGATTTGCAGACTAGTGTTATATTTGTGCTATGCACACCGGAAAATCTGGCAAAGTGGTACACAATTTCACTGCCAACAGTGTTGTTGGAGCAGTCGGGGGGGAAGCTAATTTGGTTGGGAGCTCTCTTTAATCCTGGAATTAAACCTGCCAGAGTTAAACTATGGCTTGTGAGAGTTGTAGAAATCTCCCACATGTTAGGATTAATGGACTGTGCTTAGAAACCCAGTCCTCAGTGAGATAAAAATCCTGTACCTCAGTTCTGCTATTTCAGAACGCATATGGAGACATCCATAATGGAAAACTCTTCTATTCCAAAATGTTCCTTGCATGTAGAACCCAAATGTCCTTGGGAGAAGAACAGGCAAGAAGATTGCTTTCTGCATCGAATGATGATTTATTCTGGGCTACAGTGGAGTAGTCTTCCACAAGTTCTCATTGACTAGTTGGAAGAGATGTAACTCAGGAAAGACATATAGGAAAAAGAAGGGTGGGAGGGACATTCAAAAACCATCAGCTGGAAACACAAAGGTTGGGTTTGGTTAAAAAAAAAAAGTCAGGATGGGGCAGCCATGATGGAGCAATTGAAGCTTGGCTTGTTTTTTAATGCATGACGTGCATAAAGAGTAGGCAGAACTTTCATTGCACTGTTATAGCTGCCATCCTGACTTTCTGTTTCTTTAACCATACCTTGTGGACACTCCTGGCTGAAAACCTGGTTTTTTTGGTGGGGGGAGGTGGGATGGGGTGGAGAGGAATGTAGGTACAACCTGTGAGTCTGTTGCAGTGCACTATCGTAACAATAAAAAGTATGAGAGTGATGGGGCAACTCATCAATGTGCAGAAAAGGATCTGCCATGGAACAAAGTGTGATAGATGCTTCAAGGCATAAACAAAACAGAACTTTTAAAGAAGGGCAGCAGGTTGGTAAGATACTTGAAGAAGTGATACAAATGAAGTGGACATTTAGCCACACAATAGTTTCAGGTCTTCAAGCAAAGTATCCCTAGAGTATGTGCTACATGTAAAAAATAGGTTGAGCTTCAATTGCACTGTCATGGCCACCATCTTCACCATCCCTTGCAGACACCTCTGCCTTCAAGCCTACAAATATTGGCTGCCATGAACTGGCACTAGGTAATCATCTTATTCTTTGAAAGAATAATAATTGTATTGGCTTTTCCAGTGTGGACAACAAAAAGGATCTATCATAAGATACACCACTTAAAGCATACTAAGGGAACAATGCCTGAAGATCACTCAAATTATCTTTGTGTGTGTGTGCGCGCATACTGAAAGACCTTGAGATGGAATGGAATAGAATATTTTTTCTTTGTAATTGTACAATACTTCTTCAACTGATGTAGAACTGAGGCTGAAATGGTCTTACTGTGAAAAAATCAGGAAAGAAGCAAGAGTAAACTGCAGAGATTGGCACTTCTGTAGGATTCACGTCAGTCCTCACTTATTGTTCTGCAAAGAATGTGGTTAGCTTGTTTTTAATCAGCACAATAATTATCAGTATAGCATGATCAGTAAATGATGGTTAAAAATCTAAGCCAACTGTTAAGTATGGCTATAGCCCTAGAATATAGCTGGCCAGGAACATGAGAAAATAAAGGGAAAGTTGAAGACTGAGCATGTGCAACTGTTTTGAGCGTTTAAGGCTGTTCTCCCAGTCTAATGTTTGGCTACAAGTAAATATGACTGAAAATGATCTCCAGCTCATTAGTCCAACTCATCTGAAAGCACTAAGTTGGGACAAATACCCTGAATCTTCTTTCCTGTTGAGGGAACTATTTCTTTAAAAACTCTTTTTCCATTAATTCTTGAAAGTTTCCTTTCTAGACTGGAAGACCCCTGTTGCAATGAAGCCCCAGAAATGTTGCCTTCTAGTTTTAAAGTTACAACGAAGATATCTGTGATGATCTCAGCACTTGAGTTTTGTAAGCACATAGCAATGAAGACATTAAGATTATCTGCATTAATCTCAAGGTATTGTAACGGGGTAGTTTAATTTGGGATCTGTTAATTTATGTCATTACAAAAATTGTTTCATAATAATGGCTTCTAAATGTAAATTAAAGAAAATATAATTATAGAAAGGAAGCTTAATAGTGCCTAAATGCTTGTGTGGCTTTATGTTTTCATTATGTGTATTTTTCCCCTGTACTTTGAATAACACAGCTTTCCCCAGAAGGAACTAGCACAATGTCTCTGTGTGTATCTGGGTGTGTGTAAAAACAAAACAAAACAGTTTAATGATTGAGTATAAAAAGACCAACCCCCTAAAAGCTTGTTCCTGCTCATTGAAATGTCCTATTATTCAGGGCAGAGGGAAACATTTTTGATTCTGAGTCAAAACCTGGTGCAAGTTGGATGAGGACACGTACAGTATCCTAACTGAAATGCATCTTAAATACAAAATTTTACTGGGTTATGGGATATTCCTGTAATAAACAATTCCTACTCCCCCAGAATTAACATTTACTTGTATGTGACAAGTAAAGCTGTTCAATTAAGCAAAGCAAAGCAAACACACAGATGCGCTTACATGTTGGGAAGGAATGGTGTGCAGTGATGCGTTGATGATCAAACTGTGAAAACAGCCATACTTCCTGTTCAACGGACCACGATGTTATATCAACCATTTCCAAATGATCTCCCTGCATGCCAATTAACAGCCAGAACTAGGTCTCCATAGATAAGGCAAACAACATTTACATTCCAATTAGAACTTGCCCATCTCTTTCTCTATTGGGATTCAAAAGGTGCTCCCATTATTTAACCGAGAGTTAATGGGAGGAGAGGAGAAATTGGTGGGCTTTGCTGGAGATGGACCTCCCTCCAAGCCCTTGATTTCACTGTTAAGCTAAGCACTGAAATTAAGACCCAATTTAATCAGGAAGCCTCTTTAAAACTCATTCCAGACTTGGAGCAGGCTTAGCTTCTTTGTTCTTAGTCTTTCCCCATTCCCTGTAACACTACTGTACACAAAAGGCATTGATAACATACACCCTCCAACAAAGTGCAGGGATGTTCTTTATGTAGCAGGTTCCTTGCACAGTTGATTAAGCAACAGAGGAGATGGATGGATGGATGGATGGATGGATGGATGGATGGACGGACGGACATTTGTAGTAGGAGTGTTAAAGTGGTTTCTCCTTTGGAGACCCTGAGTTTTTTGAAACATGAGGGAGGAACTAGGATGTGTCTGATGCTGGCCATGGTCCCTAATCCCAATGATTCCACTGGTCATGCCCCCACACTGTTCCAGAATCAGAATAAATTTCTGTACATGCAGGGCATTCTATGAGACTGAAAACCTGGGACCTCTGAGTTCCTAATCTTGAGAAAAAGTCCGGTGTTGTATAAAAGAAAGGGTACAGGTAACTGGTAAACAGCTACTGGGGACATATTCTGGGGACCTTGCTGTTCTTTCTCTCTCATTCATCCACAAGAGGTGTCAGCCCTTCAAGGTAGGCATGGCAAGGATTCCAGGAACACTCTTAGGATCAAATAACAGAACCTTAAAAGCCTGGCAGTGTTTCTCTCTACTCCATCCTTTCTTATAGAAACAAAATCAAGGAAGGGTTATTGTGAGTTTCTTTTTCAAGTTCTCCTCTTTCTCAGGAGCAAGTATCTTTTCTAAAAATTTCCCCTTAGTGGTTCACTCAGCCCCTCCCCAATCCCAGAGCAAGGTTTAAATTCCATCATTGCTTCTGTCTCATACTTCTTTTTTTCCAGGACTGAATAACCTGAAACTTCTCCCTTAATGGTTCATTGATCCCTTCTCCATGCCCAAGGCCAGGTCTCCATTCTATCACAAGAGGGATCATTGGAACATTCTTTATGTATACAATTACACAAATGGCCTTTCCAAATACTTCACCAAATTTAGAGGCAGAGAAAATTGTTGGATAATTTCTTGGTTTGTTTGTTTGTTTTTAGGTGAAGCAGAAATTCTCCAGTCATTTCTCAAGGACATTAGCTGGGGCACAAGCATGGCTGCTGAACCTACCCCATCTCCCAAGGAGTTTCCTGCTGATGTTTTCCCTTGAGATCTAATGGAAGGTACCAGAGAGGGGACTGTATAATGAAAATTCACATGCATCCTTTGGCACATACCTCTTTAAAAAAATGTTGAACACCACATGCATTGCATCTAAGAGATAGTTTCCAAAAGTCTCATCTCTTTTGAAAGAGCTTTAACTGAATTTTTGTTGGAACTTCTACATGAGGTTCAACTTTTATTTAGTGATGAGTATTGGTGGCTTGTTCAATTGTGAAAGTTACAACTCAAAACCAAGCTATCATTTGATGTAAGATTTCAACTCAAATCACAGAACTGAACTGCTTTATATATAGCACCTCCTCTCTTTTTAGTAAGATCTAGAGCTCCTTGAGGTAGTAGCTGTGAGTTACTTTTGTACAATCTGCAGTGGAACATGGGTGGTCATTCCATTACACTAGATCCTCTTGGACTCATTCTGTCAGAGTTCTTCCTCCAATTCTAGACCTCCATCTAAGCTGAGTTCATTTCTAGGCAGCACTGACATGGAAGTTGGGATAGAGCTCAGCTGATGGTCAGGCCAAAAGGGCCTCCTTGAGAAACACAACTGCTTGTGAGTAACGGGATAGTCGTGAATAAGACTCTGCTCAAGAGCAGAATGTATTGGAAGGCAATCTCAGATCGCCTGCATCTAGACCTGAGATGGAAACTCACCTCTCAATGTCCCCTAGTTCAGAAGGCACAATATTTCTCTGCACAACATCTGTTCCCCAATCTTCTTTGTGGCCTTGTTTAATTTTTTTCCTATTGAGCTCTTTGGACTTTGTTTCTGTTGACGGAGTGAAATCTTACTTCTATAGGACCAAAAGCTGCAAATAGTAGTATTATGGTGCGGTAAGGAACGTAGATGTGTCAGATTAATGTACTTAGTAAGATTCTGTGAAGCTTCTATCTTGAAACTCTTGAAACTTCAAACTGAATCTTCAGATTGAATTGATACATCAAGTCAGGTACCTTTGAAACTCTTCAAAGATTTGATAGCCTTTTGTACCTAAGTGCACACATTTTTACTGGATCAAACTGAATCTATACATCAAATTGAACTGACTCTCCTTTTAAATCAGATCACGAATCTGAATAAGATCTTGGCTGGTTTTTCCATCAAAGTGTTTTCCATCCCAGTGTTACGGCAATATTTTGAGGAACAACAGGATATATCCTTTAGCTTGGAGAACAGAAGACTGAGAGAAGACATGTTAACACTTTTCAAGTCTTTGAAAATAACTGCTTCGCTGATGCTACAAAAACTTGAGTTTCAGGAGGGTAATCATTTTGTCACTGGAAATCTTCTCACAGAAGCTGAAATAATATGCTCAGTCTCTAAGTTTCCTTGTTGAACAGAGGGTTGGGCTTGATGGACTACAAAACCTCTTCTATCTTTATGATTCTCTGACTTCTTGGGCTGCTGAATTGTTTCCCATGATAGAGGAGTGGTGACATACCCTTCTGTTCTGGAATACATTCCCAAATAATGAAGCAAAAAAAAAAAAAACCTTCCTCATGCCCACCATCCATTTATGGGCTTCACAACCCATAAAAGAAGTGGCTGATCTCTTGACTATACTACCATGTTGAAAGGCAGTGGGTGGGTGGATCACACCACATATACTTAACTTATAGAATTCTACAATCCAAAGCTGCCTTGATCGGCATTAGAAGATAAAATAACTTGGTAGACAATAGCTCGAAGTATGCTTATGAGTCATTATTGAGCAGCAAATCCTCCACTACCCACCCAGTATTAAATGGTGAGAGTTATGTAGGAGGTGCCTTTGAGCCATGCAGGTGGGCCTTCTGAAAGCATCTGGTTAGCCAATGGGAGAAAGAAGATGCAGACTAGATGGACAATTGGTCACTTCCAGTGAAATTCTTCTAATGTTAAATGTTCTTATATAGAAAGGTGCATTCCGTGGCCCATTTTCCATGATTTTATTTTTCTTCCTCAAAATGGGAGAGAGGAGTTGGAGCCAACAGAGAGAGGGAAGCAAACCTACAGAAGCTGGTATCTGGGATGCTCCACACAGTATGATCAATTGTTCTTCAGAGTCAACTGCTTCTTGCTTTCATTATGAAATTACCATTCTCAGTCAGCTACCAGTGATGGCTAGACTGAAGATTAGAAGATTACTGTTAAAGAAGAGCCTTTGCTTAAATATTTCAAATATGTTCAAAGCTGCTAGAGGATAGTCTTGTGTCTGTTTTATTAGTCCTATTTTAGCAGCTCATGCTTACCTCATTTCTCTCTCTCTCTTTGTGGAAAGGAGGGCTATTTTGTCATCTCTTTAATGTGATGTGTATTAGTGTGGAGAAATAGCCATCCACTGCTCCCACACAGCATGGGACAAACCAGGTAATTAACTTTCTTGCAAAGAGAGAAGCTATGAAAGAACTGACTTCATGGAAAATCAGTAATTCCATTACCTTACTTCTGCACTCAAATTTCAGCCCAGGATACAGTTGCAGACATAAATATAAAAGCACCATTCAAATCAACTTGTACACACTAAATTGTAGGGAATATACAGACACTACAGGTTTGTACATACCCATACCCATAAACTAGAGCATGGTCAAGTGACAGAGGGAATAACTAGCCCATGTCTCAGATAACAAAACTAACTCAAGATCATTTGTTCACATAGTTCTCCAAGCATGTTGGAATCTGATCTAAAATTATACACATTTTTCTAAGGAAATAGGTTTCTGAGCTTCTACAAGCTTTTTATTGGACGCACTAAATGAGATGGGCAAGGGAATGACTGAATCCAGGTGGTAGAGCTTTGAGAACTTCCTCTGAATTTAACTGAAAGGCATTCTTAGTTATTAGAGGGTCTCAGGTACATTAGAAGGTGATACATTCTGGAGAGCCACTAGGTGGCCTACATAGCTTTCCTGAAGCAGGTGTTTTCCAGATGTATTTCGAACCCAACTGTCCATAGTCATGCTGGAAAACTCTCTTGTAGTTCTTAGACAACTGGAAGATACCAGGCTGGGAACAGCTCAGGTAGGCAGTACTGATTCAGAATCCATAGAAGGCAGCTTCCTCAGTTCATATTTAAATTACTCTGGGATTAGCACATAATGTGCATCTGGAAGTTCCAAATTTAGTCCAGACAGTATCAGATTAGGTAAGTCAATCATCTCATTGTAGATCAGCTTCATGTGATCCTTTAATCTGATGCAGGAAAATAATTCCTACCATTGACATACAGTAAAACGTTTATCTGTTATCAGCAAATGAAGCATCCCTCCCATCACTCAAATCAAAATGGCCAGTACTTGAAAGTCAGCTGAGTTGTTTTGGCAGAGAAATCCCACAAGCTCTTTTTTCCATCCCTGGGATATGAAAATTCAGAAGCAAATAACTGAAACATTTGCTGCTTACTTCCAGCACCCCAAATAAGTTATTATCGCTTGGCCTTGAAGTAGGTCCAGCTCTGGTTCTTAACGTCACACCCTGCAAGACTCAGAGAAATCAGGGTTTGATATCTTTTCTAACAAAGTTCACCACTGCGAGATGTCTTTGCTCTCTGCTTCTTTTTCTTTACAGACATCTATGTTTTTCTGAATCTGTCCTCCTTTATCTCTCATCTCTCACCCCCATATATTATGTGCACAATCCTCCTAGGCTCCTTCACACTTTTTCCTCCCTGCACCTATCTGTGCTTCCTGCTGTTCTCGTTCAAGGCATGTTTCTGTTGTCAGCATATTCTGCCTTTCTTTTCTTACCAGGTTTCAGTTCTCTCCATTTAAAATGGCTAACTGAGCTGAAGCTGGGAGGTAATCGATCTCCGAGCCAGTCAATATTTCAGTACTCTGTAGGGAACTAATAAATTCTGAGCCACATATTTTCTCTACCCCAGCACATCTAGATTTTACTCACCCTGGCAAATAATGGAAGGAGCAGAGTGGAAAGAAGGACAGAGAGGAAATGGAATGGTGTAGGACAGTGAGTCAAGCAAGCTCCCTTTTGAAATATGAAAATACTCCACAGAGCTTAACCATTTTAGATTTTTGTTCAGAACGTTGCTGGGAACATGGTAGGGAAAAGGAGCTTTCACATGCAGCCAGGTTTTTGAGAGAGAAAATTCTCATATTAAATATTAAATGGGAAGTTATTGCTATGCTGGGCAATGTCTCCTTAAGATACTTTGCGACCTTTGGGGAGATAAATATTACAAGAAACACACACGGCCAACAAAAAATGGCAGCCTAGTAGAGAGAGAACAAGTTTCCTCATATCTTAAATCATTGTGTCAGGCCCTTCCCTACTTTGGTAACTAGTTCGGTGGGGGAGGGGGAACCTATCACTAAAACAGATTGTCTGTGGGGAAAAAAAAAAAAACCCAAGCAGACTTGTTTCAAACTCAGTCAAAAGGAAAGTCCAATAAGCCTTAGTTATGCACTGGGCAGGTTTACTCTAGTTTAGTTGCAACGTTTGGGGCTGAGGAAATATCCAACCTCCTATCTCTCTCTCTCTTCCTAGGTCATAACTGTGTACCAAGCTGTTGACACAACTGGCAGGCCAAAACAAACAAACAACCAAACAAAAATCAACCTGAAAGATGAGAATGACCAGCCACATCCATAACATTGGCAAGACAGCTACATGGACATGTTGAGGAAGTCACCAGGATTCAAGCTTGACTTGAGGGATTCTTTACTTTTAAATAGAACGAATAATTTTACTTAATCTGAGACTCTTTTTTATGGCCAAGATGGCATTTATCAAGTTTCAGAGAGATGAATGAAAAGCGCCCCATCACCAGGATACCATCTGTTATCTTCTGCTAGGCCATTTTCTCCTTTCCACTCAAATCCAGCTACTTGACAGCTGCCTGTCTCTTCTAGCTTTGCTGCTGGGAAAACCCAGTATAGTGTAACAGTTAACCAAAACAAGCTTTCACTTTGATTTTTGCTTGAGGCCAAATCTGGTAACAATCTAAGGAGCAGCAGAAATCTTCTTCTGTTAAAATTTCTCATCTGTTTCATCTCCTGAGGATTTAGGGATGCCAGTACAGCATAAGCAGAGATTAAGGAAGCCAACTCTTCCCTGACCGAGTGGACTGTTTGAGTCCGTTGAGATGTGTTTAAGACATAATCAAGCCCAAAAGAGATTTGCTCCCTGTTCCAACTTCACTGTCTTCCTATCACCACTCTCGTGCAAGAATAGAATTGGTACCAGCAAGAGAAATTACCCTGGTTTTATTTTCCTTTTCTAGCAGGCCTCAAGCAATTTAATGAAATAGAATTTGGTGTTGAAATTCTTTCAGAAGAGTAATGGTGAAACCTTCATGGGTGAAGTTTACTGTTCTTCCATGTATTCAGTGACAAAATGGTCAGGAGGGGCAGGCTGTTTCATAGGACAATCCACCCTCCAGCCATCTGGAGCCTCCTTGGATTCCTATGCTTCTGATGAATACAAAGGGTAAGCTATTAGCAGCTCCTTCCTTCCATAGGACTTTCTCAGAACCAGTGCCGTTTTCACTTCTAAGAAGGAATCCTGCTCCTGCTAAATTGCTGGAGAGGTTCTCCTCCTCCTGGGGAAATTTGAAAGAGCTGCTCACTCATTTACTCTACTCACAATTTGGGTCAGGAATGTCGAAAGGCCATTTGTGCCCTGCTTTAGAAACAGTTTTTTCACGAGCAGAGAGAAACCCTGCACAACTTAGGAAGGAATGCTTTGGAGTGCACCCAGAAGCATCAGGTCAAGGTCAAGAGTTGAAGAAGGGGTCAAATGAGGACCTTGGGAAACACTCTCTCATGTGGCTTAGTTCTTTGTTCTTTTGTCTTGTGCTGTTTTTGTGCTGTTCTTTGTTTTCAAATCTTTTCAACAACTGTAAACTGCCCAGAGTTGTTGGGCAGTTGGGTGGCATATCTATTTAATAAATAAACAAATAAACAAATAGACAAATAAATATATAAATGTTGAAATGCTGAAAACAAAGATGCCTTTCTGAAATGGCTGCCACTGGGGCCATGGCCAGCCAAAAAAGATAAACTGGGAAGTCTGCTTCTGTTCCTTGTTCTAGAAATTCATGTAGCTAAGCTCATATTTTTTGCTTGGTTCCTGCAAACCACTGGGATGCAGCCAACTTTCCATTCTTAGAAAGAAAACAAACACAAAAATATATCAGACCTATTCTGGGTTTACATGTATTCCTGGAAATCATACCGACGGAGGCCAGCTTTGCTTTTAAAGAGGAAGTTAAAAGAAATCAAAATGAAAACCTAAAGGTTGGGTGGGCAGAAAGCCCTACAGTCACCATGAAAGTGTCCATGGACACCACTTTGTCTATATCTCCCCACTGAATATCATTTATGAATGGGTTGAATGTGCCCCTTGAGTGCCTGCAAAATACTCTTGTGAGTTTTGAGGTGTTCTGTGGGAACACTAAGCTAAATCAGATAGTTCTTCAAATGGGAAATCACAAATTTTGATTTCATAAAATCTGTAGCAACACTGTTCCCTATAGTGGCTACTGAAAGATATGGCCTCTTTGTCCCCTGTACTTCTCTGATGCTCTTAATTTTTCAAAGTGATTTTTCTCCAGAAAATACACAGTCACTACTCTGCATTATTACCACTACTACTACTACCACCACTACATTCTCATTTTCTTTAACATTTTGGACTCTTCTCCCTTCCATCCATAGGAAATGTAAATGATTTCATCTTAACTGTCTCAAAAGTAGCCATAGCTAATAAATAAAAATGATGGGTCCCCCCCACCAAGTACTACTTAATGAATTTTTAATGTTTCTTTCATTTTAATGCAATCAATCTCTTGATATCGCAACACTGGTGATGCAACAGTAACACAATTAGGTTACAGAAAGCTCAATACAGTAATACAAATGAGGTTTAATTACTTCCATTTTTAAGATCAGAACATTTTTATCTTAACCTGAAAGGAGACATACAATGGAGATTAGCAAATGACAACTGTTTTACTTTATGGAGAGATCTGGAAAGGCAGAGCCATTTAGTGATTGCTTATTTTGGGGAGTGGGGTTTAATCAAGGTGAAGAGTAAAATTCAGTCTCGTTCAGTCTCCAAACACTTTGTCTATTGTTGCTCAATTGAATGTTTAGTCTCACGAGAATCTGCCTTGCAATTCTACCTCTTCAATTTAAGGGCTGTCAGCTGGATCTCCTAATTCATAGCCAATGAGTATTCTTTAGCTTCTGAGACATAGGTTAAGAATGGAGGAAGAAAGAGTTTGTAATAGCTGAAGTTCAGCCCAGAGTGAGGCTGATGGGGTCCTATAACACTTCTGAAACTGTGTGCTTGCCTACTGAAAGAGTAGATGAAGGAGCAAGGCACAGACATGGTGAGAATGGTGTCTACCTCTTTCTAATCCATCAGTTGGTCATCTGATGGAAAATTGCAAGGGAAATCAAATTTAAGGAGTTGAAACCATCCTGAGACCTAGGAAGGTAGCAGTTGAAGGTTCAGTCCTAACATGGAGATAAAGCAATGGGGTGGGATGTTTGATCTGCCTGATCTCCCTATGCTTGGCTCTTTTGGGCATAGGAGCCTTCTCAAATGAGAACATGTGACCAGTCCAAGCTCAGATTCACCCACTGGAGCTTCTTGAAGGCCCCCAGGTAGTGAATGTAGCCAGATGGCAATTGATGCAATGAACACAGAGCTATTCCATAGTCAGTAATCCTTCCAATTAAATTCCAAAAATGGCAACATGGAAGAAGACAGAGCCAAAGCTTATGGAGCAAATGTACAACGTACGTAAAAAAACAAAAGCAAAAATGATGCCAGCAATGAATGTACTACAGACAGCATGCACATCAATAAATACTTACATAAATGTCTGCACCATAAAATCCATCCTGGTAAACAACACTGCAAAGATGCACACACAAAGAAAAACATTCATATTAGTGCATTTCCACATGCAGATGCTACCAACCCCTGAAACTCTTGAGGTTAGTCTTATCACAGGAACAAAATGGACAAGAAGGAAAGAAAAACAAACTGAAATGCAAACAAAAATATATAAAGATATAGATACATTATAGAATTTCCATATGGTGGGGCACTCTTCCCATTTCTCAAACAAGTCTGGAAATTCATTGCTTTTCTTTTCTTCAAAAGGAAAGTGCTAGCATTAACATCTGGCCACTTTTTCAACAAGATGTATAGGTGTTTTATGCTGGGAGCATATATTTCAATACACCAACCTAGGGTTTTCACTTCTGAGTTCCAGATATCTCTATACCTCCTAAATTAAGTTGCCCAAGCTGTACAAATTGTTGCAGGTGCAATATCTCATCCTACTTTGCCATTCTAGCACAATTCCTGTTCCATTTTTAGGCAGAAAAGCTCCCTTCATACATGGCAAGTGAATGAGCCACAAGGGGTGGCTAATGGGGTCCAACCCTGATGCAGCAGGAGAGCAAAAAGGTCTTCACTAAACCACATGCCAGCCACTTGTGTTGGAGGACAGATTACCGATTGCATGTGCACTGTTCCACTCTACTGTAGTACCAGATGTGGTGCATAGAGGGTCCTCTTCAGTCTTCCATTGCCCTGTCCAACTCTTGGAAACCTCTCTATTTTACACAAGGAAACACCATTTTACACATCCTTGCTAGCATCACCTCACATCATTATGCACTGCATGGAATATCTAAACAAAACAATCTAGCTGGCTATCTCCAGCCAGGAGAAGCTTGTTTTTTAAGCCGTATAGAATTTGTTTAAAACTGTGTTTCAAGTTGTGTCCTAAGGAATACTGAATGTCTTTCATAACAGGAATTATTTGACAAAAAGACTGGTAGGGACAAAGACAACTTTTCAACTGTTTTCCCCAAAAATATCCTCCTGAAATGCATAACTACAAAGGTCTCTTGATATCAATACAGCACTCATTCAAATGAACTGGACTGCCATCCACCCCAAATCTTTGCAAGGTAGGATTGGTTTTGGATGAAACCTTGGGAATTTGTAGTTATGTTAACTGCTTTGAAAGCAAGAGTAATGTACTTGTTAAGGAGCTGGACTAGGATAAGGGAGACCCAAGTTTAATTCCCTCCTTAGCCACAGAAAATCCCTTGGTAAATTTGAGCCAGTCATTCTCACTCATCCCAGAATACTCGGTGAAGGAATAAAGACCTGGCCTTGGGACTGGGGAAAAAATGAGCAAGCCATTATGGAGGGAGTTTCAGAAAAGATGCTTGGTCCTGAGAAAGAGGAAAGCATGATGAAGAAACTCCAAATGACCCTGCCTTGTTTTTGTTGGGAAAAATGGTATAGAAAGAAACTCTGACAGGCTTTCAAGATCCAATTTTTCCACCCTACAACAATAAAGAGCATTCCTGGAATCCCTCTTGTGCCTGTTGCTTGGCCTTGCCTACTTCAAAGGGCTGACATCAATCTTGAAAGGTCAAATTTTGGCAGGGAAAAAAAAGAGAGAGAGAGAATTTTCCCCAATGGGTGACATGGGTATAGAGTAACTTTTAATCCATGTTAACAATTGCACATGCAATCATTATTAGTATTGTTGTGAGTACAATAGAAAGTGGAAAAATTGGCTTGGTCCTGCCTGAAGCCTTCAAATTAATCCAGCTTTTTCCACCTGGGTACTCAACAGATGCATTGGATTATAAATCTAGAATTTCCAGCTTGCCTATCCAGGACAGGATGATGCCCTTCCCACTCTTATTCCACATATAAAACTCACCTGACAGCTGATTCTTATTTAATACTGGCTGTGGAATTTCCTTCTGGGGGTTCTCGGTAATCCATCTGGCCCACACAGCTCTCATCTCTATCTTTCAGCATGTTGCTCCCCTTCTGCACCTCATAACATTTGCTGTCTAAGGTGACTGTTCTATCTGATGGAGCTGTGGGCCATGATCATAGAATGGCTGAGTTAGGAACATCTTCCAGGTCATCTAGTCCAACCCTCTGCTTAGTACAGGAATCTACTACCATAAGCCTGACGGGTGGCCTCCCAGCCCCCATTTGAAAACCTGTAGCAAAGCAGAATCATTACTTTCCTAGACTGATTGTCCCACTACTTCATAGCTCTTATTGTCAGGAAATTCCTTTAAACGTATGTATTATCATATATGTATTTATTAATTCAGTTTTGAGGACAATTTCAGTCCTATCATCAAGAGACTCAAGATGTCCTTGAAGTGGACTCCAGGCAGACTTAATGTTCAGCCTGAATCTCTTTCCTTTTCATTTCAACCCACTGATCACTATCCTGACCTCTATTCCAGTATCTTGAATTACACTCAATGCATTGGGCCTTGATGTCAATATAAAAGTACCCTAAGAATAAAAAACGTGTGGTTCTCTGCCTACTTAATTCCTGGTGGAAGAAAAAAAGGACAGCACAGAGCATATTTGAGGGATTTATCTGTGAGAGTAAGAAAGAAACCCACTTAAGAATAGTTACATTTTTAAAAACACAGAGAGTTTTAGGAATTTGGTTCTCTCTCTCTCTCTCTGTGAAAAATTGTTTCCAAAAACATGTCTGCATAGAAAAGTGGTATTTTTTTATTATTCACAGAAAATTTGATGGAATGGAATAATGTGTATTTGTCTGAGACATTGACAGATCACTTTTCCCATTCCTAGTACAGTCCAAGATGAATAGCAATCCATACAAAAGTTGTCCTCAGTTGGGACTGAAAGCATCTTCTGATCCTGATTTTATCTATGTGAAAGAAACAAAATGCAACAGAAAAAAAAAAAAACTGATAGAGGGTAATTCTGAAAACAACATATTGTATATTAGGTCATTATATTTTGCAACTGTTCCCAACATTCCATCAAACAGAGTATTTTTTCCAGTATAATAATTGTACATCTGTTCTCCATTTGTTAAAATGGCTTTCTTGTATCTCAAGATGACTATCCTACTTGAAAAAAAAAAGAGAAGTTTTAAGAACTTGTTATTGGGAAGATTTAACACACACACACCCCTCTCCAAGCAGTCACAATCAAAATCAGAATCACCTCTCTTGTCCTTGCGAATATAAGTAGGAAAAGTATGGACAGTCTTAAGCCGCCCAGAGTCGCTTGCTGAGATGGGTGGCTATAGAAATTGAATAAATAAATAAACAAAATAAGGCAAACGGGGCCAGAACAAAATTTTCAATGATTAGGTGGATTTCTGTCCATCCTTTTCTAGGCTTAGCTGAACCATGATAAAATGGGGGGGGGGGATAATAAGTATGTACATTCACATTTACTTGATTTGGTCAGAAAGAAGGATTTTTAGGTTAACAAGTATAGCCAAGTCAAAATTCCAACGATCTGTGCATAATATGGAAATAGCAGATTCTCTGAGATTGCATACCAATACATTTTGTCAACCCTTTTGCAGAGTGCGAAAAATAACCGTTTCAGGTTTATATGGAGTTTTCCTAAGCTTTGAAATGGAGTCCCCCTTGTGTTTTACTGCTTTTCTGATAATGATGAACACATGAAAGTGTTGCAAACAGACCCACTCTTTTTACAAATGCTGGGAACCTTCCTTGCCCCTTAGACTGTTTGAGAGGCCTGGATGGAGACTCAGGTTCAAACCCACCTTCATCAGTGGAAGATCAGTGATTTGGTCTGCCACATTCAGCTCATTCTAGTTTACAAGGGACATGCTTATCGTTCTTCTTCAAATTCCAAGAGAAAAAAGGCAAAGAGGAAGGACTGTACCAATTCATCAGCTGCCACATCACTGCCATGCCTTCTGAAATACTTCGCAAATTAATGAACATAACTTCTCTCCATATCTATGCCTCTGTTTCAAGAAATATAGAGACCTTAATTCTCAGTGTTTTGCCACAGATCTATGTGACCCAAGAAATGGAAAGAAGAGTACGGTAACCCAAAAAGGAATGGGCTAAATTTTCCATGGCTGGATTCATCAACATCTAGAGAAGGTAGTCTCCAACAGTTTGTGTCCTATTGGGACTGTCTTCTCTTTAATCCCCTAGTTGAGTGGATAAACTGTATTTACTTATATGGGAGAAACAAATGTGTGCCATTTTAAGAGATAACAAGGGCAAAATCTATCTTCCCCCCACCCCTGTCCAATAACTGATGTTTTGGGCTGGCCAGTTCTCTACAAGCATCATGCTCTTTGCTACAACCCTAAAGCATTCTATCTAGTCGTCATTTTTCTCTTAACTGTAATAATGTATTAAATCCTTCTGGGTTAAAAGTCAAACTTTCACTTTTTTCAAAAATAGTTTTAAAATATGATTCAACCTCCTCAAGAACCAGATGTTTGCCATCGCCCTCCAACACAGCTCTGCTACCATGCGTTTCCTCTCCCTCGTGTTCCTTCTCAAGGGGAATTTGCATAACAACATGGGACACACAAAATGCTTTAAAGCCACCAACCATGACAGGGCAAATTACTATCATTTGTCAACCCCTGTGTGCAAGGTGCTCCACTTCAGGCAACCGAGATTGGCTGCATGCTGTGTGAGGTTGGTGTGGCGAGACAAAATGGTTGCGCATGGCATTCACAAATGCTCGATTGCCTTTTTTTCCCCCCTGCGGGAAGTAGAAGATGGAAACTGCAGAGTGACAGGCTGAAGAAGCCCACAGCTACTTACCCGCCATAAGCTGGGATCGGAGGTGGGGGAGCTGCGGCACGAAATGTGTTGTAGACGGTGCGACCTCTGCCCCTAAGGTGGGCCCCTCGGTATGCAGCAGCTGCAGTTGCAGCTGGATACGGGAACCCCGGCACTAAAAAAAGACAAGGAATGCAACGGACAGGGGGTGACACTTTTTCTTCTGTTTCAGAAATGGAGAGAGTGCTTGATGATTCAGCATTCAACAGAGCCAAGACTTAGATAGGGCGAACAGCAATAGGCTTTACTCACTTAACCCTGTTTTCTAAGACTTGCCATATTCTCAAATAACAATGACAAGGAGAGGGCATTGCGTGTTATATAGTGGGGAAAATGCTGTTTTAACCCCAGCACAAAACCATTTCCATTCCAGAGGTTCTGGTAGATCTTTCGGGTCAGCTGCGGTTTGGCAGAAGTGAAACATGGAATGCTTTGATTGTCCTGAGTTTGGGATGAAACAAATTCCAAATGGGATGTATAGAGCAAAACTGGTGTGTGTCACTTCCACTCAGTAGACCCAGCTCCACCAGCCCCTTGTCACCTTCTTCCCAGATCTTTCTCCCTTCTCTGCCTTCCCTAAAGTCAGCACTGATACTGATTTTATTTATTTATTTGTCATATTTATATAGCTGGCCATCTCATGCCTGTATTATATATCCTATCCACCTGCTCACAGCATATCCCAATTCCTCCCTGCCCTGATTCTCTCAGATTTTCTCCTCCTCCCTGTCCACTCCAAATGCGTCACTTCGTTTGGGCATGGATTCCCAGAAGCTAGCTGTTCTGTACATGGGAAGTTTTGCACCTCTCTAGTCAGTATGGTCTAGTAGTCTAGTCAATATGGAGCAGAACTGATTCATGCCCTTAGAAAAATCCACCTATCTAATTGCCAGGTTCTTCTCAGCATTTTATTTACATTGCCCAATGAGTTTTGAAGGGCACAAACATTTTCCTCATTCATAATCAGACAAGACTTGGAAGATAATTTCTTTCCTTTTACTTCTGTTTAAGAAACTACCTCTCCCCCTCCAAAAAAAAAAAAATCATCTGGGGTTTCCTGAAATGTTAGCCCAGTGTGAGAGTTTTTAGAGAAAAGGCCTTTACTAAATTTGTGGACCAGGAAATCCATTTTACCTGTGAAAATGCCTACATTTGCTTTGTTTAACTCTATTGACTATTCCATAAGTTCATTATATACATATACTTGACATCTTCTTCCCTTCCTTATTTTATAGTGGCCACTGCTTTACGTTATGTTGTTTTATTCTGCATTCTTTCTATTACAGGACTGGGCAGAGACATCCACAGGATATGGGGCCTTTGCAGGCTTGGGTCCCTCTACAATCACAGTTGCTGGAAACCAGTGGTGTACTTCTAGACTATAGAGCAGAAAACGCACCAATCCAGTACTACAGCCCTAACATTTGATTAATATAGGTTTCCTTAGTTTAGCAAGTTCCCCAGCCCCTGAGGTTTTTAGAGTTGAATTGATGAAATACATTTTGTAGGACTGCACTCCTTTTATTCTCTTCTGACACACAAAAAATTGCAATGGGGTCTGCAATTTTGGTTTTTGGAACCTTGTGTGCTCCCTGAAGTCTCAAATTATGTGTCTTGGTATAAAGAATATCAACAGACCTGAATGGGTCCATACACACTTTAAAGTTTTCAATAATTTCTGATGAATTTGATCATCTATTTCTTGCTGCATTCCTGGAAAATACGATGTATTTTAGATATTCCTCCAAAACATTTTAAAGTACATTTTGTATTTTGATTTGCAATTTTTCTAGATTTCTTTGCCTCCATTTATGTTATTTCAATTTTCTCTCACATTTATTTGAAGCTTGCACTGGTTCTCAAGTTTTATTATCAAACTATTTTTTTTTTTACAAAGCCATCTAATCTAGTGTCCATAGACACATATCATGGAAATGTTAATTATCTCCTAAAAACCAATTTGTTTCATTCCCTTCTTTTGAGAATGAAAGGATGAATTTTTGGACAAGTTGATTGGAGTTTAGCTGGCCATTTGACTACTTTAAAAGGACAGCCACTCTTTAAAAGTTCCTGCAGGATTCTCTTTACTTGAATGTTATTGCACCACATCTTATTATTTTAATATTAACTGTAATTTTTACATGTGGATCTCAGTCGTATAGTGACTTAACAGCTTTATGCTAGTAATTCTAATTTTTCCATAGAATATAGGCTGAACTGTTAATGCTGGACAATAACTGAAATGAAGATTTGATGTGGTTCTTCTGTTTGAATGTATCCTCTAGTTAAAGAGCTGTCTAGTTCATATTTGGTATAAAGAGGCTAGGAAGTAAGTACCAGAGGAGTCAGTTTTCTACTTGGCTGGCTAGTCTGAAACTAATTAAACAGACACACGTGAATTTGGGAACTTCCGATAAGCGATTGATTGCAGAAGAGCTAAGAAACCATTATGAAAGAATTCCAGGAACTGCTGATATCAAGTGTGAATTCCATTTGCAATAATCAATGTTCATACAATGGGAAGGAGAAAAGCATCCTTTTCTCCTTCCCATTGTACATAAAAGGCTGGGAAAAAATTCTCTTTGGTATATGTTGAGAGCCATTTCTTACCTTGAAAATAAATCTGGCAACCGTTTCCAAAACAATCAATAGGTGCAGACCATCCACATTCACATGAGACAAGTCACCTCCTTGCACAAGAAAAAGCACCAGCATCTAATCTGCCTACAGATAGTTTTTTTATTTTAAAATATAGTTCTCTCCAGAACTCTTCTGTTGTTACTCCAACTTTCTTCCCAATAAATCTTACCAATTGGAGCCCTGTAAGACTTGTTCCTAGGATTAAGGGCTTCCAGATCAGGATGTTGTAAGAAAAATCTATCAGGGAAGAGATACAGTTTCTGTCTGTTCTTTGTTTCAGTGACAGACCGATCCAGCATCAGACTGTTAACTTCGCATCATGAACATGACATCTCCCCCACAAAGGTAACACAAATTTGTATCTGTTTTGTCCCATGGACTTTCAGGGATGATGTTTTCTTTTATCACAAGGTGTGAATCACCTCTCTTTGGAACAGTCAGCAAACTTTTTGTCTGAACTAAAATGCTGTGATTAATTAGGAAATTCTAATTCATAGAAAAACTCTACAAAGTAATTTAAATAAAATGGATTAGATTAGCTAAATTTTATGCAGAACTGGAAGGAAAGGGTGGCATATTTACAATGGCCCCTAGGTTCTTCCTAAAATTAAATTCAAGCTAAATACTGGGATTCCATTCAAAGTATTAGATATACTCCAAAGAAAGCTTAAAAAATTAACACGATTTCTTGGAGAGCCTTTTCACTTCCACAAGATTGATCTATAATCCAATTATACTTTATTAATTAAATGGTAGCCCTTGAAGTTAACTAAACTGTAGCTTGGTCCATGCATTCCACCAAGCCAAAATGTGGTTTATTTGGTTGCAGAATCTAGTCACCATAAGCCAGGCTTTAGTGTATTGTATGGATTTGGCAAATTGTCACTTATTCAACAAAGTTAGGTTAAGCTCATCATGGCTTAGCATAATGAATGAACTGTGTCTATGTCTCTCACAGCTTAACTGGGTTTTAGAGAGATGAGTGAGATTTCATTCTTTCACTCAGTCTCATTAATATTTACGCTTTTGTGTGTATTTAAATACTGCAGGGCAATGAGAGAGAGGACATGCATTATATAATTTTTATAAATATATGAGAATAAATGATTCTCACACTAAGCCAGAAAGCAAGCATGTAATGACCATCCTGCCTAAATGAACACAGTTAGAGAGTTGATTTTAAAGCCTACCTCTTAATCAACAAATCAAATGAATATTAACATTATAAACTTCAATCAAAGTAAGGAAATACAACTAACAATACATAGAAAGCTCAGTTTAAAACCAGGAAACAAGTATTCTGCCAAAAAAGCTCTGGGGCTTCCATCAGTTTTTCAAAGAAAGGCTGAAATGAAAACAAAATAAAAATTCACAACATGCAAAAATTGTACAGTATTCCCTCCCTTCAGAAGATAAAAGCTTAGGCCACAGGACCCCTTGTCATAGTCTAAACCAGGGCAGCCACTGGGGGGTGGGTCTCAAAAAAGTCAAGATAGCAGCTTCAACTGTGGGACTGAAGTTCCCCCCCTTTTTAAAAAAAAAAAATGAATTTTATTAATTAAAAAGAGAGAAAGAAAACGGACAACAAGAAAAAAAAGTGGGGGAGGAAGAAAAGATACAATATCAGTAAGAGAACAAAAAGGTTACAGAAGCTGTACACTTAGTGCTCAGTGTATCATTGATGAAAAATTAACCAGAAACATCAAATGCATTATTTTTATCAATAGAGAAAAGGATTTTAGAGACCTTTCTGAATCTCAGAGCAGGGTGCCAATGTCTCCACTATTTTGTTACTTAAATACACCATAAAAAAGGAGAAAATAGGAAAAAGAAATATTTTTTAAAAAGGAGAAATCTGTTCCACTCCTTTTTTGATGTGCCTAAGAGAAGGAGGAGTACTTGACTAATATTTCAGGCACATTTGTTGTGAATTCCCAGAAAGATGTATTAAGCATTTAAGCTCTTCCAACCAAATATTCACAATCAATTGCAATAATTAAGAAATCGCAACTCTGCCTGATCTAGCAAAAATGCAGGTAAGCAACGTAACTACTAACACTGATATTCCTCAGATATACCCGAGACCACACCTTAGAATCTTCCATCTCACAAGATTCTAAAACCATTATAGGAATCACTGCACGCACACCTGAAAGATTGGGAGGTGTTTGACTTTTAAACCTAGATTTAATAGGGTATTAAAATGACTGACAAACCAGATGCATCTAGACAGATATGGTGCATAGATCAGCTCCAATCCAATCAGGGTTGTCAATTTGACTCAGAAAATCAAGTAGGTTTGATTCAACGCTTTGATTCAAAATGTTGAATTGGGTTGAGTTCAATTTTCTGAATCGATTAAAAATAAAAAAGGGAGCTCTCCACATGCAAATGGTGAAGTGAATGATGATTCAGTGAAAATAATTTATCTAATTTGGAAAGTCAATTCAGTTCAGAGATTTGATAGATTCTGTGGGTGGGGGTGGGAGAGAATCAGACATTAGGTGGTAGATTAGCCAAGTGAATGGAAGGGGAGCACATACAGTATGAAAATATAAAAAGCTAGATCCTTCAAGCCCATATCCAGTTCAGCCCATAACACATTTCAAAATAATTAAGCCCCATGTACTGAATGAATTACTTTCTCTTAATAGTCCTTTCCCTCTTTGTCAGAAGCTTGGCTGAGGATGATAAGGGAAAATAACGGGGGAAAATTGCCTCCAAGAAATCAAATCCTAGCTAGTATTTTAGTCTTAGTGTTTCAACTTTGTAGGTAATCTGGAAAATGAGTAGTCTGAACTTAATCACTTTATAGATTGGTGGATGAATGGACAGATGGATGGACAAGCTGAATACTGAAAATGGAGTGACCCTCATGTTATATGAGTAGTCCTCTGTTCACAGACCAAGGTTAGTCCTTGTTTTGGTAACTCAGTTCCTGATACCCAAATATAATCTGGTTTCTCAGTTATTTGGAGCAGATTTGGTAGATGGGTGGAAGTTTGTGATAATGGGTAGAAGGATCAGATTTCATAGGAAGTTACACTTCTGTTATTGGATGGTACAGAGGGACAGTTACATCCCTTGAAATTTAATTTTGGGCAGTGTCTTGTCTCCATTTCTTTTTCTTTCCTACAGTAATATGCCACAGTTAACCATAACCTTAGCAAAAAAAGGAGAAGGCCTTTAATTCATTGCTCCCACAGTGATTTAATTAACTAAGATGACTGCAAATCTATGCTTGCAATCAATAATATTCTCTTTTTAACTAAATAGTGTTTGATTTCACTATCTTTGTACAGGACTGTGATATCTTTTCAATCCTATATCTAAAAGCTTCAGAGAAAGCACCATTAAATTAAATGGAATTTACCTCTGAGCAGGCATGTATAGGGTTACACTATTAGCTGGTTCTGCCTCCAGCTAATAAGTTATTGCTGCCTCTTTTAAAATACCTTAATTAATACATTAGTCTAAGCCTTGATTTGTTTAACCATGATTCGTTAATGTCCTAGAACAATGTGTAAACCCTGCTGGTGTTTCATAGGATATTTCTGAGTCACGAATTAGGGCATTAGCAAATGTATTCACATAATGTGAATAACATGAATTAGCCCATGTTCTGGATTTGCACAATACAGTGAAAGATAAACTAACACAATGGTCTGGATTCACACAACACCCTAACCCTAAAATCCAGTCTACATCAGGGTTAATAATAACAAGCTTAGCCTTTTGGGGATGCTGACCTGTTAAAGCATGTTGCATAAACAAAGAAGTTGTGTAATCTTACAGGCCGTTGTTCCAAGCCTGAAGTTCTTTTAACAAGAGTTTCTGAAAATGTAACTTAGTGCCCTGCCAACCTACAAATGTTCTGTTTAACTCAAAGTTTTAAAGATAACCACAGTGATAGAATTACAAAGAAAATTGAATTTAGCCCTTAATCCATTATGATTTATACCATGTCTTCTGAGATGATTGTAGTATAATCAACCTTAAAATTAACTCCAACAATGCATCTGGGTGACAAAATACTGAATAGAGGGAGAGAGGTGTTTTACAGACCAAAACCTGAAATCTGCATTTTGAGAACAGAGATATTTGGGCGGAGTTCAGATAAGCCAACAGAGATGAATGTTTGCAATAGAGAAGATAAACGAAAGGCGTTCTTACCATTATGTTCACACCTGAACTGCAGTCGAGTGCTAATTCATCCCAAACGATATTAATATATACATTTGGTTCTCATTCATTTTCATACTAAATGAGATAAATAATTGCTTGGAGGGCCATCAGGCAATAAACTTTAACATATATACTCTGGGGGAAAAATCAACCCAAACCTAAAATCCAGACACTCATGTGCCCATCACACCATGCTGGAGATGGCATTAGAAACTGTATATTTAAGTTCTGAAGCTCAGAGAAAAATGACAAAGTGGCAGATGCAAAACCCAACAGGGAGGCAGATTCCCATCCAAGCCATAAAAACATACAGCCCCTTTAATGGCCAATTATTCCTTGCATTCCGGCTCTAATCTGAATTTACATAAGAGTGCCATATGCCGAAAGAAAGGTGTGCTGTCACAATCGATGAATGGATCTCTCTCTTTGTTACTCTGCTGGTCCTTCTGTGCACCACTCACTTGGCAATCTACCATGATGATTCTTAGATGGCTTCTAGGGGAAAAGCAGAACTTAAATTTAAGCAGAGGAGCACCTGTGGCCCCTGAAGGTTCAAAGTTGGGCATCCAGGGGCCTCTAAAATGTTGCTCCAGTCTGCAATCTTTAATGGGTTAGAATGCAAAACAGATTAAACACATGACTGGAAGAAAAACATATTTGATTTTAAGGAATGGTAAATGTAATCAGGTGCAAGTTGTGTTCTCTGGTCCTGATCTCCTGTTCTTTGGAAGACAGTCCAGATCCAAATATGGCCTTATTCTTTTTTTTAATCAAACTTCATTAAGTTTCAACAAGAGATAAAATATAAAGAAACAGAAAGAAAAAAAGAATTAAGAAGAAAAGATCAGAAAAAGAGCAAAATTAAGAGTGTAGAAAACAAAGAGGAAGGGAAGGGAAGGGAAGGGAAGGGAAGGGAAGGGAAGACAATAGCTTCTGACTTTCTTTGGTACAGATACAAATATAAAATACATTAACCTGTCCCTCTAAAATTAACAAGAGTACACAATATTTCTATAATCATAAACAGTTCTAATAATCAAATCCCAAATTTAAAGTAATTTCTTGTCATTTCAACCAAACAGTCCAAAAGAGGTTTCAGGATCCAAATGTGACCCTTGATCAGGTAAAGCTGTCCATTCCTGACCTTCAAGACTGAGATGTTAAGAGGCTTTCTGGAGATATTTCATCATTTACACAGAGCACCTACATATTCACCTACATTTTAACTGGAAAGGCTGCCTGTGCGGCTTACAGATCAGCAGAAAGAAGCTGTCTGTGTTAAAAAAAACAATCTGTAAAGTCATGGCACAAAAAGAAAAAAAATAGAAGCAGTGGAGCAGGAAAAGGAAAACAAGTTAATTCAGCTTTTTATTTGTAATGTTGACTTAACATGTTGTGTGAATCCAGATCCCTTGGTGGTATATTCAGAACATGTTCAAGCAAACTATGGGTTTCTATGATTTGTTTATGTATTTTGATGCCTTTCTCCCTTCTGAGGACAGCCAAATTCAGCAACATATTGCCACCAACTGAGGCACAATCATTCTGCTTTATTCATCCAGTCCATTAACTACCAAGCACATGCCGAACTTCCCTGGATTCAGATGGAAAGGAGAGAGAGAGGTGAACTCCGAATCTCCAGATGTCCAGCACTAGTGTCTTGAAGCAGATACTGAACAGCAGGGGGGAAAGGTTGAAACTCTTTAGGATCTTGCAAAGTAAACACCATGGGGCCAAACAAAATATCACATTGATGCTCTGTTGTGGTGGTCTTTCTGTTAGGAATGGAACCACCATACCAGCCTCCAATTCTCAAATGACTGAGCCATTCCAGCAACGTCCTGTGACCACAGGGGTCAAAGGCAATGCTAAATTCATACAACATGCTAAGCTAAACTCAAATGTACCATGGTTTAACAGTGAGAGTTGAACCTAGTTATTGAACAGAGTTACAGAACCACCTTTGATAACACCATAATTAGTCACTGCCATGTTCCAATTAAAAAAGAAGAAGAAAAGTTAAGAAAAAACTTATTCTTTGGGCATCAAAGACATTCAGGAAATTAATGTAGATTACTGGTTTCTTTTTCTTGCTATCTGTGTTTATGTACACCACATTATTCCAGTCACCAAGTGAGGGTCATAAATGCATGAAACGATCTTAAATAAAAAATAATAGTGTTTGTGTGCATGAAGATTCAAGCTGTAACTTAAACACTTTAAACACTTACTTAATGGGCTCACCCACACAGCTGTTTCACTGTGTTTCCTTCCTGTCTCAAAGCTGGGGTGTGTGTGTGGGGGGGGGGGAATCATGTCAGCATAAATCACACTTCTCCCATAGTTTGCATCTGGTAGGGCCCTGTGACACAACACTGTATAGGCAGAGATTGGTGGTCTCCCAGATGAAATTCCAGTTCCACCAAACATCACCAACTGTGGGAAATGTTGACACCAATCACCCTACAAAAAGGATTTCACAAACGGATTACTGACCTATCAACCACTAGATGGCAGAAAAGGGTTACAGTTTTCTGTCTCTGGGCTGCCATCCAGTGGTCACTGGAATTTGTGCAGCTCAGATGCAGCCATCAGATGTGCAGCTTGAACTGCTGGAGTTTGAGAAAAGCAGTTGAGGATGTATATGCATATGCATATGTATATGTATATGTCTTAGCGGTATGGGGATACCAAGTCATCTTGTCTGCCTCCTGAAGAATCTGTGTAACGACCAAGTAGCAACAGTAAGAACAGACCACGGAACAACGGACTGGTTTAAGATTGGGAAAGGAGTACGGCAGGGCTGTATACTCTCACCCTACCTATTCAACTTGTATGCAGAACACATCATGCGACATGCTGGGCTTGAGGAATCCAAGGCTGGAGTTAAAATCTCTGGAAGAAACATTAACAATCTCAGATATACAGATGATACCACTTTGATGGCTGAAAGTGAAGAGGAACTGAGGAGCCTTATGATGAAGGTGGAAGAAGAAAGTGCAAAAGCTGGCTTGCAGCTAAACCTCAAAAAAAAAACAAGATTATGGCAACTAGCTTGATTGATAACTGGCAAATAGAGGGAGAAAACGTAGAAGCAGTGAAAGACTTTGTATTTCTAGGTGCGAAGATTACTGCAGATGCTGACTGCAGTCAGGAAATCAGAAGATGCTTAATCCTTGGGAGAAGAGCAATGACAAATTTCGACAAAATAGTGAAGAGCTGAGACATCACACTGACAACAAAGGTCCGCATAGTTACAGCAATGGTGTTCCCCATAGTAACATATGGCTGTGAGAGCTGGACCATAAGGAATGGTTTATTCGACTAAACGAATAAACAACAATACGTATATGTAATGTATATGTATTATTTATTTTCTATCCCACCTTTATTATTTTTATAAATAACTCAAGGCGGCCAACATGGCTACTACAGCTTCCTCCATATGAAAGAGTTCTTAAAATGTAGGTGCTCTTGGCGATATTGACTCTCGTTCTGAGGTGGGAGCCACTCTGTAAGTTGACATTCTCATTAAAACACAGTGAATGAAGTGCCTGGAGAAGCTGCAATCTTGGTCTTCCTCATTGCTAAAACAACACAACAGAACAGGCACATTGCCCAGGAAATGGATGAAGGAGGGCATTCCCCTCAATGGACCTACTGGAGACCAGCAGTCACCAACCCTAGTTGTCTAAAGGGAATGGCCTTGAAGGACAGGAAGAAGAGCACTACCAAGGCAATGGTCAGATAAGCAGGGCTTGAGCCCAGCCCAAGAAAGTAACATGAGAAAACATCGCAGACAAGCCCTTCCCTTGTTCACACAAAGAGACATGGTGGGGGGACAGGGGAAGCACGTTCAGACCTGAAAGATTCCATTACTATAGTGGTTAAAATAAAAGTCCCCTGACCTATATGGCATTGGTTCCTTTGTCTGGTCCAGCTTGTAGGGCTGACAGGTTGTAATATTAAAAAGGCCTCTTCCCCACGTGCTTTAGATGGTCCACATGAGAAGTCTTGTGCGGAGATATGAGAAAAACATCACTTCTACACAGGATATTCTAAACCTGACTTCGGTTTGCCTCAGTAACATACGGGAAGTGATGTGGGGGTAGCCTTGTGAGGAAAAAATGTTTAGTAGAGCATCCTTGCACTACAACACCACAGACATGTGAATGAGCCCTCTGTGTTGTTGCAGGAAGGCATCTGCTACAGCTTTAAGTGTAAAGAGCGGGGGCTTTGACTGGAATCATATATATATATATATATATATATATATATATATATATATTTCCTTAGATGTGCTTAAGCTTAAGAATGGCAATTGTGCTGAACTCCACACCAATTTAGCACCTTTTAGACACCTTTCTTACAGACCATTCTCATCTGAAATTCACTGGAAAGAAAAACAACACACGCACATTCCAAAGAAGAAGAAGAAGAAAAAACCCTAATTAATGTACAAGTTTAATCACCATTCCCCACATGGAAGAGTAATTTTTCACTGTTCATTTGCTCGGTGTAATCTCCAAACTGACATAAACAGAAAAGCAATAACCTATAAATCCGCTCCGATTTGTTCCTTTAATATTCATACTGCACTGAACTACAGCTGCTTCCTGCTGCCGTCTATTACAACATGCAAAAGTGTCGATAAAATATTATGAAAGACAAGACGTATTTGCTGCGAGGCGGCATGTGGCATTTATTTATTTATTTGTTCGTTCATTCGTTCGTTCAAAGGGACAATAAATGGCTCCCGGAATATCCCTTTGTTTGCGGCTGATGGAGTGATGATTAATTGCCTTGCCACAAACGGACAGGGCAGAAGGAAATTGACGTGGCCCTGATTAATTAACTCTGGTTGTTTTTAAAACAAACAGAAAAATGCACAAAACTTGATGAACAGTTGCATGAATTATGGAAAGTCAATGCCATTGTTAGATCCAATGTTGGTGAGGTTGGAAGTGTTTTCAAAGGATAAAGGTTTATTCCAGCAAGACATGTACAATGGCCCATAAGCCATTTTGCTCCTCAGAGTCACACATTAGAGAAATAAGTTGCTGACTCTGAGTGGTGGGAACTCTCTGTCTGCACATCTCCCTGCTTCATATTGCACTAAGGCATGATGTGGTTTGCTTCCTTTGGGCTTAGAACGATGTGAGAACAGGGCTACGGTGGCTTGCTCAACCAACCATGATTTGAAAAGTCCTGGTTTAACATAATGCCAGCCATTGTGTGCTTTATCTGGAGGCTCTTGTGTAGGATGTCTAATCAGCCACGTCGCTTTCTCAATTAAAGATCAACTTTCCCAGGTTTTTTGGACCTTCGCGTTATTTATGCGTTAGAAAGGAGAGAATGTGAAATTTAAAATCAGGTCTGTATTTCCAGTTGGCTTTGGAATCCAGACACAGGCTGAAGTCACACACCGTGCTATCCCATGGTTTGCTGAGTAAGTCACAACAGCTGGAGCCACATCTGTCTTAAACGAAAGCCAAAAAACCCACCCACGCACCCGCAAACAGGCGGGCCACTCATGGGCACAGGGAGGCTTTAACCGCCCCTTCAGTGGGACAAGGCGGTATAGTGAAGCCACACTGAGCGCACTGAGATGAAATCATATTATTTTTAGTAGCAGTATTTCAAGATTTCAAAGTTAAGAATTTAGAGAACATAAACTTTGCCACTTGGACTTTTCATTTTTTACTCTTACTCATATTATTTCTTACTGTAATTTTATATTGTGGATTTTATGATTGTTGTTTTAATTGATTACTGTAAACTGCCCAGAGTCCCCCGAAGGGAGGAGAGGGGCGGGGACAAATTGGATAAACAAATAAATAAATAAATTCCTCCAGGTTCTAGAGTAGTGAAGGATATGCATGTTTCTGGTTTTGCTTTCTGGTTTTTGCTTTCTGGTAAATTGATCGTTATCCTTACAAATGCCTGTTAGGGGACCTAAATCTGGGTTTCAAAATCCCACGAAATAAATAAATAAATAAATAAATAAATAAATAAATAAATAAATAAATAAATAAATAAATAAATAAATAGGAGGTGGTTTGCCATTGCCTCCTTCCTAGTGCTGAGAGAGAGTGACTGGCCCAAGGTCATCCAGTCCTAAGGAAGGACTAGAACTCAGAGTCTCCTGGTTTCTAGCCCAGTGCCTTAATCACTACACCAAACTGGCTCTCAAATGAATATTTACAAATAAGAAAAAATATCTCTGAATTTGGATTTTTTTAAAAAAAACACACTAGATCAATCTGGATACTGTCAAGCAAAGAATGCAGGTGGGGTGGGGGTGAAAGATGTCAGCTCATTCTTCTTGGCCATAAATGTCAGGCAGCCAAGAGTGAAATTTCCTGAAAATTTTAAGGGGGAAAAAAATCACATGGAAGAGGGTAGCAATCATGTGAGATACTTGACTGCCTTTTTTGTCCAAACCTAGAATAGATTTAAAGGGGGGTGGGGGGAGAGCAAGCAAGACAGAGAGTACATCTTTTTCTGTGAGGGCTTTTACATGTATTCTTTCTTCCCTTTTTTCTTTTAATGAGTTGTTAACACAGCTCAGCTCAGGGAGAACACACCGCTGGATCACCATTTGCAGGGCATGATGTTTCAGGAATAATATGAGTAGATCCAGAACCCAGAGTGGTCTTCAGGAAGCTGCTGAGAGTCCACATGAACTGCAGAGGCTAACACAATAGGCTCACCAGATCCTCCATCCATGCTACCAAATTCTGACACTGTCTTGAACATACAGTGCAAACATACAAAGTACGGTAGCTGTGGAGAATCCCAAGCTTGTGTTTCTATCAGCCACTAGATTAAGATATTCTGCGTGTTGCAGGCTTGTTGGAAATAGAATGGATCTTTGTAGGCCTAAGGCTATTCATCCAGGACTTGGGGCTGACCAGCTGACCAGCTGGTTTTCTGTATCCTTTGTCTTGCTTCCACCAAACCTGGATGCCTTTGGTTCCCCTCCTGTATATTAGAAACTGTGATTATCCTCACTAATCGTTTGACCCAGCTTCATCTTCCTTTAAGCTTAGGTTGTTTCCATAATTCCTGAGCCACATTCTCATTGAGTGAACTGCTTCCTTCCATTATTTCTCACCTGATGATGCCTGAATATATTGTGCCTATATATGATTATTGTGGAAGATGAGGGGGAGAACAGAGAGAATGAAAATGTAATACTTACTGTCGACCTCTAAAAACCATGTATTTTGCATTTAACATTTTGTTGTGGTTTCCACTTGCATTACCAATAAAACCACATGGATTTGGATTGGTACAGGACTCTGAATTTGTATGAACAGTTTTTTAAAAAAAAAATCTGCACATCCTGCTCCAAACACATGCATTTATGTTCATCTTCAGAATAACTCAACACATTGCCCAAGACTTCTTTTCAATTTCACCTCCCTTTTCAAATTATAGATAACATTTATCTGAAAAGGCAGTGTCACCAATATTCCTGCCTGCAAATATTGCATTTCTGTCACTTTTTCGCACAATTATGCATTACAAAATGAGAAAGTGTTTGCAATACAACCTTAAAATCCTATCTCTGTCTATCTCTCTCATTCGTGTAGACTCATCGTAAAGCTCTCTAGCTGACTGCAGGTAAAAAAGAACATTTTCCCCTCTTTGACAATTACTTCAAGCTAACAGCAAAAGATTCTCTCCCCATCATTATAAAGAAATAATGAGTTAATTCAAGTGACATATAAATAATTTGATCTCTACATGGATCATAATGTATTATTAATAATAATAATATTCACCATGAATACAGTAGTTATGTATTCTCAGATACATTGACAACTCCTCCAGGACAAAATTTCACGCAGAAAAAAAAGAACAAAAAGTCATTTTCGTTGCTTGGGAAGACTAATTCATTTACTTACAAAAGATTGGGGTTGGGGAGTGTGGAGTTCAAAAACTATTCAGAAAGAAAATAGCAATAAGGTGTAACAAATTTTTGCATCATAAGGCTCCAGTTAATACATTGCCATGCATACCCAAAATGTCTGTCAGTGTCAGACACATATGTTATCCAAAGCAAAAAGGAACAACACTCAATGGTGAAGAATTCTCGATAGATTATTTCAAATGCTGGACCTCAGAATTATTCTAAAAAATCTGCATTTTCATTTTGTCCACAACTACAGTTACCTATTACAAATATACTATACCCCAAATATTCATGCTTTATATCTTTGTTTGGTATCCCTTACTATTTAAACTAGAGCTGCAATTCACTAAAGGAACTATTATAAAAATGTGGTTACTTTTCCCACTCAATGGGTTTTAAAATAGTTTAGCTTATGCATATGGACATATGCAAGTAGATTGCCAAATCTATCTGGATTGAATTTCTGAACAGAACCCAATCTAATTCGTTTCAGACCAGTTTGGACAGTTAAAGCACAGGAATGTGTGCATGGCAAGTGACTGGATTCAGACACCTTTAATTCAGCCAATGAAGTACATTCATAAGCTTTCTTCAATGAATTACTGTGCTGCTTTTAAATCTATCTGAACTCATTTGAATTAATTTGGAGTGCTGAATGTTTCATATTGGTTTGTTGCATATCAATCAATCATCCATCCATCCATCCATCCATCCATCTATCCATCTATCTATCAATCATCTCACAGGAGCAAAGTACTCCAGAAATCTGCTACAGTTGTGAATGCCTCTGGATTGCACTCAAGGTTCTTGTGAAACATTTCAATGTACAGAATATTGTTTTTAAAAAAGAACAACCTGATCCTTTAAATGTGAAGTAAATGTATAAAGATGCAGCTTTTGTGATCTCAATCAATTTATATTCTGCAGGAAAAGTAAAACAGTCAACCTTCCACTCCCCAAACCCCCTTAGAGTTATTTTTGTGTAATAAACCAGATGTTCCACTTAGATCTGTAAGTTTATCAAGGTGGTGGGTAATTTTAAACACAAATCATGTTCTCTCCCCACCACACCAACATGTATGGGGGTGATTTAGGGTTGTCAAAGCATGGCTACTTAAGAACAGGTTGCATTCAAAATATTTTCTGTCAGTAATATCATTGGTTTCCGGGGACTTTTCTGGAACAACTGCTTTGCCACCTTTCAAAATGATCTCATCTTTGTCGTGTTGTTCTCATTTTGCCTGTAAGCTAAAATCCCAGGGCAATGTAGTTTATTGTTTTAATATCTCTTTGACACACAGCAAAAGTATCCCACTGCGGCTACTTATCTGCCATATGTATTTTTGCGAAAGAAATATCAAGACAAGCATAATGTTTGGAGGAACCATACTGAAATGCTACGAGTTGGGCGGTAGCTAGATTTTACTCTTTAAAAGAAGTAGCTCAAGCCACATCACAACAAAAAATGGGGGCAGAGAAACAGAGAGATGCAAGAGAGGGAGAGGGGGGGGGACATAATCCAAAGAAATAGTATCCATATAAACAACCTAAAGTGTTTGATGCACATCAAAAATTTGCTGCTTTTCAAAATCATTATCTATTCCAGTGTTTCTCAACCTTGGCAAGTTCAAGCTGTGTGGACTTCAACTCCCAGAATTCCCCAGCCAGGGGAATTGGTCTAGTCTATTGCCATTCCAGTGAAGTTTTGACTGAGATCGAACAACTTTTCCCCTTTAAAATTATATTGTAGAGATTTCTTTTTAAAGAAATCACTGTATTTCCCCATCTAATTCCTCAGCTCTTTGTAGCAAACTAGAATTTCCAAGTGTGCCTTTTGAAATTATCTATAAAACATGCAGCGCCTGGAATTTCCTGATAGAATGTTAAGAGTAACTTTCTGTTTCCTTTCACAAACTTATCAAACCATCCAAAGTTTCAAGGGGGGAAAGGAGATCTTTGTCTAGGTTCACCTTTTATTTTGAATTTACCAACCTGAGACCTTCCATAAAGTGCTTTAAGAAGCTGTTAAAACTTCCTTCAAAACTTCACATTGTGAGGTTCTCCAAATGTACTAAAAACGTTATCTATTGTGCTGATGTTGTAGTTCATAGAGGCAAATGTTTTTTTTTAAAAAAACAGCAAACTGATGAAAATCATATGAAAAGACAACCATATACACAAGCAGGAGGAAGTGCATTCTATGTATTTCATTGCATGTAAATCTAGAAATAGCAACAGTAAGCCTAAAAAGAGTGAGTATAATGCAGCTTAGTAAGGGTACATAGACATTGTTAGAAAGATTAAGCTCAGTTGGACCTGACTGGAAGACCACCATGGCTATAGGTTAGAGTGAAAGATAGGAAAAGTCTCCTTGAAAAGGTGAGTGGCTAACTATTTCCATATTACTGCCCAGACAACTGCATGAAGTCAAATTAACATGAAAGGGACTTGACTTTATAATATTGTATAGATACATTAAATCTGACTGCATCATTTCAGTCAGAGTTATGTGAGTAATGCTCCACTACTCTCCTAAAACCAACCCTCCCTCCCTCGAGTTGAAACAAACATAGAATTCTAGATGAGCACAGATATAGTAGGTAATAGTGCCAATTGTAATTAAAGGACTGGATTGGGCCTCACAGACTTTGTGTTGAAGTGCTAATTATCTAATGTTTCCCTCTATTTATTTTAAGGCTAAACAACAAAGCACACCAAAGTCCGAGAGTGGGACCATCCAATGAGTGTGTGTGGCCTGAATGGGTGGGAAGGAGGAGGTGGTGGCCAAGTGAATATTGCTAATTAAAACCAACGAAATAGAATAGCATTTGAAGGACACAATGGGCTGTAAACTTCCTTCCTATTAATTGAACTCAGTGTAATGACATATCAAAATGAATAGCTAGTGATCTGGAAATTCATTTAGACCATTAGTTTAATTACAGAAACTGATGGAAGTTTTCTCAGACAATTATATGAAAGAACCAGAGCACTGTGTGGCAGATTTAGAAGCCTGCACCACACCTTTGTCTTTATATCTTCTTTCTTTCTCCCCACCCCCCCATTTTTTTTCCTCCTGTCTGTAGATTATCAGATAGAAAACACCTATTAAGATCAGTAGAGAGAGCCGAGGGCATGTCCATAAGCTGTCCATAGCATGGTTGGAAATGATTACTTCATAAAAAGAAAATGAGTCACCATTTCAAATTTCCCATAATTCTTTGGGAACAATGCTATGTTGAGTGCTCCAAGGCATTATATGAAGTAGAGGCACTTCTGTTTTGAATACCTCTCCCCTTAGGTTCCCACGTCTCAGTCTCATTGTTCAAAGCTCTCACTTCCATAATGTTATGTAATGATTGCTGAGTGTCCAAGCTAGCTATCTCCCTGCATGGTGAGAACGTCTTCCTCTGTCTCTTATTCAAAGACATCCACACCATCCTGCCTCTGGACTGCCTTCTCGTTTGGAGGATGATGATGATGATGATGATGATGATGATGATGATGATGATGATTTTGTCTACCATGACTTTGTACCTCTAGCAAGGATGCTGGACTGAAGGGCAACTTTCAATAAGCTGGAGTTTTTGTTTCAGATGTTGGAACATTAGTGATAATTCAGCAGAGTCTGTGTACTTTGACCAGTGGGAGACTTGCTGGGAGAAAACAAACCAGCAGGGGTGTTGGAGAAGGAAGAGGCAAAAATGTCCAGGTGGAGGTCACAACTGCAATGCATGTGAGAAAAGGCCACCAGTTTTATTTTTTATTTTTTGACCTCCCCTTTCTGCAGACCCTCCTCGATATGAAAACAAAGGGCTTCAAAGTAGAACTGGAAGGGAGAAAACACCCAACATATTGAGAAATGGCTTTTAAAGGAAGCTTGGTGGTGGAACCATCTCTTTGATCAAATATCTTTTAAACACACACAGACTGAAACAAGACAAAAATTGATGGCTACCTGACAGGACCTCAGAAATGGACATTTTCAATTGCCTCCCCCTTCCTTCGGAATTCCCTCTGCATAGAGATCTGATCTTTTCCTTCCTTTCTGAGTTTGAAGACAACAGTTAAGGCCTGGCTGTTCCATCTAGCACATTTTGATTTTATCCACTTTGTTTCTATTATGAGTGGGTTTACTGATTATTTTTAAAGAGGTTTTGAGCCTTTGGGAAAGTACAGTATACCAATACATTGAATATCATTAAATCAACAAAGGAATAAATAAGAATCCTGGATTGATTAGGGATTCTTAATTTGAAAGATGGTCTCTAAGGAGATTGGTTGCTGGCACGCTCTTAAAATTTGCCATTGACATTTGGTAAAATTATTCATATAAGTAGCATAAGACACAACATCTCTTCATGGTAGTCAAGTATCTTACTCACAGCCCTTCCTATTTGATACCATAACTGGTTCACTTTTATCAGCATCTTAATAATCATACCACAGACTGTTGAAAAGCTGCTGAAAGCCATCTTCCCTGAACTTTAATGCACAACTTTTCCAGAGCTGAGGTCACTCAGCTGCAATGGCACACCTGGAATCCCACTTCCACCTCCCTCCCTGGGACTGATCTTAAACAAAGAGGTCTGTGGGGCTAAGATAAAATCCAATTTTGATTTAATTGCCATGTAAATTAAGGTGATATTAAACTGAATTAATAAAAGTTATGTGATCCTCTTTATATATTCAAACGTTTTGCCTCAATGTGACATTAAACCACTGATGGATTATAATATCTCTTGGCTGCTATTTGTATTTAATTCCTTTGTTGTATTGTGTTTTGACTGTTTTAATTGATTTTTATGGTTGTTCACCGCCCAGAGTCATTGGTTTGAGATGGGCGGCTATACAAATTGAATACATAAATATATAAATAAATAAACCATTCATTTGAGGGGCATCTTAGAGAGGTCCTAGGAATGATCAGGTCTGCCTTGCGGAGGCCTCCAGCCAGCTCTCTTTCCTGCCTCTCCTTTTCTGCACACTGGGCGGGGGCTTGTGCATCTGCCTTAGATGCTTACAACTTTGCTTCCATGCCTTGCAGAAAGGCAGGGAGCCTACCCCAGCCATCTTCAACCTTTCATCTGGCAGATATGCCTGACTACAACTCCCATCACCCCATGCCAAGTGTGCTGCCCCTTCTAGATGGAGATAAAGGGTTCTACAGCACAACCTCCTTGGTAGGCAAGAGGCATCACTTGCTCTCAGCTTTGAAGTCACAGATTTCTTAGACCTCACATTCAACTTAGCCAGAAAGCTGGGTCCCTGTGGACATTTCCCAGGCAATCAACCAATCAATCAATCAGAGGAAAAAGACAGCCGGAAAATTGGCTTACTTGTGGATGTGTATACTAGTGAACTGGGGGCACTGTACATGGGAGATCCTTCTTGGTTTGCCTGGCACAGGAGCACCCTGCCTATGAAGGAGAGAGAGAGAGAAAGAGAGAGAGAAAGACAGAGAGTGTTCTGAGATTGGGAGAACACACATGAGAAAAAAATCCGACAACATCACAGAAGTTACGTAAAAACAAAATACCTTCTATGCATATTCAGTAAGATATATGGTCTAGGCCTTGTGTATGTGCCTACCTCCAGCAGAACCTCCCAACCTAATCCTGCCCCCACCCCACAATTTTAGATCTAATCATTTCTACCCAGTGTGAGCAAAGGCTAAGAAACCTGAGTACTGTAGTCTTCAAACATCTGAAACTTATCAGGTTAAGGAAGACTAACTATTGATAGCCTCTGTTACACAGGGTAAATACCTTCAACTTACACTAAGGAAGTACAACCCATCCCAACTTGACACACTGAAAGAAACACACAACAGTGTTGTGGAGTTGGACAGCTTAGGTCTGTCCTTGCTCAGTAATTGTACTCCTACCTTCCAGGCATTGGTGGGAGGGAGGCCATTTTTAGGGACTATGGACACATCAGAAATGTTGAGTACATACCTGTGCTGTACGTAGCTTGACCTTATTTCATTTTTACTTGATGTACAGAATAGGGTGAACAGACATGAAACCCAGTTTCACACATTGCACTAAACCATATTTTTAACAGGCCACAATTACTTTATGTCACTCATGATGCAGCCAAAACCAAGGTTTACAAACCACCCTACCTGGGTTCACATATCATTACACTGTGCCATAAATGGATTAGTGTGAACTCAACCAATTTAATTAGAACATAGAATCCTATCAGTTGAAGACATTACTACACCTTTGCACCTTCTACTCCTACCTCTCCATTGCGCAATGAGGTCTGCAAGTCAGGGTCAGCACATTGTGCCGAAGGAAAGAAGCATCATTTCAGATAATCCCGGAAGAAAGAGATTCTCTTTGGCCACAGAGACAGGGAAGAAGATAGGATATATGAATTTATCTTAGTGTTTCCCCTGAACGTAGGAAAAAGGGGTGCTTAGGGCAGTGTTTGGCTAGTTTGCAGGGTTAGATTTCTGATACATGAACAGTAACCTGAGTAGGGAAGGCTAGCAGAGAAGGCGAATAAGGGACAGCTCAAGAAGCAAAGAATCTTCCACATGAAGCTGAGTGGCCACCAATTAAATAGAGAGAGATGTTGGAGATACAAAGCCTAAAAGGAGTTTCCTGAGCAGTGCAATAGCTTCCCAAAGTCCAGGACTACATAGCCCATGAAGTCCTGCCTCCCATTCCTATATATGCAGCAGCCCCTCCTTCACCCTTCTAGTGAAACTTAATGCTGGCCACATAGTTAAAGGAGAGAAATTATACCACACATGCAGGAGATAGATGATAGACAGACAGACAGATGACATGACATATGACATATGACATATGACATATGACATATGACAGATGACAGATGACAGATGACAGATGACAGATGACAGATGACAGATGACAGATGACAGATAGATTGGCTGGATAGTGTAATGTTTAGAGCACTGCCCTTTGATGCGGGAGACCGGAGTTTGAATCCCGGCTGGTACCTACCTTACCAGTAGGGGTCCTTGGGCAAAGACCTACCTCATATATGAGAGTGACATGAACTAAAAGAGTCATGCTGGCTTGGATGTCACCCAGATGAATAAGGTCCATGCCAGATGTTGGGGAACCAGGATGATAAGTGGGCTACTGGAGCAAACCATACATGGAGAAGACAAGAGAACCTGGAACTGATGGAATGCTACTACAACAGTAGACTTAATGAGAGGGGATATTTGAAACATATGAGGGAACTATGGATGGACAGAAGACCTACTTCCACACTAACTGATAAACAGCTAGTTACCCAACGCTTCAACATAGTGAAGAGGAAGCTGCTCTCACAACCTGAGATAGATCAACTACACATTACATCCCAGACTCAAGAAGACCCAGAAGAACAACTGGAGGTGCAGCCAACATCTGAAGCTGGAACGTCGCTGCCACCCCCTCCATTACAGAGCACAGCACAGCAGCTGATGTGAGGCATAAGGTCATGGATAAACTATATAGATAAACTCCAGACTGATTACCAAGGCTCAGTGGAGAAGTACCATCAGATACTATGCTTGAAGATGCCAACAGAACCCTTGCGACAATCCCTTCTACCACCATAACTCAAACCAATGAACTGGTATACGTTACAGATGCTGTAATCCTGGAGATGCTTGGCTATATGATCAAGAAGAACAGGAGCACATACTCTTCCTGAAAAATGAGGCTGGAGGCTAAGATCAAGGCAATCAAGGCAACTCAGAGAGAACTTAGCTGGTGGAAGAGTGTGGAGATTAAGGATAAGACTCAGCTACTGAAAAAATACAAGGGCCTGACTCCATCTGAAGCCCTAGAGACTGCTAAGCAAAGGCTGACAGCACTGGCTACCAGGCTAAGGAGATACACTAGAGAAGCAGAGGCCAAGAAGATGAATGCCCTGTTCTCCAAAGAACTGTCCAAGGCGTATTCCCAACTGCAGTGCAACAACCCAGTGACAGCAGAGCCACCAACCGCAGAAACTGAAGAGTACTGGAAGAACATATGGGAGAAAGAGAAGACACACTTCTCCCCACTGCTGTTCTGCACTGGCTTGAACCCCCTCAGACTGATGGGGTGAAACTACCAGAGGGCAACATAGCCGACATTCAGACCAGCTACAAGTACCTTGGCATCCCACAGTCACATGGGAACCACAATGAGGAGGCAAGGAAGACAGCACCATCCAAGTACCACCTGTCATGAGCACTGATGGTGAGCAGGCGGGGGCCCCTATCCAGGGGGGAAAACGCATGCGTAGTAGTGAGGAGTTGAGCAGCCATTCAAAGAACAGACCCGCCTTGACTTTTGGGGTTTATCTGTCTGGGTTTTCCCACGCTTCTTCAGTTTGTTAGGATTGATGACCTAACAGGCAGGAACCACGCTGAGACGAGGAATAAGTCTCTAGTGTTTTATTACTGCTACATTAGACAGAAAATCCTAACAAACTGAAGAAGCGTGGGAAAACCCAGACAGATAAACCCCAAAAGTCAAGGCGGGTCTGTTCTGTGTCTCTTTGAATGGCTGTTCAACTCCTCACTACTACGCATGCGTTTTCCCCCCTGGATAGGGGCCCCCTCCTGCTCACCATCAGTACTCATGACACCACCAAAGGATAAGACAGGTCCTGAAGACCCAGCTCAGTGGGAAGAACAAGATCCACGCCATCAACATGTATGCCCTGCCAGTCATCAGATACACTGCCGGTATAGTGAGCTGGCCAAAGGAGGACATGTAGGCTGCTGATGTGAAGACTCAGAAGCTCCTCACAATGTATGGAGGCTTCCACCCCAAGTCCAACACCCAGAGACTGTATACCAGGCGGAAAGAGAGAGGGCAGCGTCTGGTGAGCATCCAAGCCACTGTCCTGGATGAGACCCAGAGCATCCAGGAGTACATCAGCAAGATGGCCCCTAAAGATTAACTGCTGAGAGAATGCCTGTGGCAGCAGCAGACATGGAAGCAAGATCAAGCAGAGGAAGTGCCATGGCAAGGCAAGACCTTGCAGGGGATGTACCATCGACAGACAGCTGCGGTGGCTGACTTTGGGAAATCCTACCAGTGGCTGGAAAGGGCTGGACTAAAAGACAGCACCGAGGCACTGATCATAGCAGCACAAGAACAGGCACCAAGCACCAGATCCACAGAAGCAGCGGTCTACCACACTAGACAGGACCCGAGGTGCAGACTGTGCAGAGGCGCCTCAGAGACAGTCCAACACATAGCTGCAGGGTGTAAGATGCAGGCAGGGACAGCATACACTGAACGGCACAACCAAGTAGCTGGCATTGTGTACAGGAACATCTGCACAGCGTATGGGCCAGACCCTCCCAAGTCCAGATGGGAGATTCCACAGAAGGTTGTGGAGGGCTAAGATCCTGTGGGACTTCGAGATCCAGACAGACAGGCAGGTACTGGCCAATCAACCAGACATCGTTGTAATAGACAAGGACCAGAAGACAGCAGTGGTGATAGATAATACAGTGGTGCCAAGTGACAGCAACTTCAGGAAGAAGGAGTATGAGAAGCTGGAGAAGTACCAGGGCCTGAAGGAGGAACTAGAGAGGATGTGGAAAGTGAAGGCCAAAGTGGTCCCAGTGGTGGTAGGAGCCCTCGGGGCCGTGACTCCGAAGCTGGGGGAGTGGCTCCAGCAGATCCCAGGAACAACATCAGAGCTCTCTGTCCAGAAGAGTGCAGGGCTAGGAACAGCTGAGATCTTGCAGAGAACCCTCAAACTCTCAGACCTCTGGTAGAGGACCCAAGGTTGAGGAAGACACATATCACCCATAGAGGTGAGAAGAGAATTTATTTTTTTACAATTGCTCATCCATGGAAGTCAAATAATCAGGAAAATGGCTATTCTAAATTCCAAAGCAAACAACAACAACAACAAACTGCTTATGACCTGCTTTTATGGCAGTCTCTCATGAGCAGGCAGGAGTCTCTATAGTTATAAGTTCAGCTTATAGCCTCACTTCCTAAATGCACAGAGAGAATTCTCATCTCTACCTGTACATATGAGGTCTTTACAGATGTTCTAATGGATGCAGGTCACTCAGGGCCCAATCCATCATAATATGTGTCTGTAAGCATGAAGAATATCTTGTGAGAGGTTGATCAGATTAGAGACACTCATCCACCTCAAGATGGTTGATGATGGAGATACCCTCCTTAGTTAGCCTGGCAGTGTATAAGGTGATAAGGTGGAATTAACAGCTCACTGTGAATCTTAGATACCCCATTAATCAGGGTGGGTTTCTTAACAGCATTGTTTATAGCTCCCATTTAAAATGTCCAAAGCATTTTGTGTACATTCATTCTTGCAATAATTTTGCAAGATGGATGGATATTCTTACTTCTTATTCTAAGTGGGAAAAAGGGGAGGGGGTGGATGAGAGTCTGAGAGAACAGCAAAAGTTTAATTTCAACTCTGCTGTTCCTGAAATGCAGCTAAAGGTCCTTATCACCATATTGCTAGTTGGGATGAATTATGCTTTGCTGAATGTACTGGATGGCCAAAAACTACTTACACTTTGCATCTTTCCCACATTTTTCAGCAGTAGTGGCTGAAAAAATTTTCAGCATTTTCTACTTTCTTTTTTACTTGATTTACCAAGATTAGGAATGAGAGAGAGGGAGAGAGAGAGTCTTTATTGTGCTGAATGACCAGTCCAAAGACAGAGATGTGTGGGCATGCACATGAATGCACGAAGAGCCACCTTGAAGAATAACAAGGAAAGTCTTGGATATCCTGTTACCATTGCCTCTCCTGCTGTTTTTCTGGGCTAAGCTAATCATCACCCAAAGTGTATCAGCTCTACTATTCATTGATAGATTGATTGATCGATCGATCGTATGGCAGCACATCATACATATTACACATATATTATATTTTAAAAAATGGGAATATAAAAGGTATATAAAAATTTATAACTAGAAACAAACATTAAGATTACAAATATAGTCTTTTGCAGCATCGGTTGCCATCAGGGAATCAGCAAAGTTCCCGTCGTAGGCTCTAGTCTTACATTCTTGTATTATGTGTTTGACAGTTTGCCTGTCAGCCCCGCAGTCACACCTTGGAGATGGCATCTTACCCCATTTATATAGGGAATCTGCACACCTGCCATGATTAGTGCGCACTCTATTGATAGCTGGCCATATTCTGTGTGGCTGATCAAAAGCAGGAGGCTTCGTTGTAATACAGGGTAGGCTTTGACAATGATGGGAGCAGGTTTTTTGCCACGATTGCCTCCAAGAATCAAGGAGATGAAATTTTTTTATAGCCAATTCCCTGGCAGTATCCATAGGTGGATGCCTGGATCGCAATCTGTTTATTCCTAACTCCGCTATATCACTATGTATGGGGAGCTTTCAGCTCTACTGAAACAGATAACAGATTTCTGGGATGATGGGGCCATGTACAGTATGAGTTCTCCTCTCCACCTGCATTCTACTGCTTCTAGAAATTGAGAAGTTCCCATTTTCAGGAAGAGGAAATAATAAGTCTGCATATGGCATTGCATCCCCCATAGATTTAACAGCAGGTTTGGAACAGGCAGGAACAAAGAGTTAAAAATCCTACTGTTTAAGGATTGGCAATGTTCCAGTAGATACTGTCAATGTCAGGGTAAGGTTGAAAGGTGAGGCTTGTCTAAATTTGAAAATACTCCACCGAAGTATGGTTGAAGTGAAGGCTAGACAATCTCAGCTCTCAGTTTTAACTGCAAGGGCTATTATAATAGAACATTATTTCTTTCCATGTGTGGCTATTTTTCACACACTTCTCAGTTTTAAAAAATCTCAGTGTCCCTTTCCCATTTTGTCTTTGAGCAAGCGGGCTGCAAAATAGATTAAGTTGCTTTCTAAATACAGAGAAATTAACCCAATATTGTTTAATATTACTTATGTTAATTATACATAGATGTTGGTTTCAAAACATTAAAAAATAAAGCTGTTGCCATTGTTTTTAAAAATGTAGTGTTAAAATATTATCATACAAATGGTGAAAATCCCAGCTAGATTAACAGCTCTGATGGCAGTTAATGTGTTTCTAAAACTTCTGAGGAGCTGTTACAACCCATTACGGCTGAAATATTGGTGTATGAAAAATTAATAAAGCCAGCAGAAAATGGAATTTGGCATCTGTGCTAGCTATTTACATAGAAAGAATCACCCAGAATTAATTATGCCCTCTGTTACATTCTAATGAGTTTTTCATTAAAATGTACACTATTATGGAAACTAAACAAGGATTATTCAAACAAAAATGCCAACAGATGTTTTTTTTTTTAAAAAAAAAAAGAGGGAGAGAGATTAAAATTAGTTAATTGGTTATACATTTATATCTAGTGCAGGGTTAATCGAACCCTATTTATCATACAGTTTATGTATATTTTGCAAAGAAAACAATATATGCACAACTATGTACGAGTGCTCAGCCAACATTTCTCCTGCATTTCCCCCACTCACCCCCCCCCCTTGGGCTGCTTCTTCAATTTAATGGAAAAAGGAATGATTATGCTTCCTTCTTCTTTTTTTAAAGGAAAAGACCATCTTGCAGAAATAGTTGGAGGGATGGGTGTTCTTGCATTTCACCTTCATTTTGAGATGTCTGAGAACTGAGACTTTAGCCTTTCCCTGGGAAGTTATCTCTGTGGCAGCCTACAACGTCCCTCACCTCCTACTCTCCAGAAATGTCCCACCAGGAAGGCACTCCCCTTACATCCCTTCTGTTGGGATCAGAAAGTTTGGGAAGCCGGGGTCTCTGGAGAACAATGGAGAGACAACAATAATTGCGGGGCACTCTCTCCCATTCTGGGAGGCAGAAATGTAAGTGCAAGCCATCCAAAGTAGAATTTTGACATTTTCGAACAGTCTAAGCATGAGCTGGAAAAGAAAAGAGAAGCCACTACTGCAGAGGAAGAAAACATTTGGCAAATCAGACTTACAAATTTTGATGAAATATTCCTCTGGTTGCAGTGTGTTTCAGTGTCTCTGTGCACACAGCTTTCTCTTGCGTGATGCTCTCTCTTCTAACCATTTAGTGCCAAATCCCTTTTCCCTTCCTAGATGGCAATCCCCCACTCTTGTTTCTTGGACCCTGTTCTCCCCCTTTCTTTCACTGTTAAGCTTTTCAGTTTCAGGAAGTAAAGAATAAATCAACAATATATTTCAGACAATGTATTATTGGTGGTACAGTAATAATGAAAATAAGATATAGATAGTCCTTGACTTATGACCACAGTTGGGACCAGAACTTCCATCACTAAGCAGTGCAGTCGTCAAGTGAGTCATGCCCAATTTTTTGACCTTTTTGCCACAGTCGTTTAGTGAATCCCCTGATTTTGCTTGTTGGGAGCTGGCTGGGAAGGTCACAAATGGCAATCACATGACCCTGGGATGCTGCAATTGTCATAAATACATGCCAGTTGTCAAGTCTGAATTTTGATCACATGACTGTGGGGACACTGCAACAGTCATAAATGTGAGGACCAGTCATAAGTCACTTTTTTCACCACCCTCATAATTTCGAACGGTCACTAAATGAACAGCCTTAAGTTGAGGACTACCTACTATTTCTTCTGCTTCCTGGAGTGCTTATGGAAAATGATGTATTGTTGGTACATGATGCCATAGAAATTACCTAGAATGTATAAATGTACTTCAAATGTATGTTGGAAATGTGAACAACATGAAGGGACATTTTATCATGCTTGGTGGACATGTAAAAAAGCTTTAAAAAATTGGATTCAAATACATACTTCGATAAAGAGGATTTTAAATATTAATATTCAATTGAAACCAGAACTTTTCCTTTTGGGATTAATGGATAAGCAGTTAGAAAAAAGCCACAGAAGATTATTTCAATATATGATTACTGCGGTGAGATTGTTATATGCACAGAGATGGAAAGATTCGACACTACCCACCATGGAGGAAAGGCTGGTGAAGCTGACAGATCTTGCTGAGATGGATAAACTAACTTCTTTCATTAAAGAAAAGACACTATTGTTTATTGGTGACTGGAAACCTCTTATGGACTTTTTGCATAAAAATGAAAAAAAATGAACTTGTGATTTATGGCTTTGATGATTAGACGGAACAGATTATAGAAAGAAGTGTCTTATGATATAACTTTAGAGAAAGAGGTTAAAGTATAATTGTACTTATAACTGCTGTGAAGAACATCAGAAGCCACTTCGTTGTGTCTTTTTTCTTCCTTTCCTATTTTTCTTCAACTTCTTTTCCCTTTTCCTGCCCTTTTCCTTTCTCTTTGCTTGCTTGCTTTTTTCTTTTTTCTCCCTTACTTTACATTAGTTTGTATTAGTTTTTATCTTCTTGTTTAAAGGTTTCATTGAAAATCATGTTTTAAAAAAAGGAAGAGGGAACGTTTATGGAAAGGTGGAAACATTTTTTTTTAGGGAATCACGAAGTGTTCTTAATGCATCTGTTCTAGGTTGGAAATACGGCCTGCTTATTAAGACCTTCACAACCTCACAGGACACTTGGGGGAAGCAAGCAGCAAGGCCGACGATGCACGCCGCATGATGTTCTTCCTGTTTGTCCCAAGAATAACTTGGCAGGCTCTTCATTTTGGTACTCCAGCTACAGCCCATTTTGAACGAAGGAGTTCAAAATGCAAACCAATCACTTCTTAAAGAGCGTGAGTTGCTTTTCCTTCTCTCTTTCAATTCCCAAGGTCCTTCAGCTAAACCTGCCCCAACGGAACTCTTGAGTAATTTGTGTTAAAGTATTAATCTGCTAAGGGAATAGGGAACACCATGCTATTGAGGGAATAGGGGAAACTGTGCCACGATAATGCATGTACAACAGTGTACTACATGTATTAATCATATTACCAACAACTGTGCAATTACTGTTCGGAGTCAAGAGCATCTCTCAGGGGGAAAGGGGGAAATGATAAGGGTGGCCATGCTGCCAAAAAAAATCTCAGTAGCTTGGAAGGGCAAATGTTGCAATTGAAGAAAAAATTAATGGGAATTGCCAAGCATGTCCTTATTGCCTTTATGAATGCTGGCAACAGCCTCATAATATTACCACAGATCTATGCCCTGTTCCATCCCAGCAAGAGAGTTACCTAATTACACATCTCTGGCCTGTAGGATCCTACTCAGTTTATGAAGATCACAGTGTCTTGATAAAAACTGCAGCACGGTGGATAGAAAAATCAATTCTTTCAAGCCAGGATGTTATCACCTTTGTCCAGAACCCTCCTAGTCCTGAAAATCTCAGGGGCACATTTCTGCATCTCTCTCCCATCCAGGAAAATTGGCACAAAAGGAAAGCATCTGGCTATCTACACTAGGATTGTGTAATTGTCTGGTAATGAACGAAACAAAGAAGTCCCATGCATTAGAAAAGAAATCATATAATGGCAATTATGCATTCAGTTTTTTCTGCTCATTAGTTCAACTGGATTAAGCCTACAAGGGAAGGAACATCACCTTTAGTTCAGTCTGTTCCCGGCAGAGCCAGGTATCAGTTCTCATTCAATCAAGATAGCATTTAAAAATGCACGTGGAATGTGCCAAAAACAATGAGAAAATCCAATCTAATTCAACACTGAAAATCAGAGGAAAGATGCATTGTTCCTGAACAGGATGAAGCTTCTGAATACATTCAGCTAAAAGAGAGAACAGAGGATGTCAACCCAAACAGGCAGGTATTGGGGGAAGGAAGATGGTTTACCCAGGGAAGTTGAGAGCAGCTTCAAGTTCCCAGTAGAATAGGTGCCCCATTGTATTTTCCCAAATCCTGGAATAGACCTCCAGTAGTTTTGAATTGTCACTTCCTACCAATTAAAGTCCAAAATGGAGTTGTTTCAAGTTTCAAGCTTCAAGTTGTCAAGTCATAACTATATCTTACATTTGCATTGCATTAGGGGACCTTTCCCCACCCCACGTCTCTCTATTGATCTTGTCCTATGGAGTAATTTAACTCCATTCTAATTTTCTTCCACAAGCAGGCTGACTCTCCATCCAAGGAAGTGAGTTATGTATATTCAAGTCGTCTTATGAATCTTATGCATCTTATGAATCTTGTTAAGGTTTACTGCCTTATAGCCTGTGCTGATGGAATATTTAATCAAAGAAATGAGTTGGCAGATATGATGTACAATGTGGTTATGCCTTGTGGTGTGTGTCTTCACTGCCAATTGAGAAATGGGTGAATTTGCCATTCATCAGTGCCATGCTGAAAGCTTTGTATAACCTTCTCCTCTCTCTCTCTCCTTAAAAACTTATTTATCAAGATTAAAGATATTTTAAATCAACAGTTTCTCTACAGATACATCATCTTTATTTCCAAAGTGGCTAAATCTTTCATCATTTAGCAGCTGAAAAAGAGTCTCTCATCCCAACCACAAAGTAATTTGAATTTTCCATGAAACACAAAAGAAAAAAGTAAAAGGATAATGTTGAAAGTCCAAAACACAACCATCAGTGTTTCCTTCCCTTTTATTAACATTGCCATTTAGTGTTGGGCTGCTCATCATTGGGGTTTGATCTTGAGACCTGTCGTAATCAAGTCAGCCATGTAGCAAATTTAAAAAAAGGAAAGAATGAAAATGATTTATGATGATCATAGACCAACACAAAATTTAAAAACAAACAAACCTGTCCTGTCTCCTCCTCCTCCCATTTCTCTTTCTACCCCTTTTTTAAAAACTATCTCTTTAGCCCCAGTTTTGCATAGGGCAACTGCTAGGAAGTTAGGAACATTTTTAAGCATCGTTCTTCTTTGCCTAAATATGTTTCCAGCAGAAGCTTTCATGGAGGTGGAAGTCCAAAAAGTCAAAATGGAAGTCACAAGCAAAGCATTGTTCCTTTTCTTTATGTTTTGAGCATGACTCCTGGTCCCCAAAATCTCTATTCAACCTGAAGGTATCTGTATGTTCCTAATTCAAGACTGGATATGGCTGTATTGCTCTGATGTTTATGGTCTGATAACTTGCTTAGTTAATAACCCCTTTATTAGCCAAAGACGAGGGAAAGTTTAAAGCAAAATTGATTATTTGGGTTTCTCTCCCCAGATATTAATTAATACTTGTATGAATTATACTAATAAGATTTTGGAACAATGATGACTGGATGTTACCAGACTGCAAACTGACTTTCATTTATAATCCCCATTTAGCCAGATTAGTACTCAGACATTTATTTTCTAATGAGTTATGTTTGAATTACCTAAGTAAACTTACAGTATACAAGTACAAAATTTTCTTATTAGCTGAATTTGTGTCCTTACTTACAGACATTAATTTTGACTCATAAATAAATCTATCTAGTTTCTTACTATAAGGGACCATCTCAGTGAAGATATTTAGATTTGATTTTGATAATCACTCAGGAAATGTATTCCACGCTTCAAAATTATGACAGTTCCAGGAAGCTGCTAAACTCTGTGATCTTCTGTGCCAGCACCAGTAGCTAATAACCAGTGGGCTTCATTGCTACAAACCATGATTGCCCCACACCTGGATGGCTTTCAAAGACCAATGGATAGATTCGTGGAAGTCAAGTCTATAGAGTGCTATTAGTCATGATGATACAAAGTTATTTCCAGGTTAGAGCAGATGTCTCCATATACCATTGGGAGGGGAACAGTGGTGGAGAGGACCAGGTCTCTGTCTGCTGCTTTCAAGCTTGGCAACCATGAGAAACAAATGGTAAACTAAGATGAGCTTGGTCTGATCCAGTGGGGGTCTTCTTACACTCTTATTTAAAAGGGATTGGATAAATTCATGGAAGAACATGTCTGTAAAAAGCTATTACTCATGAAGATTCTGTATTCTCTAAGTTAAAGCAGATGACTTCGAATAACAACAACTAAAGAGGCAGGTATATATCTTTCAGCTGCATGTGAACACCCAAGAGACATCTCATTCATCCTGTGAGAAACAAAATGCTGCACGAAGATGGACCATGCCCTGATCCCGTAAGCTATCTTAGGGTCTCATGTAATCATGTGGAAGAAGCCCTGGAAATGGTTACATGACCCTGGATTATGGCAACAGCCAGAAGGTGTCTAATGTAGCCTGATCACTGGCTTTGAACATTGACAGGAGTAATAGAGTTACATCTGAGTGGAAAAACTGGATTATAAACCCATCTGCACAACCAGGGATGTGCTAAGCAGGAGGAACGTGGAGCAAAGAATAACCTTCTTCAAATGACCTCAGATATATTTGCCACAAGCTTCAAAAACCTCTGAAAATGGAAACATGAATGAATACAGACCCAAAACTAAGAGGAGGCGTAGTTCTAAATAGTTATCTGCAATACTGTAAGTAAATACTAGCCATTAGAACACGTTCACCAGGTAACTCTATCTTCTAAGAGTAAGGTAAGATAATTCATGCCCCATATTAATACCATTCTAATGGTGATAAAGATTCTCATTAGTAAGGCCAAATCCTTCACCCCAGGGCTGGTAATAAAATAGCTCTGGGGGAACTCCATAAGACTGCATGCCAAAAATCAATAACATGCCATTTTATAATTAAGAGACAAAATAAATGCTAAAGGAAAGTCCAGTAAATTAAGAAAAGTACTTTCCAGAGAGATGGAAAATATTGATTGCAATGTACAAAATATGTGAGCTCCCCCTAGCCTACTCTTTGAAGGCAATTAGAATTTGGACAGTTAATTCTATATAAGCTTGAGGAAAAAAAATCAATGATTATGCTATGGACATATTATGATATTTGTCATTAACAGCAAGTAATTTGTTATCAAGCAACCAGTGTCTCTGATTAATCAATTAGGGAAGGTTCTGGCTGGGTTGCTTCTATATTAAAGCTGATTACAGCAACTATCACATTCCCATAAACAAAGCCAGGGGTAAAATGTCCCCTTTTCGGGAAAGATGGGCAGTGATAGAAATTTAAATATAAATAAATAATAAATAAATAAAATTAGAAATTGCTCAATGCTTCCTTTAATTCTAAATGGAAGAACCACACATTCATGCATACTGGACGGGGGAATGACAGAATGTGTGCAATGTCGTTGTCATGCAATGCTGTGACTTATATACTTGCATCAGATGTTGGGACACATCACCAGACAGGTGTTGTCATTTTGGCATCCTTGTGGTTTGCTGCGGACACAGCTGAACCTGTGCTGCACAACTGATAATTTTTACTGTCCTAATAGTGCTGCAGTTTAATACAATAAAGAGCAGGCAAGGTGGAGCCTCCAGCAGTGCACTGTGGAGGGATGGATTTGCAGTTAGGGAACCTTGGTACAGGAGTAGATGCATTTCTCTAGATACGTAACATGGGAAAACAGGAACTAAAAATAACTCCCATCCATCCAAATATGAAAATTGACCGCATTTGAAGATGATACTTCAACTCTTTTGACTGGACATCAGCCATTGCAATTCAAGGAAACAGGGTAGTTTACAGCACACAGGACACAGATCAGACCGTTCCCTGCCCTTTAGCATCCGCTACCTGAAGCATACTCCTTATCTCACCTAATGGTAAGATTGCCTAGTAGTGCTGGTGAGCTCTGCCATCACAAATGCAATTCAATAGGGACATATACTTTGACATGTCTGTCCTACTCAAGTGTTCCACCTTCTTCAAAAACAGTAGCTTTGCAACCCTAGAAATATACCTCTTTAAGATTATCAACAGCATCCCCACATCTCTTCGAAAACACATTGTCATCCCCCTTAACTTGGATTGCATGATACTGTGCATGCCCAGAAAGCATACAACTTCTTTCAGGAACCACCAGTAGATGCTGTATGCACTTTGAAGAATCTTTTTGCTTTAGATCCAACCCACTACACCGTGCCTACATATAATTCTAAAATGTCAATAAACCCCCAATAAATGTACAACGTACCCATAATGTTAATGCTAGCATTAAGAAAACTGTGCAACCCCTGCATTAGAGTAAGGTCTCTATGCAAATAGTAATCGATTTGGGAAGAGAGGGAGAGAGAGGGAGAGAAAATCTTAAATTGGCACCCAGAAGAATGTAATGCTGCTTTAAGGTGGTGTGCCTCTTCAGAGGAATCATTTTCACACATTTGGAGAAGAGCCTTCAACAGGTCTGAGTCCATGTGTAAAGCATTAGCAAACTTTGGGGAGTGGGAAATGATGTGATACACAGATGCCTTTTGGGATGGCAGCCTTTTATTGCTAGTAACACATTATTTTGCACGTTGCCATTAAATCAATTATTTCAACAAAAGAGAATTAAAGGTTAGTAGGATCTAGGAGAGTGTTTCTCAACCTTGGCAACTCTAAGACATGTGGACTTCAACTCCCAGAATTCCCCAGAATTCCCCCTGCTGGCTGGGGAATTCTGGGGGTTGAACTCCACACATCTTAAAGTTGCCAAGATTGAGAAACACTACCTAGGAAATTGCACTTTTCGCTCTTAATAAATGTAATTGAATTGAGTCCTAGAGAGCTTTTGGCTTCTATCAATCAAAGAAACAGGCTGATTTGATAGAAAGCAACAAAACGCACCATTTGGATAATCCTGTCCCCTACCACCACCTCAAAATTCATAATACATATGCTTACCTGCATAGAATTCTGGACTATAGACTGCACCAACAACTGGATTTAATTTCCAACCTGTAGTAAAGACAGGAAACCAAACACGGTAAATTTGAGATTACGGCATGACATTCTAATTACTGTCAGTTGGAACTGTACAATTTTTATTTTATATCTTTTAAAGAATTGTATGAAATAACTTTGTTTTCACTTGATGAACAGAGACAAACTTCTTCCTGGTTTTAAATTGCAAGGGCTTAAAAGGACTTTACTCTCACAACACACTAAATCCTAAACCTGGATTAACAAAACACCACTGGTGTGCTTATGTAACATGCTCTACCCTAATAAATAATTTCATGGCTTAGCATAATGGCTAATTCCTGGGTTCATATATAAATGAACCTGACTTCTCGAACATCTTTTCCATAAAAAGAAGTCTACTTATCACCTTTTGTTAGGTTTCAGACAAAAGGTTATGAACTTTCCACTTCCCCAAGTTTTTAATGGAAGATAAAAGCAGAACTTATCTTTTACACTGACGATGTACCTATTATTTTACTGCAGGCATTTTAGGGCACAATGTGAACTTTATTTTGTTGTAAAATAAATTAAAAGAAAGCTAAGCAGGGTTGGACCAGATGAAAGACTTGGATGAAAGACTGCCAGGACTGGAAGCCAGACTGGGAAACTCATGTGTGTGTGCGTGTGTGTGTGTGCGTGTGTGTGTTAAGGGGTAAGCAATGGCAAACCACTTCCACATTGTTGCCAAGAAAGTAAATCTTGGACGTGTCCATTGGCCATCTGAGGTCGAGATTTCCTTTAGCAAATAAACAAATATGGTGTTTTGTTTTGTTTAGTTTTGTCTTGTTTTTAGGAATTACAAAGCTGCTGTCATACTGAAATAGGGTAGTCAATCTTTCAGTGGCCAGGGCCACAATTAATATTTAGGTAGACCATAATCCTGAGAGGTAGATACATACCATGTAAGTTGATAAGACCAGCATCTTCATTTTTAACCCACTTGGAGGTAGAGGCCATTATTTCATAAACAAAGCTAAGCTGATCTTATTGCTAGGCTTACTGTTGAGCCACACAGCCATTTGTGTGTGTTTCCTGCCTTGCAATACCAGAAAACTGCTGCTGAGCTTTACAAAAATGGTCAGAAGAGACTCCCGAGGAACACAAAAACTGGGTCGGGGTGCACGCCTTTTCTAAATGATGCATAAAACTTGATGAATCCATTTTATTTACACCATTCTTTTTTGCCTACTTTAGACTGTGCAATAACCATACAAGTAAGTTTTAGAACAATGTCAGAAAGCAAACTGCAGCCTAAGAGGAAAAGGGCAGGGAGGGGGGAGGAAAGGGAGAAGGAAAGCAAGATTTATTTTCATCCTTCCGCAAATCTTCCAAGCTGATCTAAGCCTAATACTTAACCAACAAAAGCCTTTAATTAATTTAATTTTCTATAATATCTTTATTCTTCTACTTCTGAACAGATAAGCAATTTTGGCTGGTTTTTCACATCTGTCAGACTTTCCTGTCAAGGAGGCTGAAAGATAACCTCAGACATTTTAAGTTATCCTAATGGTACCTCAATTTGTCTTAGGAAGGGGGGGGGGAATGGTGCTCTGGAAGATGCAGATCGATGATCTCAGCTGAAACTTGCTCTCATATTTCATCTCCTTCTCCCACCCAATTTGATGGCTGTATCATCTAACTTGGTGAAGCTCACTCTGGAAAGACTTCATTTATCATGAAAATAACAGCAATTAAACTTTACTTTGTCTTGCCAATGAAGTCTTTGCTGGCCCATAACTGTGTGGGTTAATCAAGTGTGAGGCGAAGTTTGACATATACGAGTGAGGAACTGCCAGGGAACCAAGTCTTCACCATTAGAGCAGGTAAATTCACTACTGTGGGTGCAATTCTGTGAATTTGTCTTGCTGTCACAATACTGATCACAGGTAGAAACTTTTGGAAGAGAGAGGATCAGGGAGGAAAAAAAAAGTCTCTTATGCAGATAGATAGACTGAGTACCTGGACAAGGAAGAGACATAATTTAGCATGATTGGCATGCAAAACTGTATAGATCCCATCTGCACTACTGCAAGCTAAAAATGAGTTACATAGTACAAATAGTATAAGATCCTTGCCAGCAACAACGGAGAGTGACTGTTAAGGGGGAAGGCTATTTGGGTGGTGGCTTGACCCTGGCCGATGATCACTGATCAGTATCACTGTAAGTATCATTGTATTAGGACCCCAGATTGAGTAGAAAGCTGGACTTCCGTTCAGGTCAATGGGATCACAGTTCAGATCACTTCACTCAGCAAAAGAGGGTCAGAATGAGCAAGGAATGCACCAAATTTCAATTCAATTCAAGGTGCATATAGGGCATATAAAGCCCTATATGGAATGGGGCCAGGCTACTGGAGGGACTGCCTCTCCCCAGTCACATCTACCTATCCCATCAGGCCCAGCAAGAAGGGCATGTTGTGGGTCCCTTCCATGAAGGAATGTCATCTGATGGGACCCAGGAGGAGACCCTTTTCTGCTCCAGCACCCACCCTCTGGAACATCCCCCTGAGTCAGATTGATAGAAATACAACAAGGTTGGGGCCAAAAAAATTTGCAAACAGTAAGACAGGTTTGGAAAAAATGGGTACACAAATACATGCAAATCATGGACAAAATCCTTAATTAAATTCTGAATTAATAGATTCTCAAATCTGATGACCCAAACTTGCTGTATCTGCAAAACTGAGAAAATGGGAAAAAACAACATTGAGAGATTCCTAATGCCTGTATGTGAAAAGATGGTACTTTTAACTCATAGAATGGTTGATAACAAAACCAGTGTTAATAAGAATGAGATAACAGTTCTTGTCAAAGAATGTATGTCAATACATTCAAATACAGACACCAAGCCAATGCTACTTAGGGATAATACATTGTTGACTAAACAAAATAAGATGTATTGACCTGATCAAGTGTTTTTGTCTGTGTGCCCCTTGTTGCTGTTGTAGATGATGACGACGACGACAACTGTTATCTCAGTAATGGCATTTGGGGGCAAAGGTTTGGGAAGAAAGAATTGGTCTTCATTTGAATTGTTTGGATTAACAATATTTAGATCAAGGTGGTCCAGGGAGGAAAAATGTCTTCGCCAAGAAAAAGCAGACAACATTTCAAAGCAGACTTTCTCCATGATCTACTGTAACTAGCTTAGTAATGATATCTCAAACTTAGCTCATATTTTGTTTTTCATTTTGCCATGATGGGGAGAGATAAACATGACAGAATCATTAAAAAATAAAGCTGCCCACTTTTCTTTGCCCCACTATCGATGATGGAAGGAAACTATCTCACTAATGAGCTGCACAATGGGTGGAGGGTGAAAATAAATATTTTACAGCCGATTCTGCCTTGATCAAGCTGGGTAAAATTTCCTCCTTTTTTCTGAAGCAGCGTCAGAGAAATAAGATATTTCTTTAGAAAGCTACAGGATAATGGAAACAGGCCGAATGGAAGGCTTTGATATGCCCAATTCCAAGGTTTTCAAAAGAATTGTTCAAAAGCTGAGATTGACACCCCAGGGAGACCAAAAAACAAGAGGAGAGAGAGAAGGAAGCACAGAAAAGTTTCTGTTGCACTTAGAAAGTACAACAATGAATTAATCTGCAACAACTTTTAATAATTATTACACTAACAGCACAAGGACGCTGGTTAGAGCAGGGTTTCTCAGCCATGGCAACTTTAAGTGGAATGGACTTCAACTCCCAGAATTCCCCAGCCAGCATGCTTAAAGTTGCCAAGGTTGAGAAACACTGAGTTTGAGTGTTTGGCTATGAGTGAGAAGGGACGGTTCAGCTTCCCACTTGATCACAGCACTGTAACTGGCTTTTAGTTCAACCCACTTCACAGGATTGTTGTGAAGAACAGGGGAGAAAGGAATACAGAGGAGGAAGAAGAAAATAGGGGAACTGCTGTATATTTGTATAAAGGCAAAACGGAAATACTTTGGCCACATAATGAGAAGACAGGACACCCTGGAGAAGATGCTGATGCTGGGGAGAGTGGAGGGCAAAAGGAAGAGGGGCCGACCAAGGGCAAGGTGGATGGATGATATCCTAGAGGTGACGGACTCATCCCTGGGGCAGCTGGGGGTGTTGACGACCGACAGGAAGCTCTGGCGTGGGCTGGTCCATGAAGTCACGAAGAGTCGGAAGCGACTGAGCGAATAAACAACAAAAACTGTATATCGACCAGTTCTATGAGTTTTTAACAGTTAAAGGGACCTGTACAAGATACCCATTGCTTCCCTGCATTATACGCAACATGAAAAAGAAATGGAAAAGAATCTTTCTCTATTCCTGTAAGACAATAAATAGCTATCCAGAACCAATGATTTAAACTACAGGGGAATAGATGCAGGACAGATATTACATACTAGGAGGACGTTTTTGATGATCAGAGCTATCGACTAGTGGAAGAGGTTGCCTCTTGAAGTTACTGTATAGGTTCCTCTTCACTGGGGGGTCTTGAAACAAATGCTGGATTGCCATCTGTCCAGGATGACTGAAGAGATCTTGCCCTGATAGAATATTAAGATTCAATCTCCTGAATCAAGGAATGTTTTGTAGAATAAATCCTAGCCAGATTAGTTTAAATTAGAGGTCGCCTGACATCATGGGGTGTGGTATCATCAGTATGGCAGGGTCCAGGAAGAGGGCCTTCTCTGCCATGGCCCCCGCCCTGTGGAACACATTACCGCCAGAGGTGAGGCAGGGCCCCACTCTCCCGGCCTTCTGAACGGGAGTGAAAACCTGGCTTTGCCACCTCACTTGGGGTGGGAGGGGGGATAGTCAACCATGGGGGTGGCTGCCATTGTGATGTGGCCATGAGGAATTTATATTTTGTATAATTTTAAATATTTTCTATATCTTATATTTACGTTTTTATGAGGTATTTGTTTTTTATGATTTTAATCTCTTGTTATTTTAATTGAATTGTAAACTGCCCAGAGTTGCTTGCGAAATGTGCGGTACAGAAATGTGAGAGAGAAATGAATGAATGAATGAATACCCAGCTGTACATCTCCACCCCTTGTCAGGCAGGTGATACTGTTGCAGCACTGACCGAGTGCCTGGAGGCAGTAAGGGTCTGGACAGCGAGAAACTGGCTTCAGCTCAACCCTGGCAAGATGGAGTGTCTCTGGGTCTTTGCCCCCCACCCATGGCCCAGGTGATATGTCACCTTTGACTCTGGATGGGGTGGCACTTCCCCAGACTAAGCTGGTGTGCAGTTGGGGGTTTTCCTAGACTCACAGATCCTGCTCAGGAGGAGGTGGCAGCTGGGACGGGGGGGGGGGGGGCTTTGTACAGAGTTGTCTTGTGTGCCAATTGCACCTTTTCCTGGACCAGGAGGCCTTGCTCTCTTTCACTCATCCCTTGGTCACTTCCCGCTTGGATTACTGCAATGTGCTCTACATGGGCTGCCCCTTGAAGACCACGTGGAAGCCACAACTAGTCCAGAACGTGGCAGCATGCGCAGTGATGGGTGCCCCTAGGTTCAGCCACATTACACCCTTGTTGTGCGAGCTGCACTGGCTCCCAGTTTCCTTCTGGGTACAATTCACAGTGCTGGTTATTACCCTAAAGCCCTATGTGGCATGGGACCAGGTTATGTCCTAACAGTCAGGAACCACGCTGAGACAAGGAATAGGTCTCTAGTGTTTTATTACTGCTACATTAGACAGAAAATCCTAACAAACTGAAGAAGCATGGGAAAAATCCAGACAGATAAACCCCAAAGTCAAGGCGGGTCTGATCTGTGTCTCTTTGAATGGCTGCTCAACTCCTCAGTACTATGCATGTGTTTTCCCCCCTAGATAGGGCCCCCCCCTCCAAGCTCCCATGGGAACTGGGCAATGATGGAAATTCTTCAAAGGAAAACTCCTCCAAGGACGAATCACTGCTGCTCTCCAGGTCTGATAACGCTTCTGGCCCAGGTGGCTGCTGCTGGAAAATAGCTAGATAATTAGAAGATTCTTCCCCCCTCCCCCTTGGGAAATGCAAGCCAGAGGTGGAGGGCTGCGGCTCCCCCTCCTCCTCTCTCTCTGGCCTCAGAGCCTCTGGCAGAGGTGGAGGTTGCCAACTTACGAACTCCTCTGCTTGGGATTCCTCTGCTTGCTAGGCCAAGTGAAGAATCTCTGGTAGAGTGCAAGGCTTGGGTTTGTGTGGGAAAAGCTGATGGAATTGTTGAACCAGTGCTGGTGCATGCACATCTCTGGCATTTTCCCATGTGCGCTCTTCCTCAGGGTACCCTTTCCAGTGTATTAAATATTGGATGCCCCTTCCCCTCCTCCTAGAGTCCAGAATTTCTTCGACTTTGTATTCCTCCTCCCCCTCCACAATTACTGGAGGTGGGGGGGGGCATTTGCCATCGTAAGATACTTGGGGGAGGGTCTTTGGCTATCAAGGCTCTGTGAAAGACTGGATCGATTTTCATGGATGCTGGCAGCTTTAAGCAATAAGCCACTGGATTTATCTGCTGTACCACAGTGAAAGTGCCCACAAACATAGAGTCCAACTTCTTGGAGGGCCTGGTAGAGGTCAAAAACTTGGTAGAGAGCCACACTCTGTCTCCTACTGCAATCGCTGGCCCCTCTTGTCTGTGAGCATCTGCAGCTCTCTTGTACGCACTCTTTGCCCTGTTCAGCTGCTCCTTTAACAACTCCTGTGTGGCTTGTTGCTCTTTAAGAAAATCAGCCGTGGCTGGAACAGCTCCCTGCTGGGAGGAGGTGGGCAACACCCGAGGGTTAACCCCGTAGAGTGCCTGGAAAGGAGACATCTTGGTAGAGGATTGCACAGAGTTGTTATAAGTAAATTCTGCCATGGGGAGCAGGGCTGGCCAATTGTCTTGGTGATAAGTGGTGTAACACCTGAGATACTGCTGTAACCATTGGTTAATTTTCTCAGCTTGCCCATTACTAGCCAGATGATGTGATGATGATAGGTGGATCTGGACCCCTAATGACTGGAAAGGGGCCCTCCAGAACTTGGAAGTGAACTGAGGGCCTCTGTCACTCACCAAGTGATTTATCATGCCTCTATACCTAAAAACATGGTCCATAAACAACTCTGCTGTGGCTTGTGCAGATGGGAGGCCCTTGCAAGGAATAAAATGCACCATTTTAGTGAAAAGGTCCACCACCACTAGTAAGGAAGTCAGCCTCTGGACCGGGGGTAAATCAGTGATGAAATCCATGGAGATTGTATCCCAAGGCCTACTGGGGGTGGGTAGGGGCTGCAAGAGTCCTGTGGGCTTCCCTGGGAGAGGCTTGGCTCATCTACAGGTGTGACAAGAAGCAATGTAACCCTTTATGTCTGCAGTCATCTTAGGCCACCAGTAGTCTCTCAGAGCTCTAGGGAGAGTTTTGAAAACACCTCTGTGGCCTGCCATTTGATGGTCATGGCAAAGTCTCAGTACTTCTTCCCTCAATGAGGGGGGAATGTATAATCACCCGCTATGCCAGAGGATTCCTGCCTCCACATTAAATGGGGAGGCAGTGTCTTCCGGGCTCCTCTGGAGGTCATCCATCCTGGCCCTGGCATATGGGTCCTGTTGATGCTGAGCTCTGACTCTTGTAAATAGATCCTCTGCTTGTCTGCCTGCTGCTAAAATCTCTGTCTGGTTCCCCCTCATAGACTGCTGAAAGTTGTGAGGTTGTAATATGGTAGCCTGCACGTTCTGGTGAGTAGCAGGGGTTGCCTGAATGGATCGAGACAGGGCATCTGCCAAACTGTTCTGTGCCCCGGGAACATAAGAAATAACAACATTGAAATGGGAGAAAAACTGGCTCCATCTGATTTGGCGTGGGGTGAGGGATCTGGTGTTTTGTAGAAGCTGTAAATTCTTGTGATTGGTGCAAACTTTCACAGGAAAGGTTGCACCTTCTAGCCAGTGCCTCCACTCTTGAAATGCTGCTTTAACTGCCAGCAACTCCTTGTTAAAAACATCATAGTTTCTCTGCTGGTGAGAGTGTGCAGGAGAAAAATGCACAAGGGAGCAATGTATTCTCTGTTTTGTTAGTATATTGCAATAAAACAGCCGCAATAGCAAAATCTGAAGCATCTGAATGCATTATGAATTGCTTTGTGGGATCAGGGTGCTTTAAAAGCGGCTGGGATGCAAAGAGCTGCTTAAATTCTTGGAAGGCTGCTTGCTCCCTCTCTGCCCAAATGAATTTTGATCCTTTCTTCAAAAGCTGTGTGAGGGGTTTAGCCCTGTCACTAAATTTATTTATGAATCTCCTGTAAAAATTGCAGAACCCTAGAAATTTTTGTACCTCTTTCACATTTCAGGGGGGTTGCCAAGAGAGAATTGCCTGGACCTTAGAAGGATCCATGGATATGCCTTCTGTTGATATTTTATAGCCCAGGAAATGTAATTCAGTTAAATTGAAGGCACACTTCTCTAGCTTGGCAAACAGCTTGTTCTCTCTCAGTCTTTGTAAGACATTACATACATGGGTTACATGAGTTGTAGCATCCTCAGAGAATATTAATATGTCATCTAGATAAATGACCAGATACTTATCTAGTAAATCAGAGAAAATTTGATTCATAAATCGGGAAAATATGGCTCCTGCATTAGACAAGCCAAAGGGCAAAACAAGGTACTCAAATTTACCAAACCTGGTATTGAAGGCAGTCTGATATTCATGCCCCTCTTTCATCCGGATCAGATTGTACGCATTCCTGAGGTCCAACCTAGTAAAAATGCATGCTTTCTGTAAGTGATCCAGCAGATCAGATATAAGGGGGAGTGGGTAATTTTCCTTGACCGTGACTTTATTGAGGGAACTGAAATCATGCACCACTCTCATGGGTGCCTCCTGGTTTGCCGGTGCCAACGGGTCAGGCTTCTTTGGTACAAAGAAGGTAGGACCAGGCGCTGGGGAAGTAGATGGTCAGATGAAATCCTTTTGGAGATTAGAATCCAAGTAATCCTTTAAGGTGGCTAGTTCCTTGGGTGACATGGGATATTGTTTCCTTGCTGGAATCTTGGCTCCTGGTATTAACTCAATGGTGCAATCACAGTCTCTATGGGGGGGGGGGGTAGTTCTGTGACCTCTTGTTCGCTGAAAACATCTGCAAAATCTGCATACTTGGCTGGCAACTGGACCCCCCCTGCTTCCATGACTGCGTTGGTTGCTGGAGAGAGAAGAGTGGCTTGAATCTTGTGGTGCTGGCATTCCTTAGCTAGGAAGGAGATTGCTCCCGTAGTCCAGTTCAAAAATGGGTTGTGGATCTTCAGCCAAGGTGTGCCCAGGACTATAGGCACATTAAGTGATGCAGTAACATAAAGTTGGATCCACTCAGTGTGGTCTCCCATTGTTAGTTGCACCAGTTCTGTGAACCTTCTAATCGGCCCTGCCTTGAGGGGCTGGCCATCAATGGTCTCAACTTCTATGGGACGTGGCAATTCCATGGTCAGGATGTTCAGGTCTTGTACAGTCTGTATATCAATAAAATTGGTGGAAGCTCCGGAATCCACAAGGGCCTCTAGCTTGACCTGGTGCTCTGGGTTTACGTGCATTGTGACTGGTAAGTAGTAAAAGGATTGCCTGGAATCCTCGGAATGAGTCCTTCTTAATTGATTGATGGTCTCCCTGATGAGCTCTGTGTAGGGAGACCGACGGAGTTTCCCTGGTTGGAAGTCGAGGTGGAGGTGGCTCTTGGTTCTGCTGCTTGCCCTGGGGCTCTTACAGAATTTGCTTGGCTTCTCGCTGGGCAAGCTCTCACCATGTGCCCCTGGACTCTCCAGTAGGAACAGAGGGCTCTCTCTCTCCTTCTCTGTCTCTCAGCCTCAGAAATAAGCCTCCTGCTCACCCCGATTTGCATTGGCTCCTCTGGTCCTGAGTAAAGAGATGCTGCGGAGAGAGCTGGAAATTCTGGAAGTGCTCTGAGCCCCCTGTTTCTCCATGGCTGCATCTGTCTGAGCTCTTCTAGCCTGGTGTCTATGACCACAGACAGTTGATATAAACCTTCTAGGGTAGCTTGCGTTCCCTGGCACACTAATTCAGTTTTAATTTCTTCATCCAGCCCCTGTTTGAATTGGTCTTTCAAGGCACTCTCATTCCAGTCCAGATCTCCTGCTAACAGGTTGAAATCAGCAATGCAAATTCCCACCCCCTTGTTGCTTTGCTTGAGCTTCTGAATTTCCCGGCTGGCAGTGACCTCTCTGATCAGGTCGTCAAAGTGTGCTCGGAATTCTGCCAGAAAATTCTGGTAGTCGTTGAGAATCGGGTCGTTGTTCTCCACCATGGGAATAGCCCATTTGGCTGCTGGTCCCTTTAGCAGACTTAGGATGAAGGTGACTCTGGTTCTGTCTGTGGGAAACTCTGCCGGTCTGCTGTCAAAAAACATTGTGCACTGTGTGAGAAAGGTTCTCAACTGTCCTGCTTCTCCTCCAAACTTCTCTGGTAGACTGCCCTGGGATCTCAAGACTACTGGCAGAGCTGCTGCTGCTGCTGCTGGCACCGGTTGTGGGTTAATCGGAGCTGGTTGTTGTAACTGCTGTAGCATGGCAGCTTGTAACGTGTTGATCTGGAGATCTACTTGTTGTTGATGTTGTTGTAATGCTGCTGCCAGTTGTTGGATGGCTTGCCGAATTTCCTGGTTTTCCAAAGACATTTTCCCAAATGTCTCTTCCTTTTTTTTTTTGTTCCTCCCTCTTTCAATGGGAGTAGTAGAGTTTGTTAGGATAGATGTCCTAACAGTCAGGAACCATGCTGAGACAAGGAATAGGTCTCTAGTATTTTATTACTGCTATGTTAGACAGAAAATCCTAACAAACTGAAGAAGCGTGGGAAAAGCCCAGACAGATAAACCCCAAAGTCAAGGTGGATCTGATCTGTGTCTCTTTGAATGGCTGCTTAACTCCTCAGTACTACGCATGCATTTTCCCCCCTGGATAGGGGCCCCCTCCTGCTCACCATCAGTGCTCATGACAGGTTACCTGTGGGACCACTTCTCCCTAAGGACATCTGCCCATCCTTCCAGATCAGATAGGGTGGGCACGCTTCTACCCCCTTCCCTTAAATGTTTGCAACTTATGGGGCCTAGGAAGCATGCCTTTTCCATGGCAGCCCCTGCCCTATGGAACACCCTTCCTCTTGAAGTTCAGCAAGACCCCACCCTTTTAACTTTCTGAAAAGCACTCAAGACCTGGCTTTTCCCCCAAGACCTGGGAGAGGGTGAGCTAAGTTTAGTTACAGTGCCAGGATTTTTTGGTTCAAATATTTTTTGGTTTTAATGTTTTTGGTTTTAATGTTTTTGATTTTAATATTTTTATTGTACATAGATGTGGTTTTATCTTTTGGTTGTGAGCCACCCAGAATTTGGTACAAGATGAGCAGCATATAAATGTTATAAATAGATAGATAGATAGATAGATAGATAGATAGATAGATAGATAGATAGATAGATAGATAGATAGGATCCGTATGGTATTTAGTACATGATGGGCAGCCATATAAATGTTATAAATAAATAAATAGGATCCGTATGGTAGGCCCTGACATATTATTATGTTACCATCATTTTTTGTTCTCAGTAAATCATTTTCTTCAAAAAATGCCCCCAAATCTGTCATACAGATATTATATTTCTTTGACTTATAGTTTATGTTTGCATTTTTACAGGCATACAGCATAGTTCATTTTTTTTCTAGAGACGCACCTCCAATATACTTTTTTCCTGTTATGCAGCTTTCCACAACACATGCATAATTTAAATGCAGCTAAGCAAAAATACTTTTTTGCACACTTTTCCCCAATATACACTGATTTTGTACAGAACTGTCTTGTTCAACATTAACCTTTTGGAATTTCTCCTCAAAGAATGAATGCCACCTGACCATTTACTGCTAATGTCTGCTTCAAGCACAGGGCAGTTAAACAAGGTTTCCACAACAGGCCAACCTACAGCTCAGCCATTACAAAAATGCCACAGCATCTACTGGGGAGGGGGGTCATAAAAGCCAAGATGGCAGCCATGATCACACTATCAAAGCCCCTTGGCCTCAATCATCTGGTCACAGCCACTATTTTCTGACCCTTCCTCTCCCCATGGATCTCCCTGCACCCAACTGTAATTTGTTAATGTGACAGATGGGGAAAAAAAATTGTAGATAGTGATCAAAATAAGAATATTAAATTAAACAAAACCCCGGTTTTGTCTGGAATAAGCCCAGTTTTTCTCAGTCTGGCCCAGACTCATCATTTATCTCAAGGTTTGGATAAGGTTATGCACCCCTACCTTAGGCAGATCAGGAGATGGAGGCTAAACAAAAAACAAAAAACAAAAAAACTACCAGTATTTCTTGTTCTTACCATTTGTATAAGGGTTAACCGTCTTCTTATTCGTCATGACGCGTGCTGTTGCATTATTTACCTAAGCACATAGAAAAAAAGAAATCAGTACCACTTCTTCAAGATAAAAAGGTCCATGATAGTAATGAATGCATGCTTTATTTTTGGCATTAGTCATGTTTAAATGCAATTTAATTTATTCCCCCCAAAATTAAAAAAAAAATAATAATAATAAAAGGCAGGAGGCGCATAACAAAATCATACTATTTATAATTACATTTACTCTCATCACCATTTTATAAAACTTACAAATCATTTCAATAAAGTAACACCATTTCCTTTAAACTTTAATAAAGAGACATTAAAAGCAAATTAAAAGGCTTTGCATAATTGAAGATTTAAGAGCATGCTTTTTTTATTCCATGGTAACACTGAAACAATAAAATATTTAAAAACAGAACATGAAAAAAAACTGTATGAAGGAGCATGCGGTGGAGTAGAAAGGGGAAAGAGACAAGGTACGCAGGGGTTAAAAAAGAATGGAGAGAGAAAGAAAAAGAAAAAGGACAAATCTTAGCAGTGTGCAACATAACCCTTTCAATATGTACTGTTGGAAAAGCAACATGTAGCATTCAACATTGGGGAACATGAGCCTTGTTTATTCATTGCAAGAAACTAACAAAACCATTCAAGCTTTCAAAATCACAGCTAACAAAAGGATAAAAGAGGGTGCATTATTTAACACAATATGGAGTTAACAATCTGAGTAAGATGTGCACAAAAGTCATATCCTTAGTTCAGTCAGTGTCTCCAAGGCTTGCTTAAAACGGACACTCAGTTTACAGGCGTACCGAGATATATATATATATATATAAAAAAAAAATAGAGAGAGCATCAAGAAAACTCAAGACGACAAGTCAAAAAAATCCACGTGGTATATATCAGCGCTTTAAAAAGATACGTGAAACGGCAGATGGACTTCTACACTTACCAGTCAGCACCATCGCCAGCATGGGGCATGTATACAGTTACCATGGTTACTGAGATGGTGAGGGCCCTAAGAGCCACCGCCGAAAGGGGAAAATGGAAAGGCAAAATATGCAACATCTTACTCAAAAGACGACAGCAATTTTCAATCGGTTTTTTTTTCTTTTGCTTTTAAGATTCTAACAAATACAACTCAGGCAGTGTTGAAGTGGATCCAGTGGTTTAAGTATAGAGATAGATATATATCTATCTTTATATACATTTAGACAATGACTTTTATGGTGAAAATTAGAAGGACCTTCTGAGTACTTGGCTGGGAACGTGTCCAAAATGGAAAGTTTATGGTCCTTGCTTTGTTTGTTGGTTTCTTTCTTGGATCTAAGTGAAATGCTATTCAAATGGAAAATTTCTCTGATTGCCAAAAGATAATTTGGAAAGCCACTGTAAATCCTGCATCAAACCTGCAGTGAAAAGAAGGGGAGGAAATGGAGGAGAAACAAAAGAAACAGAATCCCAAATAAAGGAAAAAGAATAAATGTTAAACGCACACACACACACAAACCAAAATGGCCTTACTGTTTTGCTTCAACACTTCATTTTGAGAGTTTTTCCAATTTTATTTTTTTAAAAAAATCTATTGCACCCATTGTCTTACAAAACCTTTCAGATCATAGCACAGTATTAAAGCTTGTCACACGTCTGGCATACAATTTTTAGCAGTAATCGTGATGATAAAAAAACAAAAAATTGAAAAAATTAAAAAAAAAACATACCGAAAGAAAATAAGAAAAAATAATAAAATCAAGGAGGTATTATATATATATATATACATATATACATATATATATAATAGTATATTATACAATATTATATAATATTATATAATACATAGTAATATCTATATATGATATATTCCATATATATATATATATATATATATATATATATATATATATATAATATCTCAATGGGAAGGAAAAGGGAAACACAGAAGAGACAGTAATGATGCATCTGAAACAACAAATGAGAGTGAGGCAAACATTTATAAAAAAGATGAAAAGGAAAATATTTTGAACATGCACCTCGATTTTACGGCCCTCTACCACGGTGCCGTGTAATTTCTCGCGCGCCCTTTCCGCATCAGCACTATTTTCGAAAGTAACGAAACCAAATCCCTACATGCAGGTGGGAAAAGGGGAAAATAACATGCATATCATTATTTCAGACAACGACCACTTCTTTGCTCATGTTCTTTCTTTCTTTCTTTCTTTCTTTTCTTTCTTTCTTTCTTTCTTTCTTTTTCTTTCTTTCTTTCTTTCTTTCCTCTCTGTCTCCCTTTCTTTCTCTCATCTCACTCCCTCCTTAATTTAATTGGCTCTTGTTCTTTCTTCATTTCTGTAACATGCAAATTAGAAAGAAATTATAATCAGACCCAAGATGTGCAATTAATAAAGCAACCAATGTAAACAACTTTTATCTCTCTTTCATGAGTTAGTTAGAATCTCCTGAAGAATATCAAAGAATGAACACCAAATACCTTTCATTTTTTTCGCTAAATTTTCACTACAGAGGAAAAGAAATCTAATAAAAAAAAAGAAAACAAAACAAGTTCAAATCAATGGAACCATGTCATCACATTGAAAACAAAACTAAGAAGAAAATGATGAGAAAAGAAAGTGAACCACTTTTTAATGGCATGCAGATTGGATCAACAGAATAATAAACTTTGTGCAAACTAAAATGTGGGTACCAATTTCAACACTCAATGCAAACCCAATTGAGTATATTGGCTAATTGGATGTGCCATTGTGGAGCAAAATAATAATAATAATAATAATAATAATAATAATAATAATAATAATAATAATAATAAATTTCTTACATGCAACACTAGAGGTATTTATATTCTGATGTCATCTACCATATTTACTTCTTTTGTTCTTAAAGAAAAGAAAATGAGAGAGGGGGAAAGACGAAGAAAAAAAAAGAACTGCCAACAAAACAAAATTGGGTTTGGAACTAAACATAAACTTCCTATATTAAATATAATTATGTAGTATGAATAAATATATAACACATATCAGAATGCAAATAATCATTCCTGAACAATATCTGTAGTGCTATTTATTCAATAATAATACACACTAATTTATCACAAGGTTGATTGAAACACAATCTATGTTCTGTATGCAGTGGGGTGCTGGAACCAAGTTTGGACTTGAATATTCCCTCATCTCCTGAAGTACATGGAGAGCTTAGTGTCAATCATGAAGAGGGTTGGTGGGATTTTTTGAGCCAATGATCCCACTCAGAATTTTGAGAGCAAGTTGTAGACATTCTGACCAAATGGCTACCACAAGATGCCTGCACATTCACAGATGGCTGCCACAGTAGACATAAGTCTAAAAGGCAGATTGGTGAGGTTCCTGTCCACCGCCCCTGATAATCTGAAGATCTGGGCTATTTACAGTTATGTTTTCTTTTGTTCTGAATAGGTGGACATCTCCAAACAAAGGAATGGATTGAAGCCACCAATTTTTTAAAACCAATTTTCTAAGAATTTAATGAGGCCTCTCTGGGACACCACATTATTTTTATCAAGAAAACCATACAAGAAGCCGGTGATTTTTAATATGCCAGCTTTCCATTTAGGTTTTTTAGAATTTTTAAAAATAGAGGTGGGCACAAATGTTGATTCAAAATTCTCTGCCACATTTGTGGTGAAGAAACTGGATAGATAATACCTCCACATTACTGCAGGGTAAGGAAAAATTCTCCGAGCTGAACGTCTTGAAGAAGTTCTCCAAGATCATAGCCCTGAGGATAGCCCTTACCTATGTGGGTAAGGAATCATCAGCAAATGAAAAACCAAGCTGAGATAACTCCTACACTACACTCCTGAGCTATACATATTTTCTATCATTGCAAGGAGAAGTTCCCCAATAACTTCTCAAAGCAGGACTTCCTTTTAGCAATGATGGTAATTTTCAGCAATGACGGTAACTACTGAAAAAAAACTCACATCTTCCCTTCTGATTTAACAGAAATGTGGAAAGCCGAGGGAGGCTGCAGACCATTGAAGGCTGCACAGTATAAGATGAGACATGCACACACCTCCTTGGTTGTTAAATAAATGTAAAAACATCCCATTCAACCAGTGAGAATTTCTTTGAAAGAATGTCATCAGTTCCGATGTGAACTGATTTTAAAAATGCAGATTTTGTTTTTTCTGCCCTCATAAATGAATACAGAAAAATGCAGCAAAGGGACCTGTCAAACTGATCATACTCCTGTTGTGACCCATGGCTTATATCAGCTCTCCACTACAGAGGAGATGGTTGGCATTTTGTAGTTGGTTCACACCTTGGTTTATAAGATATAATATGGAAGTCCAAAAAGTTTCCTTCATCAATTCACTGCATGTCAGAACTATTAATTATTTATTATTAGAATTTGCTTACAGTATTATGCTTGGGGTGAATAGGAAAGAAATCTTTTTCCCTTTCCATTTTTTTCAAAACTGACTCTTGGAATCAAGGGGATGAACAGAATTGAAGCGCCTGGCCTCTCTCAATCTCGATGAATTGCACAGCTGATGCTCCTCGGACTAAGAAAACGTTTGCAGGCTACCCATACTGGAAAGGAAACAGGCCATCTCTAAACTTATTGGTCAACTTACTTCCACCAGATTCTCACAATGAAAATCCAGCATGAGTAAGCACGATTGGACAGTGGAGGTGGTGAAAAAAAATTGGTCTATCATGCTGTAGCCGTTTCTCTAAGTAGCAGCAACTTGAAGATTTTGTCTCAGCAACCACCCATATTAGATCCCTTATTTATTTCAAAGGAGGTAGCAGAACTGTGGGCTGGCTTTCCACTCAAGTACAACTCTCACACCTTGATTCTCTCCAAATAGGTGACTATCACTAGAACCACAGTGAATCCTTGAGGTTATTTCAGGAGCAGGATATATATTCAAAAGAAGATCTTCCTTCAGGTGAGGAACATCTTCAACTGGTCCACTGAGAGCAGAAATGATTTTCAATACAAATTTCTGCTCTAGCAAATAGATAACTACACACACACAGGCATGCATGCATGCACACATTCATTTGCTAGAGCAGAATATCAGTCTGTCTCTATCATCTCTGTCTGTCTGTCTGTCTATCTATTTCTGTCTATCTTCTATATCTACCTACCTACCTACCTACCATCTATCTATCTATCTCCCAATAAAATTCATTGCCTTGATAGCCATCAAGGACTTCTTTCCAGTATGGAGGCAGCCTACCTCTACACACAAGACACACAGGAGCAATAATGGAAAAAAGTGGGCTGGCAGCATCTCTAGTTTGCGGGCTTCCTAGATGTATCTGCTGGGTAACTGTGTGAAACAGGATGCTGATCCAGTAGGTCTATGAGCGTACGCTCATCTCCATGAACTGGGATAAGAGTGGTGTACAAATTTTTGAAAAATAAATGACTGTTGGAACTTTGGCTTTGAAATTATTTTCTCAGGTCTGGAAGCCAAAGCTTTTTTTTTTTTTTTGCCCTGGGGGTGGGGAGAGGACTAAATTATAGACCAGGAATGTACAAAACTTGACCTCCAGATGCCTTTGCATCTGGCTCAACCGATATATCTACCATCACGCCCCTGTGTCCCAGCAATCCTTCTTAATGCCAACTAGATCAATGAGAGCCATTGGGAAGGAGGGTGGGAAAAATATGGTTATGGAACCCATTTTGTTCAGCTATTGATGGCTATATTTGACCTAAGCAGAAGTAAAATAACTGTCATGATCAACATGGGATTTAAACAGGCTTCACCTCTTTCTCTCCTAGCTTATAAGGCTGGACAGAATAAACTATGTCAAAGCTATGGGTTGGCTAAGAAGTCAAGTTTAAGCTCTAATAACCCTTGAGAAACTGTTCTTCTTTAAAATGAGATGGAACTTGGATTTCAGAATAAAATAAATGGAGTTGCCAGAAGAGAAGATGAGGGAGTGGGTGGCAGCTGTACTTTTTAAGAAAGAACAAAGGAGGGATAAAAGTCTGTTTTTTGCTTACCTGCTATTATGGAGAACATGATATTATGGTGAACAGAGTTTCTCAAAAATATGGATCAGTGAGAGGGTCTCCTATAGAAGTTATACCTCAAAACATTATTGTCACCTTTTCATGATGTCCGTTGATCACGAAATGAAATAGTTAAAGTGATTTGAGAAGAACTCAAAATTTATAAATCTGTCTGGGTATATCTTTTTGAGTGGGATCTTTATTCTGGAAGAGGACAAATTCATTTTGATAAGCTAAGGTCAAGACGTTTAAGGTTGGGATCCTTTACATTTTGGGAGACAGATCAAATGTTCAGAAGTGATTCAGCTACATGACAATATAACTACTGTGTACAGGCAGGATGAACTGATGGATTGCATAAATCAACTTTTTTCTCATTAGTGATGGTGAGAGAAAAACCCTTCTACAGATTGCTATGGAACACAAGAATGTAATGGGATACAATTCAGGTGAATTGTATGGGATGGTGAGGTAGGATTTTCCTTCCTCTTAATCTGCTGAGTTTTTCCATATTGAGCAACCAAACTGACTAGACATGTTCCAGTGGGAAAATCATCTTTCCCCAGTACACTCCCTGGGAATGAGCTGATGCTCTCCAGTGACACTTGAATACATTTGACTACATTTTAAGACTTTGGGGGATATTAAAAAGATGAATAGCAGGGAGAAAAATTTTCCCCATTTTGCACAGCTCTAATTATTCTCTTCTGAAAACATTTTTTTAACTTCCTGTAATGTTTTCCCCCTGATTTTACAGAGAGCAAAGATTGTGTGAAGAGGGAAAGGAACAGGCGGGTGGGGTACAATTTTAATCTTTATTTTATCTGACATTTTTGCCATCTTTCCTGATTGTCACATCTGGTTCTGACCTAAACTTAGGCCAGTCAATGTTCTACTTCAGAGAAAGAGATCTTGACTTTCTCTCTCTTTCTAAATATCAATTAACTTTTTTTTTTTTTTTTGGTGCCTTCAAGTCAGTTTTGGCTCCTGGCAACTGCCTGGACTAGTCCCTGCAGTTTTCTCAGCAAGATTTCAAAAGCGGCTTGCCATTGCCTGCTTCCTAGGGCTGAGAGAAAGTGACTGGCCCAAGGTCACCCAGCTGGCTTTATGCCTAAGGCAGGACTAGAACTCACAGTTTCCTTGTTCCTAGCCTGATGCCTTAACCACTACATCAAACTGGCTCACATCCATTAACAATACCCCAGGATTTAGTATGTCCTGTACTATGGGACACATCTTCAAACAGCCTCCCACATTTGCTGCCAGCAATGAAATGAATAGTTCAGCTGTGATTGCACAAACTGGAAGCCCATATACAAAATATTCTCCGGTTGGGAGACCTGGAGTCATGTTACAATGAAAAATTACTAATCCAATAACTCACCCTTCCAATATGTATTTAGCATAATACTTTAAGCAATTCATATCAGCTTTACACATTTGAACAGATAGGACCTTGCAGCTTAAACTTCCAAATGACCATTTGGACAGAAAAACAGGACATTTCCTTTATATCAGAACAAAAACAAATGAAGAGAAACAGAACATATTCACACCATGTACATCAAGGACATTCACCCTTTGTGAAATAACAGGAGACATTGGCAACAGCTTTTTAAAACTCTCTCCCCCACATAGAACTACATGGCTGGATTCTGCAAAAGACAGGAGTGGAGAATGGGAAGAGAAGCCATCACATTTTGACTTCTGAGGGTATGAATAGGAAACTGAAAACATCTTGAGATTGGGCACTGGACAATAATACCGAATCATGATACATATTCTTTGTCTAGTGAGAATTTCTAAGTCAGGACAGAGATCCTCTCCCACCACAGCAAGATAGGCCAATGACCTGAGAAAATCTTAGGTGGGCCTCAAAGGCAGAGCACTTGGGGTAACCAAATTACTATATTTCAGGTATAAGCAATCTAATTAAGGCTAACTATTCTCTCTTATAGGAGTGAGGCTCCTATGATTAATGATTCATTTGGCAGAATACAAAGATAAAACTTTTGACCTCACCAGCTCGTGCCAGCAACCACAAGGAGAGTCCTGTGGGCTACATAGATTGGTTACATTTGGGCAAGCAGATGAAATATATATTTAAAATAAAGCAAATACATTACATGTTAAATGAGTCTGCAGGGGTTTCACAGGGAGGGGGTCAAAAGGCTAAAGACAGAGGTCACAGTCGTGTGATGAAAGCCCCAGTCCTTTGTACATATGTTGAAGTTGTGTGCAAATACAAAGGGGTGGGGTGTTTATCATGCAGCCACAATGGCCATCTTGATGGTTTTTGACACATACCCCAGTGGATATCCCTGTGAACATGTGAGCCAAAAGCTTATTTCTGCATCCCACTGGATGGATAATTTATAAATCCAGCCATATGAATTAGTATAGTATAGTAACAGTATAATACAGAACAGACAAACTGGGGAACTACATTCATTGATTGAAAAGGAAATTAAGTATGTAATATAAGTATGTATAAAATTGTAGTCTCGATCTTTCACCTTTCAAATTAGGAAAACTCAAACATGTATTTAAATTCAGAAACAGAGGAGCAATTTTTGCTAGCCATGCAAACATCGGCAATTTCATAATTCATCCTTGATCAAGTAATTGCTTCAGAGGATATTAAATTATCTTATTTGCTTCCGTTTCAAGAGCAGCATATCTATTCTAATGACCCATCTCTTCCTTTCTCCCCACTGCAAGCTTGAGCTAATCTCACAATGAATATGGCAATTATTGGAGATGGGAAAGGAATTCAGCAGACAACACTTGATTATATTTAAAAGCAGAAAGCAATATTCCTATTTAACTGGTGGCAGCTTATCTTAGTTAAAATTATTCCTTGTAAAGGACTCAAAATTAGACCAATAAATTTCATGCTGTTTGGGTAAATGACACCCCCCATCCCAACAAAAACCTGAGTGTGATAGGTATTTCTGTTAAAGGAGATACTTAAGGAGGTTTTAATACTGTTGTGTATTTGCTTTCTCTGATTTTCAATAAACACTTTCAACAAATTAAGCATTTCCACAAGTGTATTCAGTTGCTTACCTTTGAGCCTCGCTCATTAAAAATAATTTCAACATCTAAGATTTTACCAAATTGCTGCAAAGAAACAAAAAAAGTCACATGAGCATTTAAAAAATGTGAGGAGGATCATTTAAATTTGTATGGAATGAAAATTTCCCCATTTTAGAGGACGTTTTACCAAGGGAAACTAACTGAATACTGAAATACTAAAATACTTGCATTCTTGTGCAAACCATGAAAGGGAGGTGTGATTGGTGCTGATATTACATTCCTTAAGTGCCAGGTCAAATCTGTTTTGGCCTTTTTTACAATTGGAATTCTTTTATTAAGGCATTTGGAGCTATCTACTTAACACAATTCCTAACTTTTGTTGTTGAATTTTTAACTCCAGCTGATTAGGAACATTTTTTTTTTACGTTTTGTAAACAGCTCTGCTATCATAAGATGAAAGGCTAAGGAACTGCATTCTACTTAAGTTACATATTTTAAATTATTAACTTTATGCCCCCTTCCCTACAGTTTCCCATGCAAACATTTTAACATCCATATTGAAACATCCAAAAGAGCAACATAACATCCATAATAAAAGGTTAAACATAGATATTTATAATTTATTTTCCATTATTTTTGTTTTCCTCCATTTATTCTATTTAATTAAAAGCAAAATAAAATAATAAAAAAGTTAATCAAGAAATTAAAATAATTAAAACAGCACCTGAACAGCAGAGGTAAGATTAATTAATAAGCATCATTGCAGCATAAATAAAAAGCTGACATCATTTTCAGATTGCAAACTGCATCTGGCTTAAAGGATGTCCTCTAAAATGTGGGTGAGCCTAGGGCAAAAGCTACATTTGGTTTGATTAAAATTTATTTTAAACAAAAATGAAATAGAATTCAATACATTCATAGAGCTATATTTCCCATCTGTCACATTAAGAATTGCAGCTTGTCAGGAGACTGTAGAAGGGATCTGTGGGGTATACTCTCCCACAGGAGACTTTTGGCCCTAAGGCTGCAAATTGTAGATCCTTGTTGTAAAGGAAGACTGCATGGTAATTTTGAAGTTAGGTAGATGTATATCTCACAGACTGGTAAATGACAAAACCCAACTCATGGCTAGGTGTGTGAGAATTTTGCAGTAGATCAGTCTTTTTCAACCTTAGCAATTATAAGATGTATAGACTTCAGTTCCCAGAATGCCTCAGTCAGCTGAAGTCCACACATTTTAAAGTTGCCGAGGTTGAGAAACACTACAGCTAATTAAGAGGGCTTTTGTGAAGATTTACAGATCCTCCATCCCAAAAGGCAATTTATTGAATCTATGAATCAAACTGGCTTTACAGATTGGATCACTGATTTGAATTGTCAGATCAAATAGGTTGCCTCCAAATCCATCTAAGAATTCGGTGGCTTTTGTCAAATGGAATGAACGTGTTTCAGTCAGCTTGATTTGACAATCCAGACCAAAAATCCAAACTGAGTCAATTCAAAGCTGATCAAGACAAACAGAGTTTGCAGTAGGTCTTATTTGCACACTCCTTATTTACAGCTTCTGAAGCCACAGATTCTCTCTTCAGTCATTTAAATCATTGTTTTCTCTGCTACCCAATGAATATGTAGAACATTTGGTACTCTCTCAATAAAGGTACAATAATTTTGAGAAGCCATGGCAGGAGCTGGAGGGCCCAAATTTAGGGAGAACATTTTAATTTTTATGTTCTTCTGACACTGTTGGTGAAGATCAGTCTCTAATTTTTTTCCAGATTTTGCCAAGAATGATATTTAGTTTAGCCTCTTATTTCTCTGATACCATCCTGTGTTGTCTTCTTGGTCATGGACAACTTCTCCATGAGGAACTTCTGTTCATCCAGGTAGATCTCAACATATCAAAACAAAAAGGTAGAACTGAACTAGTATATATATAAAGTAATCCAAATAACCTAGGCAAATCACAACTGGCAGTTTGAGAAGACAGGTGCCACCTAGTAACTTATGCTTGAACAGAAATTATCAGTTACTTGTAGGAGATTAGACAATAAAGATTAATGATCAAAATGGTTTTTTGAAATGAATTTTCACAGGGAATCATAATTGGTAATTTACAAGAATTCCTGCTGTAATATTGCTCCTTTCTCCAGGTAACTCTCTGGTCCCAATAGAAGATTCTGTCTCTGTCTCTCTCTCATAGAGTAGAAGTTCTTTTAAATGCACAGTGGAGAAGGCAAGAGAAGCTGGGCTTAATTTCTTTTCAAATGATGGGGTGATATCCCTGTCACTCACATGTGCTTGCCCCTGCTTGAATGATGTTGCAAAAAAGAAGTCTGTTCCTTCTGTGGCACACTTTTGGACTGATTGTATAACCATCTGATATTCCAAGGGGGTGCCTCTGATTTTCAACGTGTAGGAGAAGGACAGGGAATAACCTCAGATCATACATGTTTATTTTCAATTTTGCTTTTCCTTCAGAGGACCTAAGAGTGGTTTACCTTTATAATAGTGTGTATGTGTGTGTGGGAGAGAGTCTGAACTCATTCCCTCTTATATTTAATAAAACAAACACAATTCATCCTTGCTACCTTTCTATTCCCTTTTTTGCTTCTTCCCCAGTTGAGATGAATGAGCAAAAAAGGGGGAGTGAAAAATTCAGCACTGCTTTAATTTATTAATGATTTGGGGGATTATGTATGTGTGTTCAACCTTTGTTGTTTATTTGTTCAGTCGCTTCCGACTCTTCGTGACTTCATGGACCAGCCCACGCCAGAGCTTCCTGTTGGTCGTCGCCACCCCCAGCAACCCCAAGGTCGAATCTGTCACCTCTAGAATGTCATCCATCCATCTGGCCCTTGGTCGGCCCCTCTTCCTTTTGCCTTCCACTCTCCCTAGCATCAGCATCTTCTCCAGGGTGTCCTGTCTTCTCATTATGTGGCCAAAGTACTTCAGTTTTGCCTTTAATATCATTCCCTCAAGTGAGCAGTCTGGCTTTATTTCCTGGAGGATGGACTGGTTGGATCTTCTTGCAGTCCAAGGCACTCTCAGAAGTTTCCTCCAACACCACAGTTCAAAAGCATCGATCTTCCTTCATTCATCCTTTCTTATGGTCCAGCTCTCATTGAACCTACCAGAGTGGAATGTAGTGCTAGCTGTGTATGAATCAGTAGAGCTGGTCTTTCAGCCTTCCCCATCAAACTGGTGAACATAAAAATTGGGTGGATTTCTTTATTTATTTATGAAACCAAAAATTCTCCAAACCTTTTCCAAGGGCAGAACTCCCTCTTCAGCAACAGAAGCACTGCTATTGAAAAAGCCTTAGGTTATCTTCTACTGTGAAACCAAGTAGCTTGCAGAAAAACATAGAAAGGACTGTAGAATGAAAAATCAGATATTCACAGAGATACGCTGGCCATTTTTCTAATAAATAAAAGCAAGAGTCCCACATTCAGCCCAGGAGAACTTTGCTGACATTCTCTTCTCCTTTGAAAGAATTTCTAAAGCAACAACTGTGTCTTGCAACAAGTTGAATGATAACTCATACAAAGGTAAATACTGGGGCATAAGAAAATGAAGAACTCAGCGTGGCCTTTAAGAGGAACAGTCCACCTTCATAAACATTGTAATCACTGCATATTTCTCTGCTTCCATCTAAGCAGGACATGGTAATCCAATTTCATAATTAAGTAATTTCATTGGCTCTGAATTAAGAAAAAGTGAACTGCTAAAACTGGGTAACATTTAATAGGAAAAAGCCAGTGACTGATCTTTTGGGTGAAAAAAAGTGACATTTTCCAATATACATCATTCAGACTGTCATGGTTGGTTATTTCATGTGTCATTAAGATGACTGCACAAAGTGGCATATAACATTGGCAAGTCAATGTCACAGCAGGACCAATGCAAAAGACAATATGCAAAGATAGCTATATAGTCAATGAAGACTTCATTGCACATGGTCAACCAGAAAAATGGCTCAAAAACTACAGTGGCTAGACCAAAAGCCAATTAGCCATGTTTTGTCTCAGGCCACCATGTTAAGCCATTGTGAGTTTCTTTATTTACATGCCCACTTTATGAACATACCCACTAGAGTTTGCTAACCACAGTTGCTAGATATACTGAATAGTTTTAGATTTCTTCAGATTAATCAAGTAATGTTGGGTAGCATCGTTGATTTCTCCTCCTTATAAGACACACTGATTTTCAGCCTCAGTTGAATAAACATTAACAACAATAGCCACAGCGACAATATTGTTATTTGAGGGACCGCATCTCCCTGGACATCTACCCATCCTATCAGATCCGAGACGAAAAGCATGTTATGGGTCCCTTCTACTAAGAAGTCTCATTTGATGGGACCCAGGAGGAGAGACTTTTCTGCCATTATGCCCACCCTTTGGAATATCATTACTCCAGAACTTTGGCTGGCACTTATCCTTCTGGCCTTTAGGAAGGGTGAAAATACTTGCCTCTGCAATCATGCCTGTGGGTTCAGCAATAGTGGTGAGCCTTGGCAATGGCTATATTAAATGATTTATATTCACTGGTTAACAGTAATTATGTTTTATTGAATTTTTAATCATGATTTTGGGAGTTGTATGCTGTTTTTTTTATTTTTTACTGTTTCTGTTGTTGTTGTTGTTGTGAGCCACCTAGAGTCACGCTTGTGAGATGGGCGGCTATACAAATGTAGTAAATAAATCAACAACAGTAATTCTCTGAGTGCTTTGGAATATAAGTTTGGTTCCAATATGCCACTCTCAAAAGGATATATTTAAAATTTTGCCCTTTCAATAATGCTAAAAAAACCCACAAGTGTTTTAATTGAACTGCAAGTTATTTCCTTTTACATGGAAAAAGGAAGCCATTAATAATATGATGTCTTCATTTAAAATGTAATTAGTTAATGAATTAAGAGAAATTAGTCTTAAATGATGGGTTAGCCTTAGTTTCAAGAGAAAGTGCAGCTACTGCTACATCAAAGCTTTCATCCCCTTTGTCCGCTTGTGTGGGAGAAAGTCTTAAAGGTCAGTCCTATAGTAATCTTAAAGAGGGAGGAAGAATAATATCTTTGTTTGTAACTGTTGTAAAGGAGATTGGAAGTCACATCTCCTTCCTTCCTTCCTTCCTTCCTTCCTTCCTTCCTTCCTTCCTTCCTTCCTTCCTTCCTTCCTTCCTTCCTTCCTTCCTTCCTTCCTCTATCTGTACAGTTTCTTGCACTTTTCTTTTTTCTATTTCTTATTTTTTCTTTATATACTTTCATGTTTAACCTGTGTTAAAATCTCTCTCTCTCTCTCTCTCTCTCTCTCTCTCTCTATATATATATATATATATATACATATACATATACATACACACACACACATACACACATACACACAGTGTGTATGTGTGTGTATGTATGTATGTATGTGTATGTATATATATGTGTGTCTGTATGTGTGTGTGTGTGTGTGCTTCCACAGTTCATTTTTTAAAACATCTCCCAGCAGGTTCTCGGCTCTCTACAGAAAGCCCCCAGAATCATTCCCACTACCTAAAACACTCAAGAAAATGTCATTCCGAGAAGTATAGAAGTGGTGGAACCATTTCTAATGCTAGTTAACATTGTGTTTGGATCTTCATACCTAAAGCCAGCCAAGATATGGAGCACCCATTTGCCTCAGTGTTTCACTTTGTGGCCTTCTTGGAGCACGGGGGCAAATGATCTGAAGCCATAGCCCCTCTCTCACGCTTTGTTCTGAAGAGCTTCCAGATTGAGGCATTCGGGCAGGCAATGGGGGAGAAAGATAACGAACAGAGACTTGGCCCCCATCGGATATCCTTCCCAATATGCTGCTTGAAAGACGTTTTGCTATCAATAAATGATGGAAGTAGCCACCAGCCTGCTATATAGCTCCAACGTCAGCTGCTCTATGGTTAAAGCAACTCATCAGTGAAAAAAAGGGGCTTGCAGGCTAAATCCTATGAGGAGTAGTTAAAGAAACTTGGTGTGTTTAGCCTAAAGAGGAGAAGACTAGGAACATGATAGCCATCTTCCAATACATGAAGCAATGCCACAGAGCAGAGAGCATGGATTTATTCTACATAGCACTGGAGGATAAGACAAGAACCAATGGGTGGAAGATTCACAGAGGGAGATCCAAACTTGAAATAAGAAGGAATTGTTCTGCCAAGTGTCCAAGCAGGGATCAGGTGCTCAGACAATTGGCTCTTTTAGATCCAGCGACAATAAGCACACCAGTGGATAAAGAAACTTTAAGCTTTATTACGAACTTAAGCAAACAGAGTTAAACAGAAAGACAGTTTAAACCAGAAATACAGTTTAGGCAGATTGAACAAGCATAGCATACAGAAAGAAATCATAACATACCTAAGCAAGTTGATACTCAATCCCTTTTATGTTGCCAGGACCCTCCTGACCAAGGCAACAGGGACCCCCCAGGGTGGCAATTGTTCTACAGCACCCAGTGCACTAGATCTGTACAGAAGCTCCCAAACCCCAAAAGCCAGCCCAGGAGTTTTTATCAAAGTCTGGCCCTTAAACCTTGTGATCATGTTTCCATGGTTGCAGGCTATGAGACCTGACCTTGATTAGGAAGCTTCCCAAGGCCCAAAAACTGTCTATGACATCATCCAAAAGCCTGGGAAGTTTTACAGATAAGCTAGTGCTTAACAAACAATCTGGGGAGGTTTTCTCTTATCTCTCCCCTCCTACTTCACACTCTCTGGAGGGCTGTTGGAGGAGTGAGCTTGTGCTTACAAAAAAAAAAAATGTGGTTGTATCTCCCCCCTCCTCATGCCAAGCAGAAATAAAAACAAGCCAACTAAGCATCAGCACAACTCAGAATAAACTCTAATCTTCTTTGTGTGAGGGAGAGAATCCACATACGTCCTCAACTCCTTGAGATGACAATGGCCTTCTGCATTGCCACTACAGGAATATCCTGACTGTGAGAGCTATTAAGCAATGGAACAGCCTGCTTGCTGGATGCATCACTGGAAATTTTCAAGAAAAGAATGGACAGCCATTTGTCTGGGATGGTGTGAAGATTCCTGCATTGGGCAAGGGTTGGGACCAGATGACTGACTAGGACCCTTCACGGTTCTGTGGAGTACCATACCTTGGACTGCATTCCTACTGCTCTAATATTTTCTGGTGGGGGGATGGACTTGACACACTTGTTAAGACAATTTCCACATTTCAGCACCTACATTCCACCTTTCCATTTGATAGTGGAAAGCTTTCTCATGGGATGGTCATATTTGCTGGGCTCAGCTGACCTTATCAGTTGTGGGGGATTTGCATCTGAATATTGCACATCTCGAGAGAAGAATTTGCTGCTCTGATCCAGTTAGCAAGAGGAGCTGTAACTACTACTCTAACTTCTAACCCTAACCCTGCTAGTATTTCAAAGTCTTAGAGTGTCATGTTCACTGTTTCAATGTATCTTAAACATCGTAACGTTTCCCATGCCATGACGCTGACGTGTGTTTCTGTTTGGGAGGGAGCTGCTGTGAGACCTTGTACCAAGCTCTGTATGCGGAATCAGGGGAGTGGAATGTGTTTGGGTTATCTTGCCTGTTCAAGGACTTTTCCCGCAGACCATCAGGAACCGTTAGGAGTGCCTCTGGATATGGACTTGAGAAGATTCTAAGGGGGAGGGATTTCGTTTGCACCGAGGGTTTTTAGCTTGAATTTGCCCGCGCTTTTAGTATTCTCAGCTTTGTGATCCTGCATGCTGCTCTTTATTGAATCAGATATCCTTGAACTTCTGTCTGTGAGTCTGATTATATTTTAGAGTAGGCAATCATCACATAGAGTTATGTTCGTGGCAGCCTGTGGCTCTTCATTTGCTGAGTTCTGTGCTACCAGAATTCGAAAACTGGCTTCTAACAATCTCCAGAAGAGTTGCTGAGCTACAGGGCAGTCCTGTTCAGTTCAACCTCAGTTTGGTGGGATATGCCTGGAAGTAAGCATGTGTCCAATTGCACCCTTAATCAGCTTCAGGACCAAAAGTCTGGTAAAGGCTAATGCATCTCTTATGCCATAAGCTTTTATAGAGGTTATGGAATCCACTTAATTCATCGGAAAATGTAGGTGTTACTTTCATGAATCCATAAGCTGCAATAGATATGATAGTTCATAAGACTTTCCTCTTTTGTTTTTTTACTCTATGCAGACTGTCGCAGGAGTGGAATACCAAAAGCAAGGAGACAGGTAAATTGCATATAAGTGTATATTCAGTTTGACATCAAAATGGGGATGCCTAGCTAAGTCCTAGGAGCTGAAGAGGACATGCTTTGTTAAGGAGGTGTGCCTTCTCTGTCATAGTGCCTGGCCCCTACAATTGCATCCCCCCCAGGATTTGGATGACTTTGACCTTGGTAGCCTTCCAGAAAAACTTAAAAATCTGGGTCTTCCCCCAGGCACAGGGGCCAGGACATTGGTGAGCCTGACCTCCATGCTTGAATGAGAAAGAGTATTTTTTGTGGGCCCTGACACATTGTATAATGTATAATGTTTAGACAAATCGTTTTGTTTTTTCCTAAGATTCCTAAGTTGGTTTTTAATGAGTTATGAGAAAGAGATAGATACCAATTGTATAAATAAACAAACAAATAAACAAACAAGGAATAAAAGCAGAAGTGGAATGTCGTAAGGAAGCAATTGCTTACCCCAAACATTTGTCTGAGATCCGGATCCCGGAATCTGAAGGGAATATTTGAGACATGCAGCCGTTTGGGCTGTGATTTGTTCTCTGTGTTTTCAGAAGATTGTGTCTGTTGCTGACCATCGGTCTGTGCTGCATCGTCTGTCTGCTAAAAGAATTCAAGAGAAAGAGGGGAGAGAAAGTTAATCAAGCTATCAGCATCTATTTTGCGCTGAATTTTTTTTCCCCCTTCAAAAACTGCAGTGCAGTCTTCTGGCAACGTGCATAATGGCAGAAGAAGGGAAGAACCTGTGAAGAAGAACATCAGCAAAAGCAAAATTAAATCAGTTGCACCTAGATCAGGGTCCCCCATCTGCTCATCTCTTGAGAGGCAAGACTTGTCAAACTTTTCCCAACTTGCTCCCTTTACATTACTGCACAGATAACGTTTGCTTGCAAGTTATGGGATTTGTAGGCTAGGACATATCAGGAGGGCATTAGTCTTCAGAAGATGGGAAAAAGGACCTGCTTGAACATGCTTCTACTTGCTTAGTGGAGTGAAATGGAGAGAGTCTACTTGGAAGCCCAGCCTTTCGAGATTCAGGTCATTAAGGAATACTAGAACAGTGTCATTTTACTAGTTGTGCCAATATGTGAGACTATCTAATTTATTTGTTTGTTTGTTCTGACAAATAAATGATCTCACTGGCTGTGATGGGCTGTGAGAAACCAGGGATGCACATAACTGTGTTTATTTGGTAATTTTTTTTATGTGACAAGTTGGATTCAAAGGTGCTAGTATATGTGCTTATATGGATGGATATTGGCATGTGGGTATCTAATCACTTTCTGCTGTACTTCACTAAGAACCAATCTAAACCTTTAAATTTCATTGGATGCCCAGGAAACAACAGGAAGGAAGATACCCCAAATCCCTGCTTCATGAGTGGGAATCTCTTTTCAGGAGTAAAAATCCAGCCCATTATCTTATGAATGAATGGTATATGATGTATTGGCCTGGTATGTGTTTTTATATACTTGTTGTTTCAACATTTGAATACCATGGTAGGAAAGCCCAGCATAAAATTGTCTTTATGATAATAAAAAGTTACAACATCAGGCTTTCACTTCTTAAATGTTCTATTTAGGGTTTGCCAAAGATTTTTGTGAATCATTTTGAAACATCCAAATGGATTGGATCAAAGCCTAATATCTACAAGAAGAGCAAGATAATTTTAATTAGTATAATTTAAGGTAAATACATAGAAAGAGCAGCCAAGTGATCAGACAAAAAATCAAACATGTTCAGCAGTCTGTTTTCATATGACTCAGATGATCAAACAGCTTGCAAGCACTCACTGATAGACTTCTCTTCCTTTTCAACCTTCAGAGCAAAGGGTGTTATGAAAATTCAGACATTTAATTATGTATTATGTGAAATACTACTAGCTTCTATATGAATCTCCCACCATTTGGAATATTTCAGGAGTAGAACTTTTTATCTGTTTTCTACATCCTAGGGACTATTTTATTAGAATGTGACACAAATGGCCTTTCAAAATTCTCCACCAGATTTGTGGGCAGAGAAAGGGGGCAGATGTTTCCTCAGAGTTTTTCCAGAGGAAGGAGAGATTCCCCAACACTTTCTCAAGACTGGAAGTCTTCTATAGTCAGAACACCTGTCAAAAAAAGCCCAACTGGAAGAGTTTGTACTTTCAGCCGGGATTCTCCGGGTTCGGGAGATCAACACTGAAGTAGAGGTCACAATTGCATCTTACCGTCGACAATGTTACAATGTGTATGAAAACTACTGTTATCCCAAAAAATCATGGAGGAGATCACTCATAATGAAACAGTGGGAAGCCAGAAAACCCACAAAATCGAAGCAAATATTTGTAGCTCAGGGTTGAACTGTGCAGTCCTTGGTGCTCTTTGAGCCTTGTTGTTTTCTTGCAGACGTTTCATTGCCAGGCTAGGCAACATCTCCAGGCACTGGAGTCTGGCAATGAAACGTCTGCAAGAAAACAGCAAGGCTCAGAGAGCACCAAGGACTGCACAACCCACAAAATGTTGGAGTTATTACTGTACAGTGAAAAACAGGGTATTTACACATGTTTTGGCAACTGAATGAGTAAAGAAATGCAAGAAAAACCTTATTCTGCCTGGAAGAATTTTTATCAAAATTCTTCTTACCTTTGAAAGAATTCACAAACAAATTTTATTTTTGTGACATTCGAGTGAAGACTGGTAGGAAAAAAAGCAGGGGTTTCTTCTCCTCCTCACAATATTAATTTTATAAACCTCCCTCATACCCCACCAAATTTGATTTAAGTTAAATCATAAAATCCAAAATCATTGTATTTTTTTCCCCACCAAGGAGTTTTGAGCCCTTTTGATGATTTCCAACACATTTTGACAACATGGGTGAAGTACAAAAAGTATGTGAATTGTACTTAGCTCTAACTTGAAATATATAGTAATATACAGTACGTAAATATTATTTACTGCCTCAATTCGAGAGTAAGGTTTGGAAAGATTCTGCCTGAACCATATAAAAGCAATTAATTTCCTTATGCCATCTCAACATTGAAATTAATTATCTTTTCATAAAACAAAATGTTAAGAATGCCCTGGGCTCTTTTTTTTCCACAACAGAACTGAATGTTTAATTGATCTCACGATCGTTATATACATTGTGCATTAGGAGTTTTCTGAACATTCCAAAATGTAATTTAATCACAGACTTTGAAAAAGAAAAGATGTAAAACAGAAACTTCAAAACAGTTTTTATGTCTCTTATTTGTTGTCTCCTTCCATAGAATTTGTTCAATGTTTGCAGAACTTGCCTGCTGATGCAACTATATATAAACCCAGAATGTGCCTGATCACGCTGGTTGGGGAATTCTGGGAGTTGAAGTCCACACATCTGAAAGTTGCCAAGGTTGAAAAACACTGTGTTACACTATTTCAGTCATCCATTGGTTGTTGAACAATGGCTGACAAATGGTTAACAAGATCTTAGCTTAGTGCGACTTCTGGTGGGGACATGGCCAACTGAACAGCTCTACCCGTGGATTCCACAGACAGAACTGACAATCTGGTGATTTTTTGGGGCTCAGGCAGGCTTTTTCCTGAAGCCCATAAGTGTCTTCATGAATAAGGAAAATGCTTGGAATCATCCCATCTGTCCTCCAGAATGGTGACTTGCAGCCAGAGAACCACAAACAGCGTTTGCGCCAATCTGGTAAGACCCTCTGGGAGGCTGGGAGTCACCATTTCCAAGCCTTACTGTAGCCTTAAAGAGACACTAAGTCAAGCCAACCCCATTTCTAAATCACCCAATTTATATATTTTTTAAGTTTATGTATCCTAAGAGTGGCTTTTTACAGCAAGGAGAAGCAGACTCTCTTGGTGCTTATCATTATTTTTGGGATTATTTTTTTAAAAACTCTTTTTAAGTTTTGGCTTGTTTCCCATTCAAATACTAAGGAGGATTGAGAATAAAGAATTGCCTCCCTGCTATTATTTTAGTACTGAATTTGAAGAATTTAATATTTTCATACACGTTGAGTCTGCTGTTTTGACTCTTCAGCTTCCTGTTGCCACTTTCCTTGGGAACTGCCTGTTAGCATACTTTCACTTGTGTCAACATCTTTCAGAAATTTTCCATTAACTCATTTATCCTACTTTTATTAGTCAGGTATCTAGGGGAAACCATAATCTACTGCCTGATACATGGAGGACTTCAAGCAGACTTTCTCAGAGTTCTGTTGTGAGCTTAAACAGTTTTTTAAACAGATTTTTTTTTTTATTCCTGTCAAGCTATTTTGCAAGATATTCAGGACATTGTAGAAAATATCAGCTTTAAAATGTGTCATCTGGCTGGGGATGTCATGGAAGAAGTTGAGGAACCTAACAACGATAGAAATGTTTCTACAGATAGCGAGATCAAGACTTGCTGACAATGACCAGATTGTGGAACTGAAGGAATTAAAGGGACAGATTGAATTGCAAATTATAAATGGAATTGTTTTTCTGATGGAAAGTTATGGGAAAGAAGAGGTCCTTTTTTATGGGAGGTTTTTTGCTGAGAAGTCAAAGTTTTTAAGGAGAGTAGTTGGGCTGTTTGATTTTTTTTTTTTAATGAAAAATGCATTGTACTGTATGTAATGTGGAGATATGTGAATGCTTTGGTATATTTTGAAGTGAGGTAAGGATTTAAGAATGTTCATTTGGATTGCTTTTAAGGCTTGTTTGACTTCATACTTTTTTTAATGATTTGGATTAAGATTAATAAAGTATAAACAATAAATGCTGGTTTTAGGTTTAAGAGAATTAAGATTGTTATAATTGCAGTATTATTAATTATAAGAGCAGACAATTTATATTTTTTTAGTTTGGTCTTTATTATAGTGGACAGAAATGTATAGAACAATGATAGGAAGGAAATAATTAAATAAATGTTGTTTTTTTTGGGGGGGGGAAGTTGAATAGGAGGTTTATATATTTCTTTTCTTTTTTTTAATATAAGGGGAAGGAACAATTGTATTTAGTGATTTTTATAATGTGCTAATGGAACGATCTATAGAAATAATGTGACTTTGGTCTGCTATAGAGTAATGGATTGATCATGGAAATCACTATATCTTCTTGCTGTTAAAAGTCCGAAGTCACCTCTTTATGTAATCTTTAAAGTTCTTTTTTTCTTGTGTTTTCACATCTCTTTAGTTCTTTTTTCTTTTTGTAGTTCTTTTCTTTTTTTGTAGTTTTTATCTTTGCTTTAAATCTAATAAAATTCTTATACCAAAAAAAGAAGAAGAAGATCTTAGCTTAGTGCAACCTTTCAATCTCACCAGTATTACAAACTTGTGATTACTAACGAAAATTGCAAATGACCTTGACCAGGTAATACCAAGCAAATAGTATCTCTGTTAATAGAACCAGGATTTTCCTACCTCATACTACATCACTTGCTGCCAAGAACAGGTGAGTAATGAAGTACCTTGTAATGCAACCTGTAATGCTGCTTGGCTAGACCTGTTTGGAGGGCAGGGGGGATTTATTTATTTAATGAATACACACACTCAGACACACACACACACACACACACAGACCCCATATCGCTAAGGAGTCAAAGAGCTTGACAGTTTCCAATTGCTAAAAGCAACACAGTAGTCTAGTCAGATGAATTAACAAAAACAACAAAACAGAAATGCAAGAATGAACAAGCAAAGAAATCCACACAGAAATACATTGTCCTAATGTAGCCATCCTTGCATGGATTCTTCTATTCTATGTTTTTTTTCCAGAGCATTGTTCCTTGATGTAATGTGTTTTTGCTCAAAATAGTAATTTTTTCTGCACACTTCCTTTTGGGAGGAGAATTGTATCACAGAAAAATTGGAAAACAGAGATTTTAAAGTACAATCAATTTTAGTTTACCTACTGGTTCAGGAAGGAAAATGGAATGAATGTCTTTGTAATCCTAAACCAAATTTTCCCAGTGCCCAGAATTACTTAGCCAGCATTGCTGTTCCTAAGCTGAAGTTCACACTTCTGCAAGGGGGCACCCAATACGGAAGACTATCCTAAAGCATTAGGATGTCACCATTAAAAAAAAACAACAACCTCACAATCTGTTTAATTAGTGCTATCTGAATAGTAATTATCAGGGATCTCTTGATAATTGTGGAAGATTCATGGATAGCTATAAAATCCACCATACAAATCTCATTATGACAGTAAGTATCAGATATGAAACAACTAAACAACGTTCATAAACTTTAGGAACATTTCCATCCTCCTTCTTAAACCTCATTTTGTCTTTCTTCAATATAATTTCAACCTGTAGCCTTCTTCCAAATTCCTTTTAGATTCTCTATCAGGCAAAATGTCCTCATCTATAAACACAGGTACATCTCAGAACAGGCTAAATACTGCAACTGAAGAGATAAAAGATTTTGGCTACATCTGTTTTAAGAACTGGCTGCATCGTGAAGAAATGGCATCAAAATTACAGGCATAGTTCCGAAATTCCCATATTCTCCAAAACATTCCCTACTTGCATGTATTAACACACTAGTAGGCAAACAGATTTTCCTGTTCTAATGTATTTTGTGCAATCTGTATATACAGTACATCTGTGCTTACCATTCCCTTAATCAAGCCTTTTTATATGCTGATTTTAATAGGAGTCAGAAAAGAACAAAAAATGTAGAAAAAATATGAGTATTGCAAGGATGTTTATTGCGATTTGTGGGCGGGATGACTACAAAGCTGTGAACAGTGTGACTACAGTAATATATAGCAGGATGGGAAGGTGAGGATTCATGAATAGGGACAGGAAATGTGACTTCAATTTGTTGTTTATTTGTTCAGTTGCTTCCGGCTCTTCGTGACTTCATGGACCAGCCCACGCCAGAGCTTCCTGTCGGTCATCAACACCCCCAGCTCCCCCAGGGACGAGTCCGTCACCTCCAGAATATCATCCATCCATCTTGCCCTTGGTCGGCCCCTCTTCCTTTTGCCTTCCACTCTCCCTAGCATCAGCATCTTCTCCAGGGTGTCCTGTCTTCTCATTATGTGGCCAAAGTATTTCAGTTTTGCCTTTAATATCATTCCCTCAAGTGAGCAGTCTGGCTTTATTTCCTGGAGGATGGACTGGTTTGATCTTCTTGCAGTCCAAGGCACCCTCAGAATTTTCCTCCAACACCACAGTTCAAAAGCATCGATCTTCCTTCGCTCAGCCTTCCTTATGGTCCAGCTCTCGCAGCCATATGTTACTACAGGGAACACCATTGCTTTAACTATGCGGACCTTTGTTGTCAGCGTGATGTCTCTGCTCTTAACTATTTTATCGAGATTTGTCATTGCTCTTCTCCCAAGGATTAAGCGTCTTCTGATTTCCTGACTGCAGTCAGCATCTGCAGTAATCTTCGCACCTAGGAATACAAAGTCTTTCACTGCTTCTACATTTGTGACTTCAATAAGTCTGCATTAAACAGGCAATGTGAAGCTAAAGGCACAAGAATGCAATGATTGCCTCTACGTCTTACGCAATTTGGCTTTGCGCTCTACCTGACTATTTTTAAAGATTATTTTACATACTAATTATTTAAACAACAACAGCCCCTCTGTGGATTCCCCCTTGTCATGGGAAATGGGCTTGTGATGCTCTAATGAGGTTGAGAGCTATGCTGGCGGTAGTGTACTCTACCAGATGGATCATCCATGCCAGACAGGTCTCAGCAGAAGAGCCAGACTAAGCGTATCCGTCAACCCATTAACTATGGTGAGAAAACAGGAAAAGAAGCCTATATAGGATCGGTCATCACCCGGGTCAACAAGGACTGCATCAGGTATTAGAATGTCGACAAGTGGGCAATGGGACTCAGGAGCTATGGCTGGGCAACTGGGGCTTAGCCCTATAGGATTACTCAAAGTACAACCACAGTCAAGACAAAACTATACTGTGTTTGAAAACCGCGCCATTATGGCCCGCTATTATAAATCAGAACCAAAAAAGTGGGGCTACTTAAAGCAAATGTTTGAACTGCGGAAAGGAATTTATCCAGACTCAAATATCACTGAGCAAGGATTAGCAGATCAAAGGAGATTCATAAGCAAAAATAAAACATTCAGGGATGCAGAACTGGAAGAGATTCAGAAAAAAATGTGAAAATGGAAGACCCCCCAAACAATAGTGGAATAGTAGAAGAAACTCAGATAATAACAATTGGAAATATAGAGGAAACAGCTGACTTGAACTACAGAAATGATAACTTAGAAGAAGTGATAACAATAGAACCACTACAAGTCAGAACTGAAACAACCTATCAGCTGACTCCCCAACAAGAAGAATTAAAAGAGAAAATTATGGCAATGCAGAATTACCAGTAGAAAGACAAAGACTGCCCGAGAAAGACCTGGCACCTATAATGAAGGAGAAGGAGAAGGAGAAGGCACTTGCAACAATTAAAATAACATCTATTGAACAAACCAATCAGCTTGCCTACAGTACAGCAGTGGTGGTTACAGAAGAACTGAGTATCAAACTTAGAAGACCAAAAGCAAAATCATAGTCAATTCCAAAGTGGAAGATCAGACTGGGGGCCAACAAAAAGAAATTAAGATGAGACACAAATAATTTAAAGGACATGAAAGAGCAAAACTTGAAGAATGTAAGGATCAAGACAAGCCTAATAAAAAAAGCACTGGCTTAGCACCAGAAAAATTGAAGAAGCTTTGGAAATCATAAAGCAGCAAACAACAGCAATAGCTGGGAAAATTGAATGCTATGAGGCATGAATCATTTAATTTAAGCAAAATCAGCCATTTCAATCAGACCAGAGGGGATTCTACCAAAATATAAATGGCAGTAGAAATTCTGAAAATGGAAAACCAAACAAAATGGAAACAATCCAGTTTTGGAAAGATCTATGGGAAACTCAGAAAGACTATAATAAAAATGCTGGATGGATAAAATAATGTGAAGATGAATTTAGTAAAAATCAAATGGAAAAAAAACTAATTGTAACAGCAGAAATGGTTAAAAATTGAGTGAAAAATGATTAAAAACTCCTTGAAATGATCAATTGCCTGGCTTTTGGCTCAAATATCTCACTAGCTTACATCCAATTATAGCTAAACAGCTTAAAGAAGTGCTGCATAAAAGAGACATCGGTGATTGGTTAAATAACTGGCAAAACTTTTCTGATTCCAAAAGACCCAGCGAAAGGGACAACCATAGGCTGATAACATGCTTGCCTACAATATTTAAATTACTCACAGGTATAATAGCAGACAACATCCAAGATTATTTGGAAGAAAATGACAACCTTCCAGTTGAACAGAAAGGAAATAAAAGGAAAAGCAGAGGTACAAAAGATCAACTTCTGATTGATAAAATGGTTTTGGAGAATTGCCAAAACCAAAAAACCAATTTACATATGGTCTGGATTGATTATAAAAAGGTGTTTGACTCACTACCACATAGTTGGATCATCAAATGTTTGGAAGCAACTGCTGTCAGTAAAAACATTAGAAGGTTTATAGAAAAAATAATGAAGCAGTGGAAGACAGAAGCAGTGGTTGGAAATGAAAAATATGGGATTGTCAAGATTAGGAGAGGCATCTCCAGGGTGACTCCTTATCACCCTTATTATTCTTCATTGCTATGATCCCACTTTCAGTGATTTTGAAGAAAACAAATCTTGGCTAACAAACAGGAAAAAAAAATGCTAATAAAATCTCACATTTGCTCTATACTGTATGGACGATCTGAAGCTTTATGGAAAATCAGAAATCGAAATCCAGTCATTGACAAATACTGTAAGAATTTTTAGCACAGATATAGCAATGGAATTTGGCCTAGAGAAATGTGCTACAGTAGCAATAAATTGAGGTAAAATCGTGAACAGTAATGGAACTGAAATACCAAATGGCCAAACCATCAGGAACCACGAGGTAGAAGCCTACACATATCTGGGCTTTTTACAGTTGGGTAACATCAAGCATGGACAAGTTAAAAATGTGATTAGTAAAGAATATATCCAAAGAGTAAGAAAATTGCTAAAGACAAAATTGAAAAGTGGAAACACCATCAAAGCCATCAATACCTGGGCCTGTGATACGACACACTGTTAGAATTATTAACTGGACACGAGCTGAACTGGACAGTTTGGACTGAAAAACAAGAAAACTCATGGCTATTCATTATGCATTACATCCTCATAGTGATATTGATAGATTATACCTGCCCCACAGCAATGGAGACAGAGGTTTACTTCAAGTCAAATAAACTGTTGAAGAAGAAAAGCATGCATTGGCTGATTATGTAAAAGACAGCCAAGTACAAGCATTAATGCAAGTCAAAATTGGAACTTACTGAATGATGTTGTTTATTCATTTAGTTGCTTCCGACTCTTCGTGACTTCATGGACCAGCCCACGCCAGAACTTCCTGTAGGTCATCGCCACCCCCAGCTCCCCCAGGGACGAGTCTGTCACCTCTAGAATATCATCCATCCATTTTGCCCTTGGTCGGCCCCTCTTCCTTTTGCCCTCCACTCTCCCTAGCATCAGCATCTTCTCCAGGGTGTCCTGTCTTCTCATTATGTGGCCAAAGTATTTCAGTTTGGCCTCATTCCCTCAAGTGAGCAGTCTGGCTTTATTTCCTGGAGGATGGACTGGTTTGATCTTCTTGCAGTCCAAGGCACTCTCAGAATTTTCCTCCAACACCACAGTTCAAAAGCATCGATCTTCCTTCTCTCAGCCTTCCTTATGGTCCAGCTCTCGCAGCCATATGTTACTACAGAGAGCACCATTGCTTTAACTATGTGGACCTTTGTTGTCAGTGTGATGTCTCTGCTCTTAACTATTTGATTGAGATTTGTCATTGCTCTTCTTCCTAGGATTAAGCGTCTTCTGATTTCCTGACTGCAGTCAGCATCTGCAGTAATCTTCGCACCTAGAAATACAAAGTCTTTCACTGCCTCTACATTTTCTCCCTCTATTTGCCAGTCATCAATCAAGCTGGTTGCCATAATCTTGGTTTTTTTGAGGTTTAGCTGCAAGCCAGCTTTTGCACTTTCCTCTGTCACCTTCGTCATAAGGCTCCTCAGTTCCTCTTTGCTTTCAGCCATCAAAGTGGTATCATCTGCATATCTGAGATTGTTAATGTTTCTTCCAGAGATTTTAACTCCAGCCTTGGATTCCTCAAGGCCAGCTTGTCGCATGATGTGTTCTGCATACAAGTTGAATAGGTAGGGTGAGAGTATACAGCCCTGCCGTACTCCTTTCCCAATCTTAAACCAGTCCGTTGTTCCATGGTCTGTTCTTACTGTTGCTACTTGGCCATTATACAGATTCTTCAGGAGGCAGACAAGATGACTTGGTATCCCCATACCACTAAGAACTTGCCACAATTTGTTATGGTCCACACAGTCAAAGGCTTTAGAATAGTATTACTGAATGTACAGGAAACAAAACATGAATATTGAAATAATGTAATAAAAACACGAACAGAATATTGGCAAGGAAAAGCATTACATGGTCAATTTCTACAAAAGGGGAAGGTGGATGAATATAAAACCTGGCAATGACTTACAACTGGAATGTTCAAAAAAGAAATTGAAGGCTTGATTTTGGCTGCTCAAGAGCAAGCTATTCAAACTAATGCAATCAAGGCCAGAATGGAAAAATCATCAGATGTGCAGATTGTGCAAAGAAGCAGAAGAAATAGTAGATCATATACTCAGCTCATGCAAGATCTCACAAACGGACTATAAACGACATAACACAGTCACCAAAATGATTCACTGGAACATCCATAAAAATTATCATGTGCCAGTAATGAAAAATTGGTGGGAACATATAGTTGAAAAAGTAGTTGAAAAAGAGCAAGTTAAAATATTGTGGGATTTCCAAATACAAACTGATAAAGTCTTGGTGCATAACACACCAGATTTAACTGTGGTTGAAAAGAAGGAAGTGTGGATAATTGATGTGTCAATACCAGGGGATAGTAGAAGAGAAGACAAAGAATTGAAGAAGATCACAACTTATCAAGATCTGAAAATCGACGTTGAAAGATTATGGCATAAACCAGCCATGGTGGTCCCAGTGGTTATCGGCACACTGGGTACCATACCAAAAAACCTTGGACGACACTTAGAAAATCTGTACATTGACAAAAATTCCATCTCTCAACTATAAAAGGCCACACTGGCTTGGATCCACACACATAATACACTGATACACTATACCATCCTAGGTTCTTGGGAAGAACTCAATGTGAATGAAGGCCAACACCAGCTAAAGAACTGGCAGCTGTGATTTCACGTTGATGTGTATATAAAAATAGTAAGTATTGAAAGTTGGCATGCTTCAAAGTGAAGTACCAGCCTCTATCCTCATCTTGATTTACAAAAATGCCTAACTCTAGCCCTAACCCTAGGCATTAGTTGAAAATAAAAATAGTGGGTGCCCGCAGACCAGACCTTTGTTTGAAAGAACTAACCATCCAAATTAATTAATGGGTAGTGAAGAGCTTCCTGACCATTTGGGAACGGGTCCCACATACCTGACAACCCTTCCCTGAACAAGCAAACAGACTAAGCTAATTGCAATTTTCTCTTTTCTTTCCCCCAAATTGTTTAGTTCTCCTTTCTCTACCCTTTTGACCCTGGAGGAACCCTTGAAATATTTTTCAGACCCCAGGGAACCCCTGCACATTCAGGCTCAAATATAGGACAGAAGTCACCAAATTATTCTATTCGCTTCATGTGTAGGCCCTATATATATATGCATTAACAGTGTTCTTAAACTAAACATAAAGAATGGAACTTACCTCTTTAATGTGAAGTTGCCCGGATCTGAAATAATTTTTTTAATGAATTGTGATCTCCCAGGGAACCCCTAGGGACCTCTCATGGAACACTAGGGTTCCACAGAACCCTGGTTGAGAAATCCTGGTCTAGCATCTTCAAAGTAGGGAATGGGGATAAATCAGTTCAGTTTATTTTTTAATCCAGGGGCAGTTCATCGTAATCAAGCTAATCATGTGGGTAGCACTTGCTCAACTCTCTTGTGCATACAGATAGGTGAAACAGCTCCAGATTCAGAACAATTGGAAGGCTAGCTCAATACTTTCCTTCAAAGAACTGTGTCCTTTAGACCTTTACTTTAGACCTACTGCAAATTCCCTAGATTTATGGATCTGAACTATTGGGGAGGGGGTTAAATTCAGAGGAACAAAACGAATAATTCTATGGGATTCAAAATAACAAAATGCAAGATAACTGACTTGGAACTTTGAAGGAGAAGAAGTGCCCTGAACTATAAATTTGCACTATATACATTAACTATAATGTCCTGCTTCGTTCTAGCTCAGAGATTTGAGATATCATTTGTCATCTCTATGGAAAAGGTCATTTCCACCCATTTATTGCATGACTTTTCACAGGCCCTGCTGGGATTGTATTTTTAATTTAAAAGGTCTGATAAACAATTACATATCTTACTCCAGATATTGATGGTAGTTTCTCAGTTGGACTGGGGTGTAGCTCCAGGAGGATTAGGGAAACAACCAACCAACCCAAACCACAGAAATGGGAGTTAATGTTTTGATAACATAGAAAAATAGCCAGCACTGGGATTGAAGACTCCCCCATCTGAAAAATTCCACAACATTCCTATACTTTCAAAATCACTGAAACCAAGCTATTGTTTTGAAGACTGTTGAATGCATTTCACAGCTACTTTAATCTGGGACTCTGGGGGTCATTTTTCCATAATCATTTCTAACTCAATCAATAAGGCAGAGCTACACAAGTTTAATCTTGGTGAAATTTGATTTAGGTATTGACAAATACGCAGAGAAACGATATGCAGGGCATGCATGCATCTTCACAATGGAATGTGTCTTCATATGTCAAATTTAATTTATCATTCTTTAGCCAATTTACATTCCTCACAATGGCACAAGGCCTAGCTTTCTACAGAATCTACCACCTACTCCCACCTTTGCTTTCAGGTAGGTTTGATATGTCGCTACTCCCCCAGATTTCTTTTCTTTAACAGAGAATTTAGCTCAGGGATAGGCAACCCAACTTTCTAGGGAAGATAAGGTTCGTCTCCTCCAGTGATGGATGCCCAGTACTTATGGTCATGTCATGCACTGGAATAGAACTAGGATGCTATGCTCTTCTAGTTTTTCAAGAGTATGCCTTTGCTTTTTAAACTCCATATGCTTGCATGCTTCTATTCCCTTATTGGAGAAACGGTGTGTTCCAAAATGCAGAGAGAGAGAGAGAGAGAGAGAGCGCGCGAGCATGCATGAAGCGGAAGGCAGGAAATAAGAAAAAAACAAAAAAACAATTGAAGTCAATCTAGTTTACACTAACTCTTTATGTAAACCACCATAAATGGATACTGCTAGTTAGCAGCTAACAAGCATTTCCTCTTTGATGCACAACCTACCAACATCGTAGCACTTCTGGTAAGCTGGCATGGGCTTCAGAGTAGAAGGTAAGGACAGAATTGAAAATAATAATAATAATAATAATAATAATAATAATAATAATAATAATGAATACTAAATTAATTTCATTTGTTTTATATCTAATTAGAATTCAATTCAATTCAATTCAATTTGGTGTTAAATTTTATTTCTTTAACACCAAATTAGATAGATTTATATACATTCACTGGGCACTCTGCTTCTACTGGTCTATTTATGAATTTATTTTATGCAAAATTTTCCTGATTTTGTGCCTTAACATATGGTAAAAATATAGTTGAAAGAAGGCAGATTCAATAGCGCTCCATGTCTTATATGCTCCATGGTGGTTGTTAGTTGAATAGAAAGTATCTCACAATTATTAATCCTATTTTTTTTAAGTAAGTTATCTTATTTTCCTGCTGAACCAATCAAATTATTTTTCAGAGAAATGGAAACTGGGAGGAATTGGCTTGGTGAATGTCTAGCAGGCGTTATTTGATTAAGTTGACAGTATTATATGAGCAATGGTTGAGTACCCACTGTGCTGTCTTTTGACCAAATTGATTTATGTAATGAACACTTGGTCTATCTCTTGAATAGGCCTCTTGATTTAAGCAGTAATGCCGGATAGCCAAGTGAATTTACAGCTCCACAGTCATTCTCTTTCAATCCAGTGAGAATAGCAGCAGCGGTCTGTAAGCAAGCGTAACTCAATACACTGTGCTATAAATGGAAGAAAAAATAATATCAACCAGCTTTTTCAATATAGCTATTTGATTTGATTTGTAAGCCTGATAAAAAAGCAAAGGCAATAGAGAAAAGTTTGGGACAAATTATATATACATACACAAACATACTCACACTATTTCTAAGTAGCAAAAATACATACCTTGGTCATAAACTAGGAGAGGAAGCAAATTAGCTGTATTTTCTTTACATTGTTCATTTAGATCAGGTCAGATTTGTGGATATTTATTTTGAACCCACAGCCTAATGAACCATTATTAACATGTGTCAAGCCTCTAAGCCACAATAGGGGAAAAGGGGGAGAGGATACATAATCAGGGAAAATTCATATGCAAAACTCTAGGCCTTACTTATTAATGAATTTATTAGTGGCTTCTGTGAATCATCTGAACTTCTTTCTCCCAGATTATTTAATTGAACCCCTAATGGCTCTTTTACTGGATAAGACCAAAGCATCCATCACCTCTTCATTTTAAAATGCTCCCTTTTCTTTATTCTAAGAGTTCTTTTACATCATGGCTGCTAATCCAGAATAGGTTTTGTATCCAATGTACTGTAGTATATCATTTATTGTTACATTGTCTTTACTGTTTTTTGTTTTCTTGTGAACTGCCCAGAGTCATTGGGTGTCAGTTAGTGTACAGATTGAATAAAATAAAAATTATTCACAAAGCATCTCAGAAGTCAGCACAGTGGCAAAAATCCACACTCAGATACCTTTGGTTCTTTAGTAACTTGGATCATGGATTCTATCTTTTTCTACAGCCTCATCACATTTGCAGGTACCATGAGGTACCTACAAATTCATGAGAATTTGAACAAATTCTATCCCGATAAACCAGAAGGCAATTTGCAGTTTTTCACAATTTCACATTCAGATGTAGAATCTATATGGTTTGGCTTTACGTGAACGAGGGAGGAAGGGAGAGCGTGGCAGAGCGAGAGAAAGAGAGGGAAGAAGGAAGGAACAAACTTCACAACAGAGAATATGTTTGCACTCATTTCTTGTTCTCATTTTCCACTTTCCCACTCTGAACTAAATCTATATCACATCAGGGAAAGTAGACCAAGTTTCTATTCCAGTTTGATGCCTGTTCAGTGGCTCTAAATATTTAGGATCCATATGTTCCTAGGATTTATCACTTCTTTGACATCCTTTATACATATATGACCAAGAACCTTTTGGAACGTCTAATGGAAGCTTCAAAAAATGAGTTCTCTCCAGATGTGATGGACCTCCATCCTCTAAATTTCCAGCTAATACAATAAAAAGTGTACAAAACTCTTCTTCTCCTGTGGCTGGTAGACACAATATTCTCTTATATTTCACATATCTATCTTGGGTCAAGGGTACCTTTTTCTATAATGAAAATGGCTTAATTTTGAAGTATGTGTGAGTGAGATATATGTTGTATGGTATAAAAAAGACCAGAATAACAACAACAGGTATAGCAAACAGCTTTAGAATTGACAATGAAGATACTGAAGTGATGGAAAGCTTCTACCTTTTAGGATCAATTGTCCACACTAAAGGAATCAACGGTCAAGAAATATGCCACAGATTAGCACCTGTTAGAGTAGCAATGAATGCCATGACATGTGGGTACCTACACAGATCAGAATCATGCAGGCAATGGTTTTCCCTTGGAAGTGAAAGCTGGGCTCCGAAGAAGCAGAATAGAAAGACTATTGATGAATTTGAATGTTGGTATTGGAGAAGACTCCTAAGAGCACCATGGAGGGGCAAGAGAACAAACAAATGGGCTATCAAACAAATTAACCTAGAGTTCTCAGTCAAGGGACAAATTACAGGGCTCAAATTATCATATTCTGGACACATGATGGAAAGACCTGGTGTTCCTGAGAAGTCTTTAATGTTGGGGAAGGTGGAAAGAGAAAAAGAGGACAACCAGCAGCAAGGCCGATGGACTCAATTATACCAGCAGTGGCTGTGCCATTGGAAGACTCGAAGAGTCTGCCTGGGGGCAAATCATCCTACTAAAAATCATCCATGAGGTTGCTAAGAGTCAACACTGACTTGGCACATCATCATCATCATCACCTCTATGTAAGGAATCATTAATTAATTAGTTCACAGTAACGATGTCAGGATTCCAAATTTGATGCTTAGTTGATATGCTGCCTATTTCTCAGTCAGTCAGTCAGTCAGCAGCAACTTTTATAAATATCATGTACTTTCACAGGAAATCCAGTGCAATCTATTAGGAAGCTTAACTGTGATCCCATGATTGATCGCCATGTTCCAATCAATGTTCTGTTTAATCTGAAGAAATCATGGGCATAATCTCACTCCTCTGCTTCCCATCCAAAGGGATATTTTGCTGTGGGAAAGTTAATGTCTGTCCAGAAATGTGAGAGTGTCCTTAGAAGACGGGGGGAAGAAAAGCCACCTAGGGAACGATCAGATAAAAGAGAAGGGAGTCCACAACAGAGTAACGGTTAAAGGAAGAAACTTCGGAAGGACTCACCCTAACTTCTCAGGTTGTAAAGGAGACGGCGGGAGATTTGCAGTTTCAGACTTGCAAGATTCTGTTGATGTAGCCTTACAATAAAGTAGAATTGGCTCATCTCGTTGTGTTTCCTGTCTGGTTTACCTGGGAGGACTGACATCAATCCAGCAAGTTTGAAAGTACTAATCTCCCACCCTCCCTATCTACACTTGGGGCAGGTCCTTTCAAAATTTCTTTCTCTGCCTGTTACTCAGTTGGGGACCCACTCCCTCTTTTATAAAAACATTCTCTGGGCAGCATCTCTTCTCCCCACCAGATATCATCACCAGTGCAGGAGTTTTGGAGAACTGAGGTTCATTCGTTGGGTTATATATCCTCCTGTCTTCCCTACAAGGGAACCCTTGGAAGTACCCCCTTCCCTAGGGGACGCTGTTATAAGCTAGAGAAGAATATTTATGAATATATAAATATTTATGAATATGTAACTCGGACTGTCCAACTTTCTGTTCTGGCCCAGTCAGATCTGGATTGCACTCTAGTAGAAACAGTCCAGATTTCTTAGCACATTGAAATCAGTGCTAAAATAATCATCTCAATTCAATCAGATATCTTCTGAATGTAGACAAAGAGGTTATTACTAATGTCTCTAGGCCAGACTCATATTTATTTTATTTAATTTAGAGATAAAAAGAATAGCAGACCTCTGAGCAAGGCAGTGATGGGACCAAATCTTCCTGATTCTGTAAAACAGTATAGAATAAGGCTAGTCATAGCCAAAGGCTCAAGTGAAGCCTCCAAATCTTCACCAATTCTCACCAAAAGCATATTTTAATGCAATGGAGGGTATTAAACTGAAAAGCAACTGAGGAATATTTTTAAATAAATACAATTGAAATAATACCAAATTTGGTCATTGTTTTTTTTCAGAATGTGGGCCTGGCACACCATTCAAAATCCTAGTGCAGCCCACAAAAACTTGCACATTGTGATATAACCAGATCCTATGAACCTACTTTTTGGGCCTTTACAAATCAGGCAAAATCCCATTCAGATTGTCAATTCATTACAGGAAATCTATTATTGATTTTCTGATGTGCAAATGCAGAAATTGTCAGTGTTGAAAATGTCTAGAGGCACATGCAAAGAGGATTATGTGCCCTGGAGTTTTATGATCAGAACCATGGAGAAAATGTTCTGTGTTCTATGGGCACAATCCGATCTTTCCCAACTGTGTGTCAGTGCGGTACCCTGTAACACAGTCATTCTCCTGGATGTTCAGAGAAGGAAATAGCCAGGTGTAATCATCACAAACAGTATCTGAATTATAAAAAGAAATGCCTAGGCTCATAAATCATTGGTTTCAAAATATGTTAAAATTTACAAAGCCTTTGCCCTCATGGATCCATGGAGGTAGAAACTCTTGCCCATGTCCTCATACAGTGTGCTTTTTATGTTGTCCCAAGACGTGCTTTGCTCTCCACAATCATCTCTAAATTTGCGGGTCATGCTGATAGATTTTATGTTTATTTCTTTTTAAGGGATGCTGACTCTACACTCTACACTCACACACCAGGTGGCCAGATGTTTTTATCAAGTTACACAATTGCGCAAAATGTTTAATTAGATATATTGCTTTACTGTTTTCTTGGGTTTTTTTTCCTGATAATGAATTGTTGGATTAAACTGTTTTTCTTCTATTGTAAAGGCTGATCAAAGACCGTAATAAAGATATTCTATTCTGTTAAAATGAGCCACAAACTTATTCTCCATCCAGTAATGAATGAAGTAGCTACAAACCTTTGGGCCAGATTATTCATGAACCTAAATGGCCAGTAGTTGGCAAAGTGAAGAGCTTCTTCAATGCTGCACAAAACTCTATTGTCACAAATGCCTTGCCTTTCCTATTACTTACATGCATATTTTCCTACCTTTATGGAGCCAGAGGAATCTGTCTCAGCTTAACATTATCTCACCGTCTCTTTGTCTGCAAAAGTTGTACACTTTGGCTGGGTTTGCAGATCATGGTAGATTACAATAAGAAAGGGTAGACCAGTTTGCAGTTGAGTGTGTTGTAGAAACCCAGCTCTGTGAAACTGTGTTTCTTTTGTTTGGTTGTTTGGACATCATATGGTATGTTAAAACAGCAATGGTATCTCATTAATCTACATTTAGCATTTAACTCGTTGTGGGGACCCAACCTCTGAAAAATCTGAGTTCCCACTTCTCCTACAGAAAGCTACACAAAGAAATCTGTTGATCAGGATCACATGCAACTACTATATGAATTTCACCCAGCTCCATCCACCTATGCCCCATCTCCAGATGCTTTCGACACCAGTGGGCTTCAAGCCAGTAACTTTTTCATTTGTCTTTACAGAGGGGCAGAGAAGGCAGAGGTGAGATGCCAATTTTAAAAACATACAGTCGTGTTTACCTCCAACAATTCGGAATGGGCTGGAATCTCTGGCGTTTCCTCCTGTGAACAAGACTAATGTCACACACAAAAAACTCCTTCCTGTAGGAGATGTGTTTATACAGCCTACCACTGAGTCAACTTGTGAATGTCTGGCCCCCTGTTGAGAAAGAATGGCTGATTACTGCACTGGATGTTGTAAGGAAATAAAAAGTGACAACATGATGAAAAGATTTCTTTGCTTGACCCACTGTAGGTTCACCACCCTTTTTCTAAAACCCCGCTGTTCTTCTTTTCATTTCTTCAGACACATGCCTTACAGAAACAAACCTTTCCCTCGTTCATTTCTCTATCAGTAATCCCAGCTTTACAACACAGTAAAATGCCACAGGAAACAGCTAGCCGTACGCAATGAGATAATGTAAGTGCTCTTCATTTTTCTTTTAGAGATGCGTTAGATCCAGCCAGTCCTTTCTGTGGAAATCATTATTTAGCTGAAAGCCAACATTTTAAGTTCTGGATGGTTATCCCCATGAACACAGAGAAGCAGCAAAGGATTTCATAGGATAGAAACTATAGAAACACGTGCAAGGCCAGGGAACACTTTTCACTAAGAACAGCTCAAGTATGTATGTGTGAATCAGCAAAGACCTGATTCAGATTTGCAATGCAATTCAAATGTGTGATTTCAGGATTGGAGTCAACCTGAATCAAATTCATTTGAACATCTCATTCTGAAGTAGCATGTGTGCACAGGCAGAAGAGTCATTGAATCTTTAGACTGAATCAAAAGTACCTGGCATAGATCTGAATATATGATAAGGTGAGTTGATTGAGTCACTTGTAAATCAAAGCTTCATAGGACCTTATGAAGTCTTTAAGGAACCAAAAAACTCTTTGCTCTTTCTTTTGCAACAGACTGACATGGCCAATCTTCTAAAAATACTGTGGAGCAACATACAATGTTCACAAGGGTAGAATTTTAATTTGTGTTATTACACTTGATCTTAGCCAAAAGGCCAAGAAGCAATGCAGTTCTTCCCTCCTTGTCTTCTGTAGGCATGAAGCAGGCACTAAGAACCCTGGCATCCTACTGTAATGAGGAACAATTAATAATCAATCATGATAAATCTAAAGTTTTAGTTTTTTCCAACAAAAGACAAAGGCACAAGTGGACAATTGATTCTCATGATTTAGAGCAAGTTAAATAGCTTAAATACTTGGGCATAGTATTTCAGGCCTCTAGGAAATAAACAGCCCACTTAAATTATGCCACTTCTACTGCCCAAAAGAGTTCACAAGCAATAATTAAATTCTATAGGCAACAGAGGACAAATTACATCCCAGCAGCAATTCAACTGTTTATGACTAAAACAGTTGCCCAACTATTATATGGGATACAACTTGGTCCATATACAAACCTAAGGGTTTATGAAACCATTCAGCTGAATTTCCTTAGGACTTTGTTTGGTACCCCGAAATGCACCCCTGATACAGTCTTGAGGTTTGAAGCTAATGTGCCAAGTATTAAGGCCCAGGCCTGGACCAGGATCCTAATTTCAAGACTCAGAATCATGTTTGACCTATTGGCCTGATGCCTCTGCTGTTGTCGGACAGCTACCAATCTCCTTGGCACCATACCTAAATAGAAGAACTTTGGAGTCTTGGCCTCTCCTCTGAATATTTAGGCCAACTAATGCTGGAGAAGGCCAAATCAATAGTAAAAGAAAGAATTAGGAACATTGATCACCAAAATGATATCACCAGTGCTCCTGAATTCTATCACCAAATGTTAGATAGCTGCAAATCCTCTTCTGTAGGGTACCTTACAATCTAACCCTAAGCAAATATGGCTGGGCCTTTTCCAGAGCCCACTTTGATGTCCTCCCTTCATCACTGCTGGTGAGAAGATTCCATGGGACTCCTTATTCACAGAGACTTTGCCCTTCTGGATCCAGGGAGGTGGAAACTCTTGCCCATGTCCTCATACAGTGCCCTTTTTATAATACCCAAAGACATGGTTTGATCTCCCCAATCATCTCTAAATTTGAGGGTCATCCTGATAGATTTTATGTTTATTTCTTTTTAAGGGATGCTGACTCTACACTCTACACTCACACACCAGGTGGCCAAATATTTTTATCAGGTTGTACAATTGTATAAAACTTTTAATTAGATACGTTGTTTTACTGTTTTGTTGTTTTCCTTTTTCTTCCCCTGTTAACAAATTGTTGTACTAAACTTTTTCTCTTTTTCTATTGTAAAGGCTGGTCAAAGACCATAATAAAGATATTTGATTTGATTTGAATTTGTACTATTTTGTCTGCCAGTTAATAATAAATAGTAATAGTAGCAATATTCTTTAAAAAAAAAAAAACTTAACCTGCAAACACTTTTTATCTGCATTTCTCAACATACAGTTTTTTAAATTTTATGAATATATACATTTTTAGCGAACAGGTTTGTGAAGTGGTTAAAGACACTGGGGTAGAAACCAGGAGGATGGGAGTTCTAGTCCCACCTTAGGTACAAAGGCAGCTGGGTGACCTTGGACCAGTCACTCTCTCTCAGCCCTAGGAAGGAGGCAATGGCAAACCACTTCTAAAAATCTTGCCAAGAAAACTGGAGGGACTAGTCCAGGCAGTCACCAGGAGTCAAGAGGGACTTGAAGGCGCGCACACACACGCACAGCAGTTCTGGCTAATATTCAGAGTTTTGTATATGTATATTATATTTTTATCAGTGTGTGAATTTTTGCAGCACAAAAATTGCATTGCAGAATCCTGAAAACCACATACATCAGAGGATAATAGTGTTCTAGTTTGTACAGATACTTGAGAAGTAGGATATAGGTAAGTTTCAATTAAAATGTGAATCCAGAGAACGTTCTCATTCTTTCCTGGACCAGGCATAGTCCTCTTAAGTTTGCTTTGTTTCCTGACTCAGTGTGTTACCAGCCTTGTCCTTACTAATACAGCAGTCATCACTCTGACCCATCTCAAGGCAGAGCAGTTTCTATTGTGCCAGACCTTGAAACTCATATTTCACTTTTCATATCTGTGGAAATTATCACAGTTGGGCTTTGTTGAGCTGCCTCTTATTCCAGCCAGAAGTCACAAGTGCTGCATTTTTCTTTCAAATAAGATGGAGCATTTTGAATGGGGGGGGGGGGGAACCCCACAAAGCTGAAGGCACTAACCATTTGATGCTTTACCCCTTTCTATTAAAAAATGCTGATTTAAAATTCAGCATTCAAGGGGGTGCCCCTTATGTTTTTCCAAGCACCCTTTTCTTTCGCTGCAATGCTACAAAAAATGTGCAAATCAAACTAGTTTTTGTCAAGCCCTTTCCATGTGCAGTGCACCAGTTCAGATGGTGTGATCCTCTAAGTGCTTGCTCAGAAGTCCAGAGGAGCTTATTCCCAGGTAAATGTCAACACAACTGCAGACATTCGACATCACACACCTGGGTGGGAATGCTTTTTGTATGCAGATTGCTTGCCTATTGTTGTTGTTGTTTTCTGGACCATGCTTCAAATTCAAATATCTTTATTACAGTCTTTGACCAGACATTACAACAGAAGAAGAGAAATAGTTTAGTCCCACAATTCATTATCAGGGGGAAAAAAGGAAAACAATAAAACAGTAAAACAACTTATCTAATTAAAAGTTTTGCACAATTGTGTAACTTGATAAAAATATTTGGCCACCTGGTGTGTGAGTGTAGAGTCAGCATCCCTTAAAATCAAATAAACATAAAAACTATCAGGATGACCCTCAAATTTAGAGATGATTGGGGAAATCAAACCATGTCTTTGGGTATTATAAAAAGGGCACCATATGAGGACACGGGCAAGAATTTCCACCTCCCTGGATCCACAAGGGCAAAGTCTCTGTAAATAAGGAGTCCCATGGAATCTTCTCACCAGCAGTGATGAAGGGAGGGTATCAAAGCAGGCTCTGGGAAAGGCCCAGCCGTATTTGCTTAAGGTTAATGGGCCATGCTTCCAGACAAAGCACTCTATTTCTGTTTTCCAAGAATCCTTATGAAAACCTGGACAGGGCTTAGGTATGCTCTTGGAAGTAAAGATGTCTAGAAGCTGCAATTTTGCTTTTGCTTTGAATCAGCTAGATTCTCATTTCTTTATTTCTAATTAAACAATTATTTAAACATACTGCTGCACCAGGGAGCCTGGGAAATGAGAGTGGAAGAATCTGTAGGTACATCAGAACACTATTTTGTCCACCCATAGTTGTTGTTTTTTTAACCCATTCAATCATGTCTGATTCTCAGAGACTGCCTGGACAAGTCCCTGCAGTTTTCTTGGCAAGGTTTTTCGGAAGCGGTTTGCCATTGGCTCTTTCCTAGGGCTTAGTATCTATACACATGGTATGGTCAGTGCTAAATTAGCAGATCAATTACCCAGGTCTGCGTGTAGCAGCTTCCTATCTTCCTTTTGACTTCCCTTTTAAGGCCCCCGCAAACTGGATTTAATCTCTGCTTAAGGTCCTGCACCCATTCAAACAAAGCAAAATTTTTGCTCAGATTGGGCACTTATCAGGAACAAGTTTCCCACCATTCCATACAGTTATCAATTTTGAGGGGGCATTTGGAACACTCTAGAACAGTGTTTCTCAACCTTGACAGCTTGAAGATGTGTGGACTTCAACTCCCAGAATGCTGGCTGGGAAATTCTGGGAGCTGAAGTCCACACTTCTTCAAGTTGCCAAGGTTGAGAAACACTGTCTAGAAGAAACAAGACATACTTTCCAGAAGTTTTAGTGTCAACGATTTTTTTGAAAAACACTCATACACTCTAGATCAGTGTTTTTCACATTTTTCATGGCTGGCTGGGGAATTCTGGGAGTTGAAGTCTACATATCTTCAAGTTGCCAAGGTTGAGAAACACTGGTCTAGATCACACTGAATTGATTTGGGGCATCAAATATTTCCACAGACCCATCAGAAACATTTGAAATTGGTTATTAAATCATAATAATGAATGCAACAGAAAAAAAAGGTTATTAAATACATAAGTACAGAATAATCATGTTAATTAGATTTAATTCTAATCTAATTTAAACAGAAGTGAAATTACATTCAGCTTTGTTTCTGTCCTAACCCCACATAACACCTTTGGGAATATGGAATCCACTGTCCCCAGGGCCCAGAAAAAATGTCATAACTCTCCCCTTTCCTAAAGGGTCTCTAGTCCTATTTTAGGGATGCTTCCAAATTTTCATTTCTGCCACTTATCGCAGAGTTTTCCAGAAGTGGGTGGCCGTATTAATCAAATGAATTAAATCAAATCAAATCTCAACTATTAGGTCTGTCTCCTGGATCTCCATTGTACACATCCTGAGGATGGGGATGGGTTTAATTAAACCTTGTGCATGAACACAACTGGATTTATTTATTTATTTTTATTTATTTATATCTCAAATTTAGTCACTGCCCATCTCACTCACAGAGTGACTCTAGGCAGTTTACAATAAAAACAAGAATAAATACTAGTTAAAAATATGATAAAACCATTCTTAAATAATATAGTCCAAGGCATAGATGTTAAGAAGTTCTTAACTTCCGGGAGCGTCTTCAGGGTGCTAACCACCCCCAAGATTGGTTACTGCTCCTCATGCCTCATGCGAGGTGGCAGAGCCAGGTCTTCACCCCTTTCCAGAAGGCTGGGAGAGCAGGGGCCTGCCTCACTTCTGGGGCTAGAGTGTTCCGTAGGGCAGGGGCAATGGCAGAGAAGGCTCTCTTCCATTTTGTAAGTCTGTTACTGCACAACTGTGGGGTCACTGCAATGGGCAAATAGGCCACAGTGAGCTGGCAGGGATGACGTATTTACCATAGTGGGCAGGTGAAGGAGTCAGTCCTTTTGAATTCAGTGAGACTTAGTATTGAAACTACATTGTGAGGGTCAAAAGCTGGTTGTTAGAGGTCACCTAGCAAACTCATTGCATAGACAAAAATCAGCATCTCTCCGGCTGGTAACTCAGTTTCTTATCCACAGTGGGTCACAGACTCAAAAAGACCACCAGCACTCTACAAATCACCCCATTCCTATGCTTTTTAAATTCGAAGCTCATTTCCAATGCAGCTGCTCACCAGGTGACATTTGGTTTTGCTTGCCTCTTTGTTTAGATTTGGCTTTGCGCAGGACACTTGAGAGAGAAGCTGAATTAAATGAAACTGGCAAATGCCCCCTCTCTCTTTCTCTCCATCTCTGGAGAGGGAAAGTTCTCCAACAACTGTAAAAAAATAAGTCACTAAAAGTGAAGGGAGGTAAAAAAAAATCCTCTGACTAAAATCTGCCACAGAGAAGGTCACTTCCTTAATATGCAAGCAGGATGCCTCAGAGACAGAGAAGAAAGTCAGTGTTCATCCTGTCTCAAGAAGGTTTATTGAGCTGCTCACAAACTGTAAAGCAACACTTGGAATATTGATCTTGCTGTATGGCAGGCAGGAGATACCTATGTCTGAGTTGGACTCTGAGCATGAGGCAGTCTGATGTCTCTGGGAACGTACTTACCATGTTATCTGGGAACAGTTTGATCCTGTTGGACCCAAAGAAGTAGACAGGATCCTCTGGACTGTAAATGCCACCACCTGCCAATTAGACCTATGTCCCTCCTGGCTGGTGAAGGCAGCTCGGGAGGGGACATGTGGCTGGGTCCAGGTGATGGTGAATGCATCCTTGAGAGAGGGGGTGTTCCCAGCAGACTTTAAGGAAGTGCTGGTGCACCCCCTCCTCAAGAAACCATTGCTGGACCCTACTATACTGGACAATTTTCGTCCAGTCTCCCACCTCCCCTTTTTGGGGAAAGTGGTTGAGAAAGTGGTGGCGTTGCAGCTCCAGAGGATCCTGGATGAAACAGATTATCCAGACCTCTCTCAGTCAGGTTTCAGGCCTGGTTATGGGATGGAAGTGGTATTTGTCGCACTTATGGATGATCTCTGGCAGGAGCAGGATGGAGGCAGTGCATCCATCCTTGTTCTTCTTGACCTCTCAGTAGCTTTCAATACCATCGACCATGGTATCCTTTGGGGGCAGCTCAGGGAGTTGGGGGTGGGCGGCATGGTTCTGCGCTGGTTCACCTCCTTCCTCCAGGGCTGGTCCCAGTCAGTGTTGATAGGGAGTGAGAGATCCAGCCCGTGGCCCCTACTCTGTGGGGTGCCGCAGGGACTCTCTCCACTCCTTTTTAACATCTACATGAAACCACTGGGCGAGATCATCCATCACTACAGGGTGAGGTATCATCAATATGCTGATGATACCTCCTCAGGGGGTGATGGGCAGTGATAAAATTGATTGATAAATAAATAAATGTACAAGTAGGCGGGGAAAGAGTACTGCAGGGCCATAATTCTGGATATTTTACAGGCAGGTCTCTGTTTCAACCACCAGCATAGCCAGATTGGGCTGAGAAAGCATCATGCCAATCTACTGGGAGCTTTGCCACCAATCAAGGTAGACTGATGAACTGAGAAATCATGGTTCATTGCTGAGTTACAAGGGTACCCCTCTACTGTGTAAATTGCAAGATCTGCACAATTAGGCTAAATGAAAACCCCAGATTAGGAAGGGCTCATGAGCCCTTTTGTCCTGACTTGGCATAAGGGTTCTTCTTCTACCCACCCCACAAGAACATGGTCCCCCCAGAAATCTGTAGGATTCCCACCTGCCTATCTTTCATAGAACAATAAAGATCTGCCTCTAAGAGAACATTTGGAGATTGAAAGCTGCAGCATAGATTGCTTTTAACCTTCCTGTATATCTTTGCTACTTCTTGTTTTATATTGTTACAGTTATATTTATGCTATGAAGATTTTTTGTTACTTTATGAGGTTTTACTTGGATGGTAGCTGGTCAGTGGTCTCTGGAGCTAGAAATGAATGAGCTGGAGAATGGAGAAGAGGAGAGAATGCTGGGATTCTGGGATTTCCCCAAAACATATTTCTATTCTGCTCTGCATGTGGCTTGCAAGAGATGACAAAAACTAAGTAAAGTGCAGACTTGCCATTTTTCCCTACATAAATCTCCCTATATTCCCTTTTGAGGGAGATGGGCAGTGACGAAATTCAGATGAATGAATGAATGTGATGCCCTTATAAACTAGGGTATCAGACTGATAAACCCCCGAATCTGGTGTTCATCTATGGAGAAAGATGTGCATTTCTCACATCTGGCAACTTAATCAGGATATCAGATTGATGCCAGGGCAAATTATCCCCCCACCACACTCATGCAGACTCCTTAGTACCCTAAATTTATCTAAAGGTTATCTAAAGGAAGATGAAGTTCATCTTCATTTTTGACCTTTTGCCACCACAACACACAATAAAATCCTGGTGGAGCTGAAGTGAATGACTGCTGGGCTGTAAAATTTCTCCCTGCATTTTTCCTATCGGTTCTCATTTAATGTGATGAAAGGGATGTTGCTTTTGAAACTATTTTCAAAGGATTAAAAAAAAATAATAATCAATGAGAATCTCAAGGGTAGAATGTTGGGCTCCTGTGCTTATTTGGAGGAGTCAAGAGGTCCATGTGAATGTCCTGTTGTTCACAGTCACCTCTCCTTGGCCAGCAGCCTTCTGAGCTTCCCAGGAAGGGCAACTGATGGACAGATTTGCCCCACCCAAAACCAGGAGTCTCCACCACTCCACCACTCCAAGAGTAATGGCAGCTCAAACCCTTCTTTTAAATTTCTTTTAAATTTCTTTTATTCAGTCTGATGCCACCCAACATCAAATGACTCCAGAAGGCTCATGATACACCAAACAATATAAAAACAGTATAACAAAGATAAACAACAACAAAACCAGACTCAGGCAAAAGAAAAAAGGAAAAAAAGGGAAGAAGAGCAAATGGTGAACTTGGCAAACCCCAAAACTTACCACCGGCAACTGTCCTCCAACAAGGACTCCAACAACTAAGCATTTCAAGAAAAATGATGAATAAATCCCCAAGGGCCCTGAGAATCAGAGGGAAGAACAGAAGTCTCTCACACAGGAGCAGAAACCCTCTGAGGAACCACATATTATGATGAACAGCAATGACTAGGCAAACTTGCTGCTGACCATGTGTATTAACTAAAAGGGGAAGGCAAGTCCCATAATTTTAGAAGCCAGAGACAAGGAACATCCAGAGATAGCATACTGATGTCTTTTCAGAGGCAGCTATCCATTTAGTTATGTTCACTTGTATAAAAAGTAACTATGGGACCTCCTATTCCATCTAGGACTTCATATTCTGCCATCTCACCCTCCTCTCACCCAAAGGGCAAAATGATGGGCTGGAGCCACTCAAAGGGAGGTCACAAATTCATTGTTCTTGGGCTAATGAAGATGGATTCCTCAATTCTTCCCCATTTACATGCTCAGCTTGTCACAAGGGATCACCACGTCCAATACTCTGATGCACATGGGTTCTTCTGCATTTTTGCTGGATGGAAACGGATCCAGCCTCCTTGACTTCCATTTGAAATGGAAATGTGGATTGACTCTGGAACCTTTCAGCTGCAAAGCATCGGCTTTTTCCAGTGAGTTCCCTGTAGCTTTCCTAGAGAAGGTCCTGTGTGTGTCATATGAATGATAAAGACTTACACGTGAAGGCCATCAGTTGGACTGTCTGCCTTGAAGGTCCTGGTCATTCATGATTCTCTTGTGAAAGAAGACAATTCAGTACATACTGTATATACTGTGATGGACTTTGTACACCACCTAGATCTTCTGAAGTGAGGTGGTTTATAGGTAGCAGGTAAGTAAGTAAATTAAAATATCAAAAATATTGAATGAATAATATTCTAGATATTTGCTCTAGCACCAAAGTAAAACTGTGGTGAAGGAGGCGATATCTCTCTCAGTTTTCAGGCTGTGTGCAGCTAATGCAGGTTTGGGCTAATACACGTAAATATGTAGTCAATTATATATTACTATACATTCAATTTTTGTGTATGTGTGGATTTTTCTCCTTCCAACCACAGATTAATGCAAAAAAAGGGGGCATGGCACGGGCCAGAAATAGTTTGATTCAGCCATACTAATAATGTATATCTTACTGAATGTGAATAGGTGCTGTTTCAAGCAACACCAGGCCATGCAGCTGGAATAGCCAAACAGCTGTGGATGATTCATAATACCGTGTGAAAATAATATAAGTGGAAAAATAAATAAGGAGAGAACGGGGGGAAAAATTGTGCCTAGAAGCAAGATGCAAAATGCCTTCTAACCTGATAAAACCAGTATGAGTTTGCTAATATATGGCACTTTCCCCATGTTATCATCAAAATCCCATACTTTGTAATACAAAATAGCATTTGACAATATGATTCATAAATCCTTAACATGATCTACTGACCCACTGGGGCTTCATTATTTGGATTTCTACTTTGACCGATTGCATAAAAATACAATCAACTCCCACTAAATCTATTAGGAACCATATTATTCTTAGACACTCTCACAGGTTCCTTTCGTGTGTGTGTGTATTTTTGCACATGATACAGAGAGAGAGAGAGAGAATGAGAAAGAGGCACATTTGGGGGGGTGCCTTCAAGTCACATACATATTTTTTAAATGTTTATGTGGTACTGTTCCACACAGAACTCATGGTATCTCCTTAATTATTACAACGCTAAAAAACAATGATGTAAAGTGGACTCCATAGAGTATTGAAGTATACATTTATAATCAGCAGCTCACTCATTTTCCCTAATGGGGTATCTTGTCGGATTTCTGCTGCTTTGCATAGCTACAGAGAGCCATGTTTTTCATATCGCAATACTAACTGAATCATGCTGTCATTTAAGAGAAAGCTTTGTTGGGTTATACAAGCGTTTTCCTGCAACACTAGAATAGGGTGTTCCATAGAATCATGAAAAAGACTTCAAGGTAGAAATTACTGAACCTCCACTGTAGAATTTTTGGACGTCAGTTTTGAATCCAAATAAGGCTTTCCTGAATCGGTTCAGAGTCTTGAAGATGCAGGTATGTTATAACACAGCAGTCAAAGCAATACGGCCCATTTTCAAAATGCTTCCTGGTCGTACTGAACACCCACACAAATACAGACGATTCTGAAGGGCCAGACCAAGACTTTTTTTTCTTTCCCCAAAGGTGGGAGGATTCAGCTTGCTTGGAACTTGGTTGGGTGGGGAGAGCCCATCCCAATATCAAGGTTTTTCGATGGTAAAACAGCCCAACCTTCAAAAAACTGGAACAAGATAAAGGGTTGAACTCAGAACAAAACAGGTCTTGCTCAAAGCACACTGAAGGGAAGGGTCTACCCTACCCAAAACAGCAAATAGGATTCTTTTTTTCTTTCTTAACAGAGAAGGTACAAAACCCAAAAGCACTACAGAAAAAACAAGGCCTAAAAGTGCAATTAATAAAAATAGCAAGTTCTGGAGAAGGAGAATTGGTAGAAAATGTCTTGATATGAAGCAACCTGCCAAATCTGCACTGGAAACAACTCTGGATTACTCTTTCACTGCTGGCCCAAATAAAGTTCTAACACATTTTCCTAGGATGAATGACCATTTTTTCCTTTTCAGATTGTAAAAAATGTGTAGAACTAAAGGTTAATGAAATGTGGAAAGTTGTATAACATAGGAACCGACCTATAAGGATACACTTCTTCTTTTGGATATAAATAATTGTAAATTTGGAACAGGAAGGAGGGCAGATGTTCACCTTGCGTACACATTCTTGAAAACCTAAATACAATTTTCTTGAAAGCTTGGCTGTGGGATGTTTTTTACTTCATGTTCTATTGATGTTTTAACATACATGAATCACACAGACACACACACACTACAGATGTATTTTTAAGTCTGTTTTGATAACTCCCCCAAAACATAGGTAAAGGTAAAGGTTTCCCTGGACATTAAGTCCAGTCGTGTCCGACTCTAGGGGGCGGTGCTCATCTCCATTTCAAAGCCGAAGAGCCGGCGTTTGTCCATAGACACTTCCTCCGTGGTCACGTGGCCGGCATGACTAAACGGAACGCCGTTACCTGCCCGCCGAAGCGGTACCTATTAATCTACTCACATTTGCATGTTTTCGAGCACTTAAAGTGGGCATTTGACATTTCCCTCGGTGAATGGACAGCCATGGCTGGTTATGTGTTTGTGTTATTTTTATGCTGGGGGAGCTGATTAGTTTGTTACCCTTAATGAGAAAGGGGTACATGTTTTTGGTTAATGTTTTCATATTGTATGCCAGTGTAGTCCTTCTAACAGGTGGTCAAGAAGCTTTGTTCAATAAATAATAAAGTTAAATAAATAAATAAATAAATACAATATAATAAATAAATAAATAAATAAATAAATGCCTTGAAGACATGGTTTTGCCAACAGGCATGGAGACACGAGAGGGTGGTGGGAAAAGTGCAGTGGCTGTAACTGATTGTTTTGATCAGTGAGATTATGGGCAGTGAGTTTTATGAGTTTTATGATGGTTTTTCACATGCTTTTATATTGTTCTTCTTTTTTTAAATCGTTGCATTGTTCTTTTTTGTTCTTTTTTCTATTTGTTTGAATTGTCGTATAGATGAGATGGTCAGCTATATAAATTTGAAGATTGATAGGTAGGTAGGTAGGTAGGTAGGTAGGTAGGTAGGTGTAAGGTCATAACCTACCCTTTAAATTGTACCAAAAATCAAATTATTAACTAACTAAACCAGTCCCTGTGAGGTAAATGTAATATGATTCCTCATGTCAGCCTCCACTGGTATGGTCAGTGAAATATTCTGGACCAAGTAGAGTGCCAACCACATTTTAAAGGCAGCATCATATACCACATGATGCAGAAATCAAATATCTGTGTAATTAAGGTGTGCATGTAATTAAGGCCAGATACTTACTTTGTGCAAAATCAGTACATGAACTTCATTGGGCTAAGAGATACCTGCCTGTTGTCACCACCTGAATCTCCAAGGACTCTCTATTTATAACATTTAGGACCATCTGGAACTCATGTGATCTCTTCCTTCATTAAACAGCAATTGACACTGTCAGATGCATTTCCAAATAGAAACAAACATAATAATACAGAAGCCAGCAGCCAAATTTAATTATCCCCCTTTTTTCTCTTCCTTACAGGTTTTCTGTTAGGTCTGTTGCTATTTTAAGATGACCAAAGGTTAAAAAATAAATAAAAATAAAAGGCTGTTGATTAAGGTAGAGAATACACGTACAAGTCACAAGAGGATAATTGCAGAAATGAACTCTCGCTGCCTCTAATGAAGTCAAAGAAATTGCTAGTTCAGAATCCGCTACTCCACTGTGGAACAAAAGGTCAGATCAGGAGAATTTAAAGTACAGTTGCCAATAATTTTATTTACATATTTAGGACCAGGGTTCTGGGAGGAAATAGATACATTAATAGAAGAATCAGAAATGTATCTCATAGATTATTATGGATAGATTATCTGGAATTGAAAGAAACACTACCATCATGGAGAACAGTTCACATCTGGTACCCATCTATATGTGGATTACTTGGTTTCTGCTTTAGCAAATTATGTGAACTCAGCCAATTGTGGTTAAATTAATAAACCATGATTAAGTAAACCATGGGTTAGAATGATGGATGAATGCAGTCAGACGAAGGAGTATCTTTTGGTTGCCAATCTGACATATTGTCCATTCCTAATTTCAAATAGGAAAATTGAATACATGCTAGAAAGAAAACAGAAAAGGAAAATTCTCCTTCATCTGAAAATAGATTCATTCATCCCCCTTTTCACCCAATTATATTTACTGAGTAGGCAGCCAATTAATTTTTTTTAATGCTATTTTATTTGAGAGGTTCAAGTTCTTGATTTCTTTCCTCTGTAAACCACCCAGAGTCTATATGAGTGTGCATTATTTAAAAAAAAAGTTAACAAAATAAATAAAATCTGGATTAATTTAGATTGAACAGCAGGATGCACTATAGGAATATAGTCTGAAATAAATAGGTATGGATTTGTTTGTAACTTTAGGGATAGTTACAAACACATCCATACCTATTTATTTCAGACTATTACTTCAAGCTGTTTTTTGATACAGCTCTGGACATTTGCCACTGATGTTATTACAGGAAGCATCTCCCACTCAATTCAATTTAGATCAGAATTAATCAAAATACAGAATATTTCAAAAAGGAAACAGAAATGGCCACAGGACAATGAAACAAAAATCTTGCATAAGAGAAGCTGAGACTACTTTGATAGACAGCAACCATTATTTATTCCCATAATTCTGAATTTAGCACCTCATGACACCATTTCAGTGGAATTCAGCACCCGAAAGAATATAAAACGAGGAGTGTTACAGGACATACTGCACAAACATTCCAGATACTTTATCTATGTAAATCCCTCTCAGAAAAATATACATTGACAACAATGCTTGACACAACTGTTTTATGATTTGGGACAGAAAAAGGTGTTTTATCACATCAGTCAATAAATATCTCTCAAATATGAGATACAAACCATTAAGTAAATGTTACATAAGAGCCAGTTTGGTGTCGTGGTTAAGGCATCAGACTAGAAACCAGGAGACCGTGAGTTCTAGTCCTGCCTTAGGCACAACGCCAGCTGGGTGACCTTGGGCCAGTCACTTTCCCTCAGCCCCAAGAAGGAGGCAATGGCAACCCACTTCCAAAAAACTTGCCAAGAAAACTGCAGGGACTTGAACAGGCAGCCTCCAAAAATTGGACATGATTGAATGGATTTTTTTAAAAATGTTACATTAGGAAGAGTCTAAAAGCTATGCTGAAACCACTTCAGATATCTTAAAGGGAGTACAGTTCTTTCGTCTTGCCTATAATTCAGAGAGAATTCTTAAGAAACTCTTTTACAAATTTTGATGCAGAAATATGCTATTGATCTGATTGTGTCTTGTGCAATGTGGTGGTATGATTTTTGCCTGTTTTAACCTGTAATAGAATTATGGTTCAGTAGAGGAGGAAGGGAGGAAGGAAGGAAGCTGAAGAGAATATAAATGCTTTAAACAGCCTAGAAAGTATTCTTCATGGCACAGCTCAAAATCCCTTTTAAGCATGTCCAGTAAACTACATCCAAGGGGAATTTTGAATGTAGGTGTTGCTATTTTATCTTTGAGATTTCTGAGATTCCTTCCCTAGCCTTTCTCCTACTGTGACGGCAGTCCTCTGCAGTAGGTTGCAATGGTACTTTCTAAACCATGCAACCCTCCCCTTTTTTTTAAAACAACTGCAATCAAAAGAGTTGCTGTCACTGTCTGGAAGAATGATGCTAACAAATGGAAAGAAGCAGAGAGGTGGAGAAGCAAAAGATGCCTGGGGGGCTGATCAATGTTATGTCTTTTCAGTTTCTCATCTATTGCCTCCATATTCCAATAACACCCTGTAGCTCAAAGAAAACTCCATGGTGGAATGGTGCAAGGATACTGGATTTCCCCAGTCCTAGTCCAACAGTTTAACTGGGCATGACTTTAATGCTAGACTACATTTTTCTCCAATTTGACCCAAATAGATAATGTTTTAAAAAGTCAGTGTACATTTGCAACAAAATGGATATAATTCTCTTGCTTTTCCTTTTATGGAACTATTCACATGGTCTTGGCACACGGCACAAGGTGTATTTAAAAAGAAATCAATCTGATCTTTGTATGTATGAGCAGTCCTTGGATTAATCCTTGCGAGGATTACTCTGGATTTTTCCCTATGCTGGATCATGCGCTGCATACATTCTCAAAACAGCAAGTGCTAGTTTTCCATTCCTTTCATAATGATAGATTTACATACATCAAGGTTTATATAACTTGAGGATTGCCTGTATAAAAATGCTACCCATATATTTGAATGAGGACCAGCAACCGTATTAAAAATGGCAAGGAGAGAGAATTAAAATAATCATTTAAAAAAGCAGCTGTAATTGACAAACTCAGATCTGTAAAGGTAAACTCAATTTCAGCCTGGGTGCTCTAAAAAAAAAGGATTTGATCTGCCCCTAAACATTGCTCATTGTAAATACTCATTGTATTTCATTGAGCAGCACCACAATTAATATATTTGTGTGCTGTGTTGTGGCACAGAAGAAATTATTAAAGCAGTTCATACAACAGAAATGTAGGCATTCCCCTTTCAGCAGTAGTTATTTGCCTACATTGCAGTGTGAATGTTATGACCTTCTTTGTAAATTGGGATCTTCAATACTCATTTCTCTTTTCTCCCTTTCTTTTTCCCAGAGTAATTGGTCTGTCATTAGAAAATATAATTTCACAACTGAGAGAGAGATTCTTTGTAAGATGGTTGATATCAATGCAGATTTTATAGATAAGCTTGGCAGAAGGAACTTCCTATACGGACACCCTGATAATAATCCCAAACATGCTTTTCCTATCAACACTTAATTAAAAATAAATAAATAAAAATGTCTAAGGTTCAAAGCTGGAAACTTTCCACTATATTCCTTTTTTACAGGTAGTCCTTGCTTAATGACCACTTGTTCAGCAACTCTTTGAAATTATGACAGCGCTGAACAAATGGTACTTATGACTGGTCCTCATATTTGCAGCCATTGCAGCATCCCTGTGGTCATGTGATTGCAATCCAGCTGTTCGGTGACCCACTCACAATGGCAGTCACACGCTCGCCGTTTGCAGCTTTCACTGAAGTTGTAAGCCACTTTGATTGACAGATGGAAAGAAAAGGACAGTCTAACCCAGTATTTCTCGACCTTGGCAACTTTAAGACAGATGGACTTCAACTTCTAGAATTCCCCAGCCAGCCATGCTGGCTGGGGAATTCTGGGATTTGAAGTCCACTCATCTTAAAGTTGGCAAGGTTGAGAAATGCTGATCTAATGCTTTCAGAGCCAGAACTTTGGCTGTGATGATGGGGTCGTCTTATCAGCACAGTAAGATAAATAAATAAAAATGAAGGCCAGCCGTGAGTTCTGAACTCAGACATTTCAGGAAAGAGTCCAGCATACATAAATATAACGGAATTAATACAGCCTTAATTTGGCTTTCTCCATATCATTCAGAGGTTTTGTTTTTGCTTTTGTTTTGTGCCTTTGAGTCAGTGTTGACTCCCAGCGACTCCCTGGACAAGTCCCTGCAGTTTTCTTGGCGAGGTTTTTTGGAAGCGGATTGCCATTGCTTCCTTCCTAGGGCTGAGAGAGAGTGGCTGGCCCAAGGTCACCCAGCTGGCTTCATGCCTAAGGTGGGACTAGAACTCACAGTCTCCCGGTTTCTACCCTGGTGCCTTAATTGCTACACCAAACTGGCTTTCTAGTTTAATGTGCGTATTTTTGCAACATATTGTAAGCCACTTTGATTGCCAGATTGAAAGAAAAGGAGGGTCTAACACCCCCCCCCCATTTTTTTTAACATGCAATACCTCTTGCCAGTTTCAGGAGTCCATCCATAGAAAATTAACTAGAAAAATAAAGTTGTAGAGGTTTTGTTACTATTTCCTTTTAAAGAAATGCATTAGAAATGGACAATAGACCTTTGGTTAGATTTGTATCGTATCTTACTTCCAGAAGCCCAAGGTGGCATACACAGTACTCTCTTCTCCAATTTTCCTCCAAAACAGCCCTCTGAAGGAGGTTGGGCTGAGAGGGATTGACCGGCCCAAAGTTATCCAATACATGTCCATGGCCAAGGGTAACATGGATCAAGGTCTCCTTAATCTAATATTCTACCCACTAGACTAACTGGCTGTTTTTCATGAATTGTATAAATAACCACTGTCCAGAGAATAGGATATAGATGAGAGATGGACAAATTGGGAGGGGGGCACATGGGCTTGTACTTAATTTTTAGGCAAGAGGTGGAAAGGCCAATGATGTGGGATGGGTAATGCCTCATGCATACACATCTTCAGAATGGTTTTTTTTTTATGTTTCCCATTTCAAAGTGGCAGCCTGCCAAGTTTTGGTAGCTGTGCCATCACCATTCAGTGGTGGCCACACACACACAGAGAGGGGGGGGATGGGGAAAGGACTTTTGCAAGACAGAGCTTTCTATTAAGCCAGTTCAGAGCAAATCTGTTGTGGGTGCTCACCCTGATTCTCTTCTTCACCTCTGGGCTATGCTTTATCCAAAATGATGCCCATAGATTATACCTGCTGGGGACAAAAATGAGGACTTCACTTATAAAGAAAACTGCTACCATTTGAGGACAGGAATCAAGTACATCAGTTAGATGGACAGGCAGATTAATTCTTATTATCTTCATGAAATGCTTGATCTCTGCTGGAAGTATTGCATAAGCCAGATGGGCCAGTAGCTTAAACAGTACGTTCTTATCTGGACAGTAATGGAAGGAGATGCTAATTCACACCTTTAGGGCATTGGGGATAAATCAAGATGGATGGAGCATGGTTCTCACATACTTGTACTACCCTGTTTCTAAAGGCTTTGTGCTTTTCTAAGAGAGTTGTGTACCCCAGAGCTGGCACACTGTGGCACTGCCCATTGCATCAGGACTAGGAATCTATCTTATTGCACCCACTCCTTGCATGGTGCATGAATTGGACTGATCCAATTGTACAGTTCTTACCAGTGGCTATTTCTGAAAAAAGGTCTAAAGAAGTTGCTCAGTCCTGCTCCATTGCAATTGGCATCAGAAGTCAGTGTGCTTATACTTGCCTTAGCCAGGATTGGCTAGCCATTGTTTAAAAGACTAAAATGGTAGTTTTCTAATGTCAGCTACTGCCTCCCTGCTGATTGCTATTTTATTATTTTATTGTTTGCATTTATGCATATATCTTATTCAAGTCTATGTGTTTTTAACTTATTCTACTTGCCCAGTATTCATTTGGTGCCTTTTTTTAAAATGGTCTATGTCTGTAAAAAAGGAATAAATCTCCAACCAGACGCCATGCAGTAAACACAGTTTTACGAACTGCAGGCACTTACAAGCTGTACATGAGTCTGCAGCATGGCACAATGGTAACAATGGCATACTCAGTTTGAAGTATCAACAGAAATAGAGTTTCCAGATCATGGGGATTAATAGTTGCATTATATTCTGCACTGGTCAGACCTCACTTGAGTACTGTGTTCTTTTCTGGATTTGAACAAAGTGGAATAAGCGTCGAGGACAAGGATGATCAGATAGACAGACTATAGACTATAGATAAGAGGAGCTGCATGTAAAATAGATTGATACTTTAAATACCAACTGCTAAGGAACATCAGTGGAAAAAGCAAATCCACTTGCGGGTTTTCTTAATACAGCAGGTTGGCCACTTCAGAATACAGAATGTGGACCAGGTAGCTTTGAAAAATCCAGCAGACTCATCTTAAGTTTTATGAATGAACCTGCATTGGACAACTGATCGTTCGATTATGTGCCATCAAGTTGGTGTCAATGCTTAGCAACCACCTAGATAGACTTTCTCTGCAACAATCTTTCCATGCTGGAAAAGCTGTATGTTTTTAGAGTGAGATCTCAGGTGAAACACCTGGGAAGTGCAAAATCAGGCTGAAAACTAAATTCCAGTTTGTTTATTACCATAGAAAGCATGGGATAGATCTGTTCATACTAGTCCTTGCCATCACTGAAAGTTGAGATAGGTATGTTCAGCCTCTGCCCTTGAATGGAGAAATATTTAAAAAGACAGAAAGTGGGGTGAGCAGCTAGGAGAATTTTTTTAAAAAAAAATCCACATTCAAGATGAACCCAACTTGTGTCCCATGTTGCAGGCACATAAAGGTGTCTATATGGTATCTGGGAGATACCCTTTGTTGCTACAAGCACAACTCAATGTGATCTTTCAGGCACAAAGTAATGAAGTTCCTTTGAAGCTCTCCAGTTTTTGAACGTTATTAACAGTTTTGTTGGCTCTCTAAAAAGAGGACTTTCCACAATGGTGGGGCTTCCTTTTGAGTTTGCTTTACTTTGCAGCTACCTTTAATCTTTTCTTTGTTTCTTTTTTACTTCAGAAATCTAGGTTTTATTCTGGCCTTATACTGGATGGCTTTAAGTTCTGTTTTCCGGACTGCCCAGAGCATTTTGGCTCTTGGGTAGTACAAAACTGGAGTAAACAAACCAACAAAAAGAAAAGTGAGAATTTCAGTGCTCAAATGGCTTCAAAGACCAAAATATCAATCCATCCCATCCACAAAAAGAGAGAGAGGGAAGGGAAGGGAAGGGAATTCCCATTCTGAGGCAAAGTAATACAATTGCATGATTATACTGTAATTGTCAAAATGTCTTTGCAACTGACAATTTTGTTTGAATTGTAAGGAAGCTGCCCTCAGCAGGCCAATTATGAGAGGGAAAAATACATTATTAGCTGAGCCATGGCTTCCCAAGTTATCCCTCTTATATGTAGTAAAAAATGGAATTACCTTTCAAATAATAATCCTAGGTGAGGATCAATTTTAATTAAACTGTTATAATGTGAAGCCAGGATCCTGGAGTTCAGAGGCAATTTAAGCTATGCATTCATGTTTTCATTCTCCAAAGTCTACTTTGAAACTCCTGATTCATTCATTCATTCATTCATTCATTCAGCAAATCACCCAGTGTGGGAGTGGTTTCCCTTTTACATACATCACAAAATAATTGCTAGAGAAGAAGTGGAAATCTGTAAAATACCACATGAAGTCATAACATGCACACGTTTATATAAACACCCCACCCATGAGTAGATGAGGCAGAGCCCATTAAAAACAGTAAAGCTTGGAGTGAAAATAAGAGTTATGGGATTTGTTACTTTTCTCTAGATTGTAATTTAGCAGAGAAATGGGGGCTTTCAACCTTCCTAGGGCAACAAATTTTGTACTAGTCAACCAAGGGAATGTTTCATATTTGTAATTTTCTTGTGGAAAGTGAACACTGCATGTTCCTGTTGATGCACATTCCAAAGAAAGAGTTTTGCTATTAACAATGTCAGGGAAAAAATAGCTGTGGCTAACAAATAAACAAAAACAGCTTAATTATGTATGCAGTTGTACAATTAAACTAATTGCTCATCTGCTGCAAAACAGACATTCATTGCATTCTGTATTATCAATGGGGAACATGATGCTCAATTAATACTATTGTGGATACTAATGTGCAAGGGATATTTAAGTATTAGAGCTGTGCAGAGATCCCTATTTCTATTTTTTTTTTTTAAATGTGGTTTGGAGAATGAATGAGTAGGCATGTAATACTTGTTGAGGACACTTTAACCCAAATGTATCTTTCCTTGGGATCATGTGTCAGCTGTACCATGTGAACCCAGGAAATGATGAAGCTGCTTAAACCTGTAAATCTGGTACATCTTCCAAGAAGCACATATCAAGACGGTTTGGTTTTGTTCATTGTGCAGCTATTGCTTAAACATGCCAGAAGAGCATTTAGGGCAGCCTTTCTCAACCTTCTGACCCTGGAGGAACCCTTGAAATATTTTTCAGGACTCTGGGAAGGAACCCCTGTACATTCAGGCTCAAATCTAGGCCAGAAGTTACAAAGTTATTGCATTTGTTTATATATGTATATATGCACTAACAGTGTTCTTCAACTAAAAATAAAGAATGAAACTTACCTCTTTCATGTGAAGTTGCCCACATTTGAAATATTTTTTTTAAATAAAATGTGGTCTCCCTGGGAACCCCTAGTGACCTCTCGCAGAACCCTGAGGTTACACAGAAGCCTGGTCGAGAAACCCTGGTCTAGGGAGATCAAATACCTCCCATTGTAAACCAAGGACAAATAATTCATGTTCTTGATGTGCTGGTGACTCTCAAGCCCCAGCAACAGCTGGCTAGCTTGGCCTATTTCAAGGACTCCAGCAACTGTGGGTCAGTAACACTTCTGACCAGAAATGGTCCACGCCTAATGCAGGGGAACCGGCTTCCCTTGTTTTTATTATGCAATAAACTGTATTATACAATGCATTTAGCTCTGACCCGGATGTGCTTGTAGTCAGCAGCCCAGTTTTCACTTTTAGCTTAACAGGTAACAGAACTCACTGAGGCGGGGAAAGAAACCACCACCACCACCACCATCAACATCATCTTCTTTGAAAAGTCTATGGACCATTGAATTCAGTCATTATAAAGGCTAGAAGCTTCTGGTTTCTGAACAAAAAGGACTGTATGATTGCTGGCCATCAAAAGGCATGTCACCTACAAAAAACTGGTAGCAGAAGAACTGTATGAGCAATAAAGAGGCAGACAACTGAGCGATGGGGAGGAAAGCATTAACAACTCCCTCGCAAAGTGAAACACCTGTCCATCAAGCTAAAGTTTTTCAAAAACAAAGGAACTGAATTGCTTTCTAGAAATTAATCTATTTATAGCTAGAGGCCAAACGCCTCATGTTGTATCATACACAATCAGCCTCTGCACTTTCAAAAATAATCAAGGTGATCAATGTCTACATTATTAGACTGAAGTTTTTGCAATGTGGGGTTCATTTACATTGGCCAGTTCACAATCCTCAAGAAGAATTTCTCATCACACCCAAATACTACTTCTGGTGGCATTTTCAGTGTTTCTTGACCGAAGAGAAGAGAAGAGAAGAGAAGAGAAGAGAAAACAAGAAGCAACCAGGTCCCAATTTCAGATCAGGGAGAAGAATTTACTGCAAATACTGCAGAGGTTCAGATGATTCTACAACTTTAATATTGGCTTGTAGCATCTTTGATGAATCAGAGAGTTTGCTACCATACCTCCTTGTCATTGCCATACAATTATTGGCTGGATTCATGCATGATAAACCACAGTGTATAATCATAGTTTGTTGAATAAGGTATAATTACTGGATTGACACATCATGCTACAGCCATGGTTTATATACTATAGTGATTAGGTTTGCCAACATGCTAAGCCATAACCAAACAAACCACTTTAAGGTCTAGTGTGATGGAAAAAAATTCACTTTTTCAGCCAATCTCCTTTCACTTTTTTTTTCAGCCAATCTCCTTCAATCTGATGGAAAAGACATTGCTCTAGCCCACACCTTTTCAAGGAGAAGGCAATTCCAGCAACATGTTTGCATGTGTGTATGTGTGCAGGATTCTTGAACTGCTTAAGTTAAAAGATAGCCAAGGAATGACTCGGTGCTAGAGAGAATTCTTTCTGTCTTTCACTGTGCAATGTACAATGGTGTACACTGTGCCATCAGTGGTCTGCAGGCTTTCTGACCTCCCTGTTACAAGTAAAGGCCTAAAAGTGATGGGGTGAAGGGTGCGTAATTTCTCTATTGGGCTTTCTCCGATCAGAAAACAGAGATGGCCCAAGAGGCTGCAGAGTGAGGAAGGGACAGGTACCACAACATGTTCATGATAATTTTACCACTTGCATTAGTAACAGAAGCTCAGACATGTTGCCAAAAGGAATTAATGAAAAAAAAATCCAAAGCACCCTGAGATTCAAACTTTTTCAGAGGGAGAAAACTCTCAGGAAATCGGAGGGCCAATATTTGGTACCAATTTTGCAATCTCCTTTCTTGTAATTTGAACCCATTGATTCAGGTTCTAGTTCTGAACCAACAGAAAACAAAATAGCTCCATTATCTATGTGACAGCCGTTCCAATATTTGAAGACAGATATCATGTTACTGCTTAATCCTCTCTCCTCCAGGACAAATAGCATGTCAGTTAACTTATTTTTATCATCCAGAGCTAATGCTGTAGATAAACTAAAGCTTCACCAAAAAATACCATCTCAGTTCTATGCAACTCTTTGCAGGTGGAGAAATCAAGGTGGTAATTTTCAGCATTTTCTCCCAATGAAGACAGAAATTCTAAAAAAAGATAAAAAATGTTCACCACTGTAGGGGTCTTTCCTTAACAAGTGGTGATGAAAGTCTAAATCAAAATCCCAGCAGGTTGCTGTGCCCAGTGGCTAGAAAATGATGCTTTGTGAAGATGTAGCATTTTTTCAGAGGCATTGCAGATTTTCTTTCTTTCTTTCTTTTTTAAGGCAAGACACATAAGAAAGATGCCCCAAAGTATCTAAGCTCTTTGGTAAATTCGAATTAATGTTGACATCAAGTGTAGAATCCATATTTTATTTTAAATCACCATGAAAATATTTGTGTTCCTGCAGCTAGAATACTTAAGAAATGCCTTTCCTCATATCCCCATTTCAAAGCTCACATATCAAGGTCAAACTTGGAGGCTACAGCCCAGAGCCCCTAACACAGAAGACTGGTTCCCCCCAGGGGAAAATACTGAAAGAGAGTCAATAAGGAGAGTTTGAGGAAAATGGGTTGGTTTAGCAAGACTTCTCTTGTTCCAGGGTGCAGGGCATGGAATAATGGATTTAAGTTACAGATCCTGAATGCTAGAAAATAATTGCAAGATTCTGTTGTAACCTGTCTCAATAAGTTCTAGTTTTCCTGTGGGGTTGCTCTGGTGTTCCTAGTGGATCTGACGTCAATTCTGAAAGTCTGATTGGGCTTTACCTCCCCTCCTTCTCATACAACAGTGAAGCAGGGAAGCGTTTGCCAGAACTGTTTCCAAATATTATCTTGCTTCCCAGGACTTAAAGAATGTTTTGGCCCTCTCTGCCGAGGTAACGATTCTTGCATACTTCTGTCAAGGTCATCTCCCTTACTCTCTACACTTTTAAATGGCCTAGCTGAAATTTGTCAGTTATCTACAAGTTTCTTTGTAGTTCTTAGTGTTTTCTTGGTTGTTTTCCTGCAGACTTTTCATGATCAGACTCAGTAACAAGATGTTGCAGGGGAGAATGATGTTTGAATGCTCTGTGAAGATTTCACTGTTCTTCCTTGCACTGATGATGTTACTGAGCCTGGTCATGAGAAGTCTGCAGGAAAACAACCCCAATTCTGGGCTACATAGATTCTCTACTATTGAGGCTGGTCAAAGACCATAATAAAGATATTCATTCATTCATTCATTCATTCATTCTCTACTATTAGCTATCTGATGAGTATGCTTTAATTCAGATTCCTGCAGTAAACAGGGACTGGACTTCATGATCTAAACGAATCCTTCCCATTCTAGCACTCTACGATTCTAGGTTAACCTTTGAGTGACTATCTGCACAGCAGATCTTTTGCCCCTACAGTAAAGGCATTTTGCAACCCAAGTGTGCATTTTTCAAAAGAAAACAGTTTTCTCTGGAGTTGCTTTTTAAAAAATCTCCAGTCTACTCAGTCAGTCAGTTGAGGACAGAACAGACATCAGTATTTCTTCCCACCCCAGGGAATTTGATGTGACCCATTTATGAAGCCAGTTATGATTACCCCACAAGGGTTTCAATCCTGTTTCTTGTTTGCAGTTCCACATTGTTCGGACTTGATGATGATTAAGATAACGATACCATGCCACATAAAGCTCTCACAGGGAATTACCACTATGGCATGGTGGAAGGGCTTGGTAGCTTCAGGGACATTGAGGGTGATGCTGAAAGAAGCATGACCTTCTAGAAGGTCCTGCCTAGCTGACAAGGTCAAAAGTGGAGGCTGAAGCTAAGAATAACCTATAACAGGGATGAGGACAGCTAAAAGGGATACAAATCTGTCTAAAAAAGAACTCAGAAATCAAACTTAGAAGAAGGCAATAGCAAACCACTTCTATATTGTTGCTAGGTAAATCCTAGAAGTCTCCACGAAGTCACCAGGAGGTCACACTCAAATGAGATTTTACTTACTTTTAATTGAATTATGAGACAGTACTTTTACAGTACAACAGCTCCTGAAAGTTTGTTTTGTTTTAGATAGATTTTATCATAATTTCATCCTGTCTTATGCTCACTTTGCAAGTGTTGTTTTAAGAATGACTTCAAGGTAATCTATTGCTTCATTCAACCTATTGCTTGTTATATTATAAAAAGTAATGGCTTTTTTTACTGGGTTTTATTTTATAAGCCACCTTAATAACTTTGCACATGAACTGAAAAGGAAAATGGAATTAGTAACACAGAAATTTAAGAAACTACCTAATACCAAGTTTGTTCATTGTTTTACTGGACTCAATATTGCATACTTTAGACCTCAAGCAGCCCTCTATGGTTTTCAGCATGAATTCCTATTTTCTATGGAATTCTAAATTCTCTGACCCAAGAGGAATTATGATAAAGGAAGAAATGAATAAATAAGCCGACAAGACATAAAACTGGCAGTAAGAGCCTAAGTGGCACAAATATTTCAAATTTGCTGCCTGAAGTTGGAATCTCAGTGAGTGACCTTTCATAATATATTGCATGTATGTGTATGTACATAAGCCCATATGTGTGTACATTCATATTCATCTTGGATTTGTGTGTCTCAGAACCTTCTTCAGCTTCAGGGAAGCAATGGCCAGGGACTTAGTAGACCCATGCTTAAGCCCCCACAATTTCTTCCCCTAATCTACCACATAATTGTGGTGGTTATAAAATAGGCTGGGAGACAAATACACTGCTTGAGTTCTTGGGGCAAAGGAAATAGCTAAATGTGATAAATCATTAAGGAAGCAAGCATCTGCCCTTCCCATTGGTAGGCAATGTGAACATTTCAGACAGATTGGGCAGCATTTATAGGGTAAGGTCCCAGTTTTTCCTGTTTTTGCCTGGTGACACAGTGTAGGCACCTCCTACTGCTTGATTCAGGGTTAAATAATATCTGCATTTTGAATGGGTCATAAAAGTCCCCAGTTTGGCCCTGGTGCCTGAACAGAATATATATTATTTAAAATCAAGCATTTTATGCAGCTACACCTTCCTCTGCAGATTTGTTTGCTGGGTGAATGGGTTCTACACACCTGTTGATACACTCAGGAGAGCTTCCTTTTGAACTGAATTCCCCATCTGATTCCTCCTTTAAGAAGGCTGAGTAATAAGCACTTTGTGGTCTGTAGTAGGCCTCCAAACAGCCAGTCTATAGGTGCATAGATAGAAACTTCTAATTATGGCAGTCAATTTGACTATATGATTCCCACACATGAGAATGGCAGTTTCCTACCACACTATGGAGAGCAATACACACAAATACAGCACCAGGTTAGAAACCAGGAGTCTGTGAGTTCTAGTCCTGCCTGAGGCCTGAAAACCAGCTGGGTGACCTTGGGCCAGTCCCTCCCTCTCAGCCCAACTCACCTCACAGGGTTGTTGATGTGGGGAAAAGAGGAGGAGGAAGGCATATTAGCTATGTTGGCTGCCTTGAGTAATTTATAAAAATAACAAACGGGGGGATAGAAAATTAAATAAATAAATAAGCCCTAAAGTAAACTTAGCACAGAGTTAAAAAGAAAACAGAGAATCACAAAATCATAGGGTTGGAAGGGACCTTACATGAAGTTTGGTCCAGCCCCCTGTCTAGGGTAGGAAATCTCAGATAAATGATCACCCAACTTTGCTTCCAACTCTCCAGTGATGGAGCCCCCACAGCCCCAGGAGGCCAGCTGTTGCACTGCTTAAGAGCTCTCACAGTCAGGAAATTCCTCCTTAGTTCAAGTGTAGGAATCTCCTTCTGCAAAGCTTCCACCCACTGGTTCTTGTACTATCATGTCTTCCCTTAGCCTTCTCTTCCTTAGTGTAAACACATCCAGTTCTTTTAACCATTCTTCATTAGCTGTGGTTTGATCTGTAGATATCGCTGTGAATGAGGCAATGCGCATAGTGACGGGATACCTCAAACCTATGCCCATTAATAAATTATACCCCCTTGTAGGTATTGCTCCACCTAAGATTAGAAGGGAAGTAGAAGCAGAACCAAGCAAGAGGCTGACTCTCATCACCCTTTAAACAGATAGGCTCCTCCGATTCATTGACTTAAATCTAGAAAAAGTCTTATGGCAATAACTAAAACCCCAGAGGGGCCCAAAGAACAGAATCAAATAAGTAAATGGAGGAATGAGCTCACTGATTTAAGAATTCTACCAAAGGAAGAAATGGCCACAGGAAACACTCTCCCTTACATACTTTGGAGGATAATGAATAGGATGAGGGTGGGGGTACCAAAGCGTAAGACGAATTTATTCAAGTGGGGGCTGCTGGCTGACAGCAATATATTATGTGAATGCGGAGAAATCCAAGATCCGGGGCATCGGATGGTGTGCCGATTATTGCCAGAACCTTGTACTGTCAATGACCTACAGCAAGCTAATGACAAAGCTGTGGCAGTGGCTGCCTTCTGGCAGAGCAAAGTTTGATCTGGACATGAAATAAACTAACTAACTAACTAACTAACTAACTAACTAACTAACTAACTAACTAACTGTTCTTCATAGCATTAAGCCACTAAGCCCCTCACCATCTCTGTTACTCTTCTCTGTCTTCTTTCCTAGTTTCTCAATATCCTTCTGGTATTATTGCATCCAGACCTGGATGAAGCATTTCAGGTGTGCTCCAGTCAGTGAAGCACGGAGCAGAAGTATCACATCTTACCCAAACCTACACAAGTTCCCTAAATCTTAAGGGGGAAAAATATATCTGGGTCTAAGCCATTGTGTGCAATTGCCCCACCACTGCAATCCTTGCTCTCCCCCTCCCCCCACCCACAAACTAAAGTGTAGTCGCCAACCATAAAAACATAATCCATCTTTATGCTGGCCTATGACCATACTAAAGATTTGATTCAATAATCCACCTTTGTTAGTGTTAATCTCAGCAACATTGCTTTGAATATTTCACCAAATGAGGAATTGGAATTTTGCGAGTGAGTGAGTGAGTGTGTGTGTACAAAATCCTTGATTTAAAAAAGCAAACTAGGCAAATCTGGTATAACTGGTAAGATCTTCATAAAGGGTGGCATGTCTCAACTGATAACATGAACTATGAGAAAGATATCCCATTGCGTCTTTGCATCATTGGATGTTGCTTTACATGATCTCAGCAGCCATCCTAGCCAGCTAATCCTAAAATTAAGATGATCATAAACTCTTTCTCTGGGGAGGAGACAGGGAGGAGTATCATAGGAGCATCTTTTGGGGAAAAGAAAAACACAAATTCCGATTGGGGAAGTTCAAAGCAGAAGTGTATTAATTTGAACTTCACCAAACTTCACTGATTTCAGCTGGGAGTATTCCAAATCAAACCAATACAGCTGTGCACACTTTGGAACTGTGGTAACGCAGACCTCACATGGGTACCTATATAGCTCCTATCAATGGCTTCTTATAAATGAAAGGAGTGTTTTCTGAGACAGTCAGCTGTGTAATTAAGATCTTCAGATACTTAAGACGTTGTTGATGGTATGCGCACCTACACAAGCTCTAAAGCATTTTTCTTTTCAATCCAAAATGCTGCGCAGCCCAACAGTCAAGGTGTTGCCTTGGTGGCACAATCACAGCCCTGCCCCTTTTTTACATATGTCACATGGCTGTGACCACCATCTTGGTTTTTTTGACCACCTCCTCCCATGTACACTCCTGCAGCCACACAGACTAGGATACTGTTCATCACTGCAATGTGGGATCTATTTCTCACCACCTGAAAACATAGTTAAAAACACTAGTTTAAACCAAGTTCATTCCTTCATTAAATACAGCAGAAGGCAACCAGGGCCAGACAAAACATCTGTCTTATCAAAATCCTCTCTGTTGACATCTGTGCTGTTAAGAATCACACCCAGTAAGGAAACTGAGCAGCTGAAATTTATCCTGAACCAAATGTCAGATTCAAAATGCAGCAAATATTTGTTTCCGCCATGAAGGTCAAGCCGTTCCATTAGGCCCAGGACTCTGCCTGCTGTGACTTTTGAAGAGGAACGGCAGATGTCAAACATTTAAAGGAGAGGGTGGAAAAAAAAGAAAAACCTACTTACGGTGGCTGTGCCTGAGACAGTTTGTGCATTTGTGTCACTTGTGTTTGGTTCGGAGTGCGTCTGCGCAGGCGGGTACAGGTTTAACGTGTGCTCTGGAACCGTGGTTTGCCCGGGGTAGTCTGGGGTTGGGTGAGGGTGGGGGCCGGTGTATTCTCCTGGGATGCCGTTCTGGGGAGGAGCAAACTGGGCGGAGGCATAAGGCTGTGCCATTGTGTCAGGAGGTGCAGTGGCTTCCTGGTTACCCTGTGCAAAAAATGAAAAAGGAGAGAATGTTGAGCTGGATTTGCCTTACAAAGATTAATGCATCTTTGAAGATGGTACTTCATCAGGTTTCTATCCAGGCTGTTCTTCCTGCTGAGACCTCACCGGATGTCCCATTAGTCATTCGTCCACAGCAAGGAGCTGAGCTGCCACTGGTTTTACTCACAAATAACGTTTCCTAGGGATCACACCATTTCTTTTACTTGGATCAGCATCTTTGCTTTCTGTTCCCCAACCCAATCCAGCACTAAAAAATGTCATTCCCATAACGATCAACAACCATGACTGCACTGGCTTGATGAGCAAAATTGTGTCTCTCTCTGTGTGTGACAGAGGTGGGCACTGAGGAACAGTAGCGAAGGCAAGTTTGCTGCAGAGTCCATAAGATTGCAGTTAATCACTTGAGGACTGATTTTGAAATTATCAATAAAATCTTAAATCAAGCCATGTGTGACAAGCAAAGCAGAAATACAAAAACCTGTAAAACAGAACTTTTGGGGCTTTAACCTCAGGAATATGCATTCCTATTAAGTGGAAGTCAAACAATTTGATTTTCAATTTTTATTTTTTCTCTCTTTGCTTAGTCAAACAAATATCTAGTGATAGCTAAACATTATGAACATACATAGTGGGATATTTAAACATTACACAAATAACAATGATCTCTACTGCAAAAATATCAGGGAACAAGGACTCTATTGCAATCATACACCATTTGAAAATAAATAGGATTTTTAAAGTGTCTTTAAACTGTGATATTTCCAAAGGAACAAGACATCCTGGCTTCCTGCCATTCCTATTATTTATCTCCAATATTCAGAGAACAATATAGGAGTTCAGGTTCTTCCCTCTGCGACACCATGTTTAGTGTGTTTTCATTCAACATCTTGGATGCAGAACACAAGGTAACCTGCTTAATTATGTCTAGCAAGCCCAGGCGCAAGTCGACTAAAGTTTCTATCAATACATTACCTAAAAAGTGAAGAAATGAATTCAAATTTCTATTCAAACATTTCTTAAAGCAGGACTGGAAACACGGTAGCTACATTGTCCATTGAGTAAATGTAAATGTAAATGTAAAGCCAAATCCAAGCCAAATCCAAATCCAAGCCAAATCGAAAAACGCCAGAGGATTCCCGGAAGCCTGGCACTCAGACCAAGCAGCCATCAACAGACACATAGAGGTAAGCAACATTTACATACCATTCAAAAGAGACAATAAAAAAGCCAAAAGACCAGTACACTCCCTTGCCAGCAATAGACACCCAGATAGGCAAACATCAACACTAGGATCAACACCAGATGAACCATCAAACAGCACAATACACCCTAATCAAGGAACTGTTAACTCAGGCAATCAACCAAGCAGCAAACAACAGCCCAATCAAGGAACTCCCAAGGAGAGAACAACAACACCACCAACACAGGCAGGGCAAGCCACGGTGTATAAACTGAGAGCAAGGCCCTCTCCCTCTTTGCCCTGAAGGTGTTGCCTAGCCTGGCAATGAAACATCTGCAAGAAAACAACCAGGCTCAGAGAGCACCAAGGACCCCACAAACATGGAGCTACACAAATTCCAAGACCTGTTCTTTCTCTCTCTGTATACATGCATGCATGTGTGTGTGTATATGTGTGTTTGTGTGTGTGTGTGTGTGTATGTATGTATGTGTGTATGTATGTATGTATGTGTATGTAGAGAGCACCAAGGACCCCACAGAATGGACCCTCCCTAGTTTTCTGGAGAGTAAAAGGAAAGGAGGGGAGAAATACTTTCAGGCTTGCAAGATTCTGTTAATGTAACCTAAAGGTGAGATTAAAAGAATTAAAACCAACGATAAGAGTTTAAAATGTCGGAGAAGGAGGACCGGGTTAGTCTATGGTAGCAAAATACCAGGAGGAATCTGGTAGCACCTTTTCGGACTACCAAGTTTGATTAAAAACCACAAGCTTCTTACTTCCTTTCATGGGGAATGAGGCAAAACACACAATGGGTTTTTAACACAAGGCGTTCGTTAATTGAGAAGGTATTTGTAATCTGTCTCACATATAACCTGCATCTGCATGGCCACCCACTCTTTACATCTCCCCGTCATCTCATCCCAATTTATATCACTGTCTAGCCCAGGGTTTCTCAACCTTGACAACTTTTGCTGCTGGGGAATTCTGGGAGTTGAAGTCCACACATCTTAAAGCTGCTAAGGTTGAGAAAGGCTGGTCTAGCCTCTCTACACATCTGATGAGCTGTCATGAAGGGGCTACCAGACTCTTTCCAAGCATACAACAGTAATTTTAAGTAAAAGACATTTTAAAAATAAAAGCTTTACTTAAAATACGAGCAGTTTGGGTTAATAAAAAAGCAAGTCAGTCCTAAATTTAGTGCAAGCCATATCAAGCCAACCATAATGAACCATAATAAACAGGTTCAACTGTTTTATTTACAAGGTGCTTAATAATAATAATAATAATAATAATAATAATATATTAAACTTGTATGCTGCCCAATGCCCAATAACTCTGGGTGGCTCACAACAATCGAACAAATAAATTACAATAAAACCAATTTTATAGTAGCCACCCTGGCCCCTGGCTACATCATGCATTGTCCCAAGGTTGGTGTCAGACACCAGGAACTATGGATATTATTGGGTATAAATCCTGTAATATTAATCAGCATCAAAGTGTTTTTTCAACAGTTCTGGTCACCCAGATAGCAATTCTTTGAATCTGCAAACTATCTCCATGGCAGCATTTTGTGAGAGTGACCACGGAATTCTCACATAAAACTTTACATGCCCCCCCCCCCGGTTAATTACCCTTGCTTTACAGTCCCAAGTGAGGGGGAGCTGTGCTACAAAATTAAACAAAATGGGAATGAATAGTTGTTGCAATCAAGTAGACAAAATATGAGTCACTGGTTGCAACTGACAATTGTCCAGTTTTATCAAAAATTGATGGCCATTTCTGGAAAGCAGGTCCATGACAAACTGGAAATAAGAGTTGAAAAGGAAGGCAAGTCAGCATTTTTAGGTAAAATGGTTTAGAGAAGAAAGAAGTAGGGAATTAATGTCTAGGTGCAGTTTGTACTAAAGGGTTTAATGCTACCTTGAGTCTAAAACAGATGTTACAGAGACCCCCACTGTTTCTCATTTACAATGACATCCTTTCCACAAGCATCAAATTAATATTCCTAGCATTCACTCTTTGTGCTAATTACACCTAATATTTAATTAAGAGCATTGAGTATTGGTAAGATTTCTAACGGGTGACTTCAAACTTGTTCTACTTCAAAGACAATATTACAATATCCTCCTGCAAGAAAAAGCATGTCAGCTAGTTCTCGGGTATATGAATATGGTGCCTGGACATGTACAAATGAGGAGGAAGGAGGTGAATGTACAAAATATTTAACATTTTATAAAGGCTGTGCAGATACAAAAGCAGGTCCCCGATATAATAAACATCACAGAAAAGAAACGAATAGAGAAAGGGGATGTAAGACGATTCAAGCACTAATACTTTCTAGATGTCTCCTGGCTTCAGTATAGTGTAAGCATGGTGAGATGTATGCATGTGTGCCAGCTGTCCCTTAACAACCTTCTCATGTGTAAGGGTAAGGTCCTTTCATGTTCACTTGCTTGGGTAAAGAATAAGTTCTCATATGAATGAAGTTTCAGTAAAGATAAAGGAAAAGGTTTCCCTTGACATTAAGTCCAGCTGTGTCCAACTCTAGGGGGCAGTGCTCATCTCCGTCTCAAAGCCGAAGAGCCGGCGATTGTCCATAGACACTTTCTCTGTGGTCATGTGGCCGGCATGACTACACGGAACGCCGTTACCTGCCCACCGGAGCGGTACCTATTAATCTACTCACATTGGCATGTTTTCGAACTGCTAGGTTGGCGGGAGCTGGGACTAGCAACGGGAGCTCACCCCGTCATGCGGATTCAAACCACCGACCTTCCGATCGGCAAGCTCAGCAGCTCAGTGGTTTAACCTGCAGCGCCACCGCGTCCCCTGAAGTTTCAGTAGGATGGAGGAATTTACTTTTGTCCAAGGGAACCCAAGTAAATGATCTTTCAGAATTTTTTCCTACAGCATGGAAAGATCTCAGTGTGACAACTGATGCAGTTTTGTGTCTGTCCCCGTGCCCAAATCTGGTAAACTAAAAAAGCTTATGCTGTACTGTATTTATTTAATAAAATTCTGTTGATTTGCATAGGACTAGGATTTTAGTGGTAATATTTAACTTGGGCAGAGAAACCACTCTGTCCTCACATTCTCTCTCTCTCTCTCTCTCTCTCACACACACACACAAACCAATTGCTTTGTTCTCTAGTGTAAGGCTGGTATCAGTATGCAGCTGTGATGTTAACATTGGGACAATCCATCCTGAACCCTATGGAAGAAACTGAATGACGTTTGCAAGACAGATGTCTGCAGAAAGATCTGTAGACGTAGTTCACTGTTAAACCACAGAGTGTGCAATTGTCCTATTCCCTGATTTCATAAAGTGAAACTGAACTAGTAAGAATGAAGAAATATGGTATCATCAAGGAAATTATGATCTACCTCAGCAATATACATCAGTGATCCCAATCATCAAGAAAAAAGCATACATCTACATAGGTCTGAAGGATATAGTTAGATTGAAGTATATATCACTGACACTAGATCTACTCACAAGAGTGACAGGACACAACCTATTTTTCAAATTGGGTTCCTCAAGCAGTTTTTGGCAAACACCTTTGACAAATCAGAGTACTAAACTAATTGCATTTATTACAATCAATAACTTTTTAAAAAGTTGACAGAATTCCTACGAGACAGCGAAGCAGCTGCTCTCTTCATGGATTAAACCCTGGAACATAAGACATAAAGCAAAGCAAATGAAAAGGCCATGACAAAATGCTGGTTGTTATCTTAAATATGGCATATGTATCCAGGCTCAAAGGGTTCTTTGTTTGTATTTTGGATAATTAACCATATGCCATGGGACAAAGCCAGGCTCAGGATAAATGCTATGAGGGATCTGAAAGTGATGACTAAGCATAGGACAGAAAAGGTTTGGGGAACAGCAACTATTTTCAGTAATATTTCTAAGGCATCTCACCCGAAATTCAGTCAGTCAAACTGTTAATGAAATCCACTCCACTGAAGTTTTCAGGACCAGGTTTAGGAGTCTGCTGTTTAAAGGACAAATCTGTGAAAGTATTCACTGCCCTGATTTATTTTGTCAACAGAGTTTTAGAGGATTTTTGTTCATTTCAACACTATATTTGTTTATAGGGTTTACAGTTTTCGTGTATCTCAAAACGCAATCCCAGGTAGAAAGAGCTATATGTGACTGAAAAAAATGGGTTGGGAGCTACAGTCCACCACTGAGTTAGCATGTTGGCTTATTACATACTGGCCAGCTTACTATGTATTCTTTCAACATCTGTAAACAATCACGTACACTCCCATGGCTGGCTGGGGAATTCTGGGAGTTGAAGTTAACACATCTTCAAGTTGCCAAGATTGAGAAACACTACCCTGTATAGTCATAATTCACAAAACATTGTTGACCTAGTCCAATTAGAATCTCAGAGACATAACTAGAAAAATCACAGTTGCCTGGTTCTATGGACAGCACCATTGGCTATGGCTGAGAGGCTGTCATTTCCTTTCTTTAGTAGGAACAAACTTAGGAACAAACAAAACAGCATTCACCCCTCCTACTATCCTTAGTTTACACATAGATTATGTCAGCTCAGGCATTACTGACTTTCCAAAAGAGTTTTAATAGTTTATGGAAAGCCAAGATCAAATTCCTGGGGGAGGCTGTTTCAAAGTGCAGTTGCCCCACTGAAAACAGTGCCTGCAAGCCTCTGTCCCTTCACTTCTCAGAAGTGGGAGACCACTAGCAGGTTCTCTTAGGATGATTGTGTCAGACCAGTTCAGACTGGTTGGAGGTGGCATTCCTGCATGTATGTCAGTGCCAAGTCATAGGGACAGTGTGACTGGAGCTGTCCCATATATCTGGTCAGCTATCTCTGAGTCCTTCTCTAAGTGAAGGCCAGAAGAAAGGGTGAACCTCACATTCACCCTCACTTTGGGGTTTAGATGACAGGACCAAGCCGGTTCTCAGCTTAGACAACCCACTGCATCATGACGTATCAGGTGTCACTCTGTGGAGGGAAGAGGGAATGGCCTTGAAGGACAGGAAGAAGAGCACTACCAAGGCAATGGTCAGATAAGCAGGGCTTGCGCCCAGGCCAAGAAAGTAACATGAGAAAACATCTCAGAGAAGCCCTTCCCTAGTTCACATGAAGAAACACTCCAGAAGCCCTGAAAAGAACAGCCAAATACATGTGGCTTCAGGAAGTTGGAAGGAAAAAGCCTTGCATTTAAATCTTTCAGCATAATTTGTAACAAAGGCTTTGACTTCTCGGTGGGCACGCCTCTGTGTCTATGGCTTCATTTGGTCTGCAAGGAAGAGACTAATCTAGTTCAATCATGTCTGAGCGCCTTCTGCCGAGTAAGCCAATCCCTGAAAACAGGATTAAGTGTCTGGAGAGTTGAGATTTACAGCTGTGCCCGATGTGAAGCTTGACACCCAGTGACTAACTGTAGATCTTCTGAGGTTCGTTTGGCCCTGAAAATGGCTGAAGTTCCAGGGTTTGCATGCTACATTTTTAAATGACCTGGATTAAAGATTTGGTGCAAGCAGGGTGACAGTATCGAAAGAAACTTCAAAAGGCATCGGGCCTCGTAAGAAATCGGTACAGTTCAATTTCATAATAGTGGCAGGATTGTTTCAGTGTTTGTTTTTAAAGGATGGCAGAACGTCTGTGCTAAAGGGGTTTTGGCCTGAAATTTAATGAAATCCACATTTCAACTGAGAAATATGCCTCACATGGCAAGGTATAAAACCCAGTGTATTGCTTTCTGTTTACAAGCCGAACACGTTTAAATGAAAGTGAGGGAGAGAGCAGAGAAGGAAAGTGGTAGGGGGATAATCATTTTGGGATGCAAGCGTTTGTAAAAAATCCTTCAAATCCTTATGCTGATTTTCTAAAGTGCCACCGTTTCAGATGTTCCATACTAAACGCCTCCTGTCTCCAATTTATTTTTTTTTCCCCCCAGCACCATTTCATCTGTTACACGAAGTGTTTATAATTAAGAAATTGTGTGAAAAGTGTCAAAACAGAAGGAGCAATCTTGTTATGTTTGCACACAAACTAAGGGAGATAAAATGTTACTTTTGCCAGGCGTAGTGTTAAGCACACATTTGCTGAATGAGGCTGTGTTGACTCATTTCTGGGGTTGGTGGGGAGAGAACACCAGGTGGAAGAACACCTCTCCCCCCACCCGGCTCTTCACGGCTGCTTGGATTTAAAGTCTACTTGCTGTTTTATCATTGTTTTTTATTCTGTTTTGTTCCTTTGGCAGGAAATATTCCACATTCTCAGGGAAACACACAGGCCATTCCATACTTAAATGAGCCAAAAATGTATCATCCCTCAAGGCATAAGGACAAAGGAGAAGTATGCAAAAATTAAGAGGACCCTTGCTTCTCCCCCCACCCGACCCTCAAACTGGCTTTGAGTTTGTTTGGAAACTTAGTTTTTTTAGCTGCAGAGAAACATAAAAGCATGAATAATTTTTCTTTCTTAGCCAAATATACAATGGGATGAAAGAGGCTGTAAGGCGCTGAAGACCTAAAGCAAAGCAGACGGGGTTAATTTGGAAAAGCGAAACAAAAACACGCCGCCTTTTAAATTGTGTTTTAAATTGTGTTTTTCTTGCACTTTCCCTGTTGCTAGGGGCTTCGGGCCTACTGTGTTAGCAGTAAGGTGTGGGATAAACAACAAAACCAGCTATCTAAATATACAATTGAAGGAAATGCAGCACTCAGAAGTTCTATTAGATGTTTGAAAAATACCACTTCTGGGAATTCCTATACTGTATAGAATAATAATGAAAAAAGAACTTCTGAAGCTGATCTGAATGAGTAGGAGAAAAGACACATTTAAAAAAAATGTATGGCCCTACATGGCATGGGGCCAGGCTACCTAAGGGACCATCTCATCCCCGTTACATCTACCCGGCCCAGCCGGTCATGCAGAGAGGGCATGCTGAGGACCCTGTCTGCAAGAGAATTCCATCTGGCAGGGTTCAGAAGGTAGGCTTTCTCTGCAGTAGCACCCACCCTTTGGGACATCCTTCCCTGGAAGTGAGGTTAGCCTCCTCCCTTCTGGACTTCAGGAAATGTTTGAAGACCTGGTTTTGTTACCATGCTTGGAGTAGGGGGAGGAAGAGCCATTCTTGGGGCTGGTTGGTTCCCTAGCCCTGCCGGAATGGTCTTGTCCCTTTTGCGTGGAATTAGTTCTGCCGTTACTTGGATTTCATTATATTTTATATTTATATTTATTGACTATTGATATTATTCTGATTTTATTGAATTTTAAATTGTTTTATTGTGAACCTCCCAGGGTCCCCTGAGTGGGGGAGATGGGGGTAATAAAATTATGATAAATAAATAAAATAAATAAAATTTAAAAACCTTGAAAAGAGAGTCTCCCCCACTACTGGCTAATCTATACTTTGAGATCAGCCACAGACCTTCTTTAGGGTTGTCAAAAGACTTGCAAATTGGTAGTGGTTATTTGAATTCTCTTCTGAGATAATTGTGTTATTTAAAAGTTCACCCTGAATATCTAAGATGAAAAGTAGCCCTTTCTTCTTCCTCCTCCTCCTCTTCTTCTTCTTCCTCTTCCTCTTCCTCTTTTCATCCTTTCCTCTAACTCAAAATGAAATTTCCTTCATTCTAGCTTACTGTGATGGGATCAACTCAGTCATGGTGGTCTGCAAACCTTAACTTGTTATATAACATGATGTATAAATCCATTGAGCAAAATAGTGGGCAAAGATTTTTTAAAAATATATTACAGGGATATTGCATGATCTTAACATGACATTTTTTTATTTATTAAAAGACTCATATGGCTGCCCATCTGATGCATCACAATTCTGGGAGGCTCAGAAAACCACCACAAAACCCATCAGAACATATAAAAAAGAAAAAAAAAACAAATCCCAGCCACCCTACCAACACTCCCTAACTGACCCACAGTGTAATCCCTGGGCTTCAGCCTCACATTATCCCAACACATGAGGAAAGAGCCAGCTTTCCAGATCCCAAGAGGAGAATGTTCCACAGAGCAGGGACTGTTACAGAAAAGGCACACTGCCTATGAGGCAACAGTTAAGGAAAGGGACCTGGAGCAGGCAGATACCTTCATGGAGAGGGGGTCCCACAAATAACCTGGCTAACCTCAAAGCACCTTGAATCCCACCTGAAAAACAACTGGGAGCAAGTGCAGCTTGCAAAGCAGTGGAGTCTTATGGACAAACTGAGAAGAGCCCAAAACTGTGCATACCACCTTATTCTGGATTAGATACAATTTTTCAGATGATCTTTAAGGGCAGCCCCATGTAGAGTGCATTGCAATAATTTTTACATTTTATTTATTATTAAATTTGCAGGCCACCCAACTCTCAGTGATTCTGGGTAGCTCACAAATAAAAGGATACAGTCGGAAACAAAAATAAGGAATCAAGATAGCCAGATGACAAAAACTGGACTGGAGTGGGAAAAAAAGAATCCAAGGGGGCTTCAACCATGCTTGCAAAAGGCTGGGTGAAGAGCCGGGTCTTCAAGCCCCTTCAAAACAGCAGTAGGGTGGGGGGCACCAGATCTCAGAGAAAACCTTATTCCAGAGGGCAGGTGCTGCTATAGAAAAGGTGCAATTTCGGGATCCTGATAGATGGCATTGTTTAATTGAAGGGACTCAGACTGCACCAACCGTGCCAGGTTGAATCGGTCAGGCAGATACTATGGGAGATAGGTGGTCCCTCAAATAATCCAGCTGAGAAGTGACCAAGGCATGAGTGACTGTGAGCAAGGCCTCCTGGTCCAGGAACTGGGTGCAATTGGCACACAAGAGGAATCTGTGCAAAGGCCCCTCTAGCCACGGCTTTCACCTGCTCCTCAAGCAGGGGCTGTGACTCCAGGGGGACCCCTGAATTGCATACCTTCTCTGTCTGGGGAAGTGCTACCCCATCGAGAGTCAAAGATGAAACATCCCCAAGCTCCAGGAGGCCCACAGTCACTCAAAGCCATTCCATCTTGCTAGGGCGAAGTCAGAACTTGTTCCTCCTCATCCAGATCCTCGCATCCTCCAGGCGCTGGGTCATCTCCTGAATGGCACTGCCTCCCCAGCCAGGGGTGAAGCTATATAACTGGGCATCATCAGCATATTGATGATACTGCATCCCATGCCATTGGATGGCCTCGCCCAGCGTGTCCATGTAGATATTAAAAAGAAGCAGCAAGAGACACAGACCCTGAGGCACCCCCTGTTTCAGGGGCGAGGTTAGGCCTCTGCCTCCCAACACCGAATAAAACCAGCCATACTGTATTTGCAGAGGAGAACCATTGCAAAACAGTGTCCCCCCCTCCCAACCCCTGAAGCCAGCCCAGATGGATACCATGGCTGATGGTATTGAAAGCTGCTGACAGACCCAGGAATGGCCAGGATGGTTGCACTACCCCCATCCCAAGCCCTCTAGAGGTCATCTACAAAAGCAACCAATGCTGATGCCGTATAGTAACCAGGCCTGAATCCTGACTGAAAAGGGCCCAGATAATCCACTTCATCCAGGATCCTCTGAAGCTGATTGCCTACCAATGTCTGTATTTGTGTCTCTGCTGGACCCCTCAGAGGATGTTTAGCAAAGGTGGGTTTTAACCTCTGCGAGACTATTAAGCAGTGAAAGAGCTTGTCTCCCGGTATTAGGGGTGCTCCACCACTAGAGGTTTTCTAGTGATGGAGCACCCCAACAAAGGTTGGACATGATCTGGGATGTCTGAGTGTTGGACTAGAAGAACCCCATGGTCTTTCCTATGATGCTATGAATATATACTATGTTGGAAAGGATACCGACTCATATATTTGGGGCTTGTTCTACATTTATACCATTTTGATTTAATTGTCATATGTTTGTAAAATAGAGTCCTAGCAAAAGAAATAAAGGTTAGTTATGTAATATAACTAACCTTTATTTCTGTAATATTATATTATATGCTGAAAACGTGGAACCTAAAGAACTATAAAGAAATCTGGATTTCTCACATGTGGGAGGTAGCTAAGAAAACTATTTTAGTCTGGTGGGAAGACTCTAGTGTACCTTATCTAAAACTCTGGACTGATGACATGTACACTCTTTCTACATATGAACTGACTTTTTATTGACAATCTAGAAAGCCCAATCAATATGCTTCCCGTGGGCAAGTTTTAATTTGTTGTTTAAGGCTTCAGCTCCATTGTATATAGATTTATTCTAATATGTATTTTTCTTTTTTATTTATGCATGATTTTTACCTAAGTTTTGCTGATGCTCTTTGTTTTCTATATTTACATTCAGTTAAATCAGGATTATTTTCTCTTTCTTGTAGCTGTAGGTTAAAATCGGTTAAAACTGTTGTGAAAATTCAAACCATTTTGTTTTATTTGACAATCTATGACTGAATAAGATTCATCACAACTGTTTTATAGGAATTGTAATGCTACAGGCAAAACAGAAGTTGTAACTTGCTTAACTTAGGACATCTAGAGAAATGCAGCTGTTTGGGTCATATGTGGAAGTCATGAGGGTTAAATCATTTTTTATATAGAATACATGAAATTTCTTTGACCAACATTTTACCCAGAACTATTTATACCAAAGTAACCATAACAGTTCAGTCATTGGATTCACACCAAGGCACAAAAACTGTTTTGGTTTTGCCTTAGTGTGATGTGTGAACTCCCAGGGTTGTGGTTTGTAATCCTTAGCTCTTTTATTTATGAACAAGGGTTGTCTTACTTTTTTTAAATGGTTCAAACAAAGAATAACAAGAGAATCCACCCAGTGCTTTAATTTTTTTTTTCTTTAAAGAAAAATGTGACGATGCAATGTGAGAATTCAGACCACGTTTGGGTACAGTTTTTCCCTACTTGTGCCTGGAAGCGTTGGAGACATCATCCCAAAAGCTATTTTGGGGTTATTTTTGGTCTTCTGTATGTTATCTATAGCACAGGCACAGAACAGAGAGATTTGGAGGAACACTTCTGTGGACAATTGGTAGGATGTGGTCCAAGGATATGGTTAAAAGAAGTCAAGAGGGGAGCTGGGACACTGTGATAGAAGTGCCATTTGTTTTTTACTGTATATCTGTTGCATACCCTGCAGACTTTGAAGCCAATTGGGTATATTTAAGGCAGGATCTCACAGGCCACGCAGAGCTTAAAATGGAGTCGTATGGGGAGATGTTCAATGCACTTGCTGGCAGCAACATGTAGAAGGTGGCTGCAGTTTGATCCCTTCTCTAAAGATGAACCACTCACATTGGGCAGAAAAGGGTCTGGCGAAGGTCCATTAGTGGGAAGCTCCTCTTTCAATTATGAATCATGCTGGCAATCTTGATATTAAGTTTCGAGGGAGGGGCTTGGACAAGAATCTCCCTTACTTTTCCCCATTTTGGCCCAAGCAGGAGCTTGCTACCCTTCCTTCTCTTGTTTCTTTTTTCCTTCAAAGGAAAACAAGCAAGCAGGTAGGGTGAGAAGGATGAGCAGCAGAAATGGCGTGGGCAGGAGGGCCTCTCTAGAACTCTCTTCTGAACTAGGAGCTTCAGCAGATGCCTGTACATGCCAACCCGATACCAGTTTTCCCACACTTAGTTCTGGCTTCTCCTGATCCTTACAGTGTGCCATGAAATCTAATTTCAAGGATGCAAGATGGAAATGACTTTTGGAATTCCTCCAGCCTAACTAACATTTGATATGCACGCCAAGATACTCATGGCTCCAACAAGAGAGCTGCAGTATTAATTTCAGTGGTGAGGATCATGCCCTTGGCTCTTTTTTATAGGCACCTTCTTCCCAGAGACAAACATGAAAGCCTACAAATTTGGGAAAATCAATATGCACACAGGACAAAACACCATCCTGTGTCAATTAAAAGGATGTTATCCCCGTTTCCCTGTTTTAATAACTGGACATGGTTATGGCCTTCTTTTGGTCTATCAAGGGAAATGATCCTCAGCTATATTTTGTGTGTGTGCTGCAAGTTAAGCTATCTAATCACTATTTAAAGGACCTTTAGAGGATCCTGGAGCTTGTCCACAGAAAGATTAAAGTTCTAATTAAATCAGAGATCTGGAAAAAAAAAAGCTGAGATGCAAGAACTCCAGAGAATTCATACTTATCACCAATCTATCATGCGCTGCCATACAAATTCAGTATACATTTCTTTTTAATGTGCAGATGTCCCATATTCCCCAGGAAGAAGAAGAACAGAAAAAAGGAATATGGATAAAGAAACACTACAAGCTCTGACATTTCATCGACATTATAAGACAAACAAATGGGAGCCGAAATCTGTGCCTGCCCACAATGTTATACTGAATTCAACTAAACTCAGGTAAGTTTGCACTGGATGCCATTAAAGAGCAACCAATTTTCAACAGGAAAGTTCCAGAGTAAGCAATCAGTTTGCAACTTGGGGCTGTACTTTCCATTAAAAAAATGGGCCTCCTTGGGCTGCTGAAGGGGACATAGAGGAGATGTAGCACATTATTGGGAAGTAAGGTTTTTGGGTCATTTTTTTTTTTTTTAACTTTATTAAGGGGTTTGGGAAACCAGTTTTTCCTGCAACACAGTGTGAAAAATGGCACCCCTGAAAGTCCACACAGTAGTTTCCTTGCTACATGTAGCCATCAGTCCTGTTTCTGATATTGTTAGCCATTGCACCCATCCCCTACCTCATCTCAAAACTTATTTGCTTCCATGCCAGGGCACAGGACACCCACTGAGGACTGATTAAAGACAGAGAATGCTTAACAGGTTTCTGTGTAAAGTGTCTGGATGAAAGGGCACATGGGGAAAAAACCAGTAAGGCTATCCCACAGATCAAACTTCCACTGCTTGGGGTCCTGTAGTGGCACTGGACCCCAATTCTAAGATGTCTCAGACACTATAGTCCCAGTCTGGGGGAGGTGTGAGGGTTGGAACTGTCAAGGTGGGAAACCAGGAACCTGGGACAAGATAGGACTGATGTCATGAGTAAGGATGGCGAGCAGGGGGCTCCTTTCCAGACTGTTAAGCGCATGCGTAGCACTGAGGAATTGGGCAGCCATTCCAAGAGGCACAGATTGGGACCGCCTTAACCTGCGGGGTTTATATGGCTGGGTTTTTCCCACGCTTGTTCAGTTTGTTAGGATTACTGTTATGTATTAGCAATAAAACATTAGAGAACAGTTCCCTGTCTCAGAGTGTTTCCTGGGAGTCAGGACAACTGTTTTGTAAATATAAGCCAGGTGTGATGGACTTCAAACAGACTCTTACAAAAGAGTGGGAGAAATAATTCCAGGACTCAAAGATTGGATCATTCATAGAACCTGCTCTTGATTCCTGTAGAAGCTACATGTTATGCAACCATGTTTTGTCCTTGATTTCCCATGGGAATGCCCAAGAGGGAACAACTTCAAGATCTGGAGTAGTCTTTGACTGAAGGCCATCATGGACATGCCCATTTGAATGGAGGACAGTTTGATAATTACACTGGCTTTATCACTATACCTTTGCTGAAAATAAGTCATTTAAACCTATCCTAGTACTAATAGCTTTGCTATCAGCACAATAACAGAGGAACAGAAATTGTGAAACTCTCCTGTCTGGATTTCCCAGCCATTGACAGATGTACTGAAAACAGAATTTGGTTCTGCTAAAAAGAAAGAACCAAGAGGCTATATAGCCATAGATTTCTTTTGTCTACAAATTATAAAATCATGATAAATTCCATCTTATTTTCTCCGATGACAGTCCAATTGCCCTATTTAGCACCTTTCTAAACACTTTTTTTAAAAAAAACGATGCAAATGTAATATTCAATATTTTATAAGCCATGTACTGCAGATGCTGACTGCAGTCAGGAAATCAGAAGACGCTTAATCCTTGGGAGAAGAGCAATGACAAATCTCAATAAAATAGTCAAGAGCAGAGACATCACACTGACAACAAAGGTCTGCATAGGTAAAGCAATGGTGTTCCCCGTAGTAACATATGGCTGTGAGAGCTGGACCATAAGGAAGGCTGAGCGAAGGAAGATCGATGCTTTGGAACTGTGGTGTTGGAGGAAAATTCTGAGAGTGCCTTGGACTGCAAGAAGATCAAACCGGTCCATCCTCCAGGAAATAAAGCCAGACTGCTCACTTGAGGGAATGATATTAAAGGCCAAACTGAAATAGTTTGGCCACATAATGAGAAGACAGGACACCCTGGAGAAGATGCTGATGCTAGGGAGAGTGGAGGGCAAAAGGAAGAGGGGCTGACCAAGGGCAAGGTGGATGGATGATATTCTGGAGGTGACAGACTTGTCCCTGGGGGAGCTGGGGGTGTTGATGACTGACAGGAAGCTCTGGCTTGGGCTGGTCCATGAAGTCACGAAGAGTCAGAAGTGACTAAATGAATAAACAACAACTACTTCTCTCAGATAGAGGACACATTTCTGCCAATTAAATAGACCTGAACTGACAGTTTGATTTGAACACTAGAATCAAATTCTACCTTTTTCCAAATCAATTCAAATAGTCAAATCAAGTTGGAATGATTTCCTGAATGGAAATAAAAAACCAAATTTTGTGTTGCTGCAATGAAAGTAAGACAAAACCAGCTAAAGAAGTAATTACTCGCTTAGATCTGCTCCACATTAGACTCCAAGCGTGAGGCAGGGTCTGTGAAGTTACCAAGGGATCGTACTTACCATGTTATCTGGGAACAGTTTGATCCTCTTGGACCCAAGGAAGTGGACAGGATCCTCCAGACAGTAAATGCCACCACTTGCCAATTAGATCCATGTCCCTTCTGGCTGGTGAAAGCAGCTCGGGAGGTGACATGTGGTTGGGTCCAGGCATTGGTTAATACATCCTTGAGGGAGGGGGTGTTTCCAACTGCCTTTAAGGAGGTGCTGGTACAACCCCCCCTCAAGAAACCATAGCTGGACCCTACTGTACTGGATGATTTTCGTCCAGTCTCCCACCTCCCCTTTTTGGGGAAAGTGGTTGAGAAAGTGGTGGCGTTGCAGCTCCAGAGGATCCTGGATGAAACAGATTATCTAGACCCCTCTCAGTCAGGTTTCAGGCCCGGTTATGGGATGGCAATGGCGTTGGTCGCACTTATGGATGATCTCTGGTGGGAGTGGGATGGTGGCAGTGCATCCATCCTTGTTCTTCTTGACCTCTCAGTGGCTTTCAATACCATCGACCATGGTATCCTTTGGGGGAAGCTCAGGGAGTTGGGGGTGGGCGGAGTAGTTCTGCGCTGGTTCACCTCCTTCCTCCAGGGCCGGTCCCAGTCGGTGGTGATAGCGGGGAAGAGATCTGACCCTCGACCCCTTCTCTCTCTTCTCCTATTCAACATCTACATGAAACCGCTGGGCGAGATCATCCGTCACCACGGGATGAGGTATCATCAATATGCTGATGATAATCAATTGTATATCTCCATCCCAGGTGAGGTAAGTGATGCTGTGACTGCCCTCTCTCAGTGCCTAGGGGCTGTAGGGGTCTGGATGGGGAACAACAGGCTTTGGCTGAACCCTGGTAAGATGGAGTGGCTGTGGGTTAAGGGTTCCTCCATATCTGGGACTTTGTCATCTTCAGTTCTGGATGGGGTTGCACTACCTCAGACAGACCCGGTGCGTAACCTCATGGACTCATGGCTCCTGCTCCAAGAGCAGGTGGCAGCCATGGCCGGAAGGGCCTTTGCACAGCTATCATGAGCACTGATGGTGAGCAGAAGGGGGCCCCTATCCAGGGGGGGAAATGCATGCGTAGTACTGAGGAGTTAAGCAGCCATTCAAAGAGACACAGATCAGAGCCACCTTAACTTGTGGGGTTTATCTGTCTGGGTTTTTCCCACGCTTCTTCAGTTTGTTAGGATTTTCTGTCTAATGTAGCAGTAATAAAACACTAGAGATCTATTCCTTGTCTCAGCGTGGTTCCTGACTGTTAGGACAACAGCTTCATGTTGTGCACCAGTTACGCCCTTTCCTGGATCAGGAAGCCCTTCGGACAGTCACTCATGCCCTTGTTATCTCCCATATAGACTACTGCAATGCACTCTACATGGGGCTACCCTTGAAGTGTATCCGGAAGCTTCAGCTGGTCCAGAATGCAGCCGCATGGGCTATTTTGGATCCAAGCTGCATTGGATACCAGTTTGCTTCTGGGTCCAATTCAAGGTGTTGGTTATCACCTTTAAAGCCCTACATGGCATGGGACCAGGTTGCCTGAGGGACTGCCTTTTCCCTGTATCATCAGCCCGTCCCACCTGATCGTGGAGAGAGGGCATGCTGCGGACCCCATCGATAAGAGAATTCCGTCTGGCGGGGTCCAGGAGGCGGGCCTTCTCAGCAGTAGCGCCCGCCCTTTGGAACATCTTGCCCCCAGAGGTGAGATTAGCCCCATTGCTCCTAGCCTTCCGGAGGAAGTTGAAGACCTGGCTCTGCCACCGGGCTTGGGGCAGGGAGGAGAATCAACATACTTGGGGTTGGCTAGTGCCTTGAAGTGCCCCCCCCCTACATAATGACTGAAGGAGTTCACAGCCATCTGGATTTTATGAGCTGGGGTAGCTGAGAAATTGTTTTAGAGGGATTTGATTAGAATTTTATTGTATATTTATTGTTCTGTATTGTAAACCACCCAGAGTCCCTCCGGTCGGAGGAGATGGGCGGTGACAAATTCGATAAATAAATAAACAAACAAACAAACAAATAAATAAATAACCCTTGTTTTAAATATTACTTTTCAATTGAAATATCTTAGTTAATAAATTGTCTGAGGATATCTACAGTGTGTGTGTGTGTGTGTGTGTGTGTGTGTAATATATATTATTTTATACTTATTGTTTTAGATGCACACTACCTGGGTAACAAATGCATCAATACAGTAACAGAGGAGTGAATGCTATATTATTATGTGATCTATTTTATTAGTTGGTAGTATATTATTGTACCTCTTTGCTTCGCTCTGTTTTTGTCCTTTTAAATTTTGTTGGTCAATGATCAAATAAATATGATTGATTGATTGATTGAAAAAAAAAACAAATTGAATTGGATTTTGTCCGATTCACGTAGGCCTATTATCTTACACCCCTACTACCTTGGTTAGGTACACTTCTATTTATTTATTTATCATATTTTTCCACCGCCCATCTCGAAAACGACTCTGGGTGGTAATTCAGTTTTTGCAAGGAATTTCCAACCCTGATATGTTGGCAAGTTACCAGCATGTAACTTGGTGAATACTGAATCACTGTAGTGCCTATGTGCTCTGAAATCATCCTGAAGTTCAGAGGTCTAGCAATCAGAGGTAAACAACACTAAAATAAAAAGGACCAATAGAAATTAGGGATGTGTGAATATTCAATGAATAGATTTCATTAAAAAAATGACTGGATCATCAATTCAGTTCAAATTATAGAATCAAAGTGGATGCAGTTTTGACAACTTTTGCATCTGGGTATATGTGCTTCTACACAGCCTCGTGTGGTGCAGAGCGGTAGGCGGCAGTATGGCAACCGAAACTCTCCCCACGACCCGGGTTCGATCCCAGCAGAAGCTGGATTCTCTCTCGGGTAGCTGGCTCAGGTCGACTCAGCCTTCCATCCTTCCAAGGTCAGTAAAATGAGCACCCGGCTTGCTGGGGAACGGGACGACTGGGGAAGGCAATGGCAAACCACCCCCTCTATAATGTGCCAAGAAAACGTCGCAAAAGCAGGGTCCCCCCAAAGGGTCAGACATGACTCGGTGCTTGCACAGGGGACCTTTCACCTTTCACATATGTGCTTCTATACAAATTGACTCAGCCATCCAAATCAAATCAGTGATTGAAATCAGGCCCCTAACTGAACTGCCTGGGATGAATATTTCATTTATTTATTCAGTCAATAAATTTGTAAACTGTCAAATCTTATAATTTACATTAAAAACACACACACACACACACACACACACAAAATGTGTCCTTTTCCAATTGTGGCTCAAATTAACCCTGTTACTTTTAAACTTGCTTTGCCTCACAACCTCAAACGTTTACATCCTGTTTTCCATTGTAGTTTACTCAAGCCCTACCTGCCGTCGGACCGCTGGCATCCCCAACCCATTCCACCACCTCCTCTCATGATTGATAACCAGCAACATTTCGAGGTGACATCCATCCTGGACTCTCGCTGCCAGCGCTCCACTTTGCAGTACCTCGTTCGTTGGAAACATTTCCCTCATCCTGAATGGGTCGCTGCTCCTGACGTCCTCTCACCTCGTCTAGTGGCCCGCTTTCACTCTGCATATCCTGACAAACCTGCTCCATAGCATTATTTTGGGGAGGGGGCGATATGTCATGTTACCCATTTCAATGTTCTGTTAAACATTGTAACGTTTCACATGTCATCTTCTTTCCCGTGTTCCTTCGCCCATCCAGGCTTTTTCCATTCCTCCGCCCTCCGTTGTTTTGAAGGCTTGGAATGTCTGTTTGGGTTTGCGCTCCTGTTCAAGGTTACTTTCCCAGGCGCGTCTAACGGTTCCTAGCACCTGGGAGGGGGTGCGCACTGACGAGGGATGGGGGCGGAACTTGCTCACAGGCAATGCTTTTTAAGTTTGTATTTGGCGCGCTTTTGCTCATTCTCAGCTTTCTCTGTATTTGCATAGGTAAAGGTAAAGGTTTCCCTTGACGTAAAGTCCAGTCGAGTCCGACTCTAGGGGGCGGTGCTCATCTCCGTTTCTAAGCCTTGGAGCCGGCGTTGTCCATAGGACACTTCCGGGTCATGTGGCCAGCATGACTCATGGAACGCCGTTACCTTCCCGCCGAAGCGGTACCAATTAATCTACTCACATTTGCATGTTTTCGAACTGCTTGGTGTGCAGGAGCTGGGATTAACAACGGGAGCTCACCCCACCGCGCGGTTTCGAACCGCCGACCTTCCGATCGACAGCTCAGCGGTTTAACCCGCAGCGCCACCGCGTCCCTCGTATTTGCATACTATTCCTTTAATAAATCAGTTATCTTTAAGCCCGAGCTTGTGAGACTGAGTATTTGGGATTAGGCAACCATTACATAGGCCTACAACATTAAAACACAATTAAAATGTCCATGGTAAAAGAAAAAAAATCATACATATAATTACATAAGTCAACCAAAACCACAAATCAATAAATTAAGCCATAGAATCTGATTCCAAGCAACACAGAATCATTACCCCAGGGTCTTCCAAAACAGTCCATTCTTCACTGTCTTCCAGAAAGCCATTACTAAGGGACTAACATAGCTTTTGGAGAGAGGTCCTTTCAGAGTAGAGGTACCATGACTGAAAAACAGGGAGGTCAAAAAAGGCAGGATGGTGAAAATGGTACTGCGACACACGTATAAAAGCAGCATCACAATGCCACTTCCCTTCCTCTGCCGTTTTTGGCCTTCCCCTCCAGATGCCACTGCTTCTGGGCACACTTGCTTGAGGAAATCAGGATTGGAAAACATGTTTGGACCTGAATTTCACTGAGCCTTCAATGGTCTGCTAGCCGGTACTGCATCTGTATAAAAATTACCTAATTCTTGCAGTAAAGTGTTGGCATATTTCTACCATGGTTCCCTGGGTTTCCCAAGTCTTAGACGAACAGAAAAACCAATTCCATCCAGTTGTGAATATCTGGATTGGAGGGAGGGAGGAGATTTAGAATAAGAGAGGGGTACGCACATATGTGTATCTGCATGTGTGGGCATTTGAAGAACTCAAAAAGAGCTGTTATAAAAAGACTATCCATTCATTGTGCAGTGCTTAGATCTATTCCCATGAGCTAGGTACAGTGCGGGGCAATAAGGTCTTCACTAGGCTGTATCAAGCTGTGGAATAATAATAATAATAATAATAATAATAATAATAATAATAATATCTGTTATACTTCAAAGAGGTTTAGACTTTTTTTTTAAGAGGCTTTATTTAAGAATTAAATTTTAGGATTAGGCAATTGAGGAATGTGGATGCAACCTATTCTGACATACTGTAAACACATCACTTTAAAAAGTGGTATGTGTTTGCCAGCTTCATCTTTTCTTCTTATGCTGTACCTATTTGAATGGGATACCAGAGGGAAAAGATTATCCATGAATAGCACCTAGGGAAAAAAAGTAGGTGCTTTGTACATTTACATACAACACACACACACACACTCACACTGCTGGTGGGTTAGACATCCGCTGACCATTTTCCCCATCTCCTTCCTATTCACCATAAACACTTGTCTGCCTTTCTCATGATCCACTGAAAAAATCTCAGCAACGAGTTCGGAAATGCTCTTCCGCTGAAAAGGTTTTTAACTTATTCTAATTTGCTTTACATTTGCTGAACAGGCAGGATGGTGAATGGAGAAACTCTGCTTTTGTATGCAAGAACTTCTTGGCTGGGGGGGGGGGCGGGAAACAGAATTCTGAATAGATATTGCCACCCTATGTAGAAATTGATTGCTTGTAGGTATGCAATCAGGAAAAATGGTCTTTTTTTAAATATCACAATTGCATTTTATGGCACATCGCTCGTGTCAAGTTAAATTTAATCATATTAGCATTATTTTTTTTAAAAAAGGCATATTCAGAAAACCTGCTCTCCTCACTGCCAGGGGGTGAGTATATGAAGGCTTCATTTTTACTTAATCATCTGATGTCTGTATTAAGCAATTTGGATGTGCAATATATACCACCACAAACCTATTCTACTGATTGCCTTTTCCATGCATGATGAAAATGCATGACCTCATGGCCAGATTAAAATGTGGCTGGGTAAGATTAATTCTAGTCTAAGAACATAAGAAAAAGCTGGGCTGGATCAGACCAAACACAGATCTGGTCCAGTACTGGGACAATCTGACGGTAACAAGAAGCCACCATTTAGCCTACAAATACAACCACAAAATCCTCCAGCTTGTAATCTCCAACAACTTGCACTGAGAAGCATTCTGCCTCTGATACTAAGGATTAGATACTGCTAGTAGTTATTGATAGTTACATTTTCCTATAAGTATCAGTTGAAAGGATTCCACCAATTTCTTTACCAATTGTATATGGCTGTAACTAGGAATTGGTAGAATATCTACAAGGATCAAAGCTTTGGCAGCAGTTATTGGGAAAGGAAAACTGTGATAGGAAGCCTAAAATTATCAAGCTATTATTATTCATTTGATTTATATATCGCCTTTTTCTCAAGAGCTCCTGATGACTATCAAGGGGAATCTTTCACTCAATTTATCCCCAAACCTGTGCAGTTGGTTGAACCAAGAGAGAATGCCGGTCCCAAATTCACCCAGTAAATTTTCATGGCTGAGGGTGGACATCAGCCTGGATCTCCACAGTTAGTCCAGCTCCTTAACCACTACACTAGCTGTCCATTCAATTGATACTTAAAATATGGGGAGAAAGAGTTGGTAGGGCTTCATGAGATTGGAAGAACAGCTGACTTTATTTCCATGTGGGCCACAACAACAACTCCCTTCTAAAAAAAGGAGGCTGATAAACCACTGTGAGAAAAAGTAAGACATCCCTAACTATCTTCCAGTTCAAATAGCAAACACAGTTGGTTTTATCATCGACCAGAAAGCCTGGTGGCCTGTTTAAAAACAAAGTCACTTTTTTTTCCCCTTCCCATTACCACATTAACCTACATTAAGAGCGAGATCCCATCTGGTGGCACATAATATCACTGCCTGGAGATATTAGCACACAATGCAAATGAAGATGTAAAAGGGAATTAGACAATCAATCGCTGTTGGAAGAGTGCTGAGCAAGGGCTTATGATTCAGTCCAGGTTGACCATTCCTTACCGTTTCCCCATTCCTTATTTCGGCATCCCAGCAGCTTTAATTAAGCAGCCTTGCCATGTGCCTTATTTATTACCGCCGGAATCTGACACGTCAAAGGCTAGCCTACCCCCTCATGAAGCTGCAGCTCATCAGAAAGGCATAAAAGAAAACATTTGCTGATAATGGAGGAATTTCAGCAGGCTTTACCCTGCTAGAAGGGAAGGGAAACTGATTTCTCGGTGCTGCTCATTAGCTGTTTCACACCTGCCAACTCTTAATACCCCAGGATGTACAATCACAGCCACTAAAAAGAAAGCAAGACCCAGGAATTAAGGCATGATGTGATGAGGTTTCAGTGGCATCTTGCCTACAGCCCCCTCCACCTGGGCAGCACAATTGTGTGCGCATATGTGTACACAGGCACACGGCATCACCCACTCACAAGCAGATGCGGCCAATTATGCCTGAGGTAGACAATTCAAATGGTGAATTATACTATTATAATGTCTGTATCATCAATATACGTATCAAAATGCTGTGCTGAGATGCATTTCTCTGATACTTTTCTCTTCTGCAAAGTAACTCTCCCTTTTTTTACCTCGTTCTCAGGGTGCTTGAGAAATTCTTTTAGATTTCTCTTGGTGGCATTTGGAGGGTCTTACTGGAAATTCTGGAGAGGCTACTGCTGATATTGTTTTTGCTTTCTCATCTTTCCTTCATTCTGAAGCTGTTCCCACAAAGTCCTCAGTGCAAGGTTTCAGTTTGACAATTGGATTTGAAGGAAAAGCTTGCTGAATCAAATCTGATACAGTACTTATGAATCAATTTAGAGGACAATTCAAGCATGTTCTCCCATGCTGTAAGCTATTGCTGTTGCCATTTTGACTCATCCTTCCACCACCCCCAACTCTTCCTGGCTGCTGAAACTTTCTATACAGTGAAACCCCATGAATGGGATTGTCTCTGAAGATTTCCCCTTGGAGCTCAGTGGACATGTGGCGCCCAGTATGGCTGCAGATACTATCTGCCCTATGGAAGATGGGTCATTCATTCATACCCTTTGAGCGCTGTGTAATTAGGCAAGTGTGACACAATCACATTCCAGTGAGGGATTTCTCCAGAATTGATATTCCTGTCACCAGATTGAAAATGGGAGAACAAAATGCAGGGGAATTTTGGTATTAATACCATAAACATCATGGGGACGCGGTGGCGCTGCGGGTTAAACCGCTGAGCTGTCGATCGGAAGGTCGGCGGTTCGAAACCGCGCGGCGGGGTGAGCTCCCGTTGCTCGTCCCAGCTTCTGCACACCAAGCAGTTCGAAAACATGCAAATGTGAGTAGATTAATTGGTACCGCTTCGGCGGGAAGGTAACGGCGTTCCGTGAGTCATGCTGGCCACATGACCCGGAAGTGTCCTATGGACAACGCCGGCTCCAAGGCTTTGAAACGGAGATGAGCACCGCCCCCTAGAGTCGGACACGACTGGACTTTACGTCAAGGGAAACCTTTACCCTTTACCTTTACCATAAACATGGTATTAATTTTTTGTGATAGAATAATTAACCTTTTTCTGCTCTTAAACCTATTCTGTCACAGGCTTGAGATAACATTTTGCTTTGTTGCAGGTGGGACCTGGATTTGTTCTAAAGAACAGCAGGGTGGATCCTCAGCTTTATGAAACTTTTGCTTTCATGCCAAAATGCCGCCATGCTCTCCTCTTTTTAGATCTTTTCTTTTACTACACAATACCAGGGGAGATGTACAAAACCACACTTTGTCTCCCCCAATCACAGATTGTACACAAGGTCGGCAGGTAAACATTTCATGCTTGTTTTCTCATAGTCTATGAAATTCATCCCAGATTCTGGTTCACTGGCCAATATATTCATTTAATTTTTGTCTTTGTAATCCCACTTTCCATCCAAGAATCAGGAAGGCAGTTGAAGCTAGAAATTCAGATTTTCTCTTATACTCCCAACAAGCCAATGAGTTGTTAAGCCAATAGTTCCCCAACCAGCTAGAACATATTACAGATTTGATTTTAGAATATGTGACCAGCATAGGTCTGATATTAAATATAGACACCAATGCCTGATCCATTTTTTTTTCATTGTTCCATAATGGCTGTCACCAACTATTTCTACCAACTGTAGACATCTTCCTACTTTACTATATATCATCCTTTGGAATTGCTAGATGAATGACTTGATTACATACCTTTATGGATTAACTTGCAAACTGAAGCTGAGTTAACTTACCAGATCTCTCCAAATGTTGCAGGGTATTAACTGGTGACTCAGTTCAATGTATACTTAGAGAGAAAAGGCTCATTTCAACCCACAGTTCAGCCTAGCCATTGTGGTTTCTACACCAGTTAGCCAAAGGGGAGTTACTTATGAAACCATAGTTAAACTGTAACTTGGGGGATATGTGACCCTAATTATAGCTGCTGAGTCTTCTAGAGAGTCAGTGGAGTTGGGACAATTTGTATGCTAAATTATTATGAGGTAGGAGGTATGTATGTGATATATATTAGGATAGTGTGTAGGCTCCATTTGGACACGTGCTGGTGAAAAGTATTCAAAAATAGACATGTAGGAAGCCAGCTATGCCTCCAGAATTATCTACAATACAGTATATCTCTGTACAAAGAAATTACTCACTTGCTATCTTCTTAAAATAAACCCTTTCAATGCAGGGGTAAACTAAAAAACTGCCCAAGCCATATATCTGAAGCATACATGACCTTGCACCCCTGTCCAGATGATTGGGATGCCCTTCCTCCTTGTCCAGAGAACACTTGAACAGAGGAGGCTTGATCCCAAGTCATCATGAGATGACCAGCAAAGTTAGGGGAATCTCTTCAGTGAGTGTCTGGGATTCAAACATGGGATTCACTCAGGTAACCTGGACCCGTACCCTTATAGGTAAAGGTTAAAAAATCACAATATAACATGGTTAACCAGTTACAAATCTAGAGCTGCATACACACAACACGCTAACTTTGGCTAAGTTTAACCCTGGTGAGAGGTTTGTATGTGTGTCTCTGTGTGTATGTGATCTAGTGTGTTGAATGAACCCAAGGTGTTTGGGTTGTTTATGTTTCACTGAAGGTACAGACTCAGAAGAATGGGTTAATGCGATGACTTGTTTAAATGTGCTGTGTGAATACAGCCATAATTTGATTTGTAAACAAACTGGTAGAGGTGTAATAAGTCCTTGGTCAGCAACCCACTAAGACAGAATACTTGGCAATCAGTCTTGTCATCTCCTTCTGTTTACTATGTCAAAAACTTTGCTCCAGGTGCTGAAAAGGGATACTGTATGAGTGGATGGATGTGTGAAGCAGATGGGAGAGGCTGCAGATCAAGGGCAGAGGGTTCATTTGTGTATCTTTCTTCTCTGCTTCATTATTTTAATCATCAGACATCAGAATGACGAAAGCAGCATCAAGCCATTGCAGTGGCAGTTTGACCACTTTTGTACACGCGTGCCATGTTACAGCACACATACAAAAGGAGTGGAGCTTGTCTCATCATTTGCCCCTTTCTTGACCTCACCTGGGGATGCCTCTGGGTTAGGGTTAATTATTACTATCATTGTTATTATTAATAAGGGTTACTATGTCAATAATAATAATAATAATAATAATAATAATAATAATAATAAAACTTGTATGTCGCCCTACCCTAAATCTCTTTGGTCGAGGACATCAGGGAATTCCAGGCTGTAGGCTAAACTGTAGGCTGTAAAACCAACACAAATCCCCCCCAAAAATGGCATTGGAAAACCACTCCTTCAATGCTGCAAGCAAACTACCAATATATAATCTTGACTCAATATTGCTCCAGATCTCAATTTGAAATCAAGTTGATCTTGATTTCAGTATTACTTTTAAACAGAGATGGGCCCCCAAATCCCATTTTAACACATGTAGTTTAAAAATAAAATCTCAGCTTTATTTAATTTCCATATCATTTTTGAAGTGATGGTGAACTGACTTCCTATTATTAAAATAAATCAAGCTAACTAAAATTCTCAAAATTATTCTCAGCATGAAGAGGACTTGCATTGGACCTGCCTGCTACACAGTGGTTAAAGACATGAAGTCTATCAAATAATGAATTCTCTCTCTCTCTCTCTCACACACACACACACACTCACACACACACACACACACACACACACATACACCCTAATTCATCCTGTAAACTCAGTGGCAAATTCAGAGATTCAGATTCAAACTTTTTAAGAGCTACAAATTCCAAATCTGGACATTTCACTTTCTGTTCTACTTGAATATATTCTGAATTAATATTGATATTCTTCTGATGAAGAAAATGAATCCTACAGATGCCTCAGTTTTCCATAGTAATATTCCTAGAACATTGTTGCTTGTTTTGGATAAAACCAAGAAGCCAGAAACCTTTTGCCTGCTTTGTGTTACATGAAGAATGGTTTAGGAAAGGCACCAATTCTTTCCTTCAGAAGCCAAAATCTGATCCTCCCATGTCACAAACCTGCCTGCAAATTTCTGACAGAAAATTCCTTCATCAGAACAGATGCCTCTTCCCATTCAATTCAGTAACTGGATAGAAATTAAATCAATTAAAGGTGAAGCTGAGAGTGCAGTCATTTCTTACAAGGGCAAGCTAAGCACCTCAGACCCACATCAAAGGAAAGCATGTTTAGAATGTTTAAACCATCCAGGGAACCTAAGATAATGCAAAATAGATATGCTCTTTAAGAGCTAGCTCTACATTTGTAAATACATATGCATCTTATTTTACTCTTTACACCAAGTCTGTAAGATAAATTGAATATATTATCCCCTACACTGGACATGTCTTCTGCAGGTGGCAGCAGCTAAAGTGACCTTCCTAATCTCACAGAAGCTAAGCAGGTAAGATGTGAGTCCACCCAGAAATACCAGGCTGAGACTAGACTGGGAAATTAAAAAACAAAACAAAAAAGTCCCAGAAGAAGGCAATAAAAATAACTTCCATATCATTTTAAAGAACAGAAGAAAAAACCTCACCCAGACAAGCAAACAAAAAACTAATCGGAATCCATCCAACTGGAATTTTTGTGAGAACACATCTAATGTCTCTCTCTCAGATAAGAGAATCCAAAAATACAAAGCATACTGGCATCCAACCTTGTTTTTCATGTTTGGGATGTCAGTCACATCTTAAGAAGTGCAGACAAAGATGTCCATATTAAGGGAAAGCAAAACTTCATGTTATGACAAAAAGAAATCATTTCAGAAAGTGAGAAAGACTAGAAAAATAGTACACATCAGGACAGTATATATCAAAGTGTGCACATGCGTTCTTTTGAGTGGGCCAACAGGTAAACCCATTTGGAAATGGGACAAAACAGAACTTGAAGTTATTAAAATGAAAAATCTGTCCCTTTCCACTGTCTCTGTCTCACACACAACTCAGAATTACTCATCCCTAAGTCTAGCTTTCAAAAGGCTTTCACAGAGGATTTAGTCCCACAAGAACATCTTGTGAAGTTCCAGTCAGCCTCTGACTCAGAAAATGAAACTCTTTCTGAGTCAGAGGGGGAAACAGAAACTTACCAGGCAGAAACCAGGAAAGCAAAACTCAGAAATGACTCAGCAGCATGGGAGAATTCACAGACGCTGGTTGGTCAGTCTTTGGAGGAGGATTTGAATCCTCCAATCAGCATGTGGGAAAGATGTGCAGAAAAGCACACAAAGGAGAAGGCAGCCCGATTGGCTGCAGAAAGGAATAGGCACGCAAGGGATTGGCATAAAAGGCAGATGCACAAAGAGCAAGCTGCTGGAGACAACCAACACTTCAAGCTCTCAGCCCCAGGGGAAGAGTCCTTACCTGCATCGGAAACTTCATCTGTAGCCAGAGGGGAATCAGTGCCTGCATTTCCTATTGTAGAGGACCTGTATCCTGCACCTGCTGCCACAGAGGATCTTCTCCCTGTCGAATCCAGCAACCTCAGCCTCGTGTCCCCCTTGAGACCTCGCCGCTGCCATTCTGCACATTCCAGGGACCCTTCCAGCCTTGCTTCAAGCTTCCAGCCTTGCCCAGGATCTCCAGTCCAGTTTTACCATGCTTCCAGCTCCCTGCCTTATTCAGAGTCTCCAGTCCAGTTTCTTCATGCTTCTAAGTTCCAGTCTTGCTCAGGATCTCCAGTCCAGTCTAGCTGTGCTTTGGTCACCCAGCACTGTCCAGGGACTTCAGACTTATCTTGTTACACTCTGGGTTCTCAGCCTTGTCCAGAACCTGCAGTCCAGTCCAGTCATGTTTTCAGCTCTCTGCCTAGTCAAGAACCTCCAGTCCAGGCTAGCTGTGTGCCAAGCTTCCAGCCTAGCCCGGAGTCTCCAGACAAGTCCAGCCTTGTTTCGAGTTATCAGCCTTGTCCTGAGTCTTCAGCCCAGGGTACCCAGTCCATCCTGAGTTGCCTAGTTCAGTCCAGTCCTGCCTCCAGAGCCAAGCCTTGCCCAGTGGTTCCAGTTCAGTCTCGCCTAGCTTCCAGGTGCCAGCCTAATTTAGGTGGTGTTTCAGATCGCGGACTCTTGTCTCCAGTTCCAGTTTTGCCACGTGCCCTAGCTTCTTCCAGTTCCACAGCTCCGGTCAGCGAATCCTGCCTAGCTGTTTTGCCACAGTCTCCTCCTGCAACCTTGCCAGTTCTTCCACCGTTGCCCAGGTGGTCTTGATCAGAACCAGCCTACCGCTTGATTACAAGGACTTGTTATTGTAAATAGTTGTATTAATAAAGAGTGGTTTTGATAATAAAGCTGTCTGGCCACCTCTTAGTCTGAACAGGACACATCTGTCCTAACAACCAGGAAACACGCTGAGACAAGGAACTGCTCTCTAATATTTATTGCTAGTACTTAACAGGAATCCTAACAAACTGAAGAAGCGTGGGAAAAACCCAGCCATATAAACCCCAAGGGTTAAGGCGGTCCCGATCTGTGTCTCTTTGAATGGCTGACCAATTCCTCAGCATGCGCTTGACAGTCTGGATGGGAGCCCCCTGCTCGCCATCCTCACTCATGACAACATCTCTCCCTCGGAAGCCGAGAACAGAATGTGCAAAGTGACACAATTTAAAGTATTCCCTTTCTGAATGTAATTGGATTATTCTGTAAATTCTATCTTTGATATGTGACCATTCACAAACCAGAGATTTGTCCCTTATGCTGTAGTCAGTATCAAGAACCAACCTTGCTCAGCCATCTCTGTGTTAACAATCAGACAATATCCACTCCAATCTTTTTCATCATTTTGTAGCAAAGAACTGAAGGGATTCTTTTGAGTTTGCTTTTCAATCACTGAACAAGATGTGGAATAAACTATCTAACAATTCTGGGAATCAATGCACCCTCCATCTGGACTTTGAATTTTGTTGGAGCAGTTGCTAAAATTTACGGGATTATTTCTTGCCATTCTTAGACGGAAAATACAGTGGAAGTGTTCTGAAAACCCTTAATATTTGGGGGGGGGCAGTATTTTCATGCACAATTGGGAAAGAAACAGAAAATCCCTTGAATATGAAAGGTCCCATCCTCTCTGTATGAACCCTTTGCCCAGTGTGGGACATTGTCAGCTCCACTATATAGACCAGACCAGGAAATCAACTCTACAGGAAGGCTAACATTATTTTTATTGAGACAGAATCTTGCAAGTCTGATTGTGCTGTGCCTCCTCTTTCTTCTTATACTCTGGTGAATCTGAGCTGCTTTTGAATGTTATCTTGCTTCTCAAGACTTAAAAAGTGTTTCAGCCCCTTTCGCCTAGATAATACTTCTGGCATGCATTTCCAAGGTCCTCTCTACAGACGTCTGTCCTCCTTCTAAAGTATGGATCCTGGCCATAATAATTTTGCCCACCCTTATGATCCATTGGTACCAGTTTGGTTTTTACTCCTACTCATACAGAGCTTACAAACCAACAGACCTGATCCATAACAATTGAGTATTGAGATATTGTTGACATTTTCAAAAACTGGGGAAGCAAACACTGATAAATTCAATCATAGATAACCACAAACAAAGGGGTAAGCAGCCAGTTAGCCTATAAAGGCTAACAGGAGTTAGGCAGAGACATAAATGTATTCTTCTTAACACCCCTGCTTTCCTGCATTCTTAAGCCAAGAATCCTCAGAAGGCATTACTTGTTTATCTCTTCATATACTCAAATCTATTTTTCTAATTTTCCCGATAACAGCAACATCCCATTCTCTAACTTGTTGAAAGGGAGGGTGTCATCACTGAGAATATTGTAGCTCGTGTTCCTTAGGAAGAAGAGACTGGAGGAGAAGGAAGGTGAAGCAGAGGAGGATATACAGCAGGAAAAGTGAAGGAAGCAGGAGAGGCTAGGTACCAGACAAAGGTCAAAAGAATTAAACAAGATCTGCAAATCTGACTTGGATGTAACCACTGCCATTTTAATAAGGCAAGGGCTGGCTTTGAATCCCAAGTACTCTCCAAAGCATGAGCCCAGTCCCTGCCATATGGAGGAAGGCTGGAATCTGTCAAGTTCACTTAGCAAATTTTATCTTCAGGGAGTTGGTAGGCAGACTGGATACCGATACACAGAATACAGCAGAGATTTGGAGGCTAACGCTGGTCCAGGCTGGATCACTGAGCCAAAAAGATCAGTTTAAAGGAATAAATCCATGCTTGGCAGAGGGGATGGAATTAGTGATAATTGGAATTGGGCATCCCAGAGAGAAAATCCATCAGAGACTCCATATCTCCGAATCTTCTAGCAAAAATTGTTCACTCCCTTACATCTTCGGTTAAGGAGGAATGACGGACACCTACACGAGAGCAGTACCATTATTGCCATTATATTAAAAATATATTATATTAATCCATTTTCTTTATCAATGTTTTTCCTTTAAAATATCTCTAGGGCATCTCTCAGGGGACAAACTTCCTTTCAGATCACCTACCAGATTAAACAACACAAACAATATCATCCAAAATGATAGTGGGAAATGTATATCCTGGTCTGAAACAGTAAAAGATCAGACACTACCATAGTCCTCTCAAACCACAATATCAGGCAAGGCTATAAATCAGAAGATGGGGGACTCGACTGTCTCAGTATTCCTAAACAATAGTGATGCTGTTTGGAGTTATTAGAAGCTGTTTTTCCCTCCCACACCTCCCATGCATTTATTTATCACACCATTTATATATTTCTATATTCACAAGACTCCAGGCAAATTTAAAGATTCAGATGATCTACACATGAATCTAGAGGATTCCTCTAAAGTTTGCAGCAATAAAACATGGCAATGTTAAGTTGGCTTTCAGTCCAAAGAGGTGGAAACCAGGAGAGACAAGAACCTCTGTGTTGGGCCCAACAAACTGGGATATAATCAATGCATGCATTTTTATCAAGTTTTCCACAAATTCAAGTTATACATTTTTACTTTTCTAATCTAATGATTTCTTCTTCTTCCATTGCAGTGGTTACTTATTAATATCTCAGTCCAGTTTTAAGTTGGTTATTAAGAGCAAATTTTCTTGGAGCTCATCTTAACTCCTGGTGAGTTTACAGACTCATCCGTGTAGTTCTCATGGATAGCAAACAGTGGTTGCCATTGCCTTCTTCTGGAATGTTTTGGGGACTTCTTAGCCCTGGTGGTCTCCCAAAGGAGCTCTAGCCAGAGCCCTGTCCAATCCTCTTTCAGTGAACTGATTTTATTTACCGTTGTCAGACTATTGCTCAAGTGAGAACCCAACTGTCCTTCAGGTTATAACCTTCTCTAGCTTAGAGTCCAAACATCCTCCATCTATCCAAAGGTGTGTAAATTGGTAAACTTTGTTCAGAAAATATGCCTATTAGAGAAATAAGTTCATAAGTGCTTTAAGTATCTATACTTGTATTTGTAGTTTATATTATATTTATATTTATATTAGAGGTTGCATGCAAAAATGTAATTTATAAAATTGCATAAAAAACCATAAACATTTCTTGCAGGTTTCTTTTTAATAATCTCTCAGAACAATGTGGAAATTTAATGGGACCAGTTTATGACACAAGGAAAACTGAAACAGCTGATCTGAATATCCCTAGTAGTAATGGAGAAGAAGAATGTGTAAATCTATCACTGAACAGTAGATGCTGGGAACAAAATAAAAGGGGGGAAAATCCCCATATAATCTGATGAATTAGATCAGAACTGAGGAACCTACTATTCCCATTTGTGTTGGACAACTAATTCCGCCATCTCTGACCAAGCATTTGCTTTCTGTGGCTGAGAAGGATTAGAGACCAAAACATCTGAAGGGCTACTAGTTCTCCACTTCCAAATGATGTTCCATGTACGGAAAGGAACTACAGAACAAATTATTTATTTTAATTGGAAAGTGAGATATTTCACAACTCTCCTGGGAACAGGAGTTGGTAAGCTTTGGGAGGGTTCAGAAGCATCCTTAATGGTTTTGTTGAAGCTGAAAGCTGTGGCAGCTTCAGCATCTTCCCACTCATGAGTATTTCTCTGAAAGTAAATTCTCTGTCATCCAACTGAATGAGAACTGGCAGGAAAATGAAAAACAACAACAATAACAACAAAAAACTGATTTTTTTCTACCTAGACAAGGCAATATTGTGTTTGCAGAGTTTTTATCAGATCTACTTTAGGTTGATAAAGACAAAGCTTGAGAGACAAGAAGTATGTTGCCAGGATATCATTGTAGCGGATGTCCATACCATTAGAAGGAAGTTTTACATTCAGTCCCTGTTCTTTGCAACGGTGCTGATTAGCAGGAAGGGAAACTTAAGAGAAAGAACATTATCATCTTACATAATTTGCAAAAGTTGTTCCATTTTTAGAAAGATTGGGGTATTATGAGCTTCTGAAATGCAATTTGGTTAATGAAGTTCTGATGGGTAGAAACCTAATTTTCGTCACTTGCAAATCTCCTTACGGTCTCATGAACATGGAAAAGGATTAGTGGTATTCTGCTCCAAATCCTACCAGCCTTTATCAAAAGTTTTCTTGTGCTCACTGCTGGAAATGAATGTTCCAAACAAGGAAGATACGGAGATGGTACAGCCAAGTTTGCGTTTTACTCTAAGCCACAGTCGGATTCATCATGGTTGAACAAATCACAATTGTAGGGTGACATATATTCTGCTAAACCATAAACCATGGTTTGGAAACCACAATGGCTAGCTTGATATAGTAGATGATGCCAAACTATAGGGTATTCCCATATCATGGGAACATGGTTCATTTTTCTATCTTGTGCTAAACCAAAAGCAAGCAGTCTACACGTAGGAAAATTGCTGACTCTTGACTGTATCTAAGCACTTTTACGATGAAGTCAGTTATTGACAACAACCCACTTTCAGCACAAACTGCACTTTCAGAAGCAAATTTAACATAGCATATGGAAATGTTAAAATTCCCAGCTTTATAGGAAGAGCATTCCCATCCCATAGTGCCAAGGTCTGGAAAATATAGGCTTGTACGATTTCTCCTAACTTGGAAAACAAACCAATACAAGTGAATGGCCTATAGCTGTCATAAAGTTCGGACAGAATTTCCAGAACTATTAGCAATATTTTTGTCCCGTTTTTAAATGGAGGGTACAATGCAATATTTTTCCCACTCTTTTTTTTTAAAAAAACAAAACCCTCTTTGATTTCAGCATAATGCCTTTTTCCTCCCCACACACAGAGGAAGGAGTGAAATCGGAAACAGATGTTACAGAGTCTCCAATGACCATGTCATGACAAGTGTTATGAAGTGTGTGTTGGAAAACTGTGCAAGCATAGTGATTAAAGGAATACCAGGGCAGGGAGAGAGCAAGTAGAACAATTTTGTTCCAGATGTGTCATGCATAATCTATTGAGGACCAAACACCAAGCTGTTCACATCTGTTTGTTCTACCACTCTGAAAAGCTTTTGATGTTCATCGTGGCATAGACAGGTAGCATAAAGAATACAGATTTGTGAGGAAGAACAAAGAGTAGCCAACTAGGTTATAACAAAACAAGTCAACTGGGTTCATACATTGCATTAGACTATAGTTTTCTTAAGCATAGATTATGAAATAAATCAAAATGCAAAATAAATCACACAACACTAGCATAAAACATGGCTTACAACCACAAGGACAGGATTCTAAACTAGCATGTTTATTAGTTAAGGTGTTGGACAAAGACTGGGGAGACCTTGGGCCAGTCAGTCCTCAGCCCGGACTACCTGACAGGGTTCTTGTGGGAAAAAATGACAGAGGGGATGCTATATTTGCTCCTTCAAGCTCTGAAGGAGGCATCTAACAAAAGAAATAAGTAAATAAAGCCAATTGCTTAAGATTCTCCCTCAGTCTAATTTTTTCATGCGAAATCATTCCTAAGAATCTGGAAAGGATTATAGCTGAAACTAATCTGGCAGGATTTATTTCTAGGGGAATGGCAAAGATTCATGAATTGCACTGTGTATTTCTTCAGTTATTGCAGTTTTAAGGAGGCATTTTCTCCCTGCCCACTTCCTTTTTCCTGTAAGTAAACTCAACTCAACTCAACTCAACTCAACTCAACTCAACTCAACTCAACTCAACTCAACTCAACTCAACTCAACTCAACTCACCACACACATACACATACTGTCAGCCCTTCTAAGGAGACCAGACTAGAAAACCAAAGTTATGAATGCTAATACTACTTTTATTACAGGGTTACAGAAACAGAATCTTGCAAGCCTGAATGCCCTCCTCTAGTTTATCTTCATGAGAACTGTGGGGCTGGGGGGGGGGGGTCTTGTCTGAGATGCTTCCTCGGGTTACATTTCTGCCCTGGACTCAGATTTCTTTTATCTGACAGTTATCTTGGTAGCGGCTCTTCCTCCTGTGCCTTCTGCCCATTACACACACACACACACACACACACACAAACACACAGAGGAGCTTTGTTTCATTAATGATATAGATGGTTGTGGTTTTAAAGGATGTAGTGTCCTTTAACTAAAGTTCTTCTAAGTTTCTCAGATAGTTCACTGAATGAAAAATCCTCAAATATTCTTCCAGATGCATTTTATACAGAAGGAGATACACAATGTAAAGATGTAAGAAAATTGGTCCCATAACATGGAGCCATATTCTACAAAAAATAGGGTTGAAGGCCTGAGTGACCACTTTGTTCCTATGTGTAGCCTCAGAGACACCTACAGTATGTCATTAGAAAGGATACTAAAATTGGCTGAGCCCAAACTGCACACAGTCTTTATAATATCAGTTATCAATCTGAGAAGCAGTTTTTTAAAAAAAATTTCTATCCCACCTTTAATATTTTTACAAATAACTCAAGGTGGGAAACATACCTAACTCCTTCCTCCCCCTCCCTCCTCCTATTTTCCCCAAAACAACAACCCTGTGAGGTGAGTTGGGCTGAGAGAGAGGGACTGGCCCAAGGTCACCCAGCCGGCTTTCAGGCCTAAGGCGGGACTAGAACTCTCATACCATGCCTGATTGGCTCTTGGGCTGAGAGGGAGGGACTGTCCCAAGGTCACCCAGCTGGCTTTCATTCCTCAGGCAGGACAAGAACTCACAGCCTCCTGGTTTCTAGTCCATTGCCTTAACCGCTAGACCAAACTGGCTCTCATTTTGAATTTTGAAGATGAAATGGAATAAGGATCTGGAGAACCCCCATTTGTGGGGGAAAGGTTTTAACTATAATATCAAAAACTTCACTAGATCTCGGATTATGGTTTATACAACAACAAAATAATACTTCAGATTTATTGGACATTATTGCATTTGTTCAGAAAAGGAATGAATAAATCATTGTATTGGTGGAGATGCAACCAGAATAACACTTCCTTAAAACATGTGTTTTGTTTTTTTTATATGTCCTAAACCTATTATCTCCCAGGGAGAATTAATTACATATAATAATCTTTGAAACAAAGCTTAATATTTTCAAATGCACTCACTCTTTTGAACTACATACCTATGACATGGAAAGTGACTGCTGGACAATAGAACTTGATTCTCTGTGATGTTATTATATTATTATCATTGCCAAGACTTTAGTTTTTCCACATTGGAAAGACAAATTTATGGCCCCAGTGGATTGAAGACCCAGTGTTACTTGTTACTATGAACGAAATGCCTATGGCCATAGGCCATTTATGAAGAATTCCAATGAAAGGTGATTTTTTTTATCCCACATTTACTTTTGGTCAAGTCAAAGCAGCATATATACCTAATGTTCCTGCCTTCTGTTTTCCCCACAATAACCCTCTGAGGTGGGCTTAGAGAAGGTGATTGGCCCAAAGGCACACAGCCAGCTTTCAGGGTTAGGGTTAAGGGAGGACTAGAATGCATGGTTTCTTGGTTTCTAGCCCAGCACCTTAGCCACTACACCAAACTGGCTCTCCAGGTTACTGAAATGTTTTATTTATTTATATTTCAAATTTAGTCACTGCCCATCTCACTCAAAGAGAAGCTCTGGGCAGTTTACAACAAAACAAGAATAAATACAAGTTAAAATACAATACAACAATATTCTTAACTAAATAATATATTTCAATCCATAGATGGTAAAAAAAGTTTTAAAAAAATTACAGGAGCATCTTCAGGGTACTAACCACCCCAGAGATGGTTAGATAGCTTCCCTGGGAATCATAGATTGTCTCCTCCATACTTAGTTTTAGATAACCTGACAAAGATACTGTATGTTGATGAGTGGCCACCTAATTACAGTACATGATGGAACAGAAAGAAGTCATAACATAGTACGTGGAATTAACTATTGGGTCTGAAAGGCAGAAACCTATACTTCAATTACATCATGGTTGGCTTACTGTAGAAGGGACACGGTGGCGCTGCGGGTTAAACCGCTGAGCTGTCGATCGGAAGGTCGGCGGTTCGAAACCGCGCGGCGGGGTGAGCTCCCGTTGCTAGTCCCAGCTCCTGCTCACCTAGCAGTTCGAAAACATGCCAATGTGAGTAGATCAATAGGTACCGCTTCGGCGGGAAAGTAACGGTGTTCCGAGTCGTCATGCTGGCCACATGACCCGGAAGTGTCTATGACAACGCCGGCTCCAAGGCTTAGAAACGGAGATGAGCACCGCCCCCTAGAGTCGGACACGACTGGACTTTACGTCAAGGGAAACCTTTACCTTTACCTTTACCTTGGCTTACTGTAGGAGCCTACCCACATGATGTATCCAGGAGTTTCAGTCAGTGCAAAATGTAGCAGCAAGGCTGCTAACTGGTACATGCTTCCAGGAAGACATTATGCCAGTGCTTGAAAGACCTCCACTGGTTTGCTTTCTAAGCAGAGTTCAGAATCTTCATTTTGGCTTTTAAAGCCCTAAAGAGATTAGGGCCTGACTACTGTATTGGGATAATGGTGCATCTCTGCATGAATCTGTCTGCTCACTAAAGTTGGCAGGAGAGGCTTCCTTAAAGATGCCCATGTTTTCAGAGGCCCGTCTGTTGGGTGTGTGGGTCAAAGACATCCTTTTTTCACGTTGCTCCCAAGCTATGGAACACAAAAACTTCGGGACTCACTCCTTGTCACTTTCAGGAAAGGCATTAACAGCAACTGCACTGGAAATGATTTCAGTTTTTTAAAGCAGTTTTTAGTGCTTTGCATTTTATGGAAAGTTTTTAGTGCTTTGCATTAGCTTCCTTGAGTTAGAAAGGCAGAATATATACTGAAGTAATAAATAATATACAAACCTAATTGTCTCTCTCCTTCCCCCCTCCAAACTTAAGAACCCCCTCAAAATAACAAGAACGGTTAAAGAGGAAGATTTTTTTTTATCACGTGTGCTCAATCTTTTGGCTTTTTGATATAACTTGCCAGTTCAACATCACCTCTGCTGCATTCCATCTGCAAGGCTTTTATAAAGCTGAGACTGCAGGAAGAATAAGATATAAAGCTAACAACCTAGAAAGGCTTCTATTTTCCCCCACCCTTCTTTGTAACTTAGATTGAATTTGTGTCAAGTCAATTCACAGCCTCGCGTTTCAGTAAAAAAACAAAAAACACCAATGGCTTTACCAAGAGAGAGAAAGGTTGAGTAGGGGAGGCCTATCTGTACACAATGCCATAGGAGGTATTGAACGCAACAGACCAAGGTTTCTTTGTAGATACGGTCAAACATGATGAATGGGAAACATTCCAGTAGGTCCACCTTGATATCGAGACAAAGTTACTCTGATGCTAAACAATTTAACATCGGAAGGGAGAATGGAAAAGACCGCAGATAAGAGGAACATAAGGGTAACCTTCTTCCCAGGTAATGATTTTTATTTTGAGTTTAACTGTTTTGAGGATTTTTGAAAGAACCTGTGTGACAGCATTCAAAGGGGGCTCTTATTCCCCAGGAGGCCTATATTTGTTGGAATACAATATGGAGATTTCCAGACCTATTTGCTGACTAAGATAATCATGGAAAGCTATTTAGGAGGGCAGACCTGTTAGATCTTTAAGCCTTGATAGCTTTTCATGGATGAGGTTAAAGCTCTATGTGTTTAGAAATATGGTATATTCTATTTCTTCTGGCTCTTGCTCCGAAAATGTGGATGAAATTTGCATTTTCAAAGGCTTTGCTGCATTGAAAACTCTCTGTATGTAGAAAGATAGCACCCTGGTAAAATGGATGTTTTGCTAAATCTTTTCTTCCCAAATGCAGGGAGATTTTTAGCTAGAGATGCTTTCAAACTATTAATACTCCTAAGTCTACTCCTAAGGACTTGTGAAATCATATAGGCACTTCATGTCTATTAATTGGTCCCACACTAAAATGGTGAGTGAACATTACCTTTTCCATATACAACATGAAATGAAAATGCTAAAAGTCTATTCAAGGGCTTATCAGGGATCTCGATGCACATCTCAATCTGTGTTTACATATCCACCTACCCTAGCTTGTTTACACATGACTGCAGAAACCATGCGTTTTCACATGAGTGCAAATTTTCAAGCAGAGATGAAGTTGCAGGCATCTATATTCACCTGAATTTCAGACTCCCAGTATCTTCACTCAGCATGGACTAGTCATCAGGGATAAAGGGAGTTGCAGTTTAGCAAGATCTAGAAGGCCACCAATGGCCCAGCCCTGACTTTTCAGCACTGCAGAGAAGCATCTGAGGAACATTTCTTGAAGAACACCTAGCTAGAATAGTCTCATCACCTTGTCCACACTTCATTTTCAAGAGGCTTCGAGATAATTTATAGTGCTTAGAAATGACATTTTTTTTCTTTTGAAGACATCAGTCATACCATATAGTGTTCTCGTAAAACAACAACTTATCATTGTTCCTGTTCTTAAATAAAGCTGCTGTGGGTTTTGTTTTCATTTTTTAGTTACATGGCAAATGCCATTAGCATGCTAATTTTCTAATCAAGGAACTAAATGAATGAAACCATAAGGAGGTTAAGTTGTGTTCTTAGTTGAACAATGTACAGCTTAACCTCATTATAATTTCATTTACTTTGTTACTTGATCAGAAAAGCAGCACAGTAATGCTATCTGCCATTTAAGTTATGGGTTATCTACAGAACAGCTGGGCAGAAAAGTTGGGGCCTCAAAAGAAACAGATGGGGGCATTGTTGTTAATCCTCAGCATTTGCTAACTAAGACTCCACTGAATGGTGGAGATGGGTGGTGATAGAAATATGATAAATAAATAAAATAAATAAGACAGCTATCCTGCTTGGTTTACTGCTAGGGCTGGCCTTGTGAATTTCCCCATGCTTCATGGATGGGCAACTTTATGATCAGCAGGAGGCTCACTCCATTTTATCTTTGCAGGGAGGGGCGGGTTGCAGTGGGTTGGATCATAATGTGACGACATCATTGAGGGAGGATAATCCTTTGTTTATTTATTCAGGCATAAATTTACTCAGTTCCAGAAGACCCTGAAGATGTGGTTCTGTCAATGGACCTGGGGACCCCAAGCTGCTTCAGAGCCAATCAAGTGGCTGGTACGAATGTGTTTGCTTCCGCTGGGGGTGTCTCTTGTGTTTCTATGGTTTTAGTTCTGTAAGCCGCCTGGAGTCACAGTGTGTGGCCTTATAAATCTGTTTAATAAATAAATAATAAATACCACTGTAATCTTGGACACTCAGAATCTTCTTCTCCAGTAAGAAGATTAGAAACAGAACATCCACATAAAAAAAGAAATAACAGGTTGGAACAACATGTCCCATTTGCAACAAACTTTGCACCCAAGGAATAAACAAATACCGGCACATGCTATAGCAGACAGCCTCTCTCTTTGTAACAATTTCCCACCCCACATCCTTTGGAAAAGCCAGGTCTTCATGGCCTTCCAGAACTGTAAGAGGGAAGGAGCTAGTCTAATCTTGGGGGGTGGGTATTTATTTATATTTTGAATTTCATCACCGCCCATCTCACTCAAAGTGTGAGAATGCTATTCCAAGGAAGGGAGAGCATGACTGATAAGGCTCATCCTTGGGACCCTGCAGGTGACACTTGTGGGAAGGCTACCTGAGATTTTGACCACCTTTTCCCTTTGCTTTCATTTTGAAAAATGTACAGAAATCACATCTCTGCAATTTGTCCATTTGCTTTTAATTTTTTAGTAATAGCATCTTCCATAAAAGAGATATGAACATTGAATGCAATCAGTGAGCTGACCATTGCTGCCTTAGTCCAGTCAGAAGCTCTGTTATATAAAAGAAGGCAGCATTACTGTGATAACATGCTTAAAGTGTATTAAGATTAACATATCTTAATATAATGAAAGTATTTTACAAATACATACACATAGAAGGTTTTAATCCTATAATAGGTTGCATTCAGAAGCTTTTCAGTCATACCAATAATATAAAACTTTTGGTAATATTCATCCTTTCTATTTTGTTTCAAAACTTCAGAGCAAGTGAGAGCTATGAATATTTAAATCAGAGCAAACAACCTTCTGATCATAAACAGAAATATAAAAACAGAAAGCTATAAAATAAAGCTTGCAAATTTTTATTTCATTATTGACATTAATTCTCATGATTTGCGGTGGGCGCCTGTCCCATCAGTTTGATTTAGTTCTATATTCTTGGAGAAAGTGATAAAAGTTCCTTAGTTTTACAAGCAGTAAATTAATCCTTCCCCCAAAACAAAACAATTGAATGTAGAGTATTGCATTTTCCAAGAGATCCAACAGTCCATCTTAGTCAAATAAAAATTTGCCTGAATATAAACTTTATCAAAATACTGTCTTTGATGCCATAATACATAATGCATTTTGCAAAGATTACTGTTTCTTCATTCATTAAATACTTCATTGCAATGATGGCTTGATCCAAAAATACAGTCCTGTACCAAAAACACTCTACAAAGGAAGGAGTATTTACTTCCCCAAATGGCAATTTTCTAAGTTTTTCCCCATTCTCAATCAAACTCCCCTATTCCCCACCCAAAATTGGCCCCACTCTTTCCAGTAATGTTACATCACCAGGTGGTCTTTTGTGACCTGCTGGAAGGTCACAAGAATTAACTCCTCAATTAATTACCCACTTTTCCTCTAAATGAGAGAAATTATAGATATGATCGATGAATTCATGGAGCTGGACCCTTTGCTGTTAACACCAAAAGCCTTTATTAGTCCCTGTTACACAGTCCTGACAAATTATTAGTCCTGGTTGTTCCAAACATCCCTTGCCTTGATAAGGTCTGATAGTGAAAGGCTCAAGAGATTACAGGTGAATACCCCAAATCCAATCATCTGTCAATAACCGCCCAGAGTCCCTCTTTTGGGGGAGATGGGCGGTGGCTAAATTTGAATAATAAATATAAATAAATACATAAATAAATAGTCAATTATATTTCAACCTGCAATGGGTTCATTCTTAAAATAATTCCAAAGGTCCACCCAAGAAAATGATGTCCTGACATGTGAACGGCTATTAGACTTTGAATGTAATTTTAAGTCTTTTTATCCTTTTTAGATTCCAGATGACCAATAACTAAAGTAAGTCTGAACATTAATTATAATGTTCTTCAAAGTTTAGTGCTCATTGGAAGAGAGAAATTAAGGACATGAGGACGTTGATACTATGACTTGTGAATGCACCCTATTCAGCCATCATATAATGGTTGGATTCTAAGTCCGATAAAGATCCAGAAGACTGTTATGTGAACAAACAGTTTCTCCATTGTCAATGAAACAGGAAGGCTGTTAGACATTTAAAAACTCTCTACCCTAAGGTACGTAAGATACAGCGGGTTTGAAATGGGAAACTGTTTAGGTGCTGAAATTCTTGTAACTCCATCTAATCCTTTCAACAGAACTTGTTGTGAGATTCACACTTACAAGAATCACTTTTGGTTTGGGGCAGTTGTCAAAGAACTGACCCCCTTTTGAGTAGTCCCAAAGCTGCCTCAAGTTTATATGTGTGACCATATCAACAGTTTTTCGGTGATGTTTTATTCATATACATGTGCCCCTACTTCAGACAAAAATAATCTTGATGTAAGTTGTTCTTTCTTTTTTGGACACTGCCAATGAATATGAAGGGACATTATTACAATATGAGTTATTTTAGTAACAAAACTGGAACAGTTCTTTAATTGGCAATGGAGAATTCCTCAGGCACTGAACCTACTCCAGGAATAAAACTAGGTAATTTGGGACTCCTGAACTTGGGAAGTATTTCGAAGGTTTCCCCAGTGAAGGATGTTACACATTCACTTGTATTGGATTACCTCTGGAGATGCCCTCAGTACATCTTCAAAAGGATGCATTTTGTTCCAGCAATGTTAATCCACAGTAGCCACAGCCTGGAGAATTCTTAGGGCTTTTAAAAATCATTTCATTTATTAAATTTCTGAATTTCTGCATTACCACAATCTGCCAGTCTATGCTGGACTGAGCCCATGAAACATGCTGAGCACAAAACACACTCCAGCTTAGCAAAATATATAATTCCAGAGAGAATAACTGCTTTCTAAGAATGGCCCACATCAGTCTTCCCCATCTTGGACATACTCCAGGTAGATGGGCTTTTTATTTTTATGCATTTATTTACTGAGTCAGTTTGGATGGCCACCCAACTCACAATTGTGACTCTGGGCAGCTGACATAGGAGTAGAATTGAAAACATAGATCAAGAAGATTAAAACACACATACCCACACATGCTGACACACAAAGACCATAACGTGACCAAGGCCAACTCACAGTTATTCTAACTGTGACAGATGGGCTCACCCAACATCCTGGCCCAATGCCAGCTTTTCAAGGCCAACAGGGCTGGACCATATATAAATCTAGGGGGATTTGATGTAAATTGTTCTTTCTTTTTTTTGTGTTCCAAAAGGAAGACATCATGACAGTGACTCCTCTAAATTCTCAGCATGCTAACTAGGGAATTCTGGAAGTTGAAATCTACGCATCTGAAAGTCACTCAAGAAGGCGAAGGCGGTTGTATGTGTCTAACAGAGAAATCATCACTGGAAGTTATGCACAGACTGTGGACTACACATTGCTCAGTCATAGTGCAGAGGACTACGGCCTCAAGGCTGAAATCCTTCCCAACTTATTCTTAACTACAACAAAAATGTGACTTTGGAAAACCAAGTTGCTTTAAAAGCAAAACAACATTCTGGCATATTTCCCTTGCTGTTTTGAAATAAAATTAACAGCCAGCACAAAATAAATACAAATACTTTTTAAAAAATCAGAGGGTCCCTAAGCTCCAACTTAAAGTATCTTTTTTTTTTCCTTCAGTCAAGAATAAATCACCAATCTTGCAAAACTTTTTAAATTGTCAAAGAAACCACTCTATTAATATATCTCAAGATGTCTCAATTGAATAAAAATGTGTCCCCTTTAAGACAGAGTGCAATAATAAGGCAATCAATAATGCAGATTTGCTATACAGCATAGAGAAATCCCTTACCAACAATTGATGTGTATTTGCTACCTAGAGAAAAAGAAACTTTCATAAAGTTTCATTACATGTTATAAAATTTATACTTGACCGTGTCCTAAGGGCTTTCAGAGATCTGTGCTTGACACCAACTTTTTTCTTTTGCTATTGAAATAAAACTAGATTTCAGTATTGAGAAGGGGAAAAACAACCCAACTATCAAGAGGTAGCTGATTGAAAACAGTATTGAATTCTAATTTATTTCAGCATTGATAACAACCTTACAATTTTCAGTCCTGCAAAAAATCAATATGCTGAGGCCTTGAATAAATTGGTGTGGATTCCATATATATTTTAGTGGGATCTACCTCTCTGGAGCTCTACCCCAATAGGTCAAATCCAGCAGGAATGTCCTCCACATGAAATTAAAATGGCAAACTGTAAAATGAGGCACTTTCAGTGGTCAGGTCCTGCCTGTGAAACTGCTATCTTTGGAGAACTTCCAGTTCAGAGCTGTTGTCATCCTCCAGAGGTGAAATGAGGCAACTTTTTGTTTTGTTTAATTATGTACAGAATAGACACGTGGGGCTAATTTACGTGGCCAAAACATCTCCTCTGGTTTTGTATGCTTTTATGCGCTTTGCTTCAGTGACCAAAGTCCATGCCTTTGCAGCAAGGTGACACACATCAGAGGGACCAATTAATGAGCATTCAGAAAATACTACATGGCTCCTAGGAATATGTGTTTAAAAGCACATAAAAGTAGCCGATAGGTCTGGAGCATAAAATAACAAGGGCATGTCCTCCTTGGGGCTGCGGCCTATGGGCAAGTCTCAGTATGGATCTAGGGCGGCTTGAAAACTTCAATATGTGCAAATTTCTGAATGCAAATGATATGATTTGCACAACTGTAAGTAATGTGCTGATCAGAAATGCAGAATTTAGTTGTCCAACAAGACGCTGTGGGAGGCTTCGCCAGCAGCCCCCTTGAATGTCAAGATGTCCACACTAGGACTGAACACACTGTCCTGATTTGAGAGCCTAACCCTAACAGTGTAGAAAACCACATTTCTGTAGCCAAGTTGTTTCAGCTGCTGGGTTTTTAACTGTTAAGTAGTTTGCGTAGGAGCATGGCTTTGATTGGTTTTAGCTGTCTTTAAGTTCCAGTAGTTTCCTGCTACTGCGATTTTCCTTGCAAACCACCTAGATCCAAACTTAGACAAAGATAACAAAGAAATAATAAGGTTGTTTATAATTAGGCAGAACCACTTTGCCCTGCTTAATAGGAGACCAGCCCTACAGTGCGAATTCATTTTGCAGGAGAACAGGCCAACATGCAGATGTCTGGTTCTGGCCTGAAATGAGACCGCTGTTTGAGCAGAATGGAGACATTCTGCATGGCTCCATTCCTCACAGCAACAGGTGCTCCAGTTAATGGGGGTGACACAAGATGTTCCTGTAGCCTTCCTCAACCATAGCCTTAATTCATCTTGTTAGGGAACAAAGCAAAGCAACTGAGGCAAGAAGCAAAAGATTAGCACACTGTGATTGCACTTTCTTTCTTTTTAATGAACAAGTTTTGATCACTCTAGGCTGGGGACCGTGTGTGTGTGTGTGTTTGTGTGTGTGTGGAGATGACCTAGCTTTTTAAGAGATGTTCCCCTTTGATCTAATATGTCTGGCTCTCTTTTCAAATGGAGCCCTTTGCTGTCATCAGGTTTTATTAAATATTCCATAATAAGAAAAATGCTTGTGACGCTGTTACTGGCCCACCCCCAGGACATTTCCACTTTGTTCTGGCAGCTCAGTTCTTAATGGCAGAACCAGGCAAGCGAAAGGATTGTTCCTTTCCTATAAAACAACAAGACCTGTTTTTTGAGTGCTCATATCTCTTTTCTATGGACTATAATCCAACAATAAAACATGGGAAGATGCTCATAAAGATACTTCACTGCGGAGCAGGGATGGGAACTGCCAGTCCATGAAGCTAACCCGGTCCCCCAGTCTTTGCATGGAGTTCTCTTCCATTAATTCTGCACTTGATGGACTGAGCAGGGATAGCTCAAGCTGGTCTAGCTTTCTCATTCTCCTGGAAGAGCCAGGTAGGAAAGTGACTTTCTACCAGCTCTAGTAATGGGGATGGTCTGCAAGGGGAAATAAAAGGTATTTCTCTAGGAAGCAATAGATAGGAACAATCATTTCAAGCCATTGCTGCACAGAAAAAGCAGTTTTCTCCTGGTAGGGCCAGACAAAGAGATGGCTTTATGTTTCACTGTCTGGGTTTCCAGACCAGACCCCTTCACAGCCCTGTACTAAGTCGCCAAGATCGCGACTGGGATCTTCACTGCTGGAAACTCTAGCATTAGTGCCATACCACCAAATACAGCGGGGAGAAGAACTGTAAACTATTTTGATTATGGGGGAGACAACCCACATGCCCACAAAGACACATAAAAAAACAGCCTGCTAGATCAAACTACAGATCCGCCATGTTCTGCGGCACAGGGGCTGAATCCAGACTGCAAAGCCTGATGCCACAACTGCATCCTAGAAAGACATTTAACAGTGGTGGCCTAAAATTTGCCTTGCAATTTCTTCTCCTATGAGGGGTTTCTCTTTTTCTACCTTACTCTCAGAAAGCTGGATAAATTATTTCAGATTTCTCCTGGTGGTATTTTTGAGCTGATTTACAGCAAGCTTATTTTGTGATGAGCTAACAGGGGGCTGTGTGTGAATGCTGGTTTTTCAATCTATAATTCTCTCTCCAGCAAGATGTAGTTTCTCTGGCTTCCATGCTTCCACAGAATTGCACACAACTCTCCATGTGTCATGTTCACTGATTCAATGTAGTTTATACATCGTAACGTTTCCCATGCCATGGCGCTGACGTGCATTTCTGTTTGGGAGGGAGCTGCTGTGAGACCTTGTACCAAGCTCTGTATGCGGAATCAGGACAATGGAATGTGTTTGGAATTATGTTCTCTGTTCAAGGCCTTTTCCCGCAGACCATCAGAAACCGTTAGGAGCACCTGGGCTTGTGGACTTGAGAAGATGCTACGGTGGGAGGGATTTCATTTGCACCGAGGGTTTTTAGTTTGAATTTGCTGCACTTTCATCGTTCTCAGCTTTCTTTGCGATCCTGCATACTATTCTTTAATAAATCAGACATCTTTGAAGCCCTGCTTATGAGTCTGATGTGCATTAGAATAGGCAATCCTTACACTGTGTTTTGTTTTTTTTCAAACTGGAAAGTGTGCATAGCCAGAGTGGCTGCTGAGTAGCAGATGGAAAATTGTAAAATGGAAGCAGGACATTCTTGGCCACCTCATCATAAAGGAATGAAAGCAGATGCTACCGATAATTTTCCTTTGCAATATGTATTATATATATTCAAAAGCAAATTCCCTTTTATCAACTGGAATTCAGTGTAGGAGTCTTTTTCTTTTGGTATAACTCACAATTCAATCTATGTATCTATATATATCTATGTAGATACAGATGTAGATATCTGTTTAATTGTGTCCGATTCTCGGAGACCGCCTGGACAAGTCCCTGCGGTTTTCTTGGCAAGGTTTTCCAGAAGGTGGTTTGCCATTGCCTCCTTCCTGAGGCTGAGAGAGAGGGACTGGCCCAAGCTGGCTTCATTCCCAAGGCGGGACTAGAACTCACAATCTCCTGATGCCTTAACCACTAGACCAAACTGACTGTCAAAATATATTCATATATATGAAATTGTCAAGGTATGAAATTCACTGTTATCAGATGTACTGATGGCCAGCAATTTAGGTCGTTGTAAAAGTAGAGAAATGCGTAGAGGAGAACGCTATCAACCAAGACGAGCTCTTGATAGCGTTCTCCTCTACGCATTTCTCTACTTTTACAACGACCTAAATTGCTGGCCATCAGTACATCTGATAACAGTGAATTTCATACCTTGACAATTTCATTTTTTTTTCAATACCAGCCTAAAACCTCCATATTCATTTGGAATTTTGGAGGCAAATAACATTTTTCCCTATTCTGATTACAGTTATTACTCATGTATTGCTTTAAACTGGGCTTCAGTTGCATTTTAAGCAGCCTAGGAAACTAATCTTGGTTGGGAAGTAAGACAAGGCTTATAAACAGAGTAGTGAAGAGAGCATTCCTAGAATTGAAAATCTAAATGATCTTGAGCTGTGAAGACTTCTGTTTTCAGAGACCTTTTTTCTTAATCTTTTTCAGATGGAATATAGCCAAATAGCCAAATATCTAGGTCAGGGTTTCTCAACCAGGGTTCTGTGGCACCTAGGGTTCCGTGAGAGGTCCCTCGGGGCTCCCTGGCAACTTCACCTTAAAGAGGTAAGTTTCATTCTTTATTTTCAGTTTAAGAACACCATTCATGCATATCGATAGGCCTACACATGAAACGAAAATAATAATTTTGTAATTTCTGGCCTGTTTGAGCCTGGATGTGCAGGGGTTCCCCGAGGCCTGAAAAATATTTCAAGGGTTCCTCCAGGGTCAAAAGGTTGAGAAAGGCTAATCTAGGTTATATCCAGTTGTTTTTGTTTGCCAGGGTATAGGGAACAGTCAATGCTAGCAAAAACACTCCGCTTCCCTTCCGGCATCTATTTGAAGGGTTGGAAGATGTCTGGAGTTCCCCCACCCCACCCCCAGGGGAAGGCAAGAGAAACATTGGTCTTATAAGATGTAAGACCCCTTTATTTTTGAGTGAAATCTCCTTTGTAAAGGTTTTGTTTTACCTCCCAAAGTAGAAATGCACTTTTTTTACACCATTAATCTCCATTACACTCAATGACTCAGCTCTTGATTTTGTTTGTGCGAATGCTCCAGTTAGAATATAGTTTTAGCCCTCAACATACTTTAAAGAAAAGGTATCTGATCTTGAAAATTTCAACTGAAAAACCGCTGATCAACTAGAACTGAAATTCTTTCTGTGATTCCCCTCCCTGGGAGCAATAAATTACCAAGTGCCTTCCTAAATATGATGTGATTAGAATCTCAATTCACATTTGCCACGTTTTTTCCATATTGTGCTCTCTCATCTCCAAACTTAGACTTTTTCCCCCTCAGCGCAGGTATGTCCTCCCAAAGGTTGGCAGCAGCCTAGGAATCAAGAGGGGCCATAACACTCACATCTTGCTTTGAACCATTATGGTGTCCCCAACTATTGTGTTATTAAGCACGAGAACAACCAACAGGGACCAATTCCTACCTCAGCCTTCCGAGGCAGACCAGATCAGGAAATCGACTCTAGAGGAGGGCTAGAACTATACTTTATTGCAGGCCTGCACCACATACAGCCCAGCATTTTTTGAAAAGTCAGTAGATTCACCACCACCACCACCACCACCCCACAAAAAAAGAGATGTGCTGCTGAGTGCCCGCAATACCTCCTGGCCTCACTGCCACCCTCAGCTCCAGCACTGACCCTGTTCCACTAGCCAGCAAACAGCTGATCAATGGGCCAGGTATTCCTTTGCAGGCCACAATTATTTTTAAGTTATCAACATGGCCCTGTCCTCTCTACAAATTGTGCAGGCCTGCTTTATTGAGATAGGTTACAATAACAGAATTTTTCAAGTCTGTCTGTGTTTTCCCTTCCTCCCTCTTATATCCCAGGGTGCCAGAGAGAGTCCGTCTGAGTCTTTTCGTCATACTTTCCTGCCTCCCTGAGCTTAATTCATGCTTCTTCTGCACCTTGTGTTGTCTTAACGGCTTCTAGATGGCTTCTGCAGGTCAGCCTTATGACTCCCTACGCTATTCTGCCTATATTACTCCTATTTTTCATGTATGTGTTGGGGAAGGGGGGGGGGATTTGAGAAACAGAAAGAGCCGACATGACTAAACATTCCTGAGTCTGTGAAAGAAGATTCTGTACATCCAAATCCAATGCGTATGGAATCAGCTGTCGTTAAATTAATTCAGAATTCAGATATGCTTCTGTTACTTCCAGCAGGGTTCCCTGTACTCTAAATCTCTGCATCTCATTTTTCGCCCCCTCTTTATCACCATGAAAAGGGTCCTCCTTGTGGGTATATGGATTGCTTTTCAGATTTTTGAAGGCTGTTAACTGCATGCCTCTTGCATTTGGGGCCTTATGATGGGGGGAAATGTAGGGAATCTACGACATGCTCACTGACATGATAGCTAGGTATTGATCTCTGAATGCCACCTAAGAACCATGACAGGACCCACCTGGGACTTAATATTTCCACTTCAAAAACAACTGTGCCATGAGGCCTAATTAACGCTCCTTGTAAGGATGAGCTGGGCACACCCCAGGAGGTTAACCAGGCAGTACAAGAGGCACGGCTGCTCACAGCCCCTTCAGATCATCAAGGTAAACACACCACAGGTAATCTGACATCATCATGTGGAGATGATGGCATCAGAGCACAGCACTGTTAGGTGTCTGCCAAGGGCCATGGCTCCACCAGGGGGTGGCTGTTCAGAAGCCCAGAATTCTGCCTTTCTTCCTTCTCCTGCTCCTTTCTCTTGCTTTCTGTTTGTTTACCTGACCTTTGTGAGACAGAGAGTATTTGTACGGATGACAGAGAGAACAAAAACTTCTGCTTCTGAATTCTGTCCTGTAGACAGACCCCCCAGAAAGATGCCTGGAACGTACGGAGGAGGAGGAGGATGGAGAATTGAACACATCCAGCTTGAAGGTCCAAAATATTTGTAACAAATCTGCTTGGACTAAACATAGAGAAACTGGAAGGAAGCAGGAAGAATAATCTTCTGTTCCTGCTGTTTTCTTTGATCTGCTTGAGGTTGCTTGCCACAGACAAATGGATTTTGTAGTTCTTACATTAATCATTAAAAATAAAGTCTTCTTCAAGTCAGGTTCAGTGCCTGGTGACTTCATGGATATATCCAGGTTCTCTTCATAGCCATAACACAGAACTGAGTTTTTAATGTCCTCCCCCCAAACCAGGAGGATAGGGAAGAGGAGGAGGAGGTTGTTTTTAGAGTTTCATCTCCAGCCCTGGTATTTTTTCATGGTGTCCCATCCAAGTACAACTATACTCAGCTTTTTACCATTAATCAACATAACCTACTTGCCAAGAAAACTGCAGGGACTTGTCCAGGCAGTCTCTGATAATTGGGCACAATTGAAAAGATTTTTTAAAAAAGACACTAAGACTTAGCTTGGTCATTATTCAGTTTTAAAATACAGTGGAAACCATTTCGCTCTGGGGGAGTGAGGTGTTTAATGTATTTGAAATAAACAAGGACCAAAGCTAAAGATGTTAGTTTTGCTACTAACCAGATTTGCTGGGTTGGCAAAAGTGGTTTTAACATATCCTCAAGAACTCTAATATACAAAGGTGTGCATTATTTTTTCACAATCTTACATGAACAGTTTCAGTTCCTTTGGAACTCAGTCCTCCGAATATTTATTTTAGTCTTGAAAATCCAGGATTTAGAGATAATTTTGGACTAAATTTCAACCCTGTTTAGAGCATACAGCACTTCCATTTGTATATTTCTGACTCTTAATTTTTATTCTCATCCATCTCACTCAATCCACTTTCCCAACTTCCTTCATAGGAGCAACACTGTTTCTACTTCTGCTAGAGATGTTGAACAATATTTACGATGCTTTTCCTTTCAAGGTTCAAAAATTTATGAACGTTCTGTGGTTTCATACCAAGTGAGCTAATAAACGTTAGAGAAAAAAATATACAAAATAAAAGAAGGTGTTTTTTCAATCAACAGCATAACACTGGTTCCCAGTGAAAGTCCAATCAGAAATTGACTGTTTACCAATTAAAATTATGGGTAGTTGTTAATGAAATAGTTTATGAAACAGCTCTTCATATAATCTGTAGCAGAGAAGAGAATACCATCACTTGCAACTTGACTAGGAGAATTTTATGAGATTGCCATCCTTTTAACCAACCAACTCAGTTGACTTCTGGACTATTATTCTGTCTGTGAGCCTTCAACATTTACTCTGGAATAAATGGGTTTGTGTGTGTGTGTGTGTGTCTACACACACAGGCATACAGAAGGGTGGTGGTGGTGATGGATCACCATCTTCTGAAAATTAAATCTTGTCTGGAGAAAATATGGCCAGGAGAAGCACAAGGAATTTGTGACTTTTCATTTATGATCGCTTCTTGCTCCCATGTATCACTTCTCCTAAGAATTCCATTAAGGTTATCCTTGCCTATTCTTCAGCTCTGGCATCAATACTTAGCATACTTGCCAATTGCAAGCCCACAGCAATCTTTTAGGAGACGCTACTGAAGTGGTTTAAGAGCTACAGATAATCTGGATTTCCATTGCCTGCAATTTTAACTTCATCGCAGGGTACTGTATAAAATTAACCTGGTTAATGGGGCTTTGTGGGTAACTAAAACAACGACTCTTACCTACTGGGTGCATTAATTTGTAGCAGTCTTACCCGCTCTTCCATTAAATGTAAGCCCAATATGAGGTACAAGAAACCCTACAAAGCTCAAAAGTTAAAACGATGTGGAATTAAAACTGCTCAAAAGATACAAAATTACAAAAGGCAAAACCACACCAAATGACCATAGATTAAATGAAGAATCTGGGAGAACAGGTAGGTTTTTGGCTGATGCTGAAAGTTAAGTAGACTCAGTGCTAACCTTATATGACTGGGAAGAAATTCTTTAATTAATTAATTTTAAAATCTGTTCAAGTGTTTTTCTCAGAGACTGCTGGGACAAGTCCCTGTACTTTTCAAGGCAAGGTTATTCAGAAGCAGTTTGCCATTGCCTCCTTCCTAGGGCTGAGAGAGGGTGACTGGCCAAAGGTCACCCAGCTGGCTTCATGACTAAGGCAGGACTAGAACTCATGTCTCCCAGTTTCTAGCCTGGTGCCTTAACCACTACACCAAACTGGCTCTCAATTAATTATTCAATCTCAGGCTATTCAAAGATTCTTCCCACACTCCCGAATTTAACTTAGGATCCTAAATTTGGAAATCCTAACTTCTGCAACTTCGGGTGACTATCTATGGAAACGGATGCATCCATGAAATCTTCTACGTCCTTCTGTGGGCAGAACTGAAGACCAGTTTTGAAGTACAGTATTCGTTGCAAGGAGATGAGATTCATAAATTTTAAAAAAATGATTGAGATGAGATATAAAATGTTTGCATTTTGATGAAAAGAAAAGAAATGTAGATTTTATCCTCACTTTTTTGTTATGATTATTTTTGGGTTTTGGTATTGATTTGGAATTAATTATGTACTACTTTGCCTTTTATTTGATGCTGTATGCTGCTTGGGGTCCTTTGAGATTCAGATGAGTTACAAGTTACAAGATAGATAGATAGATAGATAGATAGATAGATAGATAGATAGATAGATAGATAGATAGATAGATAGATAGATAGATAGATATAACTTTTTAAAAATATTTATTTGTTATTTTAGCCAAAAGTGAATATAATATATAAGTCAAGTTGACCCTAATGAGGGAAGCAAAGGTCTTAAAGTTCCATTAAAAAAATCCATTTTTTTCTCTCTTTTTTTGGAGAGCAAATGCAGCTTCCCCTTCTTGGGATCTTCCACTTAAAGCAAAAATATACATCTAGGAAGAATTTGGAGTGGGAGCTATGGTGTTCACTATAGAGACATGCACTTTTTCAGAAGGGAAAGGGCTGAGGTTTTCTGAAATCTGAAATCTTCAATTTTTTAGTGGTGGTGAGGGGAACAATTAATCTTCCGTTCCTCCCTTGCAATTCTGTCAGGAGGGTTGACAATTTGTATGAAAATCATACACATTATCAAGGTGCCTCTAAGGAAAAGTGTATGCAAAATTTCAGAAGAGTGGGTGTAAGAGCCGGGGAGTTATGGCTTTGGTGTTTCTGCTCCACTGCCATCAAAGTCACTAGTACAATGGGAAAGGAGTGGGTGATGGTTATGGTTTGAGCAGAAACAGACAGAAACAGAAGAACATGAACATCCAGCCTGACACAAGGCCCCCAAGCCACACCTTCTCCTATCTTCTAGATGGCATCCTGAAAATAAAGAAATTTCCTGCTCTACACCAAACTGGCTCTCAATTAATTAATCAATCTCAGGCTATTCAAAGCTTCCCCCCACATCAAGTTATAAGATGATTTGCTTGGATCTGACCTAGCATAATATATTAACACAGGCAATATTCAATAAACAATGGTTACGTAAATTAGGGTTTATCAATCTATGTGAACGCAGCTTTAATCTGGGACACAAAACTTGTTGGGGCTGGGATGGAATGATCAAAGTTTTCCTGTAAGCAAACTTGGACTTGGTGAAATCCAGGCAAGGCACCTGTATTGGGTGAGTGAGGTATATGTGGAATAATAAAAGGGAATCTATGAAATGGAATATTATTTTTTTAAACAAGAAGCTACAAGACAAGAAAATTACAAGCAATACTTGGGTTGCTTCTTTCCTGAACTGGAGTCTCTCTCTTTTTGGAAATGCCTGAATTAGGGTTCAGGCTCAAATTATCCTACTTCAGGCACCTTATGCAAAGACCCAGCTCTCTGGAAAAGGCTCTGATGCTGGGAAAGGTGGAAAGGAAGAGAAGAAGAGGAGGACCAGCAGCCAGGGGGAGGGACTCAGTTACAGTGGTGATGGGGATGTTGTTGGAAGACCTGCAGGACTAAGATGGGGACAGATCCTCCTGGAGAAAATCTACCCAGGTGGTTGCTAAGAGCAGGCACTGACCTGATAGCACGTGATCAAAATCAAATCAAATTTGTGTTCCCAAACAGACAGGGGTGACTGGAGGAAGGGGGCGTGTCCAGAAACTGAAGATGGCCACAGCCACGGGATCATGCCCTCAGCCCTTTTTCATGTACATCGCAACCCCTGTAGGCAACCCTGCAAACAGGACAGAGAATTGGATATGGTAGCCTAACTACATTATGATTCTTCCATTATCTGGTGTAAATATTGGCATGAGTTGAGGGGGGGGGGTGAGTAAATAATATGCATTAGTATTTACACTGTCAAGCAAATGGTATGCTAAATCCAGTATGTTAGTATTCCTCAAGGTATTACCTTTTCTCTTGGGAACAATTTTCCAATCCAGTATGTCTTAAACAGCAGCAACAAAGAGATGGTGCGTAGGTAGGTAGGTGATAGATAGATATGTGAAGATTATAGAAAGATGATAGACAGATGATAGATAGATAAATAGATGATAGACAGATGATAGATTTAGAAAGATGATAGACAGACAGATAGATGATATAGAAAGATGATAGAAAGATAATAGATAGAAAGATGATAGATAGATGATATGGATGACAGATATAGAAAGATGATAGATGATAGAGATAGATAGATAGATAGATAGATAGATAGATAGATAGATAGATAGATAGATATAGAAAGATGGTAGAAAGATAGATGATAGATACAGAAAGATGATAGAAAGATGATAGAGAGAGATAGATAGATAGATAGATAGATAGATAGATAGATAGATAGATAGATAGATAGATAGATAGATATAGGAAGATAGATAGAAAGATGATAGATAGATAGATAGATAGATAGATAGATAGATAGATAGATAGATATAGATAGATATAGATAGATATAGATAGATATAGATATAGATATAGATATAGATAGATATAGATAGATATAGATAGATATAGATAGATATGCCAAAACCAGCTATAAGCCCTGGCAATTCATCCGTACAGTCATTTATATATATATTTACTGCTGTCACCTGCTTGTAAGTTGGCTCCTGTCATGAACTGGCAGAGTCCCCTCTTCCTGGCTTCAATATTCTTTGGCTTTTGACCCTAGCTTCAGAAGTGACCATCTCTCCATTTCCAATTGCTCCATGACTCCTCTCGAATTATATTGCCTCAGTAATAGAAATAAAGGCTTTTCTCCACTGTAACAGTAGCTTCCCCCACACTGCTTTTTTTCCCCCTTTCTTTTTCTTTTTCCATACCCAGATGGTACAAATTGCTGCTGGCACATGTAACAATTAAAGCACAGCTTCCACTGCTTAAATGAAGCCCCATAAACACCACAGAGTTAGATTAGATTAGGGAATTGGGAGGTGAGCACACGCCTGGTCAGAGATCTCAACTGAAGCAGATAAGGATATAATATCACCCACGGATCGCTCTGAGAGGACGCCTGCAATCTTTCTGAAGTCCCATTAATTTCCTTGGGTTTTTATAACCTTTTTCACCCCCATCCCCCGCCCTCGGAGAAAGACAAAAGCTGAGCAACAGGGCAAGACCGAAGATGTAAACCTGGGAAAGAAATCTTACAGCTGAACTGAAAATAAATGGCTGGTTGTCAAAGTTGGTAAAAAGGAAAATAAAAAGAAGTCAGTAATTTTCCTGGAGGTTGTTTTGCTCTGGTTTAGAGGACAAGACCGTGTCCACATGGGGAAGAAGAAGATGCAAATACAAGTTCCCATTTAGGCTGCAAGACTGTGGGAGAAATGTGAGGAAGAATTCTGAATATTTAGGAAACATTTTGGAAGGAAGCCAGATGCCTTCACTGTAGGTGTGCAAGGACAGCCCTGTCCAGGGATTTCATTATTTAGATTCTTGTATGGAATAGGGCTTGCTGGTTCCATCTCTAGAATTCTATGAAAGAGTTCCCCTCTGCCATCTCTTCCCAACACACATGGAAAAAAACCGTTCTGTGTGTTTTGTAACAACCCTTCTGCCCTCTAATGTCCTCCCATCCTGAGGCACGGGAATTATTTCATTTTAGCCTCATGGGAGGAGGGACTTACTTGATAGCTCTTCCAATTCAGTGATTCTACAAAAGAACAAGGACTCCTAATGTAATCATACAAAGTGGTGCAGTCACCTCTGAAGTCCTGTGTAGTAGGGTTGGAAGGCACAGGAAGATATATTTTGAAGCATGGGGTGGCCATTTACCCTGCTTTTCAGAAGACAACCCTCCTCTGTTTAAAGCAGGTGTTTTCCAGATTCGGCAGCTTCCAGGTGTGTCTACTTCAACTCCCAGAGTTCTCAACAATGACCAATACAGCTTTGGAATTCTGAGATTTGAAGTCCACGCATCTGGAACCTGCCATGGTTGGGAAACAGTGGTTTAAAGGCAGAATCATGTGGCAGTGAGTTTGGGTATTTTGCTTCTCATGGAGCCCAAGGGAGATGGAGGCTGGCCAGAAACCAATCTAGATAGTGTTCCATCTTGATCAAGGCATTTTCCAAGGTCTTTCTTTATAAAGCCTGATGCACTTAGAGTTCTATTTGTCCCTTTGAAGAATGCCCTATCCCTGGTTCTTCTTGAAATGGCCAAGCAACTGGATAATGGCTTGCTTCACCTAATCCAGGTTTAACAAAAGCCAAACATTATGTTCCTGCAGCATTTGGTACCAAAACAAATAAAACTGTACAGATTAACATGATAGTGTTGTTCACCCAACAGGGTAAACTAATGCTGATGACATTACCTAGTTGGGTAATGAAACATCTGCAAGCAAACAACCAAGCTCAGAGAGCATAAGACTCCACAGGGTAAACTAAATTGTCTGCTTTCCCACAACCTGCTGAACCCTACACTAACCAATTCTATTTTAGCCTAATCTCATGCATTGTGTGAACTTAACCAATGCTCCTTGTTAAGCAATTCCAAGGCACTTTAAAAATTTCTTAAAAGGAGGCTACTATTTTGTCAAACTGGAAACTTATCTTTAAGAGTTGAATGAAAAAATGGAGAAGAATTACCTTGATTTGCTATCCAGATTGCCAGGATTGTCTTTAAAAATTAAGAACCCTAGGAATGGAGAGCAGGAACCTGCCAATTGATACTTAGCCCTTAGACTGCAAGTGGAAGAAGCAGAGGGGACACTCGGCAGTTCTCCTCCACCCTGGTGCAAGGCATTGCATTTCTGCTTAGTTTACAGCAGATAATTATAAGTTTGCATTTCTACATATCTGTGAATATCTCCACTTTTCATATCTTGTCCAATCTTTCCCTCTCCTACTGTTTTGGCAACGAATTGTTTACATTGGAGCAATGAGGAAGTGGTAATTCTAGACAAAAGGATTAGCAGATTTTAGATCGCTGCAAATGAGAAGCCAAAATTGTTTTGGTTTAGGTACCTTAAATAGTAGAAACTGGCTCTAGTCATGACATCATCAGATGGATGCAATCATACAGTTAAATTCACACTATAAAAAAAGCCTTTCTCAATGACTGTTGACAGCCTGTGCTATTTAAGCCGACTGGAGGCCACAAAGAATGCTCCAGTTATGGTTTGAAATCTGCCACTTGGTAACACCCTCCGCTCATGTTCCCAGGCAACCACGGTTGAGAAATACTTGGAACAATGGAAAAAGAAAAACTTGGTATAAGAGGAGGTGGTGGTGGGGGGAAGCAAAATAAATGTGCATGCTCAATTCTCTGTAGAGCTTCTATCGTGCTAATATGAATGTAGCAGAACTTTGGTACTGGAGCTCCCTCTGATTTACAGTCTCTCTCCTCTGCTTCCATCTGTTTGCTCCATCAAAGACCTAACTACATATCTGGAGTGGAACAGACTCTGCCTTCTTTGGAGACTGCATCTTATCTTCATTAAAAACTTCCAGGCCATGGAAGAGCTTGTCTCCACCTGCTACAATTGTGAATACAGAAAATCAATGATCTTGTTTCAAATCTTGCAGCAGGTAGCAGAGGTTCTCCATTTTAGACCTTCATCCCAGACATATAGAGAAGACTAGCATGTAACTAATGACAGAGGCAAGGTCACTGAGTGGTGCTCCAGTTCTCTCTTTTATAAGATTGAAAGCCATTTGGGAGCCAGTTTGGTCTAGTGGTGAAGGCACCAGGCTAGAAACCAGGAGACTGTAAGTTCTAGTTTCATGCCTTAGGCATAAAAGCCAGCTGGGTGACTTTGGGCCAGTCCCTCTCTCTCAGCCCAACTCATCTCACAGGATTGTTGTTGTGGGGAAAATAGGAGGAGGAAGGATTATTCAGTATGTTCCCCACCTTGAGTTATTTGTAAAAATAATAAAAGGCAGGATAAAATATATATATATATATGAGCAAAGAACACCAGAATTGAACTAGAGTGTCCAACTTCTCCCCTGTCATGAGTGGGTTTTAGTGCTAGTCAATTGCAAGCCCATAGTTATCTGCCCTCCATATGCAAAAGGTCAAATATGGAATTGCCATCTCAATTCAGCGTCAGCTTCAATGCTCCATTGTAAAGTTTGCAAGAATATTTAAATACATTACAGGCATCTGAATACTAATATAACTTAAACATTAGTCTTCTTCAAGTCAAGCTCAGCTCCTGATGACCTACATGGATACATCCAAGCAGTTCTATTTGCACCATTATGGAAGTGGTTTGCCATTGTCTTTTTCTAGAAAGGTTCTTTGATCTCTGAGTTCAGCCTACAGCACTGGAATTCCCAGGTGATTCCCCATCCAAGTACTAGCCAGGGTCAATCTTGTTCAGCTTTCAAGGGCAGATGAAGGTATCTGTTCAGAAACAGTGTACTGTAATAAATTATTCAAAATGGAACAACAAATCTGGGAAGGCTTTTCTCATCCATAATAAATTGGAGCACTCTTTCTCAGGACTAAACTTTCTTCCAGCAATTGACATCATATTTCCAGTTCCATGCCAGCCTTATGGTAAAAACTGTTAGAAGATGAAAATGAAGGAGAATATTGTATCACTAGCAACTACTGTATTTTACAGTATAGTACAGGGTTTCTCAGCCTTGGGAACTTTAAGATGTGTGGACTTCAACTCCCAGCGTAGGTGGCTGGAGAATTCTGAGAGTTGCAGTCCACACATCTTAAAGTTCCCAAGGTTGAGAAACCTTGGTATAGTAGATAGAGCATGGGAATCATATAATTTCTTAAACACAGAGGACAAAACCTATATGCTCCTATTCAGTAAAAGGTGGAAGGGGATAGATTTGGAAGGTGTGCAATGCATGTTCCATCAAAGAGATGCTTTCAAAAAAAAATGCAAGTTCTGCATTCCTAGACTTGGATAATGAATAGGAGCAAATGCATGACACTGGGAATGTTCTTGCTGAAGTGAAGCACCCAGGAAATATTTAGTTTGCTCCCATCAAAATGTTTCTCTCAACCATTTTGCTTAACTCATACCAGGAGCAACAAGGGTTGCTTTAGATTTTTGCTTTGACCAAAACCTACTTGCAACTTTAAAAGAGTTACATTCCACAATAATTACTTTGGGGTTTTTTGGCAGTGTATTGAAATAACTCCCCTGATGGGGAACCTCCATATTTTATAAATTGTCATCTTTCAGTGGGGTTCTTTCTCAATGAAGAAAGAAGGCTGATGTATCTGAGTATTTGATTTGATCATATAGAGAAACTAACAATTAGTTGAAGAAAGCAGCCCAAGCAAGGGGGTGAATCTGAAGAATCAAGTAAAGGTGACAGTAGCAGCTACCAAAACAAGTCTACAGCACTCAAGAAAAGTTCTCCTTCGCACTGAGAATGGACAACTTAACTTTCTTTTACATTAAGATTTAAATCTCAAATTCTTTCCATCCTGCTTGGAGGGTACTTCCATATGAGCAGCTTTAATAAGTTCTGTTAATACACACACATTTCTTTCATGGAACTGAATCAGCTGACTTTATCCCTAAACTTATTTTGAATCGCATTGCTTATCATACAGCTGTTTAAAAGGGAGCCCATAGGGCAAAACAGCTGTTGCCATCACCTGGAAAAGTCACTTTCACTTTCTCCCACATTTCATTAAAAAACATCCATTACTGTTTCCTAATGGTGCATCTCCTGAATGCTTCCAACAGTATCTATTGTGTGAAATCAGGATGCTTTGCTGGAACAGAATCATGCAAAAACACACACAGCGTCCCAGCGTCAGTCCTTCAAGGCAGGCAAGGTGAGGAAACCCTGAGTGTCTTGGAAAGTACCTGAAGGTGGTTAGAGCACCATAACAGAAACTTGAAAGCCATCAAAGCCTTCCTCTACTTCAACATATACTTAACAACCCAGGTGGAATTGTTTTGCGTTACTATCTCACGGTTTTTACTTTTAGAACTCAAATGTCTTTTCTATACTGGCTCCTCATTCTTCTGACATTCATCATACCTGGTTAGCCACAGGCCTAGGAACACAGTGCTGGGTTCACAGCTTGGGTGAGCTAGATCAAAACACCTTGGAAGAAGAAAGATGAGAGACGAGATCCATTTTCAAATACTAATTCATCTAGCTGTATATTTGTTTGTGCTTCCTTAAAGATAGTCAATATTCAGGCATCTATTGCAGGGATGAGCAGCCTCAGTTCCATGCTGGACTCCAGAATATAGCTATCTTCACTCAGACAAAAGCACATTCCTTCAACACTTCTTTTGGTTTTTGTTTTTTTCCATGTGAGTCTGTTTGACACACAAAGGGGGGGGGGAAAGGTTGGGTTTAAGTATAGCCATAAGCAAGAGAGCAGGAGAGCAAACAGAATAATAACAGCCTATTGAGACAAGCCCTTGTTGAATGGATGGAAGATGAATCAAGAGGTGAAGAACACAACAGCCCGTGTTGAGTGCAGTCAACTTCAGTGGTGCAAATGGGGTTTGAAAAGGGCCATCACTGCTGGGCAGAACAGGGGTCATGACTTAAAAACCTTGAGCTGGAAAGCTTTATGCATTCAACTGATAAGAGCTAATCCTAAAGAAAAGACCTGCTCTTATTTATTTTATAATCCATTGCTTTTTAGAATTCCGGTGAACTGGAATTGGAATTTTACAGAGAGGGACAAGGGAGGCTTGAAAACTTCAGTAGGTGCAAATTTCTGAATGGAAATGATATGATTTGCACAACTGTAATTAATGTGCTGATCAGAAATAAGCTATATATAAAAGAGTCCCCTTTTGGGGGGAGATGGGCAGTGATAGAAATTTGAAAAATAAAATAAAATATTAAAATATTAATTAGTAACCCAGTGATTGCCAGGTCTTTCAGATGTTGCTGCATCCAGCAGTCACAGTGAGCCTATCAATAATGAAGAATGGTTGCAATTCCACAATAACTGGAAGACCATCAGTTCTCCATACCTGAAGTAACCCAAAGAATACCCTTAAATTACAGCATGGTGAAGGACAAGCTAGGGAATCTTGAAAAGAAGACTAGATCTTCAATCCTTTCTGTGCTCTTGACCAACTAGACTGAAATTTCTTTGTTGATGTAGAAGTCCTATTTTTTTTTAAAGAAATTGCACAGAGACAGTTTACTTCTGTTTGTAAGTACACTGTGTTACAACTTAGTCACAGCCATGTCAGCACCTAAAGTGGGGATGAGAAACCTTTCTAGCCTCAAGGGTCATCCAACTGTCAGTGGCTGTACCAGTGTCTTCCTTTACCCTTATAGCAACCTTCTGCAGATTACTATTTTCCTGCAGATATTCACAGTGGTAAACCAGCTAGTTGTTTCCTACTAGCCAGTTGGGAAATGTGGACCCATGAGCCAAATGAGAGATGATCTACCTCTATTCTAAAGTGCAAGATACTTGCTGGATCTTCTCTAGCAATTTGTTTTGAACAATGGCCAACAAGATGGTCCTAAGAGGTTATGGACCATGCATGCATGATGTGCCCCAACTCAACAGCATCTAGCACTGAAGTTACTGCCCTGAATGTGGATGGCTAATACCGAGTGATTATGTCTAAGGGGGAAAAAAAGTGACAGGGTTTGGAATGTTGAAAGGTAAGCAATAGGACACACATCAAACGTGTATATAGGCATGTACCATGTGCATTAAAATCTCATAAAACTGGGGTCATCTGAAGAAGCTCAGCAGAGAAAGACTGAGAGACCAAAGGAAAAAGTTCTTCATTCAGCTTATTGTTCATTGGTGAATGGGCAACCACAAGAAACAGTGAAGGCATTCAACTATGGCAACTTGGAAAAATGCTTAGGCAAATCCATGGGGGATTAAAGCTGTCAGTGACTACCACACAGTACAGCTACATTATTGATATACCACCTCCTATATCTAAGATGAGAGACAGTTTTGTGCAGTGGTAAAGGCACCAGGCTAGAAAGCAGGAAACTGAGTTCTAGTCCCGCCTTAGGCACAAAGCCAGCTGGGTAACCTTGGGCCAGTCACTTGCTCTCAGCCCTAGGACAGAGGCAATGGCAAACCACTTCTGAGAAAACTTGCCAAGAAAACTGGAGGGACTTGTCCAGGCAGTCTCCAAGAATTGGACATGATTGAACAAATTAAAAAAAAATGTCCAAGATAGCATTCTTCTCATTTCTGGAGGCTGGGAACTATTTTGTTAATAACCTATTTATTGGCTCCAAACTGACTTTTATTTCAACTCCATAGGAAGGGAAGGGTTGACTTATGATGTTTCTGATCTGCTGCATCCTGACTCTCAATATGTTCTTAGGTTTGTGACAGTCTTCCTGGGAGTCCTTCTAATTCAGTGATTCTCACCCTTGGCAACTTTAAGACGTGTGGACTTCAACTCCCAGACTTCCCCAGCCAGCATGGCTAGCTGGGGAAGTCTGGGAGTTGAAGTCCACACGTCTTAAAGTTGCCAAGGGTGAGAAACACTGTTCTAATCCAAAGTGCTGCTAAAGCCTCCTTTGATCACAAAAAAATAATGTTACACCATGACTCTATCAGCCAATGGCCTTCATCCCACCTTGTGGCACTCAGTTCCATAAATTATTCACATATTTTTCATTCTGCCATATAATCTGATTTGTTGAGTTTTAGCTTGCCACCAAGTATGAACCAAGCCATTTTAGCTATTAAAACTGCAATTACAATTTTTAGGATTGTGTGTGATCCAGACCACTGTGGCTTATTCAATAAACCACTGTTTATATAAACCATGGCTTAGCATGATAGATATATCCTGCCAATATGTGTAAAATGTTTTCTCTTACTCATCCTGCATCTTTATTACTAGCAACCTCTAGCATACATGTTAAAATATCAGGGATAAAAAAGCTCTCCCAGTTTTTGAAACCCAGATTCTTTCTGGTTAGGAAGTAACTATTAACCCCAAATGTTGAATTATCAGGAACCTGGAAATCAAGGAAAACAGCTTGATAACTCACCCATCTTCTTTCCTATCAGAACTGATTTGACAACAGTCAAACCAGCTGGCACTTTAAATAATACACAACATCCTACCTCTTCAATGGGAATGTTAATTAATGTTAAACTTGTGCGGATGAAAAAGAAATGATTCAAAGCAAATGATTTTGCTTTGAACAAAAGCAGACTTCATTACATAGCCTGATAGAAACTAACCATTCCACACACATAGGCTGTTTCTTTCTTTTTTGGGGTGGGGTGGGGTGGGGTGGGGGGAGGCCTCCTTAATTTATTTAATGCTTTTGATGAAAAGCACATGTAAGATAAGGATTGAAACAGCATGTGTGTGACCAGTAAAAAAAAGGCAACTACAAATTTCATTGGCGTATAAAATGGGATTAAAAACAAAAAAGGAAAGGGAACTAATTACATTTATTTGCACCCTGTTTTCTCCTTTTCTCTTGCCTAATCCCAATGGGCATCTACCGGTGAGCAAGGAGTAATATATGAATGCATGGACACCCATGCTACACAAATGTCAGTTCTCCTGAAATGAAAGGAACTCGGCCACCCAGGGGGAGAAGCCATTGATTTCACCTCCACCCATTCAACACCAGATTTCCAGTCCACTGCGCGGATGTCAGGGAGGGATGCAAAATCCTATACAAGTAACTGAAGCAGTGAAGGCTTATTAAATTTGTTAAATGATGTGAGTGTGGATGAGGATAAAGAACGAGGCCGTTTCCCGAGCTGCACTGAAGACTGCTGAATGTGCATTTTCAGACCACAAACTTGGGCAGAATTTATAAGCCGGAAAGACACTCTACTTAATTAATAGGGAACAATGACGTGCTCAGAATGATCGTGCACTTGGGATTCATCTGAGCCGGACCCCTCTCAGGGTTAGCCCCAGCAGCGAGATCAAGCTTCTGTGGTGCAATGAATGGACCCCCACAAGTAGACCTCCATTTTATTTAAGAGCAACCCAGTGTCCTGAATACTACGGGCTCTGATTTGGAGCTGTTTTCACAGAGAAGATAAAAGCACAGCTTTTATCAAACTGTGTAACTGGCAAGCTATACAAAGCCTCTGTTTCTGGGTTATAGTTGCCTCTCTGCCTAATACTAATATTAAACTATTCTACCAGTGCTGTTCCCACCGTTTGGAACTATAAACTATCTCTAGTTGCACAAACTTAGGCACCCATAATCCTGCCCTGACCCCCCCCCCCGCCCCCGCAAATGAACAGAATCTAAGGATTTTCCCATCTGTTTCGGTTGCAAGGATTTGAGCACATGGTAAACAATATCATCATATTTCTGGGATATAAGAATAGGACTGTGCAAACAATTCCTTTTCAATTTTCTGTAACCCTAAGCCTGCAATGACAAGTATCCACATTATTCTGCAGATTTTGTTTCTTCTTTTTCATGCAAGAAATCCCACATTTTTTTTAACATGCATCTTCCGAGGATAATTTTCTTCAGAGTAAGCACTGTGTATATAATTTCCCCTATTGTGCCCCCCCCCCCTTTTTTTTTACAGGAGTTTTCCTAATATTCACATGGACTGGGTTCACACCTTGCAGTGAACCACACGGCAGTTAACTAGCATGAGCTGGGAACTTGGCCATTTTGGACCCATCTATCTCTAATGTACATATCAAATAAATAATAAAGGAATGTATATATGTAATTTCTGAGGCTCAGAACTGCAGCACATAAAACTGGAAGCTGCCTATCTTTCAAGGGTAGTATAAGGGCTAATGTGATAAGCAATACTTTGAAAATCTGACATACATTACAAATATGAATATGATCTTTCCTCAACATGCACAAGACATTAACTTGATATCACAGATACGCATTTTCCACACCTTTTTCATAGGATCAGGGATATTTCAGAAACGTTTTCATAAAGTCATCTAACTGTATTACTTTAACTCTACATAACAGAACACCAATGTAATCATTCTGCTGAGAAAAACGTTTAAGTATTTGTATTTGTGTGCATGTTATTTTGGGGGAAAAAAACCCAGTCCATTGACAATGTTGATTGCATCTCAATGCTGATGACGTTTAATCATTAAGAAAGTCATTTGGGCTTTGTCTCCCTGCTCCTGACAGAACAAAATTCCTCCATGGTTGATTCTGCTTCCCATCGCCTCCTTTGTCAATCCCGCTTACAACATGCCACCCTCTTCTATTAGAAATCAGGTCTTACAAAACCCCGTTGACAAGTTGGACAACAATTGAGCTCTTGTAAAAGATTTATGGCACAGCCCTGTACTTTCTGGCTGCTTGCTCGCTCATAAAAAGCCAAGCAAACCCCATCAAAAATTTAGCAGGACCCCTGCCTCATCTGTTTAGGCCTGAAGCTAGTTGCAGGGACAACTCATTAGGGACTAGCTCATTAAAACCAACCCTGGAGCGAAAGCAGTTTGTGAGCCTGCACTCATCTTTATTCACTTTCACCTTTGCGTGGTGAGCGTGTCTCTTGCACAGGGCCAATTGAAAAAGATGGAAGCGTGCGGATTCCCCCTCCCCACAATTTAGAGACACAGCTCAGGATTTGACAAAATGTAAGTCCTTATGTCTGTCAACTCTAATGTCATTTTCATGTCAGGAAACCTGTGATGATTTGGCCCTCAAAGAGAGAAGGAGATTAGAGAGGATGCCTCAGTAGGTTCCCAGACTAATCCTTTTTTGGTTTTATTAAGAAGGTGAGGGAGCCCCTGTTCACAACACCCTTATCAAATCATGGGTAGTAGAAGGCTATTCAAAATAAAAAGCTTTTGATACAGATATGCTTGACCTCTTATAGAGGACACAATGGGATGAAATGGATCCTTGGGTTTTCAACTCCACCATGCATTAAATGAATGGGGTTGCTAAGTGTTCCAAAGCTCCTGCAGCTCTGACTTAAAATACTGTCTTGATCTGTAGCAGAAAGCAGATAGAACGCTTATCGTTTTGCTGTGAAAACTTCCTCTTGCTGATTCCCACATATCAAGGTGCTGCTGAAGGAGAGATGTCTGAAGAAATCTGAACTTTGTAAACACAGTGTCTGTGGAATCACACAGAGGCTGTCAGATAGTAGGTTTCTTGATCTCACTTTTGCAATGCTGCAATGCAGTTCTAAGGAAGAACCTGGGAGGAGTACTTTGGCCCCAGATGAACTCAAGTCCTTAATCTTAGCACTGCATTATCCTTCATACAATTCCAAATGAAGAACAGGGGAAATAGGAATGTACGTCTTTGGAACACACAGCCTCCTCAGATGAGGAATGCCCCTAGGTGGAAACATCTAGCCAACCTTTGCTGGTCTTAAAAGTCTAACCAATGTCAGACCTGTTAGCTCACCAGACAAGCCCAGAGTTGTAGGCTAAACTGAGAAGGAACATATTGGAAAAAGGCAATGACATACCATTTCCATACTTTCTCCAAGAGAACTTCCTGGTTGTGCCCAAGATTCAAGCTCAGCTCAGAAACTTCTCACTTTTTTTAGGGCAGACAAAGTTTCTGAGCCAGTGCAGATATCTGGAATTTGAAAAACAGCTTTGGGTCTCTCTCACAATGCTTTCCATGCAGAGCTTGCCTGTTCATAAAATGACAGCTACGACCACTTGTCATAAAACTTCCTGCTGCCCCAACAGTTCTAAATGAAGCACTGGACTGGAAAATGACCCATAATTTTTATTTTAGAAAAATATTTAGGAGGCCAGTATGGGATCCAGAGGCATTCTTCAAAATAAAGTTGATGCTAGAGGCTGGCTTTTGTAATAGGTACACTTTTAATTTGGCTTTTCTCTCATTTAACTTTACTGGCAGAGCCCCTTCCAATTTTGCAGCACCTATTCTGGCAAGATATTGAACGAGATTGGTCGGTGGATAAATTTAATAAATAAATAAATGATAAATAAATAAGACAATCCAAACATTGCCAAATAAATTTTAACTGGAAGTTAACACTATCTCAAGATTCTAAGGACAGAGAAATATAAAGTCCTAAACTCATCTCCTTGTTCCACCACTACATACCATATATACATGCACAAGCAGAGAGACAAGTTTACCAATAAGGATATTTTAATTTAAACACCACAGAGCTGCAACTTATTCATAATATGAAGAACCCACTCTGCTTTCTTTTGTACTTGTTTGAAGAAAAACAACTCTGAAGCTCCTAATCTCCTTGCCACAAAGCAGTGTTTAAGCAAACATCCAGAACATAGATCATTTATGAAGAATGTATGAACATAAAAGATAATTCATAAAAGAAAACAATGAAGCGACATTAAGTATGCAAACAGCAGCTTTAATTCTAATTAAATCTTATCAGGAGTGAAGCTTCACATGCTAACATTGTAACCAAAATGTTTAAAACATAACCGAGCCAGCTTTCCTTAATGCTACTTCCCCACTTGTACATCCACCCTGTTTTTTTCAAGCAGGTATTTTGGAGTCTTATTTAAGTCCTTTCTCTTCCAAAAACATAAAAAAGTATTTCTCTCCTCCATATTCATGCCAAATAAAGCCTATTAGAAATCAAACACACCATCAGTAGCATAGGGTAGATTGTTTCTTCAGAAGGATAAAAGAAATGAAAGTTGTACTTGTGATGTTAAGTATGCAACAGGAACACTGCTGACAATGAAGTGGGAAGATGGAAGAGACAACCTTCTGCTGTGACTACCATCGAAGCCAAGTGGTGATACTGTATATGCAAAGATAACTTGGAAATGATTTCAAGGAGAACTCAACTAGCTCAGTGTTTCAAGGGACCTGCTCACATGCAGAATACTTAGCCCTTCCCTAGTAGGATACCAGGGTTCAATCTGCAGAACCCTGGTTTGGTGTTCTTTAAAAGATCACAGAACTTACCCCACCAGTCCAAACAGTATGACCCAGGTCATACATCATAACATAATATAGTTTAGTTTGGTTTGATTTGATTTGATTTGGACTTTGCTGGAACCCAACCACTGTGGTTTGTAAAGAAAGGTTTTCTTGGTTTAACAGGATGCATGAAGCCAGCCAATTACATCTTATCCAACATGCTATGGCTAAACAAACCTTAAAACAGCCTTTCTCAACTTTTTGACCCTTGGAATATTTTTCAGGCCTCAGGGAACCGAGGCTCAAATAGAGGCCAGAAGTGGGTAGGCCTGAAGATGTGCATGGACAGTGTTCTTAAACTAAAAATAAAGAATGAAACTTACCTCTTTAATGTGAAGCTTCCTGAATTTGAAATAATTTTTTTAATAAATCATGATCTTCCAGGGAACCCCTAGTGACCTCTTGTGGAACCCTAGGGTGCCATGGAACCCTGATTGAGAAACCCTGCCATAAAGTGTGGCTAATCTATGAACAATGACTTCATTAAACATTGGTAAGGATGTACAAGTCTCACTTCCACCAACCTTGTCAAGGATTCTGAGCAAGCAGGGGCTGTGCAGAAGGCTCTTCTAAAACGTCTTTCTCTCCCACTGCCCCATCCTCCTCCCCCCCTTACTTCTAGATATGCATCAAGAGCCGGGGAGCATTCATGGAAGATAGATCAGTTGGACATTGATAGCACTTCCCACTCTGATGGGCCGCTTTGGCTCTGTGTAAAGACTGAGAGAGGGACTGGCCCATGAGGGCCACAGCTGTTGAATTATTGACAATCTCTGACTGTGAATGGGAAAGAGAAGATAAAGATGACATAGAAACCCTCTCAGAATCTTGCTTTAGCATGTTACAGGAGTTTTCATGGGCTGGTTGAAAATTCAGTAAGCCAATGCATTAGGGATGATGACGATGGTATGACTAAATGCATGCATGTTAACGATGGGGTAAGGCACCGGTCTGATGACTAAGCATGAACAGAAGGGACTGTCTAGGAAGCTGTAAGACTGTTGAATACACAACCCAATTACTCACCAATAATTCACAGCAGGCCCAGCATAAAAGCTATAATCAATTATATACATTAGATTCAAGGAAGAGGTACAGCCTCACACATGTACACAATCCAGTTACACTACAATTGTCCTAACAGTCAGAAATCACGCTGAGACGAGGAGGAGGTCTCTAGTGTTTATTACTGCTGCATAAGACAGAATCCTAACAAACTGAAGAAGCGTGGGAAAAACCCAGACAGATAAACCCCAAAAGTTAAGGCGGGTCTGATCTGTGTCTCTTTGAATGGCTGCTCAACTCCTCAGTACTACGCATGCGTTTTCCCCTCTGGATCGAGGCCCGCTCCTGCTCGCCATCAGTGCTCATGACAACAGTCATGGCAGTCCCATGATCTACCAGGCTCCATTCAGACAGAGAGAGAGAGAGAGAGAATACTGTACAACATCGCTCCTAATAATAATCATTGTATTCCGTACGTCTAGGATCATAAAATATACTAAGCCATAATGTGGTTTCTTTAGTTTGGACTTTATTTTATTTTATTTATTTATTTATCAGATTTTTATCATCGCCCATCGTCCCCCACATGGGGGACCCTGGTGGTTCACAGTAAAAACAATTTAAAATTCAATAAAATTATAAATAATACCAATATTTCAACAAATATAAAATACAATAAAATCCAAATAAGGGCAGATCAATTCAGCCCATAAGGGATAAGGCTGGTCCTTGCAGGGCTAGGGAACTAACCAGCCCCAAGAATGGCTCTTCCTCTCCCCACTCCAAGCGTGGTGACAAAACCGGGTTTTCAGCTGTTTCCTGAAGTCCAGAAGAGAGGGGGCTAACCGCATTTCCAGGGGAAGGATGTTCCAAAGGGCAGGAGCTACTGCAGAGAAGGCCTGCCTTCTGGACCCCGCCAGATGAAATTCTCTTGCAGACGGGGTCCGCAGCATGCCCCCTCTGCATGCCCAGGTGGGATGGGTCGATGTAATGGGGAAGAGGCGGTCCCTTAGGTACCCTGGACCCATGCCATGTAGGGCTTTAAAGGTGATAACCAACACCTTGAATTGGACCCAGAAGCAAACTGGCACCCAATGCAGCTCACGGAGCAACGGAGTAATATGTGCTGATCTTGAAGCACCTAAAATCATCCGCGCAGCCACATTTTGGACCAGCTGTAGCTTCCGGATACTCTTCAAGGGTAGCCCCATGTAGACCGCATTACCAGTAGTTTATATGGGAGATGACCAGGGCGTGAGTGACCGTTGGAAGGGCCTCTCGCTCCAGGAAGGGGCATAACTAGCCACAACACGAAGTTGCGCAAAGGCCTTTCTGGCCACGACTGCCACCTGCTCTTTGAGCAGGAGTCGTGAATCCAAGAGGACCCCCAAGTTACGCACCGGGTCTGTCTGGGGCAGTGCAACTCCATCCAGGACTAAAGATGGCAAATTCCTAGGAACCGAGGGGCCGTTAACCCACAGCCACTCCATCTTATCAGGGTTCAGCTGAAGCCTGTTGTTCCCCATTCAGACCCCAACAGCCGCCAGGCACCTGGAAAGGGCAGCCACAGCATCACTTACTTCCCCCGGAATGGAAATGTATAGCTGAGTATCATCAGCATATTGATGGTATGTTGTGTGAACCCCATCCTTCTGGTTTGTAAGTAATTGTAGACATCTTAGCATGTTGTGTGAATCCAGTTAGTAACATGACCCATGAACCCAGTCAGAGTCCAAAAGAGTCCAAAAGCAGAGTCTATGATAGCCTCCAAAGTGTTACAGCCCCCAAAGGATTAGAGTTTCAGCATACAAGAGCAAGTTGGTACCACTGTATGATCAGGAGCTGTTAATGAAAGATTGACTGAATATACATGTCACACCAAACCATGGACTACTTAATTTATTGAACAAATTACTCTTAGCTGGGTTAGGACACCTCACTAGTTATAATCTATGGTCTTCATACCAGAATAGCTGGGTTGATGCAGCACACCAAATAAGTCACATTCCTGCACAATGCAGGAACCAGGCTATTATCTCTAAAATTAGTTGTTCATAAATGAGGGTCTATAAAAATTACATCTTCTAGGGACCCATCTATATTCCAGGGGCTAATAATTAACTCTTCAGAAGAAACTTTCTCCTGTGAAGGAGCTCTGTCCATGAATAAGCTCTTATTCCTGAAGATAATCCATTCATCATGTCTCTCCGGACTTGAAACTAACAATACTTGTCTCTCTTTTTCACTTGGCTGAGTGAAAACCCCCTGGCTGAGGAGTTCTTTACATTCCTGGGGCCAAAGCCTGGGCATGGGCTCCTTCATCCTCTTTTGCAAGATACCTAGTCATTCATCTTCTTCTCATGCAGATTCCTTTAGAAGAATGACAACAATATGAAAAAGTATGTATGAGCTCCAAATAATTTCAGACTGTGTGTATATATCTCTATATTTCCTTACAAGTGAAAAACAGGCATTACAAGAACCAATTTGACCTAGAACCTTTCTCTCCAGTGATGATGCTTTTACTGATCATTATCACCTGCAAAAAAGGGGTTTCCTCCTGTTTTGCTATAAGGAAGTGCTATCAGAGATGGTTTTCCTTGTATTCCTGCCAGACCTACCCTTATTGGGAAGAAGGAATTCCATCAAAGTCTAAAACTATGGGAAATTGGCCCACGCAGGGCTCAACTTCCTGCTGTTGCATTGCAGTGCCCTGGTAAAGAAGCTATGAGCGTGATTTTTCTTTTATAACAGCTCAGAAATGGATACTGTAGAATGGTTTTTCCACTGTAAGTGAAAGCTGCCCTTTTCTTTTGGCAAACAAGCATATCTCCTTGGAACCATGCCAGGACTGGGGTGTTGTTGAAGATGCCCTTTGTGGTGCTGTGCTTAGTGGTGCTGCCAGAGACCTTGCACAAAATATCCTCTGGGGGCTCGAAGTCATGTGCCCTCTCCTTCAGAGTAGGGAAGAACAGAAAGCAACAACTGGGGAGGGGAGGGGAGAGTTTCCTAGTCTCCCTGCACCCCTACCAAAGATAGCCTCATGACCATCGTGTGTCATGAGCTATTGGTGCACAAGGAGGAATCTGGATTAGCCCGGTTGTGTGAACACAGTCAGTGTGATCCTGAATCTTCACAGAACCATGGAAGTTCCGAGCAGAAAGAAAGCCATTAGGTAAGAATGGAGCTTCCTTGTCCATGAAACCGTGTTGGTATGGAAGAACCAGCCATATAAATAAAGGGCCACCAGATGAATAGCCAGTCTTCTTTGGAGCCTAATTAATATTAAACCATCCTGATTTTCTTACATAATCTCTTTTCTTCTTCAAATTTATACCTGCCAAGATTTACTTGCATCTTTTTAATAGCTGATGTCAGAGAAGTAACACGCAGAAAATCCCTACCTCAGGACTATAATTTTAAACACAATGAGACTTGCATCAACTTGTCACAGTGACATGTGGCAAATTATTCCATGGGGACCTCTAAAGTGCATCCTCAATGTGGGGGTGGGGGTGGGGGTGGGGGTGGGGGTGGTTTGGATGCAGAAAAGGAGAACTCAGATGGATAATCACAATTCAGTTCAATGAATTCCCCAGCAGTTCAGCTGTTGTGACCCTCCCCTGGTTCATGGCAAGGCTTTCCTTCCCATCAAATGAACAATATATTTAAAAAGAAAGAGAACCTCAGCAGCATCTCTGAATGTGTGTTCATTTGCCTTCTGAAAGATTATCCTTGTCACATCAAGCATTCTAAATGAATCAAACCTACACCTTGGTAGTAAGAAATAATCTCTAGACAAAATATACAGTAGGAAGATTACTCTGTCCTTGCTTTAATCGCTTCCAACTGGTTTGACTTATTCTAATTACAGCCTTTATGTTATAAAAGCCATTTTTATGTTACTGAGAAGCTGTGGCAAATACATGGATTTTTTTTTTCTTTTTGCTGAGTTTCTGTTCCCATGCTGATTATGGAAATGGAAGTCTGTAGCTTTCATCTAATTAGAAAAACACACTGCACAAAGAGCAGCATCCATTTTTTAACATTAATAATGCAGTGGTGGTGTCCTTTCACCATACCTTTACATAATTCGTACAAAAAAAAAATACAACTCAGCAAAGCATCATTTTCAGCCATAATTATCACACTACAGGCATTTTCACCTTTAGAGAAAGAATTTTGTGCATATTCATTGTTTTTCAAATGATGGGGGGAGGGGAAGAACCTAAGATCTATATTTACGAAAATTCAATATGTAATCCTCCTTTGAGCCAGAAATGCAAGAAACCAATGGGTGTGTGTGTGTGTGTGTGTGATAAAATAAAATAAGACAATTACATTTCTATGCATATTTATGACAGTGCACTTGAAGTCTGGTAATATAAAAAAGTGAGTAGTCATAACCATATTAAAGAAAGATCCTCTCTCTGTAAGGGATGATTTAAAGAAGATTCTCTGATATGCACACACACACACCACAATTTTCCTTCTAAGCATACCACACTAGCATTTGTAGCTTTTGATTTAAAGTAGTTAATCCCACCTTCCACTGTGACTTTGCTGGGCCACTTTACCGTATGGCTTAAAATCAATGCATCCTAAAAAACAAAACAAAACCACAGTGCTTGCAACACAGGAGAGACCAAATAAAGAGCGTCCCATCAATTTAAAGCCCATCGAAGCCACTAGCCAATGGCCACTGAAATAGGTTGGCACTGCGACATTTTTTATCCATTCTTCCTCAAGTGCAAGAGAAAAGGGAGGGATGCCAATGACAGCAAAGGAGGGAAAGAATCTAACCCTTGCCATTTTTTCCAGCAAAGAAAAAAAAATATCACACTGGCTACAACAGCTGTTGGAGGATGCTGAGTTTTTTGTTGCGTAATCCTTCCTTCAACAGTCTGCATCCTCACTGGCTTGCCCTCTTCCTAGCTGCCTGCAGCCTCCAGAGCTTCTCCCACTTCCTTCAATCTCCAGACAAAGACCCCAGAAGGACATACTTCCCTTCCTCAGCCTGGGAATTGGGGGCTCCAAAGGAGCTTCAGAAGCCACAAGAGAACCTTTTATACTCTTCCACACAACCTCTTCCACACCTTATAGCCTGCTTTGAAGACCCTCAAGGCAATGGTACAACAGCCTAACAGTCAGCCAAAAACTGAAGACCACTTTGCAACAGAAGAAAGCTTTTATACTTCTATATAAAAGCATTTGGCACGATATTTAACTATGCATCTGTTAACAGATCCCTTCCACCTTCCAAGAGAGACTTGGTCAGGTAACCCAACTGAACTGCCTTCCAAAACTGGACTTTGTATTATCTAGCCTTCACTCCTTAATGGCTTTATAAATCAAGGCCTCTGACTTGAAATTATGTTTGGCATTACTGATAAGTCTTACTGATTAAAGGGAAATCCTCTGGGCTGCAGGACGCTTGAACGGAGTGGAAGGTTCTATCAGTCTTCAAATGCAGCCTTATTCAAAGAGGACTGCAGCTATCCTCAAACATGTTTACCTAAATAATTTTATCCATTTCTAAAATGCACCAGCCACCCTACAAATTAGAGCAGGGTTACTCAACCAGGGTTCCATGGCACCCTAGGGTTCCGTGAGAGATCACTAGGGGTTCCCTGGGAGATCACGATTTAATTAAAAAAATATTTCAAATTCGGGCCACTTCATGTTAAAGAGGTAAGTTCCATTCTTTACTTTTAGTTTAAGAACACAGTTAATGCATATCTACAGCCCTACCCATGAAACCAATATAATAATTTTGTAACTTCTGGCCTATATTTGAGCCTGAACATGCAGGGGTTCCCTGGGGCCTGAAAAAGATTTCAAGGGTTCCTCCAGGGTCAAAACGTTGAGAAAGGCTGACTTAGAGTGTGCAATCTCCTGCCCAAGGAATCTTCCATGTTCTGCTTGCCAGTCTTGAGTCCTAGACTCCTTCCAATAATTGTACTAAATCATAATTTTCAATATGATAAAAGGGAAAATTATTTAATATACAAGAAATGGTCATATTTGCTGCCTTTGTTCTTGTTCTTGCTTTATTGAAATGTGACCCCCCCCCCATGAACACTTGTCAAAGGTCCCTCTCAGAACAGTTGTATGCCCCATTGCAAATAATAGTTCTCAAGGCATATAAAAACAGAAACATTTATCCATACAGGTTGCTATTAACATATACAATGGAAATATATAAAATATGTTGTGTGGACTTCACACTGACTATGTTGCCTAGTCTGGCAATGAAATGTCTGCAAGAAAACAACAAGGCTCAGAGAGCACCAAGGACTCCACAAAATATGTTATCTCTGAAAAGTAAAGCACACTAAAACAAACAGGAGAAATGCCAAAGGTTATAAATGCCAGAAGTCTAAAACAGAAGCAGTGATAAAATCTGAACATTTGATCAGGATAAAAGCATTTAAAAACCAAGCAAATCTGCTGAAATCCAGAGAAATTAAGAGTGGAGAGATTGAAAGATACTGTGCCTGATGTGATAAAGGTAACAGAATAGGAATTAAACAAGCCTTTCTGGAAATATGATTGCAAAGGTAAATATCCAAGTAGTACACTATGAGATTTTATCTGGTGGGCCTCCAAAAATAATCCCAAGACCCACCTAGAAATATATCGGAAAAGAGCCCAGGTCCAGATACAAGTTGCCAATCCAGAAAGGTCTTGCACCCAAAAATGGTGTGATGCTGGTAAAGGTGGAACTTATCAAAATCACTTCTTAGCCTTTGGGCTAAAGTCAAGTACATGATTATCAAAATACCAAGTTTTTAACATCATCTCAAAATATCTGTAACATGCCGCAGTTCTCTAAACTGGAGACTGCTAGAATGTGAATCACTGAAGTTAAAATATTCAAATAAGATTATAAGTGGCACGCCAGGCTAAACCGATGAAAGATACTCTATGCCATAGAGAACAACAGCACCACACATGAAAGACTCGTCATTCCACAAGCTACTAACTTGCTACAAATAGCAATGGTTGGCCAACCCTGATTTCAAGACTTCAGAATATCTTTATCCTTTCCAGCCTGATGCTTCCAAGACTAACTACCTAGATGCTTCCAGAAAGTTTAGAATAATAGGCTTTCTCTTGTAAATCTGAAACTCTATCCATCCACCCTTCTTTTTTTTCTTTTTAGGACCCACAAGTTGCCCTTACTATGTTTCCTTTTTCCTTTTTTGGTCCCTTCAAAACAGTTTTTTGACTCCTGGCGACTGCCTGGACCAGCCCCTGCAGTTTTCTTGACAAGGTTTTTCAGAAGTGGTTTGCCATTGCCTCCTTCCTCGGGCTGAGAGGGAGTGATTAGCCCAAGGTCATCTAGCTGCTCATGTGTCAAGGGAGGACTAGAACTCCCAGTCTCCCAGTTTCTAGCCCGGTGCCTTCACCACGACCCCAAACCGGCTCTTTCCTACATTTTTTCCTCATAAATTTCTCACTAAGCCACCAACAGTTATTGGCATCAGGAGTGATCAGGGAATCCTGATTTCCCTTATAGTAGGAATAAGCAAAATGTTAAACATCCTACTAACATTTTATTTTATGGGATAATAATAATAATAATAATAATAATAATAATAATAATAATAATAATTTATTAAACTTGTAAGTAGAGCAGCATTCCAGTCTGTTTTTTTCTGTCCATTTTTTTAAATCATAAAAAAGTGTAATCATGTATCATCTCAACATCTAACGTTCTAAAACATTATATAAAAAAGGATTTTCTCACCCCTATGGGTGGTATGTGTCTTCCCCAACCTCAGGTCCTCTACCAGTGGCCTGGGAGTTTGAGGGAGTTGGGCTGAGAGAGGGACCGGCCCAAGGTCACCCAGTCAGCTTTCACGCCTAAGGTAGGACTAGAACTCACAGACTCCTGGTTTCTAGCCTGTTGCCTAAACCACTAGACAAAATTGTTAGGTAATTTGGGGGATATATAATATCCCCCAAATTACCTAACAATTAAGTGCCTAAGAAAGGTGTTTTTTTTTTAAAGAGAAAAAGCAAATCATTCTTCTTCCATTCTGTGACATACACATTTTCCTAACACAGTATTTTTAAGTGCACATATCCCCTGCTCTAAGAGCTCTGTTCAGATGTGGTTACTGTTTTAATGAAACATTCAGTAGCATACCCTTTTTTAAGGAACACTTGTGATATTTTTTTTATTAAGCAAAACAGATGCCTTCAGCAAAGTCTGGTGGGAGCAGAATGCCCAAATGCATCTCAGGAAGAATTTATGGTTGGATCCTTTTACAGCTTGTGGATGTCCACAAAGTAAATAATAATAATTTAAAAAATCCACAGTATTTTGCTCTAATCAAACCCTGCAGATTAAGGGAAAGAGGAAGAAATAGGAGGAAATACATAATACATAATACATTTCCACCCATGACGTTCAGTAACAAGCGTCTTTCTAAGCTTCTTGTCAGGCCCAGCCCAAGAACTTCAGAAAATCGGTTCAGCCAAACTCCAGTTCTTTATTTGCTCACACCGTACAGACAGACTCTTGCCAGACTAAAGCTACTTTAACTAACCTAAGCGCAAATAACCTGGGAGACTTTAGGGTGGGGTGACCCTGAATCTCTTTGCTTTCCCACCAACACTCTCCAGACCGCTGAAAGTCCTCTTATCTCTCTGGAATGCACTCACTCCTTCCTTAAAACTAGTGGCAGCACTGAAATCCGCCACACTTCTGTAAGAAAAAGCCAACAGGTTCCCAGCCGTGTTATCTAAAATTCTTTAAGTGAGGCCTAATTCAACCTGAGATGCATCATATGCCACAGAGATACCAAATCACTGTCCATTCTAACAATGCTTTTTCAGTAAAGAATTGCCTGACGCTCTTTTTTCGTTGGCCTCTAATATACAAAATGAATCAGAAGAGAATGATTGAAAAGGCAAGTGTTATCTCCAAAATACTTATTTTTCTGCTATACCGGAAGCTGTAGCTTAATTTCATTCCGTTTGAGTGGGTCTTAAGATGTAGCCTGTAGAATTCTTTCATTGCTCTGTTAGCCTGGCCATGATTTCATACTGTTGACTCACCATATGTGTCCTAACAACCTGGAAACACACTGAGACAAGGAACTGCTCTCTAATATTTATTGCTAGTACTTAACAGGAATCCTAACAAACTGAAGAAGCGTGGGAAAACCCAGACATATAAACCCCAAAGGTTAAGGCGGTCCCGATCTGTGTCTCTTTGAATGGCTGAACAGTTCCTCAGTGCTACGCATGCGCTTAACAGTCTGGGTGGGAGCCCCCTGCTCGCCATCCTTACTCATGACAATATGTATCTTTCTGATGAGACAGTTTGCCAGTTGAAAGAGTAGTGTTTCAGTTGTGCTCTTTATCCATTTTGAAAATCCTGGTCATTCCTTTCAGACAGTCTTTCCTGCCTGCATCTACCCGCTGCCACCTTCATCCTGCCAGGCTGATCCACCCTATTAAATAGCAGGGCTGATCCACTTAGTGGTATTCCAAAGCCCATTTTGCTTTCCTTCTGAACAAGCAGGAACGTCCAAATTCATTCCCCAGTTTCTTTACAGTGAAATTTGTTCATGACATCAACCGAGCATCACACTAAACAACTATCATCATTCCTTCTACCCCAAGTCCTGAACGTTTGTTTCATTGAACATCAAATATGCAGCACCATAGAAAGTGAAGAAAAATCTGTTTCAAGCCAAGGGATAAACTCCAAAGAATAACCCACAGCAGGGAAAAATAACAGAATTGGATAGGTCAGGGCAAAAGCTATTTTTATTTTTTTTAACAATGAATTAATTTTAAAAAATTCTGTCCAATCATGTCTGATTCTTGGAGACTGCCTGGACAAGTCCCTGCAGTTTTCTTGGAAAGGTTTTTCAGAGGTGGTTTGCCATTGCCTCCTTCCTAGGGATGAGAGAGAGGGACTGGCCCAAGGTCCCCCAGCTGGCTTTGTGCCTAAGGAGGGACTAGAACTCACAGTCTCCCAGTTTCTAGCCTGGTGCCTTAACCCCGACACCAAACTGGGTCTCCATGAATTAAAATAGTACAATGTTAACATATTATTAAAGGCATCATCAATTTGATTCTGATTATTCCCTATATATTTAATAGTTCTCATTATGCCATACACCTTTAAACAGAGCTTCCATGTTATCTAAACCATTATGAAATGATGTGATGGATTCAGATAACTGGTCAATTGATTCACCAACATATACCAGACTTGCACAGAGCCAAGATGATCCAGTCTATTGGGAACAGCACTTTTTACAACCCCCAAGCTTTTCCTTATTCCCTCACATCTTTTTTTTTAAAACATGATGACCCAGTTGAGTACACACTAACATGGATAGATTAAGAGGGTTTTATTTATCGATTCAGTTTATATAGCCTCCCATCTCACATACATGACTCTGGGTGGTTTACACATCTCATCCCTTCTTCCCATTTTCTACTTCCTGATGTAGTCTAGAGGATGTTTGAAACAGAAAAAAGAATATAGAGTTGGCGTTTCTAGAGAAGCCTCTCTTTGCTGGAAGAGTCTAGGATTTCATCTCTGTTACAGAATTGTTGACTGTAGATGAGTTACTTTAGCCCTCTGTCTTCCCATTGACACCCCCTAATCTGCCAATACTCTTAACACTGGTTAGGGAGTTCACATAGTACACCCACCAGTTGGTCTAGTTAAAGGTGCTGTGCGCACAGGACTGGTGCCCGGTAGTGGAACCAAAGAAGGCTTGGAGGCCATGTTCACCAATCCTCCCTCCAAATGTAGGTAAAGGTAAAGGTAAAGGTTTCCCTTGACGTAAAGTCCAGTCGTGTCCGACTCTAGGGGGCGGTGCTCATCTCCGTTTCTAAGCCTTGGAGCCGGCGTTGTCATAGACACTTCTGGGTCATGTGGCCAGCATGACGACACGGAATGCCGTTACCTTCCCGCCGAAGCAGTACCTATTGATCTACTCACATTTGCATGTTTTCGAACTGCTTGGTGTGCAGGAGCTGGGACTGGCAACGGGAGCTCACCCCGCCGCGCGGTTTCGAACTGCCGACCTTCCGATCGGCAGCTCAGCGGTTTAACCCGCAGCGCCACCGCGTCCCTTCCCTCCAAATGTAGACTACTGCTAATACCACATTTATGGGTTCTAGGAGAAAAACTGTGTGTTTTTGGCTCCAGGAATATGTGATTCCAGTGCCAAATGGAATAATGGAAGTGGTGCTTTAAGTTTCTTTGTTTTGCTGTGCTTTAGTTCTGTGAGGAAACTAGAAAAAAGAGGCGGAATGTATACAGGAATTCAAATAAACAATAGCTTCAAAATAAGGATATTTAAGCTTTGCAGGTCATCAGAATGACATCCTGGAGTTGCCCAGCCTGAAGCGTTGCTTCTAGGAGAAAGCATCCCAGTGTCCCTGGCCTTTCTGATGTGCCTCTTGGCTCCCGGGCTTAATTTGACCAAGGTTCACTGGAGATTAAGCCAGGTTCCCAAACAACTGGACTATCTGCTTTTCATTTGCAAAGTGGCAGGTTGAGAAATAAATCAACTTAGCCTATATAGTTTTTTTTTTTCCTGCTTCCAAAACTAGGCTAATAATTTGCAGACAGTAGAACCCCAACACCCAATTGCCTGCTATGTTTCTGTGACCTTCCCTTATTAAAAGAGTAACTGTTCTGTGTTGCTGATCGTTGCTTTGTTAGAGGACTGCTGTACCATCTTGAACAATGTTTTCATTATCAGAGTCACAACTGGGAATGGACAGGTGAAGCACTAGTCCCTTCAGCTCTTTAGAGCAGGTGGTAGAGAGGCTTTCTTTAGCGGCACTTCCCTCCTCTCCTTCCTTCCCTAGAAGGTCTCTCGGAAATTAAGATCCCAGGCATGATTGCAGATATACTCTGCAGTGTATCCAAACAGTTATCAAAAGTAAAGGAAAGAGAGAGAGGAAGGGAGGGAGGGAGGGAGGGAGGGAGGGAGTCCAGTCAAAGCTATGCTTCAGAATAATTGTCCAGGGGTGTACAGCCAAGTGACCACCAACTCAGAGCTTTCTTTCACATGACATAGTATAAGATAGTCCTCGCTTAACAACCATTCTTTTAGTGATAGTTCACACTTAGGACGGTGCTGAAAAAAATGGTCCTCACACTTATGACCATCACAGTTTTCCCGTGGTCACATGATCACGATTTGAGCGCTTGCCGACCAGTTCGCATTTATGAGCGTCACAGCATCATGTGGTCACTTGATTGCCATTTTCAACCTTCCCAGCCGGCTTCTAGCAAGAAAAATCAGTGGGGAACCATGTGATTTGCTTAATGACCACGTGGTTTGCTTAATGCCTGTGGTGATCCACTTAATGACCACCAAAAAAGGTTGTAAAATCAGGTCAGATTTTCTTAATGACCTCTTTGCTTAGCAACCAAAATTCTGTCTCAGTTATGTTCATTAAGCAAGGACTACCTGTACCTTAAACCTAGATTAGCAAAACATAACTGCTGTGTTCACATAATAAGCTGTGCCCCCCCCCAATAAACCACATTATGAGCTCACATGATAGCCTGATTCACCCAAGATGCTAAAGTGATGGCTGGCTTTCCCAACGCCATGTTAACTTAATCTAGCATGCTGTAAGGATAGCTTCAGAAAATGTCACTGGATCAGCCAACAGCAAACAAGACCAGCAGCATCACCTGTGGGTGACTGGTTGAGCATATCCAAAGTTTGAGGGTATAGTTGGAACGTCTTATGCCCTGGTCTTAATGGAATCTCCCTTCAGATGCTCATGTGTTACATTTTCATTCTGAAGTGCTTGGGAGCAAGCACCATTTTGCTGGGAGAAAAAAAAAACATGCGTAAGTATCCCTAGGACTCCTTTTCACAGTTCAACATACATTTCTAGTATGCTGAGCTGCCCTGAACGGGGTGGAACTGGAAAGTGAGTGGGGCCAATATTTTCTGGGTTGGGGGAATTTAAACCTATTTAAGGATTTACATTACGTTTGTTGTGCATTTCCCAATGAAACAGTGGGAAAACATGACCAATTTCTGGCAGTTGTATCAGAGGGGCCTCTAAGTGGTGCAAAAAAGAGCATGCTATAATAGTGCAAATTACCCCCAAATCTCTGCTTGTTGTCATGAGCACATGCATTCAGCTGTCACACCATTTGTGTCTGACAACCAGGTGAGTCAAAATCAAGTGATGAAGATGTCTCTGTGAATCAGCTGTACATGCCCTGGACTTCGCAAATCTGAGCGAGATATATGATTATTTGAATTTACATTATTTACTTTGACCTTTAGTGTACAGTACAAGGATCTCCTTTTTTGGCAGGGCAAGGCACTAACCTTCAAGGACTGAAAAAAAAAAGAATGAAAGAAACCATGAATAAGCATCACTCCTTTTTTAAATACTATTTGAGAAACGCTTAACACAGTGAGTTTTAAAATATTTATCAATAATTCTCTCTCTCTCTCTCCCCCTCTCCCTCCCTCCCTCCCTCTCTCTCTCTCTCTCTCTCTCTCCCTCATTCTCTCTCTCTGCTTGTAAAGCTGGAAGCCCGGAGAAACCATCTGTCTAGCTTTATAACCTGAGTGGATAAAAAACTGCAACCACATGCATTTTTCAAAGCTTTAGAAAATTAACTGAAATAGTTATTTCTACGCAGTGCTAACATTCTGACTTCTAATTACTTTTCACAGATGTATTTTCCTCCTGACACATTTAATTTTCCTGCTTTCTGCAGATAATGGCCAAAGGAAAAGACATCAGGAATCAAACAATTTTGCCCCTACTCACTGGTTGTAACATAGATTTTAAATCAGAGAGATATTTTTGAGTTCCTTAGCTCCAGATTATGGTTAGTTTTCAATTAAACATCATGTACGTATTGTTAGTTGCTTTAGTGCATTATAGTTCAGAAAACCTGGCATCTTCGTACTTACTATTCACAAACCACACTGAGATACAAAATTCTCTTTCTCTTATGGGAAGTTTATTCTCCTCTTATTTATTTTCTTGCTGCTGTTCCTTTAAGCATCTGATCTGGACAACAAAAAGAACTAGGTAAGAAGAGAACATGCTTTGCCCTGGGTTAGACCCTTGATCCATCTAATTACTCTAATCCAGTGTTTTGCAACCCCAGCAACTTTAAGATGTGTGGACTTCAACTCCCAGAATTCCCCAGCATGGGGAATTCTAGAAGTTGAAGTCCACACATCTTAAAGTTGCTGGGGTTGCGAAACACTGCTCTAATCAGTAGAAGTTCTCCATGATTTCCGGCAAGAATCCATCCGAATACTTTAATACATCAATAACTCAATAATCTCTGCTACCAACTTAAGGTGGCTGTGGCTACTTCATCTTCTTTTTAAATAAGTCTGAGGAATTAGTTCCATCACTGAAAAAAAAGAAGCAAAGATGCAAATACCAAAGGTAGGAAAAAAGTCAGTACTGCAGCTAAGTGATTTTAGAATACAGACTTTAAACCTCTCACACAGCACTCTTCCCCTTTAAGCGGGCACAAATTATTAGTCTTTCTTTCCCCTTCTAAACACTGGAATTACATATGGTGCTTCTCCATTCTTGATCAACTAGAAAAAGAAAAAAGAAAACAACTGTCCCTTTTTTGTTGTTGTTAAAGAAAGAAATCACATGCAGAGTTTTGTAATTTATACAGTCAGTGAAATCACAGCATCCCTATAATTACAGGAATAAAAATAGAGTTTGTTTCTGCTGTCCTCGTACTAAACCAATTTACATGGGAATATGGATCAAGTTGCTATAGACAAAGACCATGTTTTTATTTTTAAAAAGGGCATATAAAAGGAAACTGAGCACTGGTGACATGTAAAGTAATCTACTAGGGGTATGCAAACTTGATAGATTCAAAACTTTGAATATATTCATCAATGTTTTGTGAGGAGGGATGCCTTCAGTGTTTACTTCTGAAGACTGCCTGGACAAGTCCCTGAAGTTCTCTTGGCAAGATTTCAAAAGTGGTTTGCCATTGCCTCCTTCCAAGGGATGAGAGAGAGTGACTGGCCCAAGGTCCCCCAGCTGGCTTCATGCCTAAGGCGGGACTAGAACTCACAGTCTCCCGGTTTCTACTCTGGTGCCTTAACTACTACAACAAATTGGCTCTCATATTCATCAGATTGAGTCTAGTTAATTTGGGGAAAGAAGGCATCTCATATTGGATCTCAACTGTCAGTTTGATCCAGAGGGTCAATTCAGTTCAGAGGTTAAATTCAACTGCCTTCAAACCATTCACTGAACCAAAGCTTCACACAAGCTCTGTAATCTATATATGCCAAACTGACAGACCTCTATTTATCAAATGCTTTATGAGGTAAAAACTGCAGATTGTTGGGTCAGATAACGGCATTCAACTTGTTTGCTGTTTCCATCATCACCTGCCACTCTCTGGCTGGGTTCATCCATCTCTATGGGGGGACAGTATGTTGAAGTGAAAGCTCACCAAATGAGTTGGGTTCACATAAATGCTATGCCATAGGGTGGGGGGAAAAAAAACTGATTGTGGTTAAAACTAACCTAGGTTACCATGTGCAGCACCAGTACTTTCACCGACCAAGTTGAGTGTATTGTGTGAACCTTGTTTTGGGTTTTAAGGAATCCCTCAGCTGTGGGGTCCTGGAATTTGGCCAGAAAGTTACTCTAATTTCATTGCTGAACAAAATAAGAGAGGAGGAGGAGGAGAAGGGGAAAAGTAGGTAGAACAGCAGGAGGAAAAGAAAATCACCAGGAAGGTACATTTCTCATAGGGCTGACTGATTCTCATTCATGCTTGGTGACAGGCCTGCCCTGTCAAACAAGCCTTTTCAGCCAACCCAGCATTCAATCATCCTGGCCAGAAAGTGTCTGTTTTATCCTAAGGGCCCTATCTCACTTCTCTACATGAATACAACCAATGACTTACTCAAGAATGCAGGGTTTTTTTTTTCGCCCTTAGGCAAACAACCAACCAATTTGTAATACAGAAGAAATACAGTGGCACGACTGCACCAAAAATACTTGCTGGGTTTTGCAAACTTCTTTCTTTTCCCCCCACTCTTGCCATTCCAGTGACTTTCTTCTCCTCAACATTTCTTGCTAAGTGTGCATTAACTGCACAATTCTACGTGCGTGTACTTGAAAGTAAGCTGCATGGAGTTCCATGGGAATTAGTCCTTGATCAGTGCACTACTCCCTGACTTAGCTGCCTGTGACGGTTGCAGTATGAAGCTAAACTGGTTTGTCACAGTGTCTTAGCTGGTTGGCATTGTTGGGATTCAGAAGCTAAACAGATACAGGTTTGCTTAGAACTTGGATGGAGAACTATCAAGGAATCTTGGAGCTGTAGGCTCGGCTGAGACACTGAAAACACAACTCCAGTAAGAATGACCAGCCACCTCCATATTTGTTAAGCTCCTAACAACAGCTCCCAGCAAGACAGCCTGGTTCTCACCAAGCCTCATTTGTTGGGTTTGTTGCAAGGAAAAAGGAATTAAGGTACAGGACCTTGGGAAATGGGTATGTGTATTTTAGCCTTCCTCAGGGCCTTTGATCCTTTTTCTAACTCTCTCCATTCCCATTCTCAGGCTCAGAGGATTGCACTGCAATGTTGCTACCGAGAAAATTACTTGGATGTGTTCATAAAATCATCAGGAATCAAGTGCAACGAAACTTCCCCTCTTTATCTAGAAGCAGCAGCTAGGAGAAAGTGGTCAGTCTAAGGCCAATGCTTGAATTCCATAGGTCCAGTGAGGAGCTGAATCTGACCTCCCCAGTCCAGTGTTACAGCAACTATATTACGCTAACTCTGTGAATCCCAGGCATATTTTATCAAAGTATAGCAGCTTTTATGAAGCTGTGTTGAGTGGCTTGGGCATGCCTGTGTTTCTGTGTGTGTTACCTGCCTCTGTGATTTTTTTTTTACACCAACAAAATATTGAAATTGTTTACCAATTCCCATTTTTTTAAGAGTTAACTTCATTAACCATTCAACCTCTACATAAATTTTCGTATTACGGGCTCTTTGCTTTTAGCTCTTCTATACAACTCTCCAAAGCCTGTCCTCTTCTTAGATGCATCTTTTATGGACAGTTGAGTTTAATTTTTCAGTTTCAAGTAGAGGAAAGCGGATAATGGGTTTCATGTGGCATTGGGTGCACTCCATTTGTGGGCTACAGCATTTCAAATGAAAAGAATTTCCTTTAGTTCCAATCCCATTGCAATACAACTGCTGCAAAATTACTGACTTGCATTCATTTTTATTCTCCTCTCTCTCTCTCTCTCTCTCCTTTTTCTTTGTTAATGTTTATACTGGCATTGCAAATGGTCCAACAGATAACATTAAAATAATGTTTAAAGCGGAGCACTTTTATTAGATCAAAGTGGGGCGAGCACATCAGGAGGTGTTAAGTTAATAGGCAAACAGCTTTGATTCTGGAGCCTCTAACACACCAGTACAACAGAAAGAAAAAGGCAATGAGAAAACTCTCCTCTAATCACCTCCTGTTAGCAGCTACTATAAGCAAATTGCTAGGGAGGATTAAGTGGAGAGACTATCACAGGATCAGTGTCAAGCAGAAAAAAGGCTCAATTTGTGAGCGATCATGACCGTAATTGCTTCCTTAAAAGCTTCAGAAATTCCTAAGTGCAGCCAGTTTGAGGGTGGACGCTGCATAAATATGGAGAGATCTCAGGCAGCTTAAAACAGTCTTGCAAATAATCTCTGCCCAGAGATAGACAAGCCTGTTTTGCTTTTGATAACATTCCGTTTTTTTCCCCAAGCAAAAGTTTGCTCCATCCCAACAGGTTAGTTTGCTCTCAAATACAAGATGAACACATTCCACAAATATCCCTACAAGTCATGAAGTCTCTTCTCCTGCCTTCCCTAAAGCAAATTTGAAAATTCAAGCTTCTCTAAGCAGGTAATTCTTGAAGTTATTCTGCAAATTGCCATGCTCACTGAAACGATGAGCGGATTAGTCGTTTTCTGTCTTAATGTTTTCTCATCAGTCTTAAGCTCTTAAAGTTATTATTTTGAAACATTTGAAAGAAATATATGAAGTGACATACATTTATATGTATACTTCTGCCTATATATGCATTTGCATGGAATTTTGATTCCCATGACATTGTACAGTGTTTTTTTTCCTGTTATGTTTGCCCATATTCTCCTTTAAAATATACTTTTAATAAGTCTTGATTGGATCATGGGATTTGGGGGACTGTTTGAAGAAATGTACATTTCAAGGAATAACTGAGTTTAGTCCATGTGGTGAGCTAATTAGGTAAGCTCTCAAAAAATGTAAACCAAATTTATCCCGTACTGCAGCGTATACTAAGGAAAAAGAACAATCATTCTGGTGATAAATTGTAGGCATGACTCTGACTAGTCATTAAAAAAGGAAAACAGGAGCTGAGTTAACAATTGTTATTTTTTAATTGTGTTCATTGAAATTGGATGGGGGGAATATTTCACTTCAACTCAGCAATCACTCTTGAAAACTATATGTTACATTATATGGGGGAAAACCCAGAACTGTTACAGAGAAACAAGGTCTTTGGAATCCTGTGCCAAAGTTGAATTGAAGCTTGTGCAACTGGAAAATTTAAACTGAGAATGATTTATAGCAAGGAAAAGAACGTCTGACCCTCTCTCTGTTGCTGGATTTTCACTTTCAACATTTCCAGCCCGTCAACACTGGCGAGAGATTGTGAGTGCTACAGTTCAAGAACATCTGGAGGATTTCAACTTTCGTCTGTCTGATTTATGTGATCTACGACTCACCAAGATATATGCATTCCTTTAATTATTCTTGAAAGGACAGGAGCCCTATCTGAGGTGTTTAGGGTGCTTTAAGAACAGAAGGCTCACGTAGCCCAATGTTATTTTCCAAATGTGGCCAGTCACATTCCTTTGATTGCCCCTCATACCCTATATTCACAGGAAAGCTACCATTGTACCTGGAGAATTAACTCAGTTATCATAGACCATGGTAATTGGAAAACAGATCCCTGGCTCAGTGCAGTGTTACCTTGTACCAACCCATGCTAGTGGCGATCACCATAAATTGTGATGACTTCTGTAGCTTACTTAGGGATTCTGAGAAGATGCTCTCACCAAATAATCAGCAAAAATCGCAGATTTCAATAGGATCAACCCAGCTCACCTGCCAATGGACTGAGGTATCTTATTGGTAGTATGACTGAGAAGGCAGAAAGGTTCTGCTCTAATTCCGAAATTTAATGACCCAGCTTTCTGGAAGTACGCCATTACCCCGTGGTGGGATTTTAAGCTACATTCAAAACATGGCAGCAATATATTTGGATGTTTCTGTGCATGAATGTGAATGTGTTTGTAAACTCAACTATGTCTCCAGTGCAATAACTTCCCAATAACTATGGAAAAACATGGCCACCACTTTATAAACTGATGTAAAAGATGACACCCGGTTTATCTGAATGGAGCTGAAATGTATCCGTCTTATATACATTCCAAAATGTCATTATACCCTCCACACACAAACACTCCCACATACAGTAAGCATGACATAATTCATAGGTTAGTCTTGAAAACAAGGAGCTCTCTTGTTTTCATAGCAAGAGAAGGACCAGATCACAATGATCCTGGTCGAAATCCCGCCATACCTCCAAGTTTGTCCTAGAGTTTCTGCGCCTGCCCTTACAATGTTATTGTACCAGAAATATGATTTTTTAACATATCCTCATGCAAATGGAACGGCTCATTGTATCCTGGGCTGAGTGTTGCTATTGTTATGTTTTTTTTCCCTCTCAAGTAGAAAACAAGCACACCTCTGAATAAGGCAAACGAAAAAACAGTATGGAAGTTGCATTCATTACTGCTCAATGACCATAGTAAATGTTATTGATTAAACAGTATGGAAATTGTCTTACTAGGTGACCTGAAAGGGCATTTTCCATACAAGTTCCCCAATTTACAGAACTTCCTCCTCAGTTCATTGCTCCCATTAGTGAGACTTGTTAGTTTTCTGCATTAATTAAAAGTCTACCTCTTCACCTAGGGTTTGGCCAATCTTTCACTGCCCCATCATCCAATGTGATTCTATTGTTGTCATGATTCTGCTTTATGATTTCAAGTGTTTTCATTCTGGAGGGTGTTAATGTCTTCAGTTGGAGTATGTTTTTTTCCTGATTATTTTGAGAATTACTTGTAAACTAAAGAATGTTAATACAATACTGCCTAAGATATAGAAACAGAAGCCTCTTGAGAACCTCAGAACTCATCTGCCAGGAAAGGAATTCATTGCCCAGGAAGGCCTGGATGTGTATCTGAAAATTGGAAAGTACAAATAATCTGAATTGTGCAAAATAGGACAATACAAGCATCATGTAATGCTAGATGTAATCAATATCATAGTCAGGTCTTTCAAGATGAACATTAGTGCTCAGGGAGCACCCTATCCATCATGTTTCCTCCTCAACCGGCTTTATTTCTATTATTTTAATTGGAAAAAAAATAAAATAAAATAACCAGCTTCAGCACAATCAAGAATTCCTTTGGTACTTACAGGCAGACTTAGAAAAAAAATGAACTAACTTATCTCAGATTTTTTTTCCTGAGGTTCATCCACTTATCCAGGTTAATACACCAAGAAAGTTGTCATGGTAGAGAGCTTCCCAGAGATCTGAGACAGGGTTGGAAAGCACCCTCACCAGAAAGCCTTCTTCTAGAAGTATGATTTGTGACTGGCCACAGCAACCATTTTGTAAATGGTCAAGCTCCCCACATAAACATTTTATGAACACAACCCACTTTCAAAATCCAAGTGTATCTACTTTGAAAGGTGAAAGGTCCCCTGTGCAAGCACTGAGTCATGTCTGACCCTTTGGGGGGACACCACTTTTGCAAAGTTTTCTTGGCAGACTATAGAGCGGGGTGGTTTGCCATTGCCTTCCCCAGTCGTCACCTTCCCCAGCAAGCCGGGTGCTCATTTTGCCGACCTCGGAAGGGTGGAAGGCTGAGTCGACCTGAGCCGGCTGCCCAGAGAGAATCCAGCTTCTGCTGGGATTGAACTCAGGTCATCGCAATACTGCTGCCCACCACTCTGCGCCACAGGAGGCTTAAGTGTATCTACTAGCACCAAAAACAAACAAACCAAAAAAAGGGGGTGGGTGGGAGGAGACAACCTTTAGATGCTGAAGCTTAGCATTACTATCAGGCAGTACAGATCCTCTCCCTGGGATCTTGACAGTTATGGGAGTAAATCTAACAGCAAAAGCTTTCATGTGTATCTGTGTATCATTATCTACCTATAGATATATATTTATCTATCTCTACATATCTGCCCTTATTATTTGCCTCCTACACACTGGCAGCATCATGTAAGACTAAAGAATTAAAAATGCTGGATTATGTATCAGAGAAATCACTCCCTGTGATTTAAACATGAAATATAAAAAAACATATAAATCACTCTGAAGACAAACCCTTAAACAGGTGTTTTCATGCCTAGCTTTGGCATACAAATATAATGGACTATATTTTCATGGAATCTTTTATTTGCTGGAATTTTGAAAAGTGGGTTAGACATTAACATGACAAGAAAAAAGGATAAAATGCAAAGCATGCAGTTGCTAGAAAATTTCAACCAATAAAGACCTAGATAAGAAATTGAAAACGTAGATTTGGTCATCAAGATTTTCAGCTGCATTCTTCTTCTCCTTCTTCTTCTCCTTCTCCTTCTCCTTCTTCTTCTTCCTCTTCCTCTCCTCCTCCTTCTCCTCCTCCTTCTTTTTTCAGATGACAAACTAATTTAATTCCTCCCTCACTGAATTAGCTTTGAAGTTTCAATCTAGATTATGTAGGTTTGTATACTGCATATCATTTAATAAATCTGAAATTGCATGGGGAAGAATATCAATGTATTCAAGCAATGATCCAAGAGATCAGAGCATTGTTCCATCCCCCCGCATGAAGTCATAAAAACTATGCAGTTAAAAAACAGTTATAGAAAAGATATGAAATAATTAGATTCTGCAATTCTATGGGAATTAATATTTTACTATGGGAAAAAAAAAGAAAATGGAGAATAAATGACTCTTTAACTGTGCTAAAATCAAAGATTGCCCTTTCTGCTACAAGCAACTTTCAAGCCTGAATTATGGCACCTAATTGTCATAATAAAGTATCGTTTTGCTATGCAGCCACCATTGATTATGGAACAAGAGCAGATAAAAAGATTACACTGAGCAGAAGCTGCCATCAAAAGAAAAAAAAAGCTTTCTTTTTCTGCACAAATATATTTTGTCATTATACCAGAACAATTAATCATCCATACTTAACAGCAAATTTTTAAGTCAGACATGACAAAATCATTGGTTTGTTCATGCTTCCTCCCCCAGTAAGGAAGTCTGAATTGTTCCATTTAGGCTGAAAAAGCATGGTGTTAATACTTGTTGGGGGTGGGGGGAGGAAAAGGAAGTTCCATCAGAGCCCTGCAATCTATCAATGACAAATCTTTTCTAACAATGCACCCAGAATCTCAAAAACCCGGATAAGTATTCAGAGCTTCTAATGGACCTTAACCCAGGGACTGGCAAATACTGATTTGCTAACGGCATTAGAACCGCTCTTTTTTGGAATTCTAGAGTTGATGGTTTTAGGGGATATGGGACTCATGTCACCCCTCCCCGAGTGAGACAAAAATCCTCCTGATGGTTAATTTGAAATTAAGCACGTCAACCTGCCTGCCTCGCAAAGCCCTTATTATCTTCAAACGAACAGTCCCAGCAAACAGGGATGCCTGACTTCAAATTTTGTACTCCACTTAAAAAACGATTTCTTTTCCTCATTAAAGAGAGATATAAACAAGAAAGCCTCAAGTTTGCGGTAGAACAGTGGTTCCCTGGGGGGGGGGGGGGGGGGGGAAAGCCATGACAAACCGGTGCTGGAAATGATTTACCTGGGACGGTCTCTCGCATATACACCAGAGCCCAAAGACTGAGAAAACGTCCATTTTTCTGAATGCATGCTTTAAATTGCCAGGCCACAAAGCCCCAGAGGAAATTCTTCTTCTTCATCATCATCATCATCATCATCATCATCATCATCATCATCATCATCTAACTTTGGAATGAGGAGGGGGTGGGGTGAAAAGCATGTTTACTCCTGTTCCTCACGACTTTGATTCAGTTATAAAAATTCGCTACCTTGGCTTGCTTCCTCGCAGGAGACCAAATATACCCAATTCACCTTAACATCAACTTTCTCCCTTCACGCCCAAGCGCACCCCTATCCACAAACGACGAATAGCGTTTTTCTTTTTCCGCTGTTTAGTTAACAACTAAGTACCACACTGCAAACTCTGGATATATATAATCTTGAGCAAACGCGTAGCATGTAAGTATGTATGCATGCATGCGCGCGCGCGTGTGTGTATAAATATATAAATGCTATGTTTTTGCTCAAGAATGTGCTCCGCGAAAGAAAGTCGCGTTCAGACGTCGCAACAGACAAGTCACTCTGAAATCTATATTACAGAAATACTGTTGTTTGTGGCCTCCGGGGGGGTGGGGGGCAGATGCTCTGAACCCTGGTCCACACACACACCCTCTCCCCGCTTTCCGTTTTCCGTTTTACCAGCTGGACACATGACCCGGCCGACGAATCAAGAGACGGAACCCAACCGATTACCGCCGCTAGCTAAGCAGCCCGGCGCAAAACTCGAAGTCCCCGGGCAGAATCCCCCTCCGCCCGCTCAGCGTCGCTCGGCGCCTGCCGTCGTGGGATGCCAGCCGCCGCCGCGCCCAGCGCCGCCTCGCCGGGTCCCACAACCAGGGCTTCTCCGGCTCGCGAGGCCAGAGGCGGGGGGGGGGGGGGGGGAGCGGAGCGGAGGTGGGGAAGCGCATCCCTTGTTTCATCCTCTCTCCTTAGCTAGCCCTTGGCAGTCCCGGTAGGCAAACGCGCCTTCGAAGGGGCCCAGCTGAATTAGACGGAAGGTGGGGAAGAAGGCTGGGTGTCCTCGACGCACACACCCACCCAGGCACCCATGTGCACGCACGCACGTTTTCCACCTGGCGAGTCCCCTCTTCTGCCGCCCTCTCCTGCCCCGAGTCGAGTTGCGGGAGTTAAAGGGTAACTGTGATTAGACCGGCGCTGCTCCGCTCGGCCCTCTGCCTTTCCCCGCTTTCTCCCCCCCTCCCCTTTCGGATTGCCTCCCCCCCCCTCTGTCGGAAGCGCACCCCGCTCTCGCCCCCTCTCTGTCGCCAAGAGGGAAGCCCCGCACTCACCCCGCTGTCCTTGGCAAGGATGGGCAGGAGAGCCCCAAATGGGTTAGTATGCTCCGAGTCAAAATTTTAAAAATAAAGATACAAAAATAGTCACCCCAACCACGATCCTCTCCCCCCCCCTATCTTTCTTTCTTTCTCTCTCTCTTTTTAAAGGCAAAGCATCGGGGATATGTGCAAACGGGGTGGGGGTGGGGAGATGGAAAATTAATAATCCAAAAGGCAGGTTTCCTTAGTGTTATTAATCATAGCGCCCCTTTCTCGGAAGCCAGATAGAAGCCGAGATGCGATCAGGGGAAGGGTGGGGAGAAAACTTCATTGGCTGTTGTGACTCATTCCTATACATCCCAGCCAATCCTTTTTTATTCTCTCCCCCCTCCCCCCTTTTTTTTTCGCCTTAAGGTACAAATATATCGGAGAAGCGGTAGCAAAATCCTGCAAGAGGGAAAAATCACGTTCCCCGGGTAGGTGACGCTCCTCCCGGTTAATCCACTCTAAACTTTATTTGAGCCGACTCGCCGTTTGATCCCCCCGTCGAGGGGTCAGCGCACGGCGCGCAATTCCCGCCCCCCGCGGCCCCCAGCAAGCCATAATCAAATCGCTGCCTATTTCCGCAGCCTGTAATGAAAAAGGCAACCCGAATAACGCCGCCCGCGTTGGTCCCCTCCTTTCGGCTGTCTTACATTATTACTGCCAATTGCTAGCCTCCATTTCCCGGAATTCGAACAATGAATATATTTCACACCCCACTTGCTCGCTTTCCTGTGTGGGTGGCTTGGCAGAGACGCCTACATGATAGGCAAGACAATCTGAAACAATGGGAGTTGGGGGCTGCGGGTTGCTCCAAAAGGAGGGCTTTTGCCAGGCGCTGAGGAAGGCTCTGGATTCCAAGGGAGGAAGTGGTTAGCCTTACATTAAATCCGGATTGACTGATAAGATGCACCAACTCACTCCTGAGCCAGCTATCAACCTGACCCTGCAGCTGGGGATGGAGCAGCAGCAGCCCGCCACTTTCAAAGAAGGTCCCAAGCTTTAGTGGTGGGATGGCAGCTTGCAAGCCGCCCACATCTGACAAGACCATGCTTTCAGAGTCTGTGGAGGCAAAAAATCCATCTGGTAGCCCCCTTTCCGACTGATTTTATTAAAAGGCAGACGCTTTCTTGAGCAGTGCATAATTTAATACATCTAAGAATGGAAAGACGGGGTTTAAAACAACCAAACGCCGTTAATGGATAAGGCTCAGCTTTCAAGGGACGGGAATGCTTCTGTTTTAACGGTCCCACATTTACATCCTGCCTTTTCTTAAGAGCTCAAGGTGGCTGTTATGGGGATCTCCATTTATCCCCATGGCGGCAACAACCCTGTGAGGTAGGCTGGGCTGAGAGAGAGGGACAGAATCATAGCCACCTGGTGAGTTTCCATGGCTAAGGGTGGACTTGCTTGGAAATTCCTGGTTCTAGTTCAGCACTTAAACCACTTGCTTTTCTAAGATTTTTTCTGGTAGGTTAGAATTTAAGCTGGCACAAGAACAATGAGACCTTGGCTTATAAATAATATCGCACAAACTCCTTCCGTGCTTGGCAAACTTTTAGGAGCAGTAGAGAGGTTAGAATACAGCTGACGAGCTAAAAGCTTTTGACTTCTATGCAAAACCAACAAATTTAATGTGTTGTATTCTATGATTCTTAGCAGAGATATTTGATATTCTCCCTCTTACCAGCCGAAGCTAGCTTTGAGTTGTGGGCAGCACCACTCAAGTCAGAGAGATGTGTCTGTGGTTCTGTCTTAGGCTACATAATGCCAAGGCAAAGGAATGACAGATGTGGAGGCTCCTGGCCATGGGATCATGATGGAAGGGAGTCCAAAGAGACTCAGCTATACACTCCCAACATTGGCTCTGTGGCCTGGAACGTATGAAAGGAATCACAGAGCAGCAGAGACAGGGATTCCAACTGAAAATTCCAGGCTCTGATCCTCATCATTTCCACCCCAAAAGAAAGAACAAATGCTGAAAAAACTCCCCGGTTTGATATTCCAGGGATTAGCTACTACAATGATTGGGTTACTTGAACTAACTTTGCATGTGATGCGGCAAAGAATGTCTCTGCCACTGTTGGGGAGAAATAAGGGGGCACATAGCCAAAGAGAATTGTCCCTTGAACAAAATCTGTTTGAATGATTTGTTCCTCCTGAGTGTAATTTCATTTGGGTGAAAGAGGACCGTGTGTTTCTGCTACCTCAGGAATATTTGGACGATCTTCCAAAACACCTGAGACACGTTTAAGAGGTGGATAAAATTAGTGAAATTCCAAAGGAGTTCCATTCTCTGTGCTTTAATTGTGGTCTTTCCCCATCTAGGTCTGGATATCACCCCAAAGGAAAACAAAAAAAAAATCAATGTAAGGGGTGAAAGTGATAAAACGTGAGTCTGGGCATGTAATGGTATCTGGGAAAGACCTTGGGAGACAGAGGACGAGATGCTGCCTAGGGAATGGTCAGATAAGAGAGGGAGGAGCCCACAGTTGCATAATGGGAAGAGAAAGGGGCTCAGAAGGGACCCTCCCTTACTTCTCAGATGGTAGGACAAGTACAAGGAGAATTGTACGTTCAGACTTGCAAGGTTCTGTTAATGTAGCCTTACAACAAAGTAGAATTAGCTCATCTGGTCGTGTTTCCTGTCTTGTCTGCCTGGGAAAGCTGACAGGGCAACATGAAATCCCAAGATGAATCAATCAGACCAAAAGCCTATTTAGTCTAACATTCTGTTCCCACAAGGCCTAACCTGACATAGGACAGGAGACCACTTATATATTCCCCATCGTATTTGATAGCATGGTTTTTGAGAAGCACTGCACAGTTCCATCTTGGTAGGAATGTCCAAGTTATTTCAAGCATTGCAAAAGAACAGTTTTGCTAGGACAAAATCTTCCACACTTCGACCCAGAAAGAGATTGGGTGAAGGGGCTTCCACCACAGATTTTTATGACTTGCCCCCCAAATAGGCTACTGCAACCAATACAAAAACATGTGGAACAGGCAATCAGGATCCTGTTTCTGTATGCCCTTGCTGCAGAAAGTTGGCACATGAAGAAGCTGGATTCAAGGTCTAATAAATAAAGGGTGAGTGTTACTAATGTACCAATACCATCAAAATATGCCAGCTGACAGATTGGAAAGCAGGCTGACAGCTCTGTTAGAAATACAAGACTCATTTGCTCATGCAGTGAACTTCCCAATTACAGTTTCTTGGACCAAATCCGGAACGCCTTAATCAGGGGAAAACAGTCCAGCTGATGTCACGTGAGCCAGTCATGATCCTCTCCCAAACACCAAGTGGCTGAACAACAGATGAACATTTTAATTAAAGAGATAGCCCCAAACCAATGCCAATTACTATGCAAGCATGCTTAAATAAGATCATAAATTACTATTAATAATCTCCCACCTTTGATTAACTGAGGGTTGCTGAAATGAGAAGCAGCACGGAGATTGATAGGTACCACAGCCTAGTCAAGGACTCCAGGGTATACAACATTAGTGTAACCTCACTAGAATGTTGCTGTGGATTTACTTTGTAAGCAACTTTTGTTGCTTTATCTACAGTGTTGTGTGTGTGTGTGTCTTAGATCTAGGTTGCCGAGATCCCCTTAAAAACTATGACTCATCGAAGGAAGCATGAAACCTAGACCAGTTGCTTTATCTGGAACTTCTTGACACATAATTTTATTCTGCCATATTTTTTTTCCAGGCTTACTTTACAACCTGCATGGCTTAAACCAGGGTTTCTCGACCAGGGATCAGTGGCACACTAGGGTTCCATGAGAGGTCACTAGGGGTTCCCCGGGAGATCACAACTTATTTAAAAAAATATTTCAAATTTGGGAAACTTCACATGAAAGAGGTAAGTTTCATTCTTTATTTTTAGGTTAAGAACACTGTGAATGCATATATACAGGCCTACCCTTGAAACAAATGTAATAGTTTTGTAACTTCTGGCCAGTAAGTTCTGTTGTAAGGTAATGCTCAAGATCCTGCAAGGTAGACTTCAGCAGTTCATGGAGCGAGAATTGCCAGATGCACAAGCTGGGTTTAGAAAAGGCAGAGGAACTAGGGACCAAATTGCCAATATCTGATGGATAATGGAAAAGGCCAGGGAGTTTCAGAAAAACATCTATTTCTGTTTTATTGACTATTCTAAAGCCTTTGACTGTGTGGACCATAACAAATTGTGGCAAGTTCTTAGTGGTATGGGGATACCAAGTCATCTTGTCTGCCTCCTGAAGAATCTGTATAACAACCAAGTAGCAACAGTAAGAACAGACCACGGAACAACGGACTGGTTTAAGATTGGGAAAGGAGTATGGCAGGGATGTATACTCTCACCCTACCTATTCAACTTGTACGCAGAACACATCATGCGACAAGCTGGGCTTGAAGAATCCAAGGCTGGAGTTAAAATTGCTGGAAGAAACATTAACAATCTCAGATATGCAGATGATACCACTTTGATGGCTGAAAGCGAAGAGGAACTGAGGAGCCTTATGATGAAGGTGAAAGAAGAAAGTGCAAAAGCTGGCTTGCAGCTAAACCTCAAAAAAACCAAGATTATGGCAACCAGCTTGATTGATAACTGGCAAATAGAGGGAGAAAATGTAGAAGCAGTGAAAGACTTTGTATTTCTAGGTGCGAAGATTACTGCAGATGCTGACTGCAGTCAGGAAATCAGAAGACGCTTAATCCTTGGGAGAAGAGCAATGACCAATCTTGATAAAATAGTTAAGAGCAGAGACATCACACTGACAACAAAGGCCCGCATAGTTAAAGCAATGGTGTTCCCCATAGTAACATATGGCTGCGAGAGCTGGACCATAAGGAAGGCTGAGAGAAGGAA